>NC_135801.1:55493511-56093511 GCF_964213995.1 Mustelus asterias
TTCTGGACTTTCCAAAGGAGCATTTTCCCACATCTTTTTTTCAGGAATGCCTCCCACTGCAGTTTCCTGAAAATAATTAGCAGTATGAGGTTTTGGGAGTTATTATTCCCAAAGTGTTAAAACATTCTGGACCCGCCAACATCAATGATATTTTTTGGTGCCTTGCACCCTCTGTTGGCAAAGATCTGGAAAATTTCACACTTTGTCTTCAGAATGGGAGATTCCGCTCACTAGAACTAGAAAATATTAGCTCGGCCACAGCTAGAGTACTGCATACAGTACTGATCACCAGGGTTAAACTGGCTACATGAGAGAGGGTATAGAGGAGATTATGAAGATGGTGCCAGGAATTGAGAATTTTAGCTATGATGAAAGGTTGTATCGGGTGGATTGTTTTCTTTGTAACAAAGGAGATCAAAGGGAGATTTAATTGAGATGTATTCTGAAGTGAGGTATAGTTGTCAGGAAGGACCGGTTTCCCTTAGCAGAGAGATCAATTTCCAAGAGGCATTAATTTAACCAAATTGCTGCTGATGTTGGAATATGAAACAAAAGCAGAAAATGCTGGAAAATCTCAATGGGTCTGACAGCATCTGTGGAGAGAGAAAAGAGACGATGTTTTGAGTCTAGATGACTCTTCATCAGAGCCCAAATAATTGGTACAGGTTTTAGAGGAAAGTGAAAAACATAGAAAGTAGGTGCAGGAATAGGCCATTCAGCATTGAAAGCTTGCAATATCCTTCAATATGATCATGGCTGATCATGCACGTTCAATATCCTACTCTCACTTTCTTCCTTGATCCCTTTAGCTGCAAGGGCCATGTCCAGCTCCCTCTTGAACATAGCTAATGAATTGGCCTCAACAGCTTTCTGCGGTAGAGAATTCCACAGGTTCACAACTCTGAGTGAAGAAGTTCTTCCTCATCTCAGTCCTGAATGGCTGACCCCTTAAAGGAGGAGAAATTTTACATCTAAAGTTAAAAGTTAAAGATTATTTATTAGTCACAAGTAGGCTTACATTAACACTGCAATGAAGTTACTGTAAAAATCCCCTAGTCGCCACACTCCGGTGTTGTTCGGGTACACCGAGAGAGAATTTAGCATGGCCAATGCACCGAACCAGCATGTCTTTCAAACTGTCGGAGGAAACCGGAGCACTCGAAGAAAACCCATGCAGACACGGGGAGAACATGCAAACTCCGCACAGCGACCTAAGCCAGGAATCAAACCCAGGTCCATGGCACTGTGAGGCAGCAGTGCTAACCATTGTCCCGCCCTATCCAGGGGGTGGTGGTGATCTGGAACTCATTGTCTGCAAGAATAATTGAAGCAGAACCCACCATTTCCTTTAAAATATATTTTGGAGATACACTTAAAGTACATAATTTATGAAGCTACAGGCCAAGTGCTTGATAGTTTTAGGGTCAGCATAGACATGATGAAGCAAATGGCTTCCTTCTGTGCCATAAACTTCTATAATTCTATGATTCCATGGCTATTCTACATAACTTTCTGATCAATGGTAACACTGGAGATGGAAGGGCAGTAGTTGGGCTTTCCCCTGTGAATAGATGGTTATTGCCTGACAGTTATGTGGCATGAATCCTTTGTGACATTTGTCAGCACAAGTGTAGTCTGGCACGGGAAGAATGACTGATGCTAAATGCTGCTGTTGAATCAACGCAGAAGACCTCACTCTGAACTTTACAATGGAAGAAAAGTAATTGATGAAGTAACTGGAGATTATTGGACAAAGGAAACTTCCCTGAGAGTTCCTATCATTCTGTGCTGTGGCTGCAATGATGGGCCACAGTAACTATTCTCACCTTTTTTTAAACACTAGGTACAACATACGCTTGGAATGTTTTTCTTTTTGCCTCCCATTGACCTCAGTTCTGCTTGGGTTTTTTGGTGCTGTACTACAGTCTAATTTTGCCTTGATATCAAGGGCATTTACTTTCAACTTGAACATAAGTGCAATGAACGTGAATTATGTAGACCATATTATCACAGTGATATGTTTTCCAGAGTCTGTAAAATATAACAATACTAAATGTGAAGCTCATCTTTTACTTGCATTTTGCTATTAGAAGTAATACTGGTTCTGAAAACCACCTTCTTGTTTTGTACTACTTAAAACAGAGCTAATTATCCAAGCATTCTGTGCTGGCATTTAGGACACGTGCATATCGCTTTGCCACCTTCAGAATATAATTCGTGTGAGGACATGGAAGATGAGTAATATTAAAAACATCTCAGATGACTAAGCAAAGGAAGGCGAGAATGAAAAGGAAATGTCCATGGAGTGTCATTTCAGAAAACACTCAAAAGGCTACTTAATTTAAACTATTGAAAAAGTGTCTAATTGCTAGCCTAGCTTGGATGAGATACCTACTCACTTCGATTGAAATATTTCCTTCAGGTGAACTTCTACCTTTCCACTTGAATATGTTTATGGGGAAAGTTCAAGTATGTCCAAGAACAGCTCCACTGACTTGTGTGAAATTTAGCATTACAGAAAGATTATATGCCAGTATATGTGAAGAAAAATGAGTATCAGCTGGGTATTGCGCTGCACTAATTTTCTCGACTCATGGGACCATGTTTTATGTATTTAAAACCTATCTACTTGCACAGGGTTAAAATCAGACCCCATGTTTCTCTGGAATACTACCCAGGCTAAATTTCCAGATAAGTCATTGAAACTATTTTAAGATGGATCTAACTTGCACTGCATCACATGGATGGCAGGAAGCTCTAGTCAGATACTGGAAAACCTATTGTGAGGTCTGGGATTGGTGCACATATCACAAAATTGATCTTATAATCTCAGAACAACTTTGGGTGCAGAATACCTGAACTGATAGCTTTTCACAAAAGAGTTATTAAACTGTAGATATATACAGAACTACTGAATTACTTTATATTGATAATGCTCTTATTACATTTATCATCGTCACTTAGATGACAAATATTTTCTTACACTGTAACTTGTGAATTAGAACCACTTATAAATGGAAACGATTTAAGCTCGGCTTTCTTGATGAATAATTAAAAGTGATTAGTAGCATGCAATTCCATGCAAATAAGCTTTTGAAGTAAGGAAGCTACTGAGGACACATCTTTCAAATACGTTCAAATGCATATTTTTCCTCACTTTAAGAGTAATATATTTAACCTGGAAGTTAAAAAGAAATTAAACATACTATATTCGATCCAAAAGAGTATGAAGTAGCTGAGAATCTAAAATTCTCAGTTGAAATTAGCATAAATATTAGATGGAACTGCCCCCACCCCCTCACCCCCCCCCTCACCCCCCCCCCACCCCTCACCCCCCCACCCCCCCTCACCACCAAAAAAAGACTAAGTGTATGGCAAGACTATTGGAGGGCTTCGCGCTGGTCCATCAGGCATGCTCCTGACCACAATCATCCTGCCGGGGCTAGGGGGCGGAGAAGGTGGTTGGAGAGAGGGAGAGAGAGAGAGAGAGGAGCGGGGGGTGCTAAAGATGCTGGTGAACCCAGCTGCAAAGCACTCGGGCACCGTTTTACCGTTTTGCAAGAATGCCCCAACCTTTCAGTGCACGGGAAGAACCTCCAAATAGCCCCTGCCCATAGACATTGCGACCCCTCACCTCCCCCATCCCCTCCTCGACATGGATCGCCAGCATCAGGGTCCTCCTGATGGATCCCCCTGCCTGACCCCCAACATGTTCCCCCCCATTATGATCCACCCCTGCATCCACCCTAAGCAAAGCCCCCACTCAGGCCACACCCCTCAGACCCCACCCCTTGAAACAACCAATGGCACTCTGGCAGTGCCCGATTGGCACTGAGGGTATCCAGTGGACACTGCCAGCGCGCCAGGAGGGCAATGCCCAACCATGCCCCCGCCTGCCCACGGGCTTAAATGGCCTCTGAGCCCCCGGCACAGCTATGGCACCTGGTTTCAGCTAGAGGAAATCAGTACTGATTCACGCCTGTGTGATGTCCTGCCGGAGATGTGGGAACATTCCAGGAGGGAGGGGCAATGATCGTATGCCTAAGTCGCTAATGAGAGTGAAATCTAGTCAATCTCATGCTAATCTGCCCTCATGCCATTTCTGGGTATGCATCAGTAGAAAGGGGCCGGGACAATTGCAAACCATTAGGCCCGCAGACTATTTTCCGGCATCGGTGCCATCTGCGTCAGGCATGGCGAGGTCGGAAAATTGCTCCCCACATTATTTACAGGCAGTTAGTTGCCTGTTTGTCCATTGCACAGTTTTTATTTCCTGTCCCTGAAAGACACTATACATTCAAGGCACAAACTCAACAACATGCGGTTACCAATGATTTAAACTTTTAGAGGATAGGAATTACTTGATAATCTCAGTGATATTAAAACAAATATGTTACTGTCTCTTCAAAGAGAAAATATCACATGAACTTTCACCTATAAATATCATTTCTGCCTAAAAAACTTGGTCTAAAAAAATCAAGTGATTCTCTCATGCTATTATAATTTCTAAACAGTCTGAGATAACTATACCCAACCTTAACAACAGTACGACTCGTATACAAGCAATTCTCTCATACCCTCTGGCCTACGTTGTCCTTTTGGTGTACGATGGAGTCAAGAGCTTTTTTCACATTGCTCTGTGGTTCGGATGTCTGTTTTCTAGCTTTAGGAACCTTCGTTGCAGGCCACGCTGTTTGGGGAGCTGGGTCCATCACTACAACAGAATAAGTTCCATGGGAATCTTGTGATATGCGGCCTCTCCAATCGTGATAAACCTTTCCTCCTAGTGAAAACAGATAATGTTCATTAATTTGTGTTACTAAAAGGTGCATCTCAGCAGCAGCCTTTGTATTGTTTACACTTTTAATATTGAAATCTATGTCATTGTATACCTCTGTTTTGGTTACACACAAAAACAAATTTGATTCCAGTTGAAGGAACATAGTGGACATTACACCTGCAATTATGTGATACAGTTTTGTTGTAATTTTACAGTTACCACACACCAGGCTACTGATGAATGTTAGGATATAACACTCAGTGGCATGGAAAGATACACAGGGTCAGGAGTCATGTCTCTCAGCTCCTAACATGAGCTTCATTGTGTGGCATCAAGTGGAGGCAGACAGTGAAGAAGGATTATCCCGTGACTAAAACAGGTAGCCTTCCCAACAGCCTGGAAGAAGACTACCCACCTACACAGCTTCAACGGCTAATTAGATGAAGAATGAATATAAGAAAAAGGCTGGAACATACTCCAAAACATCCAAGGAGAAAACACAAGTGATTCACCCCCTTTACTTTTTCCTGTGAAAATGATATACCCACTGATGACTCAACACTGAAAAAAATCCAACCACTTATGTACCTTTTTCATGACTAATTGGACTTGTCCACTACTGGCAATCAGATTCAAAATAATGAATTAATTTGGCCCAGGTTTCCCTGCCAAAATTATAATGAGGCTTAAGGAACTCATTGTTACTAATGTGCAAAGTATACAGAAACTTCAAGCAAGGGTAGGTGAGTAATTTAATGCAAAAATCTGGAAGTTGCTAACTGCAATATGCCACTCCACCTTTACTTTCACTTGTTCACAGGATGTCAGTGTCACTGGCTAGGCCAGCATTTCTTGCCCTTTAGAAAATGGTGTCGAGCAACCTTCTTGTACTGCTGCCGACCATGTGGTGCATGTACATGCATAATGCTGTTCGGAAGGGAGTTCCAGGATTTTAATCCAGTGACACTGAAGGAACAGCAATATAGTTCCAATTCAAGGTGATGTATGCCTTGGAGGGAAACTTGCAGGTGGTGATATTCTTATGCATCGTCTGCCCTAGTCCTTCTCGGTGGTCGACATCACAGATTTGGTAGATGCTGTCAAAGAAGCCTTGTTAAGTTCCTGCAGTGCATCTCGTAGATGGTACTCACTGCTGCCATTGTGCATTACTGGAGGAGGGGGTGAAAGTTTAAAATGGTGGATGGGGTGCCAATCAATTGGGCTGCTTTTTGTGGAATGGCATCAAGTATCTTGAGTGCTGTTTGAGCTGCACTCATCCAACATAGTGGAGAGTACTATTACATTCCTGACTTGTGCCCTGTGGACAGACTTCGGGGAGTCAGGAGATGAGTTACTCACCACAGAATTCCCAGCCTCTGACTTGCTCGTTAGCTTTGCAAAAGTATCATCTCATTGTGACCGTCATCATTTACAAACATTAAACTACATGAAATTTCTGCACTTGCAAGGTATATGCAAAATAAACTTGGCTTTCCCATTTCAGTCTGTACCCTTTTTAATAACACATGCGTTATTTGTTATGAAACAATTTTCGTAGCACTGAAACTTAACTATTACAATTGTGGAGCATCATTGCTTTAATAGTTGTTTGAAATTTTCTTTCAATTACACTTTAGTGTTTTTCTTTTATTTTTTCTTGAAATTTTTTCCTTCCCTCTATTTATTGGTATCAGTATCTTATTTGAAATTGAATCTACTAACTTGCATTTCTGTTCAGAATCTGTGCTAACCATTCCACAATGTTCAAATTAGTTAAGGATGTCCATTTGAGCTCCCCCCCGCCCCCCCCCCCCCCCCCCCCCCCCCCCACCCCCACCACACTCCCAGTACTTCTCGTGCCAAATCTCTTGGAATTTAAATGGACAAGGGTAACTCTAATGAATGGTGGGCACTGTTCATTGACCAACTACAGCAAATTCTGGGCCATTACCTCATGTTTAACTAAACAAAGCAAACAGTGATTGCTCGAACAGTTTGAAAGCCAATTTACAACATACAAATCAAAATAAGCATGTTACAAGAATGTGGACTTTTGTGATGGATTTTCCTCATGATTACGTTTGAGCATCAGCACAACCCAGGAAGAATCAGCTGAAACTGCACAAAAATTTGGGAAATTTTAATCATGTGTGAATTACATCCAAAAACACATGTTCCTGTTTTCTGTTTTTCTTTGCTCAGTTCTTTAAGGCTCAATTCATCCAGATCTGACCTCACCCACCAAAATGGCCATCCCCACAGACTGAAATTGAGAAATTCCCACCAATAACTGTTTAGAACTCACTTCCTTAGATGCAGAGGCACTACTAGGTATGTTTTACAAGTTTAAAGAGAGATATAAATTCATAGTGACCAGCATAAGGGAATCGCACAAGATTTTGTGTTTTATGATTTTTATTGTAAACAAACTAAAATCAACATTACTTAGGATGAAATTCATCCACTAAACTGCAGACAAGGCATTCACCAAACTTTTTAATACAGCCAAAAATCCCACATTATGTTTGTACATTACAGCACATTCTTAGCTACATAGAATTGTATTAAGAATCCTAAATGTCTCCTGGTTGTAGTGGATTCTCTTCTTCCTGCTACATGAGGATGTATCTTCCAGTGTGCTTTTAAATCCTTTAATCTTCAGAATATATGTGAATGGACTTCTAGCAACAAGGGATCCTTTGGTGATTCTTTGGCCTTCAATTCTCCACAGTAAGCTTGTTCCTTCAAACAAGAGTTCTGTTCTCCTCACCAGCAGTATGCATGGTGATTAACTCAAAAACACTCCTTTCCTTCTGTCTGGCATAACAGCACCAACCTTCAGTCTGCCAGCCTCAGATTTTATAAATCTTAAGTAGCATGAACAGCTGCTTTCTCTTGTGTGTCCAAATGTTACATCTGGCATCTTACTTTTAATATGGCTTGACATGGGTCCATCCCCATGGCAACCAGATCACATGGGTCTGTCACCAGGCAGAATTCATTACAACTTCACACCACCCCACATTCCAGGATATTCTGTTTAATTTAAGAGAGAGAGTTTGAAACATAAACATCTTATAAAGTGTAGCAGTCATGGCACTACTCGGAAACTGATTAATCTATATCAGTGGAGCTACTAAATCTTTCAGTATATATTTTTTAAAGTAATTTTCATTGATTTTAAATCAGGTTATGAATAGGTGGACTCAACATATTTTTGATGATAAACCTATTTTCAACTTTATTTTAAAACTGTATCTCACATTGACACTGTTAACATCACACCTTTTAAAATAAAATACAAAGAAACAATTACATTCTATTATTCCCCTCAATCTTCCTGGTTCATGGAAGATTGCATATTTGCGATTCAGCAATGAATTTTTGTTGAAACTTTAACTCTAACCTACCCAGCAATTTTTGAGAATATTATGCGCACAATTCCCGAAATGAATCCAAAGGAAAACTTTACTCCTTGATAAATAGTGACTAGATTTAAAGGGAAAACCAATGGAATCAGATTCACTCAGTCATTTTATACTTCACCTTTTAGACTCTGCCTGATTTTACTGGGTGGGATGTAAAGCGGATGGCCAATCCAATAGTATCAGTTTCCTTTTAGAGTTAGATTAAAGCCTCAAAAGGAGATACTGTAAGGTGATCTTACACATATAGAATGGAAAAAGGTAAATTCAGAAAATTACTTTAACAAATAGCGAGAATGGGTGCAAACTAGCAAAAGATAAATTTAGGAGGAATCACAGAAATTCGTGGCAGACTGGTGGAGATGAAAAGCCCAGAACCTTTTAAAATCAATTGGATGTTGATATGGTTAGAACTTTAAAAGACTTTCTGGGAAGAATAATATGGGCTGACTGACCCTTCCTCATTTGTAACACTTGTGAACTTATGACATCACATGCAAGCAGTGCATGTACTTTTGTGATGCAACAGAGCTTTCTGCTGTGAATTTGGTCACCTAATGCCTGATAAGCAAACACTTGCCCTTGATGCCCCTTTAAGGTACATAACAAATGTACACTTCAATCAGAAGGGGCATTAGGAGTCAGTCCTTCACTCACAGGAAATTCTAAACAATCTTTGCATGTAATTTCAGAGTCAACAAATTATTTTCAACTGTTTCTTAATAACCTGGAACTGATGCACCAAGTGGTCTCAGGTTACGGGTCTCACAACCAACATATATCATTGATGACAGCATTCAGGTGAGTACTAGAAACCTAGCTTTCAAAGCACTTTTCCTTTCTATTTTGATTTCTCAGGCATGTTAATGTTAAGGAACAGAATACTTCTTCTTTCATCTAACTAGTCGCAGCTTCATGAATTTGTGAATTCAGAATGCCCCAGCACTGACTGTTTAAAGTCCCTCTCTACACGTTTAAACAAAGGCGTGGATTTTCCAAACTTTAACCCCATTTCTGGTTAATTTATGGGTGTAGCAAATACACTTTTATTAATGTTTATGAGTAGCATGAAAATATTGACCTAAAAGATATCTAAATGTTTCAGCTGACTGAGGTTAACATTTCTGCTCAGATACATGTACAGTCTGCAAAGCTTATTATTTTACACTCAATTCAGATTTTGTAGGACAAAAAAAAAGAGAATCATGAGAAAAGAAAGTTGTTTTAGTTAAGCTATCATGAGAGAAAGGCTTTTTTCAGTTCGATTCTCCTTTAGGCAGACAATCATCTCTCATGATGTAGCCTCTCAATATATGCTTAAGAGAAGCACTGGAATAGATACAAGGCATGTGCAGGAAACCAAGAGAAGCACATTGTTCAGAAAAAGATAATCTCTCCTGTTCACTGGCATCACACTCTATTAATAAAGGAGCATAGAAACAGAGGGAAGGATACCTTCATTTGATGAGTTATTAAATCTCATGATGATTATTGGCATGGTCATGTAGGAAGAAGGATGGTTGAGATGTTGTGTTGAAGATGGGAAGTGATTTAAGGGAATATCCCTTGCTTCAAAAATGGGACAGAAGGTGGTAAGACTCTGATGTCAATGGTGTTACACAGCCAAGACCAACTTAAATGATGAGATATTTTCTGATGTGTGACTAAGCAGAAAATGTGGAATCTGTTGCATTCAGGTCATTGTGAATGTCTCATCAATGTATTTCTGCTTCCAACAGAACTCAAGCCTTCAAACAGGCAATGTCAAAATCCACATATTTTTCAAAGCACAATTCTGAAGACCACACCAGGCTATAATTGTGCATGCCTGACCTGCCTAGGCAATGAAAGCATGCCTTTAAAGAATCAACGATACTCTTAATGACCAAACTTATGGAGGGAGTTGCTTCTTGTAGCATTGCTTTGCTGTTGTTTGGGCCACTCTTAGTATTTAGAGCCATCTGTGACAGGATTTTATTCCCTGAATATGTGCAAGAGCATTGAATCTCAAAGATTAATACCTTGAGGCAACTTCTAATATATTTGGCATTGGTTTCATGTTATTTTTTTTGTGAAGTAAATTCACTATATTGTTGGAACATTGCCTTTGTTCAGTTGCAAAAGTCAATAATGAAAAACTCCACATTCCTCAGGCTCAGAATCTCCTCACTTCCACCTGTCTCAGCTGTTGTTCTCAGTATGAGTTGTGTTGACAGCATTGTTTAATAACCTTTATGGCAAAGGGCTTGGAATACAAGAGTAAATATGGGTGGGACCATATCTGGGATACCATGTACAGTTATTGTTATCTTACCTAAGAAAAGAGAAACCTGCCTTGGACGGGTGTAACAAAGGTTAATTACATTAATTCATGGGAAGGGGGGTTAATGAGGAGAGAACAAGTAGAATGGGCCTATACTTGCCGGAATTTAAAAGAATAAGAGATAATCTAATTAAGTATTAAGTTCTTAGAAGGTAGATGATAGAACTTGCTGAAGAGTCCAGAACTTGGGGTTATAGTCTCAGAATAAGGGATTGGCTATTTAGGAAAATCTTAGAGAAAATCTTTCTTTATCCAAAGGGGTGTTCATTCTCTACCACAAAGAGCTGTGGATGCTTGGTCATTAAATAAGTTCAAGTCAAACATAGGTAGATTTTTGGATACTGAGGGAATTGAGGGTACAGATAGTGTGGGAGGCTGGAGCTGAGACAGAAGATCAGCCACCATCTTCCTGAATAGCAAATCTATCGGTGTGGTTGAACTCCCTACTTCTGTTCCTGTTTTTTTACATTCTATATATCACCTGTTGCAAGTATGGTTATCAAAGGAAGTTTACCGAGCAAATTTATTGTGCCACTGACATGGCTACATGATATTTCATTGATACATTTCTTTCCTTTTACATTTAGATATTCTCTATTTTATTTTTCACCCTTCACAACCCCAGTGCACCAAAATCACCATCTTCCTGAAGATAGTGATGATTTAATACTCATCGTAATGAGAGTCCCAATACCTGTCCTCGGTTTGGGTGCATAATATACTGCCATTAAAATATAGATGAAGGCTAAAAAAAGGAACGTCCTTTAATGTGCTCCATCACACGCTCAAATTCACCTCTGAAATGGAGCAGTCCATGAGCTTCCTTTTCTCAATGTGCTGGTGGAGAAATCTGCTAATGGGTTCTCCACTACTGTCTGCAAGCTTTCCTTCAATGGCCAATACACTTGTTGGGATTCCTACAGCTCCATGTGCTCTAAAATTGGTCTAATCAGCAATCTTGTAAATAGGCCCCATCCATTTGTGTTTCTTGCAAGCTTGACACCGAAATAGGGTGCATCAAAGCTGTCCTGCAGGCTAATGGCTACCCCATTCAGATCATTGCTTGCTGTGTATTGCACATATTCACAGATAGATAGGTTATAAGTTCCAAATTTGATGGATCATATCAAACAACAAGTTCCTTTGCCTGTTTGCAATAGGCGGGGTACTGACTGTACTTAACCAGTCTGTGCTTACAAAACTCAGAACCGAATGTCTAACGTTAGATGTGATTCCATGATTGAACAGCATTTACTAAACAATAGTTACCCTAACATCCAATTTAAGATTATCAATTGGGCTCGAATTGTGACCCATTTACATATACTAGAAGCTGCATATATTCACACTCAAGCAAAAGGAACATGTCCAAGCATTGCACCTTTTTGGAAATAAATAAAAGCATGGGGGACAGTAGTTCCCTGGTGTACTCTTCATGGCAACACCTCTACCAATCAGTCAACTTGTCAATAATCAGCACACTTTTCTTATGCAGTATAAATTGCTGCTCCCTTTTGGCATTTTTGCATCTGTCCTGATGAATGCAAGATGAAAAGCTTCAACAGCATGTGTCTTTTCTCAGCAATATTCAAATTCTGTACCACCAAGCAATCAAATAGAAAAACATGGTAGAGATTACAAAACTAAAATTTTAAAAGCTTCACCATAAAGATCCTAATCCAAAAATTTGATGACAGCCTTAAAGTTATTATTAGGCCTTATTTATACTTTATTTTAAATACTGGTGTACATTTAATATATGTAAGGTGCACAAAGGTATTTTTAATCATTCATTGACTATCAAAGCGAACACCGACTGTTGATTCATTCATTTGGGGAAATTTTAACTTAAGGTACTCAGTATATGATTAGCTTGTGGAACTCAGCTGCCATCTATCAATAATGAAGCTCCAACCTCATTTACATGCTGCCAGTGAGCAGCACATGCCAAAGACAGCTTGGCAATTGGGTAAGGGAGGGTAGTCATAGTCTGGAAGCGACCAGACAATCAGGTCGCTCCTCAGTCTTCTCTGCTCCAATGAAAATAACCCAAGTCTATCTAACCTCTCAAATGTTTCCCCAGGCAATATCCTCTCCTCTGCCCCACTCTTGTGCAATCACATTCTTCCTGTAATGTGGCGACCAGAACTACATACAGCTGAACTACACTCCAGTTGCGGCCTCACCAAAGTTCTCTACAACTCCAACATGACCTCCCTGCTTTTGTAATCTATGCCTTAATTGATAAAGGCAAGTGTTCCATATGCCTTTTTCACCTCTTCACCAACATGCCCTTCTGCCTTCAGAGTTCTGTGGACAAACACGCCAAGGTCTCTTTGTTCCTCAGAACCTCCTAGTGTCATGCCAGGAATGGACGATAAATGCTGGTCTAGCCTGTGACGCCCATAGCCCATAAATGAATTTTTAAAAATGACAGAGACCACTGTGATTCAAGAAGGTGGTTGACCACAACCTTCTCGAGGGCCGTTAGGGATGGACAATAAATGCTAGGCTTGCTAGCACTACCCACATCCCATGAATGAATTAAAAAAGCATGTTAGATTAAATGCTATAAACATGGTTTTCCTGTCCACTTTAAACTACCCAAGTAGTTAGAAGGACAAGATACCAGTTTTTTGTAAACAGTTGTTGTCCAGGAGGTATTGGATTAGGATTTATGTGGAGTGAAAGACAATCAAAATTTTATGTAGTTTGTCAATGTCAACCGTGTTATTACCTTGCAAAATGCTTGAAGCTACATGCTATCCTAGATATCATTAGTCATGTAGCTGTTCAATTAAGCCATTGAGGTAATGTTTCCAGATACTCTAAGGAAAGGAACTGATAGGTATTAACTACCATCAATTTATTACCCAATGTCTTCACGAGTGACTGGTACTGATAAGATGAATGACTGCTATTTGATAGTCTCGAATCATACTTAACTTTTGCTTGACCAATTTACAGTGCATGACCAATATTATCCTGAAACTTCATGGATTGGGGTTGGGGTGGGGGTTGGGGTGGTTACAATCAAACTTAATGTAATTGTTGAACTGATGCCTGTTCATTTCAAACAAAAATGCATCATGTAATTCTCATGGTGAAACTTTTCCAATACATTTGTGTTTGGAATTTCTGTTTTGTAATACATTTCTCTCTTTGTCAAAGGGATCAGAAATAAAGCTTTTTCTCCCCACTTTTAAGAAACACACTACATTGTTAATGTGGCTATTTTCAATTAAGGAGCTCAAGTACTAAGATCTCAGGGGCCCAGCCTATAAGGAATCTAGCAGTGTAGATTGTGGGCTGAATTTTACAAAACATTCCTGTCACCACTTGCTCCCCCTCCACTGGCTAAAAGGTTGCGAAGGGGGTGCCCGCCCATGATTATGATGGCTGCTCCACAACAATTTGAGAGCCTTAGAGTGCTGTTGGCCAATTGAAGGCTGATGGGATGCCTTGAATTCGCTCGGGGGCCCCCAAAGTAGATCCCCTTCCATTGTACAACAGCCACCAGAGCTAAAATGGCCAGCTTCCTGAATGTAATGTACTAGGTGCAGGGGGATGAGGTCCTCAAGTGGCTGTTAATTGGCCAATGCCTCTCCTGCCGATGGTAAAATCTGAATCTGGCACTGTCCCAGGCGGTAGAGACAATCTACTCTTACCTGATGCAGCTGGTGGAAAAGGTGAAGGTGTTCCCAACACTTCTCTGTATTATAAAGCAGCAAGTATAACATAAAATTGAGGACTCCAATGACTGTGGCAGTCCAGGAAATCAACACAGAGATCTAAAATAACAAGAGGGCGCACTAAGAGCAGATGTCCCTGCTGAGATACTAACAGTGACCTCTTCCAAAGATGAGCGTAACAGCATCTTGGCTCTGATCTTTTGAAACTTGTTTGGTACTCCATGGCCTGCTCTGACACAGAACATTCATCAAAATGAGACTGTTTTCAGGACTAGTGGGTTGCAAAGAATATGTACATATATCCCGCAAAGATACTAGTTTCACTGAGATTATCTTCAAGAGCTGCAATGTTATTCCCAATCACAAACTGTACCACATGCTGGTATTGAAGTAGCCCTATGTAGAAAAGGTTTGGGTGAAGTGTGAAAAGCCAGAAAGGGTAGTTACATTGATAAGTAGCAGCACCAGTAGAGCATTATAAAATGACAAGATGAAATAAACATATGGATTTCTGGCTTTAGTGGGTAATACAGATGGAGGACACCCTCTTTGCTGGAAGAAGTTGATGATTATCTTCAGTCTGATGGCACCAGTCAAGTGTCTGGGCTCACCTCCTCTCTTACATGAGCATGTTTGTCTTGAGCAGGGAATCTGTCTCCACTACTCCTTCCTCCTCATCTTCACCACTTGGAGGCTCAATCAAAAGTGCTCAAACTATAAAGAATGCAGGAAATAATTATAACCGTGCAAACTCTTGCCAGACTATATTTGAGGGCTTCTTGACACTGGAAAGGGCAAAGGAAAATTTTAATGGTCATTTCCATTATTGGGCCAGCAGCCTTGCTAAACCTTTCTTCAGCTTCTGGCTAAAATGCTGAAAAGATGTCATCAGCCAGCGATGCAGTGGAAATTGTTGGCCTCTACCCTAACAAATTGCTTTGGCTCTCACTGGAGTATTAAACAGGAGTAGACCATTTAGCTCCTCAAGCCTATACCACTCACTATTTGATGAAGACATAGATCATCTGTACCCTAATTTCATCAACACATTCTTTACAATAACTGGTTAGCAAAAATCTGAGGTTAAAAATCATTACTGATTTTAGTGGAAGAGAGCTCCACACTTCCACCATCCTTTAAACCAAAGTACACAGCCCCTTGAGTCTGATCCGCCATTCAATAAAATCATGGCTACACTTCCTCATCAAATCCACTTTCCCACCCTCTCCCCATACTTCTTGATTTCCTTAGTAACCAAAAATCTGTCAATCTCACTCTGAGTATATTCAACAACGGATAGGAAATTCCAAAAATCCATAACATTCTGGGTGAAAAAAAACTTCTCCTCATCTCAGTCCAAAATAGTTCACCCCTTATAAAGTTAAAGTTTATTTATTAGTCACAAGTAGGCTTACATTAACACTGCAAAGAAGTTACTGTGAAAATCTCCTAGTTGCCATACTCCGGCGCCTGTTTGGGTACAGCGAGGGAAAATTTAGCATGGTCAATGCACCTAACCAGTATGTCTTTCAGACTGTGGGAAGAAACTGGAGCACCCAGAGGAAACCCACGCAGACATGGGGAGAATGTGCAAACTCGACAAAGACAGTGACCCAAGCTGGGAATTGAACCCGGGTCCCTGGTGCTGTGAGGCAGCAGTACTAACCACTGTGCCACCCCTATCCTGAAATCTCTACACTCTCTGGTCAGGGTAATACTCTCCCAACATTTAACCTCTTAAAAAATTTATATGTTTCAATGAGCTTATCTCATATTCTTCGAAATTTCAAAGCATACAGGACCATTCACTGCACAATCACCTCATCTTAAGATTCAGTCTAGTAAACTTACTTTGCACTCCCTCTCAGGTAAGTATATCCTTCCCTATGTAAGACAAGCAAAGCTGTACACCATTCTCCAAGTGTGACCTCACCAAACTTCTGTATTATTGCAATAAGATTCCTTTATTCTTATATGTCAATCCCTTTCCAATAAAGGCTAACATATAATTTGCTCTTCTAATTCCTTGCTGTACTTGCATGTACAAGGACACTCAGGAAACATTTCCGGTCTTTCACCTTTTGAAAAATATTCTGCCTTTCTATTCTTTCCAGGAAAATGGATAATTTAACACTTCTTCAAATTATCTTCCACCTGTGCCCAATCACTTAACCTGCCGACATGCTTTTGCAGCCTTTATTCAACCACCTCACAGTTTATTTTCCCATCTAGTTTTGTAAAATCAAATTCAGATAAATTATACCATCTTCTTCAATCTAATTCATTGGCATTAATTGAAACTAGCTGAGGCACAAGCATTGTTGCACCCAGCTAGTTACAGCTGGCCACGCCAAAAATGAGGTTATTCTTACCCGCTGCTTTCTGTTCATTAGCCAATCTTCAATCCATGAAACCATACTTCCCTCATCTTATGAGCCTGTGATTGTTTAATAAGCTCTTTCTTATGTGGCACTTCATTGAATGCCATTGAAAAAAACAAACACTTTTGTAGATTCTCCTGTTATCTATAGTCCATTGTAGTACCAAGTCAAAGTGAACATCTAGGCCCAGATAAAGAGTCACCCCTGCCACAACTCATGACATTCCTTACCATCTCACCATTCCCAAGCACGAGGCATTTCCAGAACTTAATCATACCACTTGTCTTATTTCAGCAGGAGGCCTTGGGGCCATGTAACTTGCCAACACTTCAAGCCAGCTCTTTACGTGGCCCAGGTGTGAAGTCAGTCAGTGGGATTTAAATGCTCCCCAGTCATTACAACAGACCAAGTTACATTCTGTCACAGATGGACAGCAATTTAATTTGCCAGTGTGGCAATTAAAATCTGCCAACCAAATATTATAATAAATTGCCTTTATTACTTGTTTGTGAAAACATTTTTTTCCTCCGTCTCTGCTGGACCTGTTAAAATCAGTAGAATTTAATCTCTAAATTCAGTGGCAGTAATGATGTGCAGTATGTTTTGATGGAACTTGCCTCTAAAACTCAAGGAATAACTTCTGCTTTCTGCAATGTGCCCTTGCATTGCCACCATGCACTGGTTCACCACTTTAAGCTTTTGAAATTAATGAAACATTACATGTGCAGAGATTTCCAATTACTATAAAAGTGCTCAACAGAGTACTGCCACTTTTTCAAATAAATATAAGTAATTACAAATGTCCTATGATACAGATTATTCTAAGAACTAAGGGCTTTACTTGCTTTTATGTTCAGTCTGATCTTGAGTCAAATATTTATTTTTGCTCAAGTTCTGCCAATTGTGCTAGAGGAACTGGTTAACATATTAGTCCAATATTTGGCCACATCCTTTTCAGCGTTCAGCAAATAAACAAGAATGAAATTTCTGCTGTCTACGTGGAATGTCGTGTGTTTGCTTTATGAATTTAAGTTGGCCTTCTCACTTAATACCATATTGTAAGGTAGGCTAGGAAAATGCAGAAGATTGCTGGAACACGAAATGCTTTGCTCGGGAGAATGGTTTAAATAGACACCATTGCACCTTTCTTTTAAGGGAAATTAAGACAAATATTTGAAGCAAAGGATGACAAATATTTATGAAGCAAATATTTGAAGCAAAGCAAAGGATAAGGAGAGTTTGGATGCACAGCGATTATCGGCCAGAGACAATGAGCAGAATGACCTCCTTGTAAACTTCTATTGCCTTGAAATTCAAAGGAGGTTCTCCTCCGGATCCTCCAGAGAAACAGCACAATAAGTTACTTTCTCTTCCCTGCTCAAAAAATAGATTTTTCCACCATGCCTGCAGGGAAACATCAGACCATTACTTAACACCTTCCAAAAGAAACACAGCTTTAATTAGTAACTCAGCTTGGGTAGGATATGGCTAGGAAGGTTTGTTGAGCCACTCCACAGTGTAACATGTTGGAACGCCAGCATATTGCACTATTCACCAATATTAATTCCAAAACTTTTGATATCTTAAGTACAATATCAGTGTTACATACAACAGATGGTTGTGGATGGATTACAGTAGGCCATTGCTACAACACTCTTTGCGGGAAGCAGCCAAGAATCATGTTGTAGTGAGAATTATAGCAAGAATTGTAAACTGTGCCAAAAAACTTTGTTAAAAGTTGCACTAAGTGCCAAATCATCAAACAGGTGCGACCATAATTTATAATGCAAATTTTGGCCCAAAAATATCAGAGAAACTCTTGTGTTATGACGCAAGTAGTTAATCAACTCTTCAATTTGCTTCACTTTAAAAGCCTTCTACTTTGAAATTCCATAGGGATTCTCCCCATCTTGTCTCTCAGCTCTGATGGGAGACTAACATAACCCTCAGGGAAATGGTGAAGATCATGCACAAATATGTGACTGCATATGTTTTCAATCATTTGTGAGAAATAGACTGCAAGCTCTGGGTACAAGCACATGCTGGGAGCAAACAACCAGCTCAGCTTCTAAGCTGAGAGTGACAGCTCAGGAAACTCCAAGCCGAGGTTTGTTGTCTTTAATTAAAGGATCTAATATGTTAAATTAATGGGCCCATAATTACCCAGCTGATGCCCATCATTTTTTAGGAAAATAGGTATCATATCGTCCACTCTGCAACTTTCTGGAAGACATCCAGGGTTGACTCCGCCAACCTTAAAAATGGTGGATGGGATCTGGATGAGGAATTCTCATCCCCATTTCCAATGAAACACATTTTGCCAGTAGGGAAAAGAAATGGGGCCTAAATCAGACAGGAGGGAAACCTAAACTCAGCAGGGCCATTTGAACTTAGTGCTGAGTACACATAGGCCACATCTTGGCTGTTGCAAGGGTCTTAACCCACAGCATGGGAGTCATGAATTTATGGAGTAGATGTGTATGCTCTTGAAGGGTGGATAAGGTCTGTTTAACCGTCATGATCTGGAATTTTTGAAAATTCCATCCTCCCTCTTGAATTTGTAAAATCAACTAGCTATAACTATTTGTGATTGTTAAAAAAAAACCTCTGCTGGTGCTTTGATTGATAGGTCAGCTGATGCAGCATCTGCTCAAGAATTGCAATGTAGTTCTTTGTTGACACTTCTATATAGGCTACTCATTATGAATGCTTGGCCTAATTTCAAAACTATCATCTCAGCAGGCGGTTCTGAGTTCAGTTTTATTTACAGATTAAAGAGGCTATTAAAAGATTGGATACATGAATGTAAATTTGCTTTTATAAGAGATTAGCCCCTTGAAAAGATTCAAAATCTCTGACACTTTCTCAAATGGGAGTTTTTTGACTTTCAAGTCTTAATAGTGAGAGCTATATTAGATTTTCAGAAGTTGTTTTTCACCCTCACATGGCTCATGAGGTCTGCCAATGGTGGATCATGGGTGAGTTAGCATTGAATTGAAATTTTGGATGCGAGGTGTCATGGGGGAGGGGGGCGGTTGAGAAGATGATGGATCGTGAGGGAAAATGGCTGGGCAGCCCAATTTTTTTCGAAAGCAACTGGAACCAAATGTCAGTGAACCAGGGTGGACCTTCTAACAAGTCTGCATCGGTACTCGCCAATCCTGCTGTCCTGCTAGCATCTGTTTCTGTTGTTGGCACAGCGGACTTCATTCTGTACCCACTCCTTAAAGTGAAAATGTTGTGATTTAAGGCACTTTTGACTGAAGCAAGTGGGCAAGTCAGGAAATTTCCCAGCTCAAGCTTACACCTCAGAAGCCAAAATCCAGCCCCTCTCTCAATTGAACACTGAAGTATGAGCCAAATTATAATTCTGCCTGCCTGACATGCAAGGGGCATATAGGTGGCTGAAATAGCAGCACTTACCCCTGCACCACCCCACCCCCACAATTTTAACAGTCCACAAGGTAAAGAAATACTGCCCAATAAGACCTACGTGCAATAAATTTTTGGAAAATGGAAAACATTACTTAGAAGCCATTTTATGGCTTTGGATTTAGACTAGACAGAGTGGAATGGCTGGAGTCCAAATACCACTTACAAGTCAAAAATCAAATGCCCACCTTACTATATTTATAAAGATTATATGGGTTTCAAGAATTCATGAAGCATCTTCTAAGTTACCAAAGACACTAACAGCTTAATTTAGGCTTCATTTTAACTAACAAAACCTACCATCATTCCAAAAAGCAGCACACTGTGAAATTGCGCTGAAGTTGTTATAGAAATGTATATTTATCATAATTAATTATGTGACCAGATCAAATAATAAGTTGGGTTCTTTTTTCCCAAATTAAAACTTCCAGTGCAATATTGCATATCAGAATGCCATTTTTCATACACCACCTGCTGAGTTTTGTGTGACTTTCTAATAACATTCTCTGCTTTATCTACTTCAACTTTGATGTGGTTGTAATCACAGAATTGTTAAACCATGAGGCCATTCAGCCCATCGTGTCTGCACCAGTTCTCAAAAGAAGCATTCCCCATTCTCCCTGCAACCCTGACATTCTGCTTTTTCAGATAACAACCCAATTCTCTCTTTAAAGCTTCAATTTAACCTGTCTCCAACAGTCTCAAGCCAGTGCATTCCAGATCTTAACCACTTGTTCTATGAAAATTTTTCCTCCTCTCTTCATTGCTTCTTTTGCCAATAACCTTAAAACTGTTCTCTCTCATTCTCAAATCTTCCACTAGGAGGAACTGTTTTGGCCTGCTTTGTCCAGGCCCATTATGCTTTTGAATACTTCTATCAAACCACCTCTCACCCTTCACTTCCCCAATCTATCAACGTAACTGAAGTTCCTCATCCTCATTCTTGAGAATGTTTTCTGTACTTTCACTATACGCCTATACATCTCTCCTAAACTGTGGAACTAGCACTAGATGTAATTTTCCAGTATTCTTTACAAATTTAACATAACTTTCTTTATACTCTATGCCCATACTAATAGAGCCTAGGATGCTGTATGCTTTATTAACTGAACTCCAGAGGTGAGGTGAGAGTAACTGCTCTTGACATCTAGTCAGCAATTTACCAAGTGTGGCATCAAGGAACCCTAGCAAAATTGTAATCAATGGGAATCAGGGGGAAAACTCTCCTCTGATTGGAGTCATACCTGGCACAAAGGAAGATGGTTGTGGTGCTTGGAAGTCAATCATCTTAGCCCCAGATCATACTGCAGGAATTCCTCAGGGTAGTGTTCTAGGCCAAAATATCTTCAGCTGCATCATCAATGATCTTCCTTCCATCATTAGATCAGACATGGGGATGTGCACAGATGACTGCACGATATTCAGCACCATTTGTAACTCCTCAGATACTGAAGCAGTCCATGCCGAAATGCAGCAAGACCTAGACAATGTGGAGACTTGGGCTGACAAGTGGTAAGTAATATTCTTATAGAATCCCAACAGTGCAGAAGGAGGCCATTTAGCTAATCAAGTCTACACTGACTCTCGGACAGAGTATCTTAGGCAGGTCCTGTCCTCCACCCTATCTCCACCTTATCACACTGTACATTCACCATGGCTAACCCATCTAACCTATACATATTGGGACACCAAGGGGCAATTTAGCATAGCCAATCCACCTAACCTGCACATCCTCGGACAGTGGGAGGAAACCAGAGCACCTGGAGGAAACCCATGCAGACACAGAGAGAACATGCAAACTCTACACAGACAATCACCCAAGGCCAGAATCGAACCCAGGTCCCTGGCCCTGTGAGGCAGCAAAGCTAACTACTGCCATCATGCCACCCCAAATGCCCAGCTATGTCCATCTCCAACAAGAGAGGATCTAACCGTCACTCTTGACATTCAATGACATTACCAATGCTGAATCTCCAACTGTCAATATCCGAAGGGTTACAATTGACCAAAAACGGAATTGGATTAGCCATAAATACTGTGGCTACAAGAGCAGATCAAAGGTTAGAAATCCTCCGGCATGCAACTCACCTCCTGACTCCCCAAAGTCTGTCTACAATCTACAAGGCACAAGTCAGAAGTGTGGTGGAATACACTCCAGTTGCCTAGTTGAGTGCAGCTCTGACAATGCTCAATAAAGTAAGAACCATCCACATTCAATCCACCACCGATGAACAGTAGTAGCCATGTGTACCATCTGCAAGATGCAACGCAGGAACTCACCAAGGTTCCTTAAGCAACACCCTCCAAACCCAGCAGCTTCCAACCCACAACCACTACCATCTAGAAGAACAAGAGCAGCAAATACCTGGGTCCAGACCACCTCGAAGTTCCCCTCCAAGTCACTCACCATCTAGTCTTGGAAATATATTGCCATTCCTGGAAATATATCACCATTCCTTCAATGACATTGGATAAAAATCCTGGAACTCCCTCCTTAACAGCACTGTGGGTCTACCTATACCTCAGGGACTGCAGCAGTTCAAGGAGGCAGCTCACCATCACCTTCTCAAGGGCAACTAGGGATAGACAATAAATCAATCCTGCCAGCCAGTCACACCCACATCCCGTAAATGAATTTTTAAAAACTTCACTCTTAACCTGTCCTGCCACCATTAATGACTTATGCATATACACCCAAGTCCATCTACTCTTGCACCTCCTTTGGAATTGTATCTTTTATCTTATATTGTCACTCCGTGTTCATCCTACCAAAATTAATTTTCACATTTCTCTGTAATGAATTATCTGAAGTTTTCAATAAGAAATATGATGCAATTGGAGAGGGGAAGAAAGACAGTTTACTGGCATTGAGATTGCAATGAGGAAACATAACTGAATTAATACATTTGACTTCTCTACCAGCTTTCCTCCTATTAGTGCTTCAGCCAGAAGACATTTTTGTCACACGAGAAGTCAGCATCCTAGCATCACAGCCCTTGCCTCACTGCAAGTCATTATCACCCTCCTGTACTGAATGGGCAGTTCACATTAGGGAACTCTCCATCACCAGCTCCCTGAGATGTCAGCCCTCGTGAGCCACCTCCCCCCCCCCCCCCACCCCCCCCCCCCCCACCACCCCCCCCCCCCCCCACCACCCCCCCCCCCCCCACCACCCCCCCCCCCCCCCACCCAACCACCCCCCCATAGTGCATAGGAGGCGCTATGTCCAGATAGGTCACCCAAGTCTCCTCTCTAATCGTGGACCTCCTGGAGCCATGTCATGATGAGTCCTCCTGCCCATGTGCATGGGATCACTGAAAGCTCTTTCAGGAGGGTCTTGGGTTTCCTGGTCACACCAGTCGTTCACATTCGGATGGTGAGGCAGACCTTGGGAAGAGGGGTAGAACTCAACGGGACTACCAATGCAGGGATTGGGTGTTCTGGGGAGTGGTGAACCCCTTGGCCTTTGTGTCTGATGAACTAGGTCAGTTAACCCTCTCACTGAAAGCTGAGGCTTAGCCTTTGATATATAGCTGTGGAGAACTGATGGTGCAAAGGGTTACCTCCTGATGGTCAATCAGTGTCACAAGCATAAATCTCAGCTCACTAACTGGGCATATTTGGTTCTTGCTTTAGTACATGGCTGTGCTAACGGGCACCCTGGTAACTCAAGCAGCAGCCATCAGGGAACTCATAGCTGTCAGCCCTCCATAATAAACATTACTGGATAGTAAATCCTCAGCAGCAGCAAGCAACCCCTCCAGAAGAGGGCTCCAACAAGCATTGTCATGAGGGCACGCACCCATTCCAGTTGGCCAGGCTGGCTGCAAAACACAGAACAAGAGTCCCACCACCCCCCACCCTCAGAGCCCCCCGACCTCATAGACCCTCCATGACCTCTGCAACCTGCACAAACACACTTACTGACCCCTGCAAGGTCGATCACAGAGCCCTGACAACTAACCGCTTCTTGGCCCCTGACTGTCCCCACATGACTCCGTTGTGGATAGTGTGAAATGCATGCACGCCTCCAACCTCGATCTCAAAGGTCATGGAGTCAGGTTCCTGTTTTTTTAAGAGTAGTGATTTGTGCCAACATGACATCATGCCAGCTGGATGGATGATGTACCCTGATACCTGGTAATGAGATGGTAATGCATGCAAATCAGGCTTGCGATCTTCCTGAGTGGGAACCTGATCTTGTGATCGGGGGAGGGCTGGGAAAATCACAAAATAAAATGTCGCCGTCAAGAAGTGCATTTTTGGTATCTCAGGAGATTTAGCAGCCATTGCGGGAATTGTGCCCATGGCTAATACAGCCACGAAACCATGGCCCACAAGTGTCACCAATATCTTGACGGCAAAATCTGGCCCTAAAGAAACACATTGATCATGAATTTTCTTGAAACTGCCCCTGCTCTGTCACCATAGCTTCAGTGAACATCTTATTTATATACTTAAATGTGGTTCCCACACAATTCTAATGAAGTTAAAGCAGTGAAGTGGAAGCAGTTTACAGTGAATTACTGACCACTGTACTGCTATTTCTGTCAGTTTCAATGGATCAAGGTAACCAGGCAGTCATAGGCAACCTAAGCTCAAAATATCACACACTCCCCTGTGGCAAATTCAAATTAAAAAGAAACATTCAGAGCTCTGCAAAGAGCTGAATGATATGGCTATGATGACAAATGTAAGAGGTTTGAAAATGCAGGCTTAACGTATAGCTTCCATTGGTGGTAAATCAGACCACTCCAGCAGATTTATTGATTAAAATGAGCCTCTGCGACCTCCAGCCTTTATTCCCACACCGTACACTTATGATGTTTTAGATGTTCGTGTCACTCACTCAGATTGAGCAAAAAGCCTTTGGAGAGGGTTGGGATGTTTATGCTATAGTTTAACACAGTGACATTTAATGAGAATTTCTGCATGGAATCCAATCAGGGTAAATCTTCCTGGCCCACCTGCCACAGGAATTGTAGCAGGCGGGACAGAAAATTTGACAGACCATTGAAAGATCTGTTGACCTTGGGCGGGAATTTCCAGTCAAAGTTGGGCAGGACCAGAAAATCCCACCCAGTAACTCCCACAACATGGCACTGGTGAGAGGGTGGGTCAACTGACATGGTGCTTGGCTTGTTTTTACTTTTGGAACTGGTGAATTTAGTGTTTTGCTACCATTTGCTGTTTTAATAACAGACCTGAACCTGTGAGTTTTCAATTCCTTCCCTTTCCCTGCCTTTTCTTTGGTAGATCGTCCCACCTCCCATCCATTGACACTGTCTACACTTCCCACTGTCTCGGCAAAGCAGCCAGCATAATTAAGGACCCCATGCATCCCGGATATTCTCTCTTCCACCTTCTTCCATCGGGAAAAAGATACAAAAGTCTGAGGTCACGTACCAACCCCGACTCAAGAACAGCTTCTTCCCTGTTGCCATCAGACTTTTGAATGGACCTATCTTGCATTAAGTTGATCTTTCTCTACACCCTAGCTATGACTGTAACACTACATTCTAAATTCTCTCATTTCTATCTCTATGAACGGTATGCTTTATCTGTTTAGCATGCAGGAAACAATACTCTCACTGCATACTTATACATGTGACAATAATCAATCAAATTGTCACAGTTATAGCAATTCATATATTCTTTTATTTCTTTGATGCATCTTACACCTAAGATGATATTTTTACATCATCTGCTTTCCTTTTATAGTAGGCTGTGGAAAAGCTTGAAAATACTCAGCAGGTCAAGCAGCATTTGTCAAGAGTTACTAGCTGGATTTTCGGGAATCCAACGTCTGGATCGTTTCCAGATCCCAACTCCAAGCTGTGTGTCAGTAATTCAACAATTTTTAAATGCAAAATCTCCATTGTACCAGAAGTAACATCGGTTTCAAATTAGTAGAATTGGATGCTGCCTGGAGCCTACAACTAGTTCTGGAGGTCAAAGGCTGACAGCAGCCATGACTGAGCTTGCTGTTGCATGCATGAATGGAGAAGACAGAAGATCAGAGGACCTGTAGCCTCAGCATCCAAATAAGTGTCAAAACACTTTCTCATGAGGTACATAAACTGTTCAGCTCAAGCAATGACAAATCTGCATCACCGCATGAGCATCTCAGTTCAACTAAATTGTTTCCTGCCAAGATTTTAAATCAGCAGCCATAATAAATAATAGTTCCCCTGTGCTCCCAACAGCTGTGCACGGACATGCCCCAGACCGTTCACTCTCCCTGTTATTCAGTCTGAAAATTTGATTCTGTCCCTCTCCAACCTGTAAACATGCAATGAGCTGAACATCAAGTTAATGGCGGTGTGCGGGATGCCAGCATCCCATCTGACTCCCCCTGCCCCCGCAGCACCCGCATCCTCACATTGAACATTCCAGTGCATCCCAGTGGCTTTGGAAGACTGACACACCCTCCGAGATTTATATTTTCAAAACACACCCACACCCGGCTTCACCCACATGGAAAATTGAAAATCTAGCTCAATTTTTCAGGTCAATAACCTTTCAGAACAATCCTCCTTCCGTAACCTGGCCTGCTGAATATTTCCAGCATTTTCTACATTTATTCCAGATTTATTTATTTACGCTTTAAGTGAAAAAATTTCTTCAGTCTCAGTTAACAGCCAATCCCTAATTCTGAGACAATTATCCCTTGTTCTAGAAGCTCTAGTTAGGATATGCATCCTCCCAGCATTTACCCCATCAAGCCCTGAATAACTTTCTGTTTTAGTAAGATTACTTCATTTTTCTAAAAGAATACAGGCCTATTCTACTCAATCTCTTCCTCCTTGGACAATCCCCTCGTTCCACAATTAAGTACTAATAAACTTATGTCGTATTGCCTCCAAGGCAAGTATATCATTCATTCTGTAAAGAACACACAGTACTGAAATTCACAATTCACTGAACACAGGAGTCCAAATGTGATCTCACATGATCCTATAAAATTACACCAAGACTTCCTTACTTTTCTAAAAATATTTTGAAATAAAGGCTAAAATACCATTTGTTTTGCTATTTACTTAAATATGGTAATATTGGGAGCCCAGGGATAGCATAGGAACCCATATTAGCAATTTTTCATGAGCATATAGTAAGTTTAGGAAACAAACATGCCATTGAACCTGGAGAGGTACATGGTACAGGTTATAAACTAAACAGCAGCTTTGTTACAAGTAACAGACAATCAGTAGCTAGTGTCAGTACAGCAGGGCACAGTAGTTTACAAAACTTTATTTACTCCTTCTCAGTACAGAAATACCAGATGACACTACCCTTTGCTAATCTAGATCCACATCAGTGGCCCAACGCAATGTATATGTGGGATTTTGTCAAACCCACTGAGAGCCTTGGTGGCACCTAAGGATTTGTCAGAAGGCTGTCCAATATATCCTTTCCAGCTCCTTTCGAGTTTCAACAGGAAAATTTTAAATCAAATAAGCATTTTTGAAAATCAAATAAAAAGCTGCCAACCATGCATAAAATTCAAGATACAGAGAGCACCTCCTGGAGTGTCAGTAGATTCCTCCTAATGGATGTTACACATAACTAATTTATCACCTGAAGCTAAGAAGTATTTTGAAATAAGCTGATCATTCACAGAATTAAACAAGTAATCATCACAGTATTTCTGGTGAGAACAATGCATGGCTTTAAAGATAACCAATATTGGAAAAGTGAAATCTGACTCCGGTTGATGAGTCTCTGGGGTTGGATACATTCAGTAAGAAGTCTTACCAGGTTAAAGTCCAACAGGTTTATTTGGTATCAAAAGCCGTTGGATACATTGGCAAAGGAACAGAGATGCCCAGTGGTTTATGTACAAACATTTTTGAAGGTGACGAGGTAAGTTGATAAAACAATTTAAAAAGTGATACAAGACCCTGGGCTTCATAAACAGGTAAAGGATTGGATTTTCCCAATGAAAACAGGAATTGGATGCCATGATCCCACCTCCATTACCAGTGTTACGTCAGTGTAATGTTTTTGCAAAGTTATGGAAAAGATGGACACGTTATTTTTAAGGAGCAAAACATAAATGGAAAATTTACCTAAAAAAAATTGAGTTTAGGGATAGGTGACCTACTTTTGTGAGTTCTGTACAAATACAAGTAATGCCTCATGTCTGGGTATGTCTCTGGAGAAGTCACTTAAAATGCAAGTGACCTTCTCAGGTGTTGAAGATTGTCCCTCCCCATTTCAATTAGAGTGACTCAGAATAACAAAACAGGGAGGGGGTGGGGGTAGACAACGATGACATTCTGGAGACGGTAGCAACACTCAAGTGAAGTGTCCCAAAACGCAAGTTCCAAAGCAGCTCCTCAAGACTCTTGAGCGCAGACGTCCAGCCTTCACAGAGCTCAATTTAAACCGCCAGAGCCCTTATAGGCCCTGTCACCCACCTTCTTCCCACCTCTGCTGGCAGCACTGAGCCTGTGCCAGCATGCCTTTCAACCTAGACAACAGTCAATTGGCCAGCCAGTGTGAAATTGACTTGAGGAGCCGTTTGCGGGTGGAAGTGGATTTCACATCAGCTTGCAGTCCCACTGATCATGCTCATCCACAAGCCAGAAAATTCTGCCCAAGTCGACCATTATTTTCTCGATGTGCTCTTATCGCATCCTTCAGAACAGATTCTAGCATTTTCCCTATCAGTTACATCAGGCTAACAGGTCTGCAGTTCCCCATTTTCTCTCCCCCTCCTTTCTTAAATAGTGGGGTTACATTTGTCACCCTCCAATCTGCAGTAACAATTCCAGAGTCAATAGAATTTTTAAAGTTGACTACCAATGCATCCACTATCTCTACAACCACCTCTATTAGCACATGGGGTGTAGATCATCAGGTCCAGGGGATTTGTCCACTCTAAGTCCCATTAAATTATCCAGTTTTCTTTTTTAAAAATATTGATATCTTGCAGTTCCTCATTGACACGAGTCCTTTGACTTGCCTCTATTTTTGTGTGGTTTTTAGTATATTCCTCCATGAAGACAATCACAAACGGTAGAATTTTCCCATAATCTGTCAGAGTGACGGGCATGATTGAAAACCACTCTGACAAAAAAAAATTGTGTGTGGTTCACGCCGGCAGTCTGGTGGGGCGAGGCCAATAGAGCCAGCAAGGCCGGTTCCACAGAGATTGGGGCGCCATCTGTAAAAGGTGCCCCGATCAGCACTGAGGTTAACCTTCTGCCACTCCCCCACCCCTTGCCATCATCACAAAGGTATTGGGGGCTCTCCACCCAACCTACAATTATCTGGGTCTCTCCCTCCCCCTCCACGATCTCTGTAGCAGTATCGTGGGCACTGCCCCCCTCAATGCCAGGACTCCCTCCTCACTGCCAGATGCCCCAAGCCACTTCAAAGGACACAGCCCTCTTCCCCCCCCTTCCCTCCCCAATTGGACTTCCCAAAGGCCCCGCCCAAGCACTTCCCCGGAACAGGTTGGCAGTGCCAAGTCTGCACAGGCTGGCAGTAAGCCTGTGCCAACCTGATAGTGCCAACATGTGCCAGGGCACGTCCCTCACCACCCAGGGTCTATACATATCTTGGTGCCCCAGGCAGCATCTCCTCAGCTGGTTCCCGTCTTCATCACATCAGCGATGTTTGAGTATTCAGTGAAGCGGTATGGTGATGGGGAGGCTCTTTAAATAACATGCAATATCATTCAAATCTAAAGGGCAGGAACCTCATTATATCATAGGTGAAGAGTGGGAAATTTGTGAAACAAGATCTCACTGGCAAGAACCTCATTTCCCAACTCTTGCGAGATTTTGCACCTGTGTCAACATTTACACTGGTGGCGAGTTTGTGGAAAATCACCCCCAAAGTATTTGTTTAGTTTATCTGCCATATCCTTATACCCCATTATAAATTCTCATAGGTTTACTTATTAGTGTCACAAGTAGGCTTACATTAATACTGTAATGAAGTTAAAACCCCCTAGTCGCCACACTCCAGCACCTATTTGGGTACACTGAGGGAGAATTTAGCATGGCCAATTCCCCCAAACAGCATATCTTTTGGACTGTGGGAGGAAACCGGAGCACCCGGAGGAAACGCACACAGACACTGGGAAAACGCGCAACCTCCGCATAGTCACCCAAGCTGGGAATTGAACCCAGGTCCCTGGCACTGAGAGACAGCAGTGCTAACCACTGAGCCACCGTGCTGCCCTTACTGACTCAGCTTGTAATGGGCCAACACTTAGTTTTTCCTTTCCTTTTTACATACTTATAGAAGATCTTACAGTCTGTTTTTATGTTTTTTCTCATATTCTATTTTCCCTTTCTTAATCCAATCTGGATTTCTTTTGGTGGTAGTCATGATGTGGAGATGCCGGCGTTGGACTGGGGTAAACACAGTAAGAGTTTTAACAACACCAGGTTAAAGTCCAACAGGTTTATTTGGTAGCAAATGTCATTAGCTTTCGGAGCGCTGCTCCTTCGTCAGATGGAGTGGATATCTGCTCTCAAACAGGGCACAGAGACACAAAATCAAGTTACAGAATACTGATTAAAATGTGAATCTCTACAGCCAACCAGGTCTTAAAGATACAGACAATGTGAGTGGAGGGAGCATTAAGCACAGGTTAAAGAGGTGTGTATTGTCTGCAGACAGGACAGCCAGTGAGATTCTGCAAGTCCAGGAGGCAAGCTGTGGGGGGTTACTGATAGTGTGACATAAACCCAAGATCCTGGTTTAGGCCGTCCTCATGTGTGTGGAACTTGGCTATCAGTTTCTGCTCAGCGACTCTGCGCTGTCGTGTGTTGTGAAGGCCGCCTTGGAGAACGCTTACCTGAAGATCAGAGGCTGAATGCCCGTGACCACTGAAGTGCTCCCCAACAGAAAGAGAACAGTCTTGCCTGGTGATTGTCGAGTGGTGTTCATTCATCCGTTGTTGTAGCGTCTGCATGGTTTCCCCAATGTACCATGCCTCGGGACATCCTTTCCTGCAGCGTAAGAGGTAGACAACATTGGCCGAGTTGCAAGAGTAGGTACTGTGTACCTGGTGGATGGTGTTCTCACGTGAGATGATGGCATCCGTGTCAATGATCCGGCACGTCTTGCAGAGGTTGCTGTGGCAGGGTTGTGTGGTGTCGTGGTCACTGTTCTCCTGAAGGCTGGGTAGTTTGCTGCGGACAATGGTCTGTTTGAGGTTGTGCAGTTGTTTGAAGGCAAGAAGTGGGGGTGTGGGGATGGCCTTGGCGAGATGTTCGTCTTCATCAATGACACGTTGAAGGCTCCGGAGGAGATGCCGTAGCTTCTCCGCTCCGGGGAAGTACTGGACGACAAAGGGTACTCTGTCCAGTGTCCCGTGTTTGTCTTCTGAGGAGGTCGGTGCGGTTTTTCGCTGTGGTGCGTCGGAACTGTCGATCGATGAGTCGAGTGCCATATCCTGTTCTTATGAGGGCATCTTTCAGCGTCTGGAGGTGTCTGTTGCGATCCTCCTCATCCGAGCAGATCCTGTCTATAGGGAGGGCTTGTCCGTAGGGGATGGCTTTTTTAACGTGTTTAGGGTGGAAGCTGGAGAAGTGGAGCATCGTGAGGTTATCCGTGGACGAAGGAGCAACGCTCCGAAAGCTAATGGCATTTGCTACCAAATAAACCTGTTGGACTTTAACCTGGTGTTGTTAAACTTCTTACTTTCTTTCGGTGGCCATGGTTAGAACACTTTACTTGATGGATTTTTTTCACTAAAGGAATGACTTTTCATTGCAAACTTTCTGCGAGTCCTTTAAATGTTAGGCATTGCCTGTCTACCATCACACCATTTAACTGACTCCCAATCAACCTAAACTAATTTGCCCCTTGTACCTTCATAGTTTTCTTTCTTTAGATTTAAGACCCTAATCTCTGATTGAAGTGCATCATTTTCAAACTTAACGTAAAATTCAATATCATGATCACTCTTTCTTAAAGGCACCTTTACAACAAGGTAATTAATTAGTCCTTTTCATTGCATAATACTAAATCTAAATAACCCATTTTCTAGTTGGTTCCTCAATGTACCATGATAGAAAACCACCTTGCATACATTCCAAGAATTCATCCTCCACAACATTAGTACTAATTGGGATTACCCACTCCATGTGTAGACTGAAAACGTCCATGATTACTGTACTACTCATGTTACATGCACCTCGAATTTCCTCTTTATATTGTGATTTACATTACCAATGCTGTTTGGTAGCCTACAAACAATGCCTGCAATTTTTTTCTATCCCTTGCTGTTTCTTATTTCCACCCAAATTGATTCTACAGCTGGAATTTTTCCTGATATCGGCAAAGGCCAACCTTGGGCAACAAAAATGTAATTGAAGTCACCAATAGCAATGGTGGCTTTCTCCTCCATATAGTGCAGCATTTTTGGGAAAAAAAAGTTAAAGTCACGGGTCCCACGATGTTTTGCTGGCAGGTGGCCTCTGATTCAAACACCTTGCCATCAACTTAGACAATGATCTGCAGCACCATTTTTAGGCACAGCGCACAGAAAGCAAACCAGTTCACCATGCTGCATTCCTGGCACTGCCATGGCATCAAGCTGGCACCACAGTACTGCCTGGGCACGACCCTCTCCTCCGAGCTCTGCACTCACCCGAGCTCCCTGGGAGTCTACTTGCCAGCTGCATGCCTTCGGAGACCAGTTGTGCTTCATGTTGTTCTGCCATTACAGCACCGTGAATGGATTTTTTGATGTGACAGGTTACTTCCAGCGTTTGATAAAAATATGTTAATTTATTATAATGATGACCATTTTTGAGTGCATTCGAACACAAAAATGACGTCAAAACTTTTGGGTAGGATATGTTGCTGAAAGTCAGAATAAGTTGTCCTTTTGCTAAATAATCTTGGATTTCAGCTGTCAAAGATACTGCATCTAAAAGAATATGTGCCAAGCTTCAAATCAATGTGCCAAGACTGCATACTATATCAAACAACGTATTGAAGGTAATGGCTCATAAGTAGTTGCTGTCCATTACCCAAAAAATTCATTTGCAGTGCCAAGCTAGAGTTCACTCCAGAGCACAAAACAGCTACCAACACATCTGCAGTGGAGGCCTTCACACTACAAGGCATTACAGCATTGTGTGTTTTCTTCATAGATGGTCAGGCGCCATAGAATTTTGAGTATCAAATTAGAAAAGAGCCAATTCTTCAAACCTCCAAACAAGTGGGATACAGAAAATTTTCTCAAATTGGCTCACAGATTTTATTGCTATCATCTGCTCTGTTTCCTTATAGATTAATAGATATTAAAGAATGTCCACTACTGAGGCATGACAGAAACAGGTAAGCATGGTGTTGCTATCTTTCTTTCAGGATTAACAAAATATTCATGGTGTCCGACCAACACCATCTAAAGTCCGTACATGGAACCAAGGCTCGCTGGACTTGCAACGCACAAACTTTTGACAGGTTCATCTCAGTACCCTGCTGCTGCTGAGTTCCCAAAAATTCAGAATTCTACTACCTATCTCATTGACCCCTACAACTCAGGCAGCACATAGGAAAAGCACAAGGTTAAATTTAAGTGCATATACGTCACATATTGCCACCAAGGGGAAGCACAAAGTTAAAAAACACCAGGTACACACAAATTATGTGGATTTGATGAAAATTATAAAAAGCATTAATGTTGCTGGGTATGGGACATTGGTCCAAATGTTTTGGTCTCTGGATTATATGAGACCAGAAGTATGACTGAAGATGCACAATGGGATCCTGTGGATATCCTGCTGCATGGAATGATGCAGAAATTGCACGGAAAGTTTAAACTTCTAATGGGTAATTCCCCTGCGCCCTGGGACCATGTACAAATGTCTCCAACTCTGAGGAAGACTTGGAGACTTCAGACTGTTCTACAATACTTACCTAATTGGTTATCCAGGAAATGTTTGAAAGACCAACCTGGTTAACTTTACAATTGATCACCCCAATTACCCTCCTGACCCTTCGATTAATCCCTGACCCAGTCACCCAACTACCCCTGAAGCCAACCCAACTCCCACCTGAACACCCAACTGCCCCCTGACCTGACTACCCCACTCACCAGACCAAACTACCATCCCCCTATGCCAACACCCCCGATCAGACCCGACTACCCCGCAATCGAATCACCACCCAACCACTCACCACCAACCCAGTCATTCATCTGTTCAGTCACATTCAAAGACTGGATCTTTAAACTTGCCATACAGCAGCTAGTGTGGTAAAAAGGGCGCATGTCCTCAGAAGATCCCAGAAGAGATACACAACAGCATCAAGTCGATGGGATCTTCCAGCATAGCAGTGATCCACTCACTGCTCAGAAGTTTTAGACTTTTCTTCTTGGCCAAGTTTATACATTTTTTAATCAAAGTAGATGATTGGACATTATGTGAATTGATGCATCCAGGAAAGGGCATATAATTACATATTTGCAATGGGATTAGGAAAATGTAGACGTGGCTTTTCAAACAACAGTCCAATACAATAATCAAGAGGCAATATCCTGTATCACACTGTCATGAATGTCTCTTGCAGCTGGTAATTGGTTATCTTTATTATATTAAAGAGGAAATTTCTTGCTGATAACCTTGCTCTTTTGGGACCATCATCCACCAGCCCCCAATAAGGAGATCTGGCATAAGGTCAAGTTATGCTAGATGGAGTACATCAAAGTAATTCTTTAGACTCTTGCTGGTATATGGCAGGATTTCTCCAGGTCAGTCCAGACACCTGAAATGCAGGTTCAACATGCTTATAGCATGGTCAATAATGACTCTGGCTTATGAATAATCTTGTTAATGCAGTCAAACAAGATCCCGAGAAAATACACAGAGTGCAGAGTAAAATCTTGATTTTCGAGCATACACACAAAGCCAGGTCTTTCTCATGGACTGTTTTAAATTAAAGGCCTTAGGGTAGTTGCCAGGGAAGTGAGCATTCAGTTGGTTGGTGGTGTGCTGCTGCGCACAAATAAGCTGCACATTGTAAGAATGTAATCCTTTCCCATCAACATGCAGATAATAATTGATGAAATGTGCACTTAAGGGCATATGGGTGTAATCTAGAATTCCTAGCATTCAGTAAAACTGCAGTGTTTGGTCATGTGGTCATCCATTGCTCCCACTGACAAAATTGCTAGCTCTGGAGAACAATGCATCAGTGATTTGTTTAATACATCTGTGCATATCTGTTTAACTTATGTTACACATGATGGACAGTGGTGAACTTAACAGCCACTAATAGTGTAATGTGAATGGTGTAGGTGAACTGTACATCTTCTATCTTCTTTCGAAAGCAAAGGCGCAATGCAGTTAGTGCCTCTGCCTGCATCCCCTGATGTGAGGGTGCGCACCATGACCGTGTAATGCAGCATTACCAGCTTGACCCCTGTATTGTTCCTCTTCTTTTAAAAAAGCAAAGATATCATCAGGGAATCGCAATAGTAAGGGAGGGAGAATGATGGGCCAGAAACAAATGGAACAAATGTGGATGGCAAAATAGTTAGAAACAGCAGATATTAAACAGAAAGAAAGGAAGAAATGTTTCCCAGAGTAATACTGAGTCCATTAAAATTCTCTTCTGCCTTCAATAAAGAATCAAACAAACCAGGACATCAGTTTAATTTAGTAGCATGATTATGAGTCAGTGCCAAAGGCAAAAATGGAGCATATGATTTGACCGAATCATTAACAACAATTTGCATGCACTCAACAGGACACAGGCTCAGGAAAGACTGCCATTACACTACATCTCCATTTTTGAAACTGCCCCATTTTTTAGGTTCACAAATGGGATTTCCCTAGTTGAAGTATTTGAAAGAACAGAATCAATGGTGGATGATCAAGTAGATCATAGAACATAGAAAAGCTACAGCACAAACAGGCCCTTCGGCCCACAAGTTGCGCCAAACATGTCCCTACCTACTAGGCTTGCCTGTAACCCTCTATCTTACTAACTTCCATGAACTTATCCAAAAGTCTCTTAAAAGACCCTATCGAATTCGCCTCCACCACCACTACCGGCAGCCGATTCCACGCACCCACCACCCTCTGAGTGAAAAACTTACCCCTAACATCTCCTCTGTACCTACTTCCCCAGCACCCTAAACCTGTGACCTCTTGAGGCAATCATTTCAGCCCTGGGTAAAAGCCTCTGAGAATCCACTCTATCAATACCTCTCAACATCTTATACACCTCTATCAGGTCACCTCTCATCCTTCGCTTCTCCAAGGAGAAAAGACCTAGCTCTCTCAACCTATCCTCATAAGGCATGCCACCTAATCCAGGCAACATCCTTGTAAATCTCCTCTGCACCCTTTCTATGGCTTCCACATCCTTTCTGTAATGAGCCGACCAGAACTGGGCACAGTACTCCAGGTGGGGTCTGACCAGGGTCCTATACAGCTGCAGCATTATCTCCTGATTTCTAAACTCAATTCCTCTATTGATGAAGGCCAGCATTCCATACGCCTTCTTAACCACAGCCTCTACCTGCGACGCTGCTTTGAGCGTCATATGAACACGGACCCCAAGATCCTTCTGATCTTCCACACTGCCAAGCGTCTTTCCCTTAATATTATATTCTTTCATCCTATTCGACTTGCCAAAATGAACCACCACACACTTAGCTGGGTTGAAGTCCATCTGCCACTTCTCTGCCCAGTCTTGCATCTTATCTATGTCTCGTTGCAACTGCTGACATCCCTCTACACTATCCACAACACCACCAACCTTTGTGTCATCAGCAAACTTGCCAACCCATCCTTCCACTTCCTCATCCAGGTCATTTATAAAAATCACAAAGAGCAAGGGTCCCAGAACAGATCCCTGGGGCACTCCACTGGTGACCGACCTCCATGCTGAAAAAGACCCATCTACAACCACTCTTTGCCTTCTGTGGGCAAACCAGTTCTGAATCCACAAAGCAATGTCCCCTTGTATCCCATGCCCCTTCACTTTCTCAATAAGCCTTGCATGGGGCACCTTATCAAACGCCTTGCTGAAATTCATATAACCTACATCTACCACTCTTCCCTCATCCATGTGTCTAGTTACATCTTCAAAAAATTCAATTAGGCTTGTAAGGCATGATCTGCCTTGGACAAAGCCGTGCTGGCTATTTCTGATCATACTATTCCTCTCCAGATGTTCATAAATCCTGCCTCTCAGGATCTTCTCCATCAACTTACCAACCACTGAGGTTAGACTCACCGGTCTATAATTTCCAGGGCTATCTCTTCTCCCTTTCTTGAATAACGGAACCACATCCGCAATCCTCCGGAACCTTTCCCGTCTCCATTGATGACGCAAAGATCATCGCCAGAGGCTCAGCAATCTCTTCCCTCACCTCCCACAGTAACCTGGGGTATATCCCATCCGGTCCCGGCAATTTATCTAACTTGATGCTTTTCAAAAGCTCCAACACATCCTCTTTCCTAATGTCCACATGCTCAATCTTCTCAGCCCACTGCAAGTCTACACTGCAACTACAAGATCCCTTTCCACTGTGAATACTGAAGTAAAGTATTCATTGAGTACCTCTGCTATTTCTATCGGTTCTATACAGACTTTCCCACCGTCACATTTGATAGGTCCTACTCCTTCACATCTTATCTTCTTGCTCTTAACATACTTGTAGAATGCCTTGGGGTTTTCCGTTATCCTGTCTGCCAAGGCCTTCTCATGACCCCTTCTTGCTCTTCTAATTTCCCTCTTAAGTTTCTTCCTACTAGTCGTATACTCTTCTAGATTTCTAACATTACCTTGCTCCCTGAACCTTTTGTAGGCTTTTCTTCTCTTCTTGACTAAGTTCGTTACAGCTTTCGTGCACCATGGTTCCTGTAACCTACCAAAACTCCCCTGTCTCATTGCAACATTGCCGTGCAGAGCTCCAGACAAATTTTCCTTGAAAATTTGCCACATTTCTTCTGTACATTTCCCTGAGAAAACCTCCTTCCAATTTATGCCTCTAATTTCCTGCCTAATAGTCATGCTCCATGTAAGATGGTGAATGCACACCAACTGGCCCTACGCACCAACATCAATCTGCAAAAGTCAAACCTCACTCTGCTAGGAAACTTGGAGGCAGAGATACCTATTCCCAAAGAAAGCTGAGACGCGGAGCCAATGGTACCAATAAAATGTCATTATCTGACATGGGGAAATGTTGGATGCTTTCTTGGAAGCCCTCCAATCCTATGATGCAAATGACAGGGTAGCCATCATATGATTGTTTTTGTCATCTGTGCTTTAGCAACCCTGGACATCGAGAATGCTGGTGTGTTTCTTGCATCCAGCTTCAATAAGGACTGTCAGTGGGAAAAGAGTTACATTGTAAAAGGTTACTTTTACTGAGATAGTTGACCCTGGAAGGATAATGATTCCAGGAAATAGCTCAGGGGTGCAGTCAAATGGCAACAGAAAATCCTGCCCCATGACACATCTGTAGGCATTGCAGCTTAACAGAAAACCTGCCTCAATAAACGTTATTACATCATACAAGAATCATTCCAAATATTTTCAATGCTGCTGTGATCACAGGAATAACAAAAACTGCAATGTAACAACATAAATCCCCTCAAAAATGTTCACTTTTATTGGCCTATAAATCCTACAAATGATACTGGATGTTAGAAATGGGAAAAAAACTTACATGTGAATAGCACCTTACCATATTTCTGGAGATATCCCTAGAGCATCAAATTCAATAAAATACGTTTTGAAATAAAGTCACAATTATTTTTGTAAATAATCAGTGTTTGTGCATGAGGTCCAACAAATTGTAGTAAGAAGGACCAATTAATCTGTTTCTGTAGTGCAGATTGAATGTTTGCCAGCACATTTAAAAGCTCTGCATGTTTTCAAATAATTCCATTGGCTCTAACATCTAATCAGTAACTTTGAGTGTAGATAACATTAAAACTAGGAGAATGACATCCAATGTACTCCTGAGAGATCATAGTTATCCATTTTATCAAAATGTTTGTTATAAAATACACTTCTTAAAATGTCCCACATGGTAACTATTTAAAGTTTTCATCATTAAAATGCATTGTGATCGAGTTGTCCATTAATGGTAACAAAAGCCAAGAAATTGCTGGAGTGGTTTAAGTTAGAGTGGTATAAGTAAGAAGTGCCATAAGTTAGATTTTCTTTTACATCACCCTTCAGGGAATATTATTTTTGTACTGAAAGCTCCGGGAAATAACGCCACAGTGAGGTCAACGGGGCATCTGGAACCTTGTGAAGATCAGATTCAATGGTGTATGTAACAGAGTAAAGAAATTTAAGGATAAGGAAATTTTAAGGCAAGGAAAGATAAATTTTTGAACAGTAAAGGAATTAAGGGTTGTGTGAGTGGCAGGTAAGTGGAGCTGAGTCCACGAAAAGATAAACCATGATCTTATTGAATGGTGGAGCAGGCTCGAGAGACCACATGACCTATTCCTGCTCCTAGATCTTATGTTCTTATGAAGTAACGCCAAAGAAGGAAATAGGGTGAATTGAGGTCAAATTAGAATTGGAAGGAAATAAGAGAGAAAGAGTGATAGGAAAGTAAATATTTTTTTTAAAGATAGGAACAAGTTATTGTCCAAGGGAGTAAAATTTCACAATTTCATTGTTCTAATTTTGGATTTCCAAGGTTGTATGAGATGTCAGAACCAGAAATTGAACCATTAGCAGGGTCGTTATGATATAAAGTACCAGCCCAAAAGGCAATGGTGAAATTCACAATCTTCTGGCTCTTCGCGCCAATGGGATCTTCTGGTCCTGCTGATGGCACATCCCTGCCACATGCTAAATGGAAAATCCCATTGATAGCACCAGAGGATCCCATCGCTGGCCAATGGCATGTCGCCTCCCGCCACCGAGAAGAAACTACAGAGAGGCCAGATAATCCTGGCTAATGTGTATTAACAGTGCAAATCAAACAATGTCATAACACAAAATGGCAAGGCTCATGGTGCAATGGTAATTCGATTCGTTTTGGCAGACCTAATGGCAGAGTAGTGCAAATTTTCCAGTAATTTGTGATGAATTGGAACTCATGTCCTACCCCCTCTTGGCAGCAAGTTGCTGGGGTTTTTACATGGTAATAATGGCTGATGCCAGGAACTGTATGCTTCCAACAATTTCTGGAACAATGTTTTGAATAATGAGTCACATGACTCCAAAGATTTGATGAGCACTTAGTAAAACCCTTAGAAAGGCAATGAAACAAGTTTGATCGTTTTATTTCTTTTAATATTTCTCATTGCATTGCAATTCATTGTTGTCCTCAATACATGGATGAACTGACAGGTCAAAGACACAGCAAGCACACTGATATTGAAGAATCAAGGTCACTTCAGCAACTCATCTTTGTGCCTCGCACCATCATTGATTGTACCTCTGCAGGGCCTCGATGTAAGCCTATTACTTCAGCGAGATTTCTCTTTGAGAGAGTCCATGCTAATGTGGCATTTTGATTTGTAATAATTTTTTAAAAGATTAAATATGGAAATGAGATAAATCCTCAACATTTCAAAGTATGTACAATTTTAAACAACTTAACATATTCAGTTGCTGAATCAATGAAAACAGATTTTTGCAGTGTAGTATAAGATCTGTAGGTTTCATAACAACATCTCTCATTTACATAACACCTTAAATGTAGGATAACATACCAAGAAATGTAATTTTGACGTAACTCAAAGCCGAGAAGAAGAAATTAGAAAGAGTGACTGAAAGCTTTGTCAAAGAGATGAATTTTAATTCAGAAATTCAAAAAGAGTTAGGTTGGGAATTTCAAAGTGGAGGGGAAAGTAAGAACAGCTTGCTGAGTTGGATGATCAACCATGATCTTAGTGAAAGGGGGAGCCAGCCCAAAGCACCAACTGGCCTACTCCTGCTCCTATTTTCTATGTTCCTGTGGCCTAAGTGGCCAAAGGTACAGTGGACAATAGTGGGGCACAAGTACTAAGAGTTGGAGTCATGCAGAGCTCTTGCAGGATTATATGGCTGGAAATAGCAAAAGGTGAGGACTAGAATTTTAAAATTGTGTTGGGAATTGGGAAGTGTAAATACGCAAGCACAGAGATAATGAAGTGAGATTCAATGCCAAATGAAATACAGACAGGAGTGTCTGGACAGTCTGTACTTTACAGATGGTGGAGGGTGGGAGATTGGCCAGGAGAACACTGTAGGACAGTGAGACTAGAAGGGATTGATCAGTGTTTTGGCAGAAGACCATTGGATGCAGTGGCACAGACGGTGATATTATGGCACGGTTATGGAGTCAGAAGTTCAGGACAGTGGGGTTCCCCAATCTGTTTGCTTGTAGCTCCCCTCCCATGAAACCTCTTGTAACACAGCACCAGGGTTTTCCCTGTATAAAACTTCGCTCAACACCATTCCCACTCACCTGCATTTGCTCCAGTACTTGCACCGCAGAAAATGCTGGTACTCTGCATTTATCCCACGCCTTTTATCCCTCCATATAAGCCACAATTAGCTGACCATCAGTTTTCCCCCCGCCCTTTCCCCCTCAAACCCCGACTCCCTCAGGTGTATTCTGTACATTCTGGTGTATCAATTCATTCCAGTTCTTTGCTTCTTTGGCAGTCAAACAACCCGTTGCCAACGCCAACCCGCCCCCCAGCCCGCCACATCCCCACTCTCCAATGCCTTTAGACAAAAAAAGATACACAAATATTTTAAGATTTGTATGATTTCTCCCCAAATTCCTTACAGCACTGTCTAGATTAATGTTTATTCCTGACAATTCAAAGACAATCCTGGAAAGTTGAAATCCTAGTTGGAGGCCAGCATTGACTGTGAACAAACTGATCTGTCTCTGATGCCCTCCCTGAAAGGGCGAGACTATCAACATCTGAAGAAAAGGCTCACAGGTGAAGAATGAATAGGGTTAGGCATCAAAGAGCAAGTACACTAATATATAACACATTTTGAAACAGCAGAAGTGAAAATCGGGGGAAAATTAAATGATGCAGCTATTTAAATGAGTTTATCAACTGTTTAGCTTTGCTGATAATAAGTGTCAATCCTAATAATTTCCTAATGCTGTCATATTCTGCTCCTTTTCTTTTGTGAAGCAGCCCCACTTATCCTTGTAGCTGCCCACTATTTGCATGTCCGTTCTTCGTTTGATATGTTGACCATGCAAATAACAAAATTGGGACACAGAACTTCAAATCTGAAATGGAATTGGTGTATGTACATTGACTGACTTTAAGAATTCTGGGATACTTGAAGTGAATCAGTTACGGTTGCCATTAATGACATAGGAGAGTGAGAGGATTCAGGAAACAAGTATTGAAAGTAGGGCAGTTGCCCTAATCAGCCTGGGGGAGGGAGAACAACTACCATACAGTATGGTTTTAGGACAAATGTTAGGGAGACAGCTGCACCTGGCAAGAAAAGCAGAGAAACCCAAGCCAGCAGATCTAGGTTCAGCACCAATGGCAAGGGAGGAGTTGCTTTGAAGTCAAGAAACCCAGAAAGACAGCTTCCCAAAAGCCCTTCAGCAAGGCCAGAATGGCAATATTTGACTTTTTCCTGGTCACAGCTAGCCAGAAAGAGAGGCTAGAGGAGAGGCTAGATCTTATGGAAGAGATTGTATGGCAAAGACCAAGCTCCTATAGGTTCAATCTTATCGAACGCATATTTAGAATTGATTATAGGAGGTTCTTCACACATGGATTGCCGTATGATGGGGATGAATAATGAAACATTTAAGAAACAACCGGTTGCTACAATGGGGACTACTTTCTTTGCTAATATGTTCAAACCCTCATCTGTATTTGTCTTGTGATCTTTTAACTGCAGCTATGCCATGTTCCAACTCCCTCACTCCTATTTATATCAACCTTTGAGAACGGACGATATACACTGAAAATATTTTTTCTTACCTTTAGCAGAATGAGGTAGAGCTCTTTGTGGGGGGCCTTTTGTCTTAACTTTTAATACAGTTTGAGACTGGGAAGGTGATACGCTTAAAAACAAAAATAGAACAGTTGAGCTAAAGAAATGAATCACTAATCTGATGGGTTTTTTTCAATTATTTTCATTTAACCATTTTCATCTTAAAATCTGATAAATGTTCAAAATCCAAGACATATATTTTATATAGCATATATTTATGTAGCATTGAAGTATGAAGGAACAAATACTGCATTATGAAGGGTTCAGTACTGTGAAGAAAAGGGCCTTTCTGTTCATAACCTTGTCTCCGAGTTGCTATCAATGTAGAAAAAATTTTGCCATTTACCTCTGTGCTCTTTTCACTCTTGTTAGTTCAATTTGAGTACTGATGGCATTGGCTGCACTTAATACATCACGTAAATTTAGAGCACCTACATAAAATGCACATTAATTTTTTTTAAATGTTGCAATAATTTATTAAGTACAACTCTACTTGAACTTTAATAATTTTTGGTTACAGTAACTATCGAGATATGCAAAGAGATATAGACAGGTGAATGAGCAACAATCTGGCAGATGGAGTATAATTTGGGGAAGTGAATGGTTATTCACTTAAATCATAAGATTAGAACGCAGATTGTAAAACCTTAAATGTTGATGTTGAGAGTCTTTTGGCTAAGATCAAGCATCAGAACAAGCCCAAGTGGATTATTTTTCTTTCAGCTTGTCTTTCTTGTGGGGACCATGAATTGGATTGAGTTTGAATTTGCTTCTTGGAGCAAGCAAGGAGATGGATTCTGGTTTGCCCAGTCCACTCACACAGTGGCTTTGTAACTTTAAGAATAATGAGTATTTTTTTTAACGTTGATGTTCAGAGGCACTTGAGTGTGCTTGTACAAGTAACACAGAAAGCATGCAGGGTACAGCAAGCAATTAGCTAGACAAATGGCATGTTGGCCTTTATTGGAGTACAGAAGTCTTGCCAAAATTGTATAGGGTTTTGCCAAGACCGCAGCTGGAATGCTGTGTATAGTTTTGTCTCCATAACGAAGGGAGAACATACATGCATCGGGGGGTAGCAGAGAGAAAGTTCGGCAGATTGATGTCTGGCTAAGAGGGTTGTCCTATGATGAAAGGCTCAGTAAACTGCATCTTTATTATCTGGCATTTAGAAGAATGAGAGATCCTCTCATGGAAACATACAAGATTTTAAAGAGGCTTAACAGGGTAGATACTGAGAGGTGTCAACTCTGGCTGGGAAATCTAGAACATAGGTGGTAGAGACAGGGTAAGGGGTTGATCACTTAGGGCTGAGGTGAAGGGATGTTTCTTCACTGAAAAGATCTTTGGAATTCTCTACCACAGAGGACTGTAGATGCTCCAACATTAAATATATTTAAACCTGAGATAGACATATTTTGTCTCTCGGGAAATCAAGGAATAAGTGGAGCAGGTGAGAAAATGAAGTTGAAGCCGAAGATCAGCCATGATTGGATTGAATGTTGTGGTAGGTTCAACAGGTCCTATGGTCTGCTCCTATTCTTTTTTTATATATTCTTTTTTAAACTTTATTTATTATTGTCACAAGTAGGTTTACATCAACACTGCAATGAAGTTACTGTGAAATTCCCCTAGTCACCACACTCTGGTGAAAGTTCGGGTGCACTGAAGGAGAATTTAGCATGGCCAATGCACCTAACCAGCACGTCTTTCAGAATGTGGGAGGAAACCAGTCCACGCGGAGGAAACCCACACAAACACAGGGAGAATGTGCAAACTCAACAGAGTCACCCAAACCACGAATCGAACACAGGTCCCTGGCGCTGTGAGGCAGCAGTGCTAACCACTGTGCCACCGTGCTGCCCCTTATGTTCTTAGATTAATATACCCAATAAATCAAATCTGTTGGGAAGCTAATTCTGCAAAAAATGTTGAGGATTACAGATGCACAGCTAAAAGCAATACCTCAGCTCTCTTAATAGTTTAGATGACTGAACTAGTTTACAAGTTGAATTATTAAAATAAGGCTATAACAATGCTTATGTATTATCATTGACTCATATATGTCCATCAAAAGGGGCAGCCAGGAAGGGCTGTGGTAAAGGAGACTTAGGTGAATATTGGTAAAACATTTAAAGGATCATTTTCTCTTTGCTGGCCTGATACATGTGAGCAAATGTTGAGCCACTGCTTTTCTTCACAATGAAAATGATCGCACTGGAATATGTATTTCAAAGAGTATCTGCCTGTATTTTTCTTTTTTGGAGAAGGGATACCAGGCGGGCAGGCTGCAACTAAGGCTTTTTGTGTCCACCCATCATCCCTGCACTCAAAGCTATAGGAAGAGATGCATTTATATTGTTTGGACAAATCATCAGACCCTGCAGAAGTGGTTCCTCAGGTGACGTATTGCCTCACTCAGAAATTTTGCATGTGAGCCCACAAACAGAGAATCACCACAGTTGACAGCGGGCAGATGTGTAGAACTGTTTTTTTATGCTACAAATTAATTGATAATTGACAATACCTGACCCACTGAATTAGCTTATGGCAAATGAAGTTGGATAGGAATTTGTTGCCAGAATCTAACATTGCTATTCTCAGCTCTCTATCAAATCAAGGAAATGTAGCTAAACATGAAACAGCTCATTCACCCTTCCATTTTTGAGGAATGCATTTACTTGGACTTTTCCAAACATATTGTTATAATACAAGAGAAAAATATTAAGGTTGATTTTGGAATTCCACATGAAGGGTCTCCCATCAACACCATAGAAGAGCTACCTGGTGCACACCAATCGTCAACCAGCTGAAAAACCAGGGATAACCTACTCCTACAAATGCAATCTCACTGTCTACACAGCTTACTTTGGTCATCACAAATCCCCTCAAAACTTTGATTTTTTTTTCTCCCTAAACCAGTGCCCTTCGTTTTGATTATCTCTCTTTGCAAAGTGCCCTCATGGCCTTTGGTGCACTATAAATTGAAGCTGCTGTTGTGTATTCTAGCTGATGGGTGATAACAATGGTACAAGTCTGCAGGAAATTCTGGACCACCTCAGCACAACGGCACTTTCCACCAGGTCACCAAACTGATCAAAAGTGGGAAGCTAAGCTTTATCCATACTGAGTCTACTTATAGTGCTCCATTACCATCACATCACATTGCAGCCTATAGTACGAAGTAAAACAGTATCACTCTGTGTGGTAAAGTTAGCAAAGGGAACATTTTAGTTGGCTCAAGTAAGTAGGCTATATCACAAAGTGATACTTCATTCACACAGTTGTCCTCAAAAGGTTGAGGCATACGGCAACTCGCTGGGTGGTGCGGTGCAGCTCCAAACCCATATCTGTGTTTGTGTACAATGCAGCAGTCATAATGCTCATCCATTGATGTGCTTTGCACATGTCTGGAATATGCATATGAAAATGTAAAATGATTTTTAACAATAATTATAAAGTAATATTTGAATACAAAACTGAACTCCTTCATCGATGAAATTACAGGACCCCAAAGATATATCTTACTTTTTTTGTCAACATTTTCAGCCTGTGAACATTTCTGTTGTGACGACTCTTGGGGGTTAAAGCTTCTCTCAAGGAATGATCTAAAGTTCTCTTTGCGTTGGTGAACATCAACCTTGTATTGTTTTGTGAGCTGGTAAAATGCAACAGAGACTTTGTTTTCCGAAACAAAATGAATTTTGTCCTCATGTAAATTCTAACATTTTACTATTCAGGGGTATCAGTTCTATGTTGCCATGTCAATCTAATTGACATCAATTAGACTACATTGGAATAAATAATATCTCTATGATATTAAATGATTTGTGAATGGCATGCACTTCCTGTCATTATTTCCTTTGCTCAACTGAAAATACAGGATAATGGTGTGTTAATCTCATACCAGTGCTGAAAAGGACAGGAAGCGCCTTTTTGGTACAACTTTAATTTGTCATTTCTAACAACTGATTTTAATATTTTTAACAATGTTATGCAAATGACTAAATTCCAATTCTACTACCAAGTTATGGTAAGTTAGAATAAACCAAACATGTTGCAAAAGATAGCATCAGTGACTTTTGAAAGTTAAAATTTATTGAAAAATAAGCAAAATGTTATTTTGGAAGAAATATTCTGGGACTGTATATTAACAGGTTTTTAACATCGAAAAACACTGAAATAAATGCTAACTTTTAACTTGTGCATGTAGACAATAGTTAAGATCACTGCTGACAGTGAGAGGGGATAAAATGTGAATTCAGAGTGGAAAGTGTTTATTTAATCACAACATTGACAGATCCAAGACAGATTTTGTGGCAAACTTTCCCTTTCAGTCCGCCACGGGAATCATAGTGAGTGAGGGACGGACCATGGAAAGGTCTGTTGATCTTGGGTGGGATTTTCTGGTATTGGGGCAACGCACTGGAAAATCTCGCTCTTTATTTTTAGAAGCAAGATGTTTGAAATTAACCTATGTGATTCAACCCTTCGCTGTGGATCAGGGACAGTTCTATTTCTATATGATAGGTGGAATGAATAAATAAAGACTTTAGAATTTACATTAAGATTTGAAATGTTTTACTAAAAATTTTGATAAACTTAGCAACACAATTGCGTAACTGACATCTGGAAATCAACAAGTGGAGAATGACGGAACTACAGAGAAGAACCTACAACCTTCTACTCTGAACAACAGGATTTCCAACTTACTATCAACATCATGCTGTCAAAGAGGAGCATCAATCACTGAAGATCCAAATTAAAATTCAGGCATGCATTAACTATGAATTTTTCAAACATTAGAACACCATGAGAATGGAGCACCTAAACACCAACATTTAATGACAGTGGGCTCAATTTAGCTTCCTTCGCCTGGTGTGATGGGACGGATGGAGGGAGTGTAAAATTGCAAGCATGGGATTCCCTCCAGGATTGCGCTGCCCCAACCTGGTTGCAGTTTTATGCTGGGTGGCAGAGCCTTGGAGGAGAAGGCCCACCTTTGTCCCATTTAAGGCCATTAAGTGGCCACCTAATGGCTTTTCCAGCCAAGCCTCAATTTTTAGGTTGGCTGGCAGATGATAGATCGGGGATGGGAGAGCTGAAATTAAATTAAGTTTGATCTCGATCAGGTAGAGGGAGTGTGCCTCCATCAGAAGTCCCTGTCTGACTTTGGGCATTCTCAGCTTAAGGCCCCCCCCCCCCCCCCCCCCCCACCGGCCTTCCCTACCTCCCCTTCCACCCTTTACCCCTGCCACTTTTCTTCTCGGTCCTAGCATTGAGTGTTAGGCAGCTAACTGCAATGCCTCTTTCAGCCAATGCAGCACTGCTCCTAGAATGACTGGAGAGCTGCCAGCCAACTAGATTGGACAAGAATTCCCCAAAGCAGGGCCTCCTCCCAGTGATGGGCATCAGTCCCATCTTCTGCTAATTAATGCTCGTTAGAACATGAAATGGTTGGGCCCCTGACAAAATGAATATTCTGAATGAGATCAATTCATTTGAAAAATCCCATTTGCCAATGTTTTGTGGGAACTGTTGATCAGTAGTGCCTGGAAACATGCTAACCAGAATGGCAGCTCAATGATGAAATCACTTCACCGAGCAGCTTTAACTGATTTTTCACAGGCTACAAAAATGGGGAGAAATTCAATATTACTGCATTCAGTTCAGATGTACAAATGTGATCCGGCTCCAATTTCAGGATGTTTATGTGAAACTCGAGTTGGAACATATGCTCTGACAAGCTTCTTTTCAGATCCAAAGCAGCCTGGGGTTTCAAGCTGCATGATTGGCAACATGCTTTAGGTGCACATCTGAGCTGTAAGGCCAAGGCTCGACAGAAATGGTGCCACGGCCTCATTGTAACAATCATGTCAAGATGCTGTTGCCCATCATGCCTTCAGAGACAACTCGACTGTAAAACAAAAGCAACAAAATAGCATTTCTCCTGCAAGATTGCCTCAAAAATGTGTTTACTAGGGACATTAAGTAGAAATTGAGCTGTCAAGGTTCCATCCCAATTAAATGACTGATGTGTAATACAGGGAGACACATTGAAGATGTGCGTTTTCAGGGCTTGGAAAATCATGCAGGCATGGGGACAAGACACGTAGAGATAGTGGCATCGCTGAGGAACATTCAGGTTCCCCACATGCAACACGCTGTAAAGCACAAGATCTAAAATTCAGCTGAATGTTCATAGAACTGGAAGGAAGACAAGGACAAGCTTGAGACCCTGAATGATGGAGAGGCCTGTGATAAGATTGTTTGACTGGAAGATGGAAGGTCGGCTCAGAGAGTCTTCCAAGTATGTTAGTCTGCTGTTCAACCACAGCCTTGCTGGACCTTAGGCAAGCACAATTTCAACTTGACAGAAAACAGAAGAACCTCAGTAATTTTCCCCTCACTATTCCAGTAATGTCCAGCTCATTGCAACACTTCTTCATTGCTCTAGCTGACATCATAGACCAGGAGTAAGTCATGGATCCTCCAGGATTCTACAGCTCGGCTGTTCATTTTAAATGAGGGATCTTGTCTGTGGTGAATTGAACAATATTTGCAACAATCCTATTACCTATGAAGTCTTCAGTGATCTTTTTAATTTGCTCCTCCAGATTGGTCATTATCACTGTTGACAGAATATTTTAATAGTATAATATACCTGGCATATGTTAATGTCTTTATGTAGGTGAATGTGTGTGTGTTTGGGGAGGATGGGTTTATTTGCTGTGTGACAATTAAAGCAGGTTTCATTAGCTGAAACCATCTGCATCTATTTTGGCAAATTTTATGAGGACAAAAAATGTTGGTGTTATAGACACGCATTTACAATCTTGACTATCATCACGCATGCTGGCAAAGTGTTGTTCTGACAAAGAAAGCACGCAGATACGTTCTATTTTCATGCTGTTGTCAAAGTATCTCATTAAAGTATTTTGGCATCGATTTCTTGAGTTTCATGCTTAGTAAATATTAGTTTTATCAACTCACTTACTTTCACCATGAATTATCCCCAGTCCATTTAAAACTATTTTCATTGTCTATATATATTATGCATACTGTGATAATCTTCTTCTTTCGCCTGATCAACTAAGGATGTAATGTATAACGGCATTAATATAAAAGTGTTTTTATAATACAAGCACAAATTCCTTCCACAAAAAAAAGTTTCCAAGTAACATTTAAGATCAAAGTTGCAATTAGAATTACACACCAACCATCAAGCATAGATATTAAAATATTTTCCCTGCAGTATTTCAGTCAGCTCTTCCTACGCACAGTATCACTGCTTTTCTGCATTAAGGCTAGCAATTAATATTCTCGGGGTGGAGGGCAGGGTGGTCGGGGGAGGGGGGGCAGGGTGGTCGGGGGAGGGGGGGCAGGGTGGTCGGGGGAGGGGGGGCAGGGTGGTCGGGGGAGGGGGGCAGGGTGGTCGGGGGAGGGGGGGCAGGGTGGTCGGGGGAGGGGGGCAGGGGTCGGGGAGGGGGGGCAGGGTGGTCGGGGGGGGGCAGGGTGCTCGAGGGGGGGCAGGGTGCTCGGGGGGGCAGGGTGCTCGGGGGGGGCAGGGTGCTCGGGGGGGCAGGGTGCTCGGGGGGGCAGGGTGCTCGGGGGGGGCAGGGTGCTCGGGGGGGGTAGGGTGCTCGGGGGGGGCAGGGTGCTCGGGGGGGGCAGGGTGCCGGGGGGGGCAGGGTGCTCGGGGGGGGCAGGGTGCTCGGGGGGGCAGGGTGCTCGGGGGGGGCAGGGTGCTCGGGGGGGGCAGGGTGCTGGGGGGGGGGGGCAGGGTGCTCGGGGGGGGCAGGGTGCTCGGGGGGGGCAGGGTGCTCGGGGGGGGGGGGGGGCAGGGTGCTCGGGGGGGGGGCAGGGTGCTCGGGGGGGCAGGGTGCTCGGGGGGGGCAGGGTGCTCGGGGGGGGGCAGGGGTGCTCGGGGGGGGCAGGGTGCTCGGGGGGGGCAGGGTGCTCGGGGGGGGCAGGGTGCTCGGGGGGGCAGGGTGCTCGGGGGGGGCAGGGTGCTCGGGGGGGCAGGGTGCTCGGGGGGGGCAGGGTGCTCGGGGGGGCAGGGTGCTCGGGGGGGGCAGGGTGCTCGGGGGGGGCAGGGTGCTCGGGGAGGGCGGGGGGCAGGGGTGCTGTGCGGGGGGGCAGGGTGCTCGGGGGGGGCAGGGTGCTCGGGGGGGGCAGGGTGCTCGGGGGGGGCAGGGTGCTCGGGGGGGGCAGGGTGCTCGGGGGGGCAGGGTGCTCGGGGGGGGCAGGGTGCTCGGGGGGGCAGGGTGCTCGGGGGGGGCAGGGTGCTCGGGGGGGGCAGGGTGCTCGGGGGGGCAGGGTGCTCGGGGGGGGCAGGGTGCTCGGGGGGGGCAGGGGTGCTCGGGGGGGCAGGGTGCTCGGGGGGGGCAGGGTGCTCGGGGGGGGCAGGGTGCTCGGGGGGGCAGGGTGCTCGGGGGGGGCAGGGTGCTCGGGGGGGCAGGGTGCTCGGGGGGGCAGGGTGCTCGGGGGGGGCAGGGTGCTCGGGGGGGCAGGGTGCTCGGGGGGGGGCAGGGTGCTCGGGGGGGGGCAGGGTGCTCGGGGGGGGCAGGGTGCTCGGGGGGGGCAGGGTGCTCGGGGGGGGCAGGGTGCTCGGGGGGGGGCAGGGTGGCGGGGGGGCAGGGTGCTCGGGGGGGGCAGGGTGCTCGGGGGGGCAGGGTGCTCGGGGGGGGCAGGGTGCTCGGGGGGGGCAGGGTGCTCGGGGGGGCAGGGTGCACTTGGGGGGGTGCAGGGTGCTCTGGGGGGGGGCCGGGTGTGCTCGGGGGGGGGCAAGGTGCCGGGGCCAGGGAGGGTGGGGGGCAGGGGGTGGGGCAGTGTGCCAGGGCAGAGCGGTGGGGCTGGATGCCAGGGCTGGGGGTGGGGCCGGCAGGGTGCCGGGGCTGGGGGGGGGGGGGGGAGCGCGGCAGGTTGCCGTGGCAGGGGTGGGGGGGCAGGGTGCCAGGGCGGGTGGGGGGGGGGGGAGAGACAGGGTGCCGGGGCAGTGGGGGGCGGGGAGGCAGGATGTCAGGCGGGGAAGGGGGGGGGCAATGTGCCGGGGCGGGGGCAGTGTGCCAGGGCTGGGGGGGGGGGGCAGTGTGCTGGTGCGGGGGGTGGCAGGGTGCCGCGGGGGCAGGTTGCCGGGGGGGTGGGGGGGCAGTGTGCCGGGAAGGGGGGGGGGGGGCAGCGTGCCCAATGTGACCCGGACATTTCTAAGGTTTAAAAGGGCAGAGAAAATAATGAATATCTTTACCAGAATGGTGTCTGAGATCACCACGCTAAGAGAGATCTTCACTTTTCCCATTCATTCCAACCATGAGACCACAGTCCTGGGGGAGAGTCCCAAGGTCAATCTCTTTTTCCCCAGGTCCATTGGGGGACCCCATTGAAGAATAGCATCTGGTATCTGGCCCTTTTCAAGTGCTTTGATTGACAGGTTGGATCAATTTCCCACTCGCCAAGAGCTTTGTTTTACTTTCTCTTCTCAATTGAATGCATCTTAAGTACTTTCTAAAGTTTGTGCTTCGAAGAGGAACCAAAACCTCATGGCTAGTGGGTAATTCATTCAAAATGTCAATCAAAGGCAGCATGTTTATAAACATTGCGGTTAGGAACAAAGACAGGCACTTGAGATGCATTCAACCATGAGGGAAGGAAAAACAAACAAAGCGAGTGGGTAACTGATCTAACCTGTCAATCAAAGGCTAGTTAAAGGTAATGGAGCATGAAATTGAAGGAATAACAAGGTTTTCGAGGCTTTTGAACTTTCCAAGGATGCTCAGAGACCTGGAAAAAATGCAGTGTTAAATGAATGGGGCTGAGTGAGCAGGTCTCGTGGAATGAGGAGGTCCATGAGGTTTACTGGATTGCGTCTATAATGAACTGTCTGATCTGCTTTGCCGCTGTCAATCAGAGCAGATCAAAGTGGCCAGTCTGCACCTGCAGCTCATTCTGGCTGCAAAAGGGAATCCCCCCACTGAAACTGACATTTCCTGTCAGTTGTTGTGATTTTGAATGCTTGCAGATGTCCATGGGGCACGAATATTTAAAGTGACCAGGGCACTTCAAAGGTTTTACAGTATGCAGATAGGAATGAAGATTTTGAACTGAAATCCACTTGGGATCACCATGCCAAGCATGATCTCCACTTTTTCCAGGGCTAGAAGGGGCAATCCAGCCACATGATCCCCACCCAGGAAAGAGTCCTGAGTTCAACCCTTTCCCCCCAGCTTGAGCCCACCCAACCCCCAGGTCCCTCTCCCTCTTAAGGTAGGCAGCAGCAGAAGGGCATATTGGTCCTACACATACCTTTTTGTTCCCCCTCGGATTCCAAGACGCCAGGTCAAGTGTCACTTCCAGGGTGCCAGGGTAGTGCAAGTTTGACAATGCCAAGGGGTGGGGCTTGAGGGAACCCCATCTCAGAATCATAGATTCATTACAGTGCAGAAGGGGGTCATTCAGACCATCGAGTCTGCATGAACTCTCCGACAGAGTACCTTGCCCAGGCCCACCCCCCAGCCTTATTCCATAACTCCACACGTTTATCCCGCTAATTCCCCTAACCTACACATCTTGGGACACTAAGGGGCAATTCAGCATGATCAATCCATGTAACCTGCACATCTGTTGGCAGGGGGGGGGGCCTCTGGCCGGGATTGGGTGTCACCCTCATGCCTGTGTGGTGGGGGTGGAGTGACCCATTCATTCAATGGTGGGGGAGTGCCCTCTGTGCTGAGGGGTTGAGTGTGCTCCCCCCAGCATGGGTCGCCATATCTATTGGGGGGAGGTGTTATAGGGGGGGTCTGTCTCTCAACGCCTTTTAAAAATGGTGCCCCAATCTCTATAAAGCCAGGAGACCAGTGTGTTTTGCAGCATGCATAGATTTAAATGATTAAGGTGAGAGAATCCCACCTGACAAATGCTAACGCCAGCAGAAAGCAGACAGGAGAATCACACCTATGCTCTTCATCGACTCTCTTCTAATTCTCTTATACCAGTGTCCTCTGGTTATCAGCCTCCCACCAGTGGAAATAGTTTCACCCTATTCACTATCAAAACAATTCACAATTTTGAACACCTCCAATAACTTTCCTCAGAGAACAATCACAGATTCTCAATATAAATGACTCTATGACTCTAAATTTTCCACATAACTAAAGTAATCTCTTTAAGGTTAGAAAATCTGATTAAACAAAGAAATTCTCAGGTCATTTAGAGATCAATTATTATTTGATCTGGAAACTTTGCTAATTGGAAAATGCTTACCAGTTTTAGGTTTCTGCTTGGAAGCATACAACATCTTTAGTTATTTTGCACCAATAATAAAGCATACTGTCTGTCTACACTATCCAAGTGTGGAATCTTATATTTATCTTTAATTTACTAGCTGATCTCCTCTGGTATTGCCCACTGAAAGTCAGTGAAAATAATCTTTTGTCTCTGCATCCAAGAGTTTGAGAGTTTAAACCTTCTGCCTATTATTTTTATCTTGTACAAAGATGTTGTACCCTTCCAATCCTCCATGTTCTGGCATTTCTCCAATCAACTGTAATGGTCGGTCACAGGCTGACATAAGTGAAGGAAATGGTGAGTAGCAAAAACACAGCAGGATACTGTGCTGGAAACTCTGCTGTCAGTAGCTTCCAGCCCCGAATTTGAGTGCAGCAACTAAGTGAGAGTAGCTGAAATCAACAAGGAGCAGGCACCTTAAATGCTAGGAGACAGAGCAAAAAGCTAAAATAGTGCACAGATCCAGTGGATTTGGGAGAATTGTATCACGTGCTGAGTTCCAGCTAATTAAAAGTATAAGTAATGCAGTGTTCCCATAGAACTACCTAGCTTGGAGATTCAAGAGGAGGGCTAAATATCACAATTAATAAACACCATTGAAATTAACCATAAAATTCAACAAAAGTGTGGTGGAAATAGACTGACACACACCATAGTACAACAAAATGTAACAATCTCATGCCATAGAAAGTGTGATATAAATAGGAAGTGCATGACCATTCCAAAATGTTTAAAATATTATAAATGATATGCTAGATATGAAGATAGATAATTACAGGTCTTGATTCTGGAGAGGTCTTTGGCCTTGTAGCATTTGCAGGTATTACAGATTTTTTCTTCTGTTTAGACAGTTTGGCTGTGAAGCACAGTAAGAAGTAAAAAATAAAAGCAATTTCCCTTGTTCTCAGGTAGACTGTCACAAGGTGCTAAGAATGGACATGATTGTTCCATAAAAGACATGATTGTTTTAACAAAAAACAAAATAGGCAGGTGAAAGGGTGATGTCATTCTCACTCGATTCTCACAATCATACATTTAACCATTTATCCGTGTGCATGCATTCACTCTACCTGTGTTACACCATGACATTAAAATGAACTGTATATATTCAGAGTAATATTTAGATAGCTGAAAACCATGCAAGAGATAACACTTAATTTGATAGAACTTTTAAAACATACTTATTCAGTGGTTCAGTCGTAAATACACCATGGATGGGTGGGTGGGGGGGGGGGGGGGGGGGGGGGGGGGGGGGGAGAAGAGAGAGAGAGAGAGGGGTTCCAGGTTTGATCCATATTCTGTGGCACGTTAGATGATTTCAGCCGAGTATGGTGAGACCACAAGTGGACTCAACAGATTCAAATGAATCATAGAGCATAGAGAGAGGCTATCCAGCCCCTCCTAACCCTACCGATTCTTTGTCCGATTTATTTGTACGATTTAGTCTCACACCCCCATATATCTTGATAATCTTGTATCTAAATCCTCCTCAAACATAAAATTTTCTATGGAATCTCCTTCCACCATCCTTTCAGGTAGTGCATGCCATCTGTTAACAACCTTCTACTTGATTAAAAAAACATTCCTCATGTTCCCTCTAGTCCTTTTGCCAATTATTTTAAAACTATAACCTTTGGTTCTGCGACCATTGGTTAGAGAAAACAGTTTCTCCCTTCTTGCTCTATCCAAACCCCTCATAATGTTTAACTATTAAGCCATCCTTGAGTCGTCTTTGCTCTGGATCAAGTGACTTGTTAACTTGGAGTGGTGTCCAACATATTTAGTTGTTCCTTTCCATTTTTATTCTTTCCAATATCTCAAATTATTCCTCTTCTATTGCAATATTAACCATCTTCTTTCTTGTTAAGACCAATGCAAAGTGCTCATTCAGTACCTCAGATGTCCTGTGCCTTCACAAATCTTCCTTCTTTCGGTGAAGTTTCACCATAGAATGGGGAAACAAGAGCTGGATCTATTTTGGGGTCTGTGACCACCTACCCAGAGAGCTGCAATCTCCTCTGGCACTGTTTCTCAGTCACCTCCAGGTAGCTCCATCTTTGGTGATAAATCTAGTGCTCCATTTAGGCTCCATTGTCTTTCTGTTACTCTTTCCTCCCCTGTACTCTCCTATGTATAGGGTTTTGCTCTTCCTGAGTCCCAAGTCAGATAATCATGCTTCCCTAGCCAATTGGAACTTTGTTTCTTGACAGTGGCCACCCAACTGTCCTTGGCAGCCTGGTTCTCTGCTCCTCTGCCCGTACCAACCATGTTAGAAGTCTGTGCACTGTGCCTGTTTCACTTGTCATCTATGGAGTATTAAGATCATACTTTACCAACTGATCAGTCCCCCTCTAGCTCACCGATCCTATTGTGAAGTTGGGATGATGCCTGCGAAGTTCAGAAAAGGTGGAGGGGTAGCTCTCCTAATTAATGATACTAGTGCAGCAGAGAGGAATGACCTAGTTTAGGAAACCAGGATGTAGAAGCAGTGAGAGCCGCGATGTAGAAATGATAAAGGCAAGAAGTCACCTGTGGGAGTTACATACAGACCCCTGTATGTAACTACATGACAGGACGGAGTATAAAGCAAGAAATAGTGGGAGATTGTCAGAAAGATACAGCAATAATCATGCGGGATTTTAATCAACATGTTAACTGAAAGAATAAATGGGCAAAGGAACCTAGATGAGTTGTTCAAAGAATACATTCAGGATAGTTTCTGAGAACAACGTGTTCTGGAGTCAACCAGAGAGCAGGCTATACTAGATTTGGTATTGTACAATAAGATAGGATTAATTGATAACCTCATAGTGAAGGCCTACCTAGGTAGCATTTTACATTGTTGCATGGGGTTATGATATAGTGGCTGTAATAGAGACCTGGCTTACTCATGGCCAGGAATGAAAACCCTGGTGACAATGCATTCAGGATAAATAAAGAAGGGGGAAAAAGTAAAGGAATGGGAGTCACTGGCAGTATTGATCAAGAACAATGGGCAGAATCTTGTCTGCCCAATAATACATACAGTTCTACAGAGCAACAAGCAACTAGGGGTTCAAAAACTGAATCTGATTAGCTAGAGTTAAGGACAAAAAAAATTGCCAAGTTTTTATCATCATCTCTCAAACATGGAGAAAGAAATCAAGAAATGTAAAAGAATTAACAGGGGACCTCATCTAATCTAAGATAGAATTGGGAAAGGCAGAGTGAAGGGCAAGGTGTATGCAGAACTCGTAAAATATAAAGAGGAGAACTCCTTCATTCAGTAGGTTTCTGGCTTAACAAGTAATTAAGTAATGCTGAATCTAGTTCTTGGGAACGAAGCAAAGTGAGTAGAGTGTATTTCAAGCATCTGGGTGCAGTGCCTGTAATAAAATTAGCTTTAATTTGGTTGTGGAAAGGGACAATGATAAATAAAAGGTGAAAATACCTAACTGGCCGCGATCTAATTTCAGTGACTAGAAACAATGACCGTCAAGGAAAATAATAAATGAGCAATGAGAAGGAGATTGTTTGGGTAAAAAGACAAGCATATTAAACACCTAATTAAATGCTTCCATGCCACCAAATCCACATTAGATTCTGCCCATTGTTCTTGATCAATACTGCCCAGTGACTCCCATTCCTTTACTTTTTCCCCTTCTTTATTTATCCTGCATGTATCATCACCAGGGATCTATAGTTTTCATTCCTGGCCATGATTAAGCAAGGTCTCTATTACAACCACTATATCATAACCCCAGGCAACAATTTGTGCCTGTGACTCATCAATCTTATTTATAACGCTCCTTATATTAAGATACATGAATTCAAAGCTTTGCTTATCTCCTCAATATACTTCCTACTATTTCTACACTGTTAATTATTCTATTGTTGCCTGTTTCTCCCATTTTTCTATGCATCTTGCGCCTCTCCTCTCTACTGCTGAATCCTCTGAAATAGGAGAAAATTGAACAAGATTCATGCTATTTGACAGGTCCTATTGGAAAGTGTCCACCTGAGCCTCAGTGAAGACAGAATCAGGGCTGGCTGCCATGGTCATCATGCTGACTCTCATGGTCCTCACTTGCATGTAGAGAATAGTCCCCTAATCAAGATACAGGGGAATCCCTCCCCGCTTTTGCTCTGCAGCCCAACATGAGTCAACACTGGAGGGAAGAAACATGAAGGAGAAACAAAAACATGACTGGTCCCTTAGATACTAAAACAAATACTTGTTTGATAAAAATCTATACTGAAGAGCTAAATACTGAAAATTATTCTGATAATTTTGTGAACATGAAGCTTCCATGAAAAAAAACTTTTGAACACTCCATTGAAAGGAAACATGTAACATTATTTCCAGGGTTAACGTAGTCTTTGAAAATAAGGAATAATAAAAGGCTGATATTGTAGTCCCATTTGGTTTAAGTTGATGCCCATAAATTACAGATCCTAAAGTAGGACTTTTTTGAAATTATTTTATATTGCCTTGAGCAGTAATGTGCAAAGGTATTAATGTAGTGAGAAAAGTTCTGGAGAGAGAAAAATGAAGCATTCAGTGCAGCTCATCATGTAGAGAAAATGTGTTTTGTAAAATGAAATTATTTCTGTACCCAAATTACACAAAACCAGCTGTTGAGATTTTATCTGAAATGAGAGTAGGGAATTTATTTTTGCTCTTACAACTCGTTGATGTGCTAAATGCTGCTTAGGGACAAGCTTTAGAATCCTATCCTCCACTAAAGCCTCACAACATGATTATGGGGCAAAGGTAATCGTTGCACCAAGATTGCCAAATCAGAACCAAAATGCAAGAACAGAAGGATATTCTCCACCAGATAGGATAGAGGGATTACCCACCAACGCAGCAGGTGGAAAATTTGGAGAATCTGAAAAGTTAAACCATACTCTTTGGAAAAAAATGACTTTTCCAAGTACACATTGCAGATTTCTGTGAAGTCCAGAAAATGCAGTGTAAAAGCAGTATACAATCCATTCAGGCCAAATTCTTGAAAAGGTAAGTAATTTGGGGTATTATTTACTTTATTTCTTTATAAATGGTATTTATTTTACTATTCCATTCCTAATTATATTAAATAAAAACCTAGGAAGGTAAACTCTTCAAAAACATCCCATTTTATTATCACTATCATTGGAGCAAATGTCTTTGTTTTCAAGAGGTAAAAGTGGAGCATTAATATGTTATGGCATGGAGGGAATTGATTTCTCAAAAACATGGACCTAAATCATCCAGTCCTGCCTACCCTGGGAATCATTGCAGGTGGGATAGATAATTTGATGGACCAGCGAATATCCATTGACCTCAGATGGACATTTTCAGTCCCACCTACCCCATGACCAGAAAATCCCATGATGTGGAGATGCCGACGTTGGACTGGGGTAAACACAGTAAGAAGTCTCACAACACCAGGTTAAAGTCCAACAGGTTTATTTGGTAGTAGCTTTCGGAGCACTGCCCCTTCATCAGGTATTGACTTACCTGATGAAGGGGCAGCGCTCTGAAAGCTAGTGGCTTGTGCTACCAAATAAACCGGTTGGACTTTAACATGGTGTTGTGAGACTTCTTACAGAAAATCCCACCCAGGAAAAGCCTTTGCAGTAACTACTTAGTGAACTGATGAAGGTTGGGCACTGTAAGTTTCTGGTTTTAACGGATGTTGAATGAAGATTATTTAAATCAGGAAACAGAAGGAAGCAATTGCTCTCAGTAAATAATGGTGTTATTGTTTGCTGTCTTGGGGAAAGGTTATTTGGCCTCAGCAGATTAGACATTATTGTGCCAATCATGGGCAATAGGGAGGGAAGATAGCTTGGCATGGGCAGTAATGATGGAGGCATTGTCATGTTTTAATAAAGAAACCTGTTTTGAAGTTACTTTTTCAGACAGGATTAATATTTTGAATTACCTTTGCTGCTTCAACAGAACTAATTGTGGACTGCTTCATTAGACCAGTATTTTCTTCTACTTAAACAAGTTATACTTTTCCCCACATCGATTTGGAATAAGAAATGTTTCAAATGTGTACTTACGTTTCAGTGTAGCAATTGAAGGATATACTACATTTTCATCAGTACAAATATGATCAGAAGTCTGCAATTTGTTAACTTCTCCAACAGAACATTTGTGATCTTTTTCCCTGCCCTTCAAAATGGCAAGATTGGTAATTATTGCAAATGTAGATACATGGACCAAAAAAAGATGCATTCTTTAGTAAAATTCAGAATAAAATTAAAACTATATATGATTAACTATTTTATCCGACTTTCTAATGAAATCCTCCTCATGGACAAATAAGTACTATTTTAATGGAAGCATTATTATTTTTCAATGAATAGATGTTTTAAATAATGGTTGCTAAATTAATATTCACCAATTTCAACTAATCATTTCTAAAAACAAATATTTGGCCATAAGAGTAATGCATTGATTTGCTTTAAAGTTGAATTTACAATTCAATTAATCGTACTGATCTGCACAATATTATTCTTGAGATGTCATGATGAACCCTCATTGTACAAATCACTTTCTCAGGTTCATGAGTTTCACGTTCAACAAATTTGCTAAGAATCTTTTAAGGAAGTGACCAGCTGGATAGATAAAGGGAATATAGAAGATCGTTGTCTTTTCTAAGGCAGTCAATAGGATGTCACACAAAGGCTTTTTAGACAATTAAAATCATGAACAGAAAGAGATTTGATAGACAAAAACAGCATGAAAATTTCCAACATTTTAGATTTTATGAGTTACTTGTGCAATGAATGTTAAGGCCACAATTGTAGAAAAGCATGTGTGATATAACCATTTAAGTATAGAAAGGAGACAAAGCATTTCATTAATTTACCCAGGAAGCTGACAGGAATGGGAAACTACGGTAATGGGTATTTGAGCTGCCAAGGCTATTTATTCCCACTAAAGAAGGCAGTAAAGGAAAAACAGTAAATGTTGAAACTATTCAGCAGCTCCTTTTGAGAGAGAAACAGAGCCAACAAGCAAAATCTTCACATCTTAGCCCCTTGCAAAATGACAATACTTGTAACGGGTCAGGAGCCTGATTGCTGTTAGAATTCGGAAACCTCCAACCTCATCAGCAGCTGAGATTCTCCGGTGCCACTGCAGTGAATGGATTTTAGGCTGACTGGCAGTGGGGTGGGAACAAATGAGATCAGAGAATCCCGTCCAGATTGTCTTTATCAAAGATCTTTAATTTAGCCACGACATTAGCATCCCACTTCCCGGTTCCCAACCAATTAGAAAGGGAGAAATGTTGCACCAAATTTGTCAAAGGAGTGGTTTCAATTGAAGGAACCAGGCATTTGTCAGAAAGGTACAACCGACCATGGATTCCTGAGGGTGCAGCAACCCCACAACTGGAGCAGAGTCCTGGGAAGGGCAACCCAGGTATCTCACTCTTATCAGGAGGTTCTGCTGTGGGATCTGTGGTTCAGCAGTGAAGTTGTCTTTCCCAAAGGATGAGAGGAAAAGGACAGCCTCTCAAATCAAACAGGTATGCATGGAAGAGACCAAGGAGGTGAGCAATATAGTGTAGTCTCTACAACCTGGAGATAGTGCACCAAAAAGGTGTAGGATCACAGGAGGGAGGAAAAGGTAAATGACAATGCTAGGGCAACATGGTGGCACAGTGGTTAGCACTGCTGCCTCACAGCGCCAAGGACCCGGGTTCAACTCCGGCCTCAGTCTGTGTGGAGTTTGCACATTCTCCCTGTGTCTGTGTGGGTTTCCTCCGGGTGCTCTGGTTTCCTCCCACTGTCCAAAGATGTGCGGGTTAGGTTGACTGGCCATGATAAATTGCCCCTTAGTGTCAAGGGTCTAGCAGTGTAAATATGTTGGGTTACAGGGATAGGGCCTGGGTGGGATAGTGATACCTCCTCAAATAATTCTAGTAAATTTGTCACATGATTTCCCCTTCATGAAACCATGCTGACTCTGTTTGATCAGATTATGACTTTCCAAATGCGCTACTTAATAATATAATATATTAATAGTAAAAATAATCCTTAATAATCGATTCCAGTATTTTTCCAATAACTAAAGTTGAACTAACTGACCTGTAATTTCCTGCATTTTGCCTCTTCTTTTTGAACAAGAGTACCACATTGGCAGCCTTCCAATCTTCTGGCACAGTTCCAAAATCCAAGGATATTTGGGAAATGACTACCAGTGCATCCATCATCTCTGCAGCTATCTCCTTTAAGATCTTGGGCTATAAACTATTAGGTGCATGGGACTTGTCAGCCTTTAACTTTACTGGTTTGCCTAAAACTACTTCTCTGCTGATGGTGACTGTATTTAATTCCTCCCCCATTTTGTTTTACTATTTCTGGGGTGCTTGTAGTATCCTGTATAGTGAACACTGATGCAAAGTATCAATTTAACTCCACTGCCATTTCCTGTTCCCCATACTTACTTCCCCAGTTTAATTCTCAAATGGGCCAATGTTTTCTTTTACCTCTCTCTTCCTTTTAATATCCTTATAAAAAGCTCTTATTGTCTGATGCTTTGTTTCTCACTAGTTTGCCTCATACTTGCTCCTTCCTAATCTTTTTAGTGGTGGAAGGTGAGGGAAAGGGAATCCTGCTATAGTTCTGGGAGGAAAAGAGTGAGAGCTGGAGTGAGGTAAAGGAAATGGACAAGGTCCACAGTCTTGCCAAAGAAGAAGAAATGGCGGAAGTGTTAGGGATTCACTGGCAAGAGAGATCATCAATTTAAAACTGCCACTGAGAGTGTGAGGAGAAGGTGTAGAAAAATCCCCTTGTATAGAGAGTTGTTGGAGCATGGAATGCCTTGCCATCTGTTCAGGTAGCAACCATCACATTATCTGAGGGAAAACTGGATAAATATTTAAAGCAGATGAAGGTACAGGACCATGGGGAGAGCAGTGGCATTAATCTTGGATTGTTCCGCCAAAAAATCTACACAGATACAAATGGCCTGTGAGGGGAAGGATCATCTCTGTGAAAGGTAGAAACATATCTGTGAAAAATAGCCGTATCTCTGCGAAGGGGAGGAGCCTCTGCGAAAGAAGGAAATCTCTGTGAAAGGAACCTAGCGTCGGTGAAGGGTTATTCTGGTTGAAGGGAATGAATGTTTGTGATGGGAATGAGCACCATTACCAAGACAACTTGTTTTGAGCCCAGTAACATTGCCCAACCCCACCCCACCCCTGCCTCAGCTCATCTGTTGCAGAAATGTTCATCCATACCTTCGTCACCTATTGGCTTAAATATTCAGACACACTCCTGGAGAGGTTTTCGGGATAGGGAGCAGAAAGGCCATGGTCAGGTTTCAAAATTAGGATGAGAGTTTTCAATTCGAAGCTTAACTGGGAGTCAATTCAAGAAGGTAGGTACCCCTCAGGTGAATTTGACAGTTCGAGTTATTACACAGCAAATAGAAGGTAACTGACCTCAGCCTGTGGAGAGTAGAAAACGGACTAGCCAGTAGTACACTGGAATAGTAAGTGAGGTATGAATGAGGGTTTCAGCACAGGTGAGCTGAGCCAGAGTGAGAGTTGGATGCTGCTACAGAGGTAGAAACAGATGTGCTTAGTGATGGATTCTGGCCTCTTGAACATCCCTGATAAGTGCTCCACCACTGGCAGCCACGTTTTCAGCTGTCAAGACCCGAAGTTCTGGAATTCCCTCCCTAAACTTCTTCGCCTCTTATTGCTCCCTTAAGGCACTTGCAAAACCCCATCTCTTTAACCAACCTTTTGGTCAACTTCCCTAAAAATTCCATTTATGACTCGGTGCCACATAACACTCTTGCATGCTTTGTGATGTTTTATTATGTAGAAGCTCTTACAAAAATGTAAGATGTTGTAGCTGCGTCCGTGACATGGGAAGGTGTGTCTCCCAACAACAGGGAGAACGTTTTAGTATTTATGTAGTCATGAGTACATTGCGTTACAATACTGAGGAAAAGGAAGGATCAACGCTTTGAACTTTGCAAAAGTGCTCACAATTTAAAATCTATTTGCTGCTATTTGTCAAATACTCACACTTTGATCAACCTCATCCCTTTCTTGATTAACTTCCCCTTCATTTGTTCTTTCCAGTAACTGAACACCTAAATCTCCTCGTGGGGCTTCAGTACTCTATAAGAAATGCAATAGATTAAGAGAATTTTATTTGAAATACCTGAAAATAGATTATCAGCATATCTTTATATCAGTAACGATTCAAATAAATGTGAGATTAAAATCTGCTCTGTGCTTTATTGTGTGGCACAGAATGTGTTTGGTAGATTTTGACGTGGTAATCTGTTTCATATGTTACAAGTTTTTCTTGAATATGCACTGAAAAAGCCAGTTCTACACTCTTCAGCCTTTGCTCCAGCATGAAAAGGACGAGCACAAGCTCAGTTGACTGAGTCAATAAAAATCATATCTGCATGCCCACACTGGCTTCAATAGATTTTCAACTTTTATCCCCTCCCTTTTTTAAATGTGTTTTCTGCACAAAGGAAACGTGTAGAGTACAGCCTCCAGGTTGGTAAGCTGTCAATCAAGAAGACTGAGCCAATCTGAAGCTCTTAAAGGACTGCTGCTGACTCTTAAAGGGAAGTTCACAGCATTGTTCCCTGCAGGAGTTGGAATGGGAAGACAGTAGTCCAAATTTGCATAGGATGGCTCTGAGAAGTCTTGATGATAGCAGTACACCAAAGCAGATTGGGACAAAATGACAGTCCCTTCTAAAACTAGAGAATTTGCCCACAAGGGACCAAGAAAAATGGAAGAGAAGATCTGTTTCAACAGAAGAAATGCAAAGGTAAGCATACACACTTTATGTACTTTAATATACAAGTGCACTTGGTTCTATTATACAAGATATGACCCTAGTGCAACTGACAATTAACTGCAAAGATGTCACACTGCATTTTCCTTGGTGAGCTACATACCATGGGGGCTATTTTGGCCTATGGGTGAAAGCAGATGTTAAATGAGTGGAGTGCTCATCATACTAGTCTCTTTCTATTTTAGGACACATTTTAGCTCATTGTTACTGCAACTTAAGCTTGCAGTTAGAGCTAAACACGAAACCCACAGGTCTAGCACTCAAGTGCTGATTCAACAATTTTTGTAGCAATATATTAGGGCTCTTTGAACCACTTTTACTAAAGATGTGTCTAGCACATAGCAGCACATTGCAGAATGGCTCAGGGACTGAGGGAGAGTGCGCACAGGTTCTTAGATTCAGCACTGGAGGTCCTCATAGAGATCCTCAAAGGGGAAGAATATCCCATATGCAGAGTATGTTACCCTCCTGTTACCTCTTTCCTGTTGCAGTTGATGTTCTGCCCCATATCCTTGTCCCATTCTTCATTCAGAGTAAAGGGGAACACAGCAAAATGTCAATAACCTTAAGTACTCTTATCCTCCTGCTGACTCCTATAAGGTGTCCAACACAGTGGAGCAATGAAGTATTCATCCTTTTAAGTACAGTCCTAAGAGATTTTGGGCAAAAATGTTGCTCATGTGTTGGTAAAATCTTGACAAAGTGCTGTAAAAAGGCTTCCAATGTGTTCTGGAGTCTTCTTTACAGCTCCAGTAACAAAGAGCATGAACTGACGAGTATCTCTTTAAGTAGCACTTGAAATCAGCTCCAATGCTGAGTTTGCTAGTCACTGCTAGGAGGGGGCGCTATGACAAGTGTTCACTGTACTAAATGCCGAGCACCTGCTTTAATGAGCACCAGAAAATATTGTAAATGTTTACAGAGTCTTCAGGTGCTTGTTCCTAATGCAGGCTTTTACCAAGATTACATCTTCTGCTAAATATGGGCTAAACTGGTGTCATAGCTTAAGACACCATCTTGGTCACCCCGGAGACTCTTTAGCACTTAAAGTATTCAGTGAAAATCATCCCCCACGTCACCCTTATTTCTACAGAAGCTGCACGCAGCACAAGCTTTTCACAAATCACTCACACTGAAGGTGATGACAGGTAACATAGCATGTTTATTAATGAGAGGGGTCTGAAACTACAAAAGCTGATATTCTACAGAATCTGTCTTCAGAAAGGAGTTTATGTGGGAGCACTGAAGGCTCCCTGTAAGCCAACTAAAAGCAGTTTGCAGAAGCTGTGGGAGAATTTGCAGCAAAACACCAAAGACATAAGTTCAGTTCGCGAAACACATTGGACCATGAAGGGAATGGCAGTCTGGTATGGCTCTCCAAGGTGCGAGTGAACAAACATGGTAAAGAGTTCTCTTACACTCACCATGATTATTGCCTCTGAGGGGATTTGAACATATTACCATCATTGTCACTGCCAACTTTGATAGGCTTTGTTATTTGGATAATGTGCTGACGCCAGGCTTCACCCAGATCAGAGACAACCTACAGCACTCATGAACAGTGTGGGGACACCAAAAGAGGTTCATCATCAAGGGAACGGTAGGAAAGGGCTCTCAAAGCAACGTTCTCTCAAGGGGACAACTTACAAATCATTTGGGCCATTTACATCAACAAATTGAGGAGCTATCAGAAAGTTGGCATACATTGGTAGTCTATGTCTCCACCTATTGCAGGGACACCTGCATCCAGGAGACCCAACTACCACCATCTAAAAAGGGTCAGAGCTCACAGCACCAACTGTTGGTCCTTCCACTGTTACCATTTAACAAATAAGACAACATCTACCTTAGAGCGACACCAAGGAGAAGCAGAGACATTAATGCAGGTACAGATATTCAGCAACCATCCAATAAATTCCATTCCCTTTGATTTCCTCTTTGTACATGGTGTTGAGGTTAATCATCAAGGCCCAGCCTTCTCAATCTTGCTGCTTTCCTGAGGTGTGGTGATTCTCAAGTTAAATCATCACCAGTCAGCTCTCCCCCACCTTCAAGGGGAGAGCAACCTAAAGTAATCTGGGACAATGGCGGCATTAGCTTTTAACTTTTGGGTATTGTGCTTGAGGATTCTATGCAACAGTGTGCGTCAGAACCAGGGCAATTCTGTTTTAGATTAAAGATATGCCATTTTCAAATGGGGGAAGGGGGTCACAACCTGTGCTTTTACTGAAATAAACAATGGCAAAAATGATTGCCTTTACTGAAAGGAGGGACAGTGGCATAGTAACCTACGTAGTCACTGGACTTGTAATCCAAAGGACCAGGTTAATGCTCTGGAGACATGGGTTCAAATTCCACCACCACAGCTGGTGGAATTTAAATTCCATTAATAATCTGGAATTGAAAAGGTAGTCACAGTAATGGTGGCCATGAAACCATTGTTGATTGTTGCCCTTGTCGATCAATGTGAAACCCTGAGGGTAATTTTCAACTTCATGGCTTTACCACTTAGCAGCTGAATTTCCCAGTATTCACCTTACTGATCTACTGCTTCTACCATTCCCAGTCATCCAGATGTTGTAACCGGTATTCTCACTTACAGTAAAGTTTATCTCCATCATTCCCATCCTTGTCAAGTTTCATTGGCCTCACGCCAATTTTCGTTCTCACTTTCAAATCCCTCCACCCTCACATTCCTCTTTATCTCAAAACCTTCCTCAACCCAGTTATGTTATCATTCTCCAGTGCTCAATCACTGTTTTGCTCCCTAAACCTTCCATTCCAACATAAATTGCCACTCTTGAAGCCATCTTATTCATTATTTCGTAAAATATACATAATACATGTTACAGCTCAAAGTTGATTTTACATAAAGTTGAATAGAATTCTTTTTTTTCCAATACAGTATGTGGCACTCCAATATGCCTCATTACAACCACAGCTTATATTTACAATATTAATTTCATGTCAAACATATAACTGAGGGGTTTTACACAGTTTCCGAACCCTCAGTGTACTACAGCAGGAGGGCTTTATGCAATGGCCTTTTGCTATGGCATCATTTTACTTGCACTCTATGAGGATGCCTCCCCAATCAAGCACTCCCTCGTCCCTGACCTCATAGAATTCTTCTTCAACTACACTGTGTCCCCCAAACCTTTAAGATTATTTCCCATTTGCTGCTTGCTGAGTGTCCAAGTACTATTATGGCTTTTATGGTTACATGGTGTTTGAATATGTCCAAGCTGTGTGACTTCATGACCTTCTGTGGGTCCTCTCATGACAGAAGAGTCTCATGCAAGATCGGCACTGACTTTCACAAAACAGCTCATGCCTTTGCTGCTACTTGAGGGATCTTCTGCACTTGCGTACTTCTGGTCTTCCTCTGGGCATGTTGCAAGTTTTGAAAAATTCACTTACGGGGTGTGGATGTGACCAAGCCAGCATTTATCACCCATCCTTAATTCCCCTTGAACTGAATGGCTTTCTAGGGCATTCCAAGAGGCATTTAAGAGTCAACCACACGATTGTGGGTCAGGAGTCACATGTAGGCCAGACCAGGTAAGGATGGCAGATTTCCTTCCCTAAAGGACAATAGTGAACCAGAAAGGTTTCGATAACAATTGACAATGGCTTCTTGGGCATCATGAAGATCAAATTTTACCATCTGTGATGGTGGGATTCGAACCCAGGTCTCTGGATTACCCATCCAGTAACAAAGGCACCACACCACCACTCCCTTAAAGAGTTTGGCATTGCTGGCTCCTAAAGCATGCTGAACCAAATTTCAGTGCTGGGCTCCATAAGGCCTGTTTGGCTGCAGCTTTCCCCAGAAAGAGGGTCTGCAATGCAGAAGTTTGCAAGGCTCTTTATTAGGGTATCATTTAAATCTGACTGCCTTAATCTTGTTTGCCTCGAGACGGTTCCCCACAGAAAATCTGCTTGGGGATTCTGGAGTCATCTATACTGGAGATATAGCCTGCCCGTTTGAGCTGAATTTTGTGCAGAGTGATCTCCATCCTGTTAAGGTCAGCATGATGAAGGACCTTGTTGTTTGTGAATTTAATTCTGCCATCAAATTGTCATGATGAATATCAGATGTCCTTGGTGGAAGCATTCCAGAGCTTTAATGTAGCACCAATATCAGACCCAAGATTTTGGACCAAACAGGAAGGTGGTAAGGACATGGGCCCAGCAGAGTTTGATTTTAGCCTTCAGCTTGTTATGCTGTTTCCAGACACATTGAAGTTGGCCATGGGCAGAACTTGTTTTCTGAATGGGTACATTGATATCTTCATCAATAATGGCATTCCCAAGGTGTGCACTGCTGAAGCATGAGAATTTTTCTACAACCTGGGACGAATGCAATCAAAGGTCATGTTTAGTGCTTGATAGCATGTGCTGACACTGGCTGAAACAAAACCTCAGTCTTGAAATATACATTTGGAGTCCAACGTTTTTGGAACTGGATAAGTTGTTTATCATAGTCTGGATGTCTTCCTTATGTGTACAGCAAGGGCACAGTAATCTAAACACAGAAGCTCTCTGAATATTGCCTCTGTAATTTTGGTGGAGGCACGTAGTCTGGAGAGATTGAAAAGTTTCCTTGATCAGAACCCAAGGTTGATGTCTGCAGACATATCTCTGGTAACTTCCTAAAGCATTGCAGCAATAAATAGATCAAAGAGTTAGGGAGCCAGGACACTTTCTTGCTTTTTGCCACTGGTTACTTTAAAGGCATTGGACATCTCACCACAGGCACAAAACACTGTTGAGACAACCTAGTTTGGAGAGTAAGTGCCATGGTCTACATACACAACCCTGTACAAAAGGCTGTGAGGATCAAGAAACTAATAAAGAAATGGAAAATAGAATGAGAGTAAAGTAGTGAGAAACAAAAACAGACTTCTATAGGTATGTAAAAAGGAAAAGATTAGCCTCGATGTGTGATGGAGGGCAATTATTTTTAAAAAGTGGAGTCGCTGTCCAGGAGTTTAAAGTGTAAAGGCCTGATAACAATGAGATCTCAGGATGATGCAGCCTGAGTAAGAGCAGTGCCTATTAGTCTTGCTTATCCTTCATGCAGAAAGTAATTGTGCTCTCATCAGTTCACCCTTAAGCAATTTTTTTAAAGAAACATCAGCTGCCCACTTTCTCAAAGTTGAGAATAGAGGTGATAACTCATGGTTCAAGGATAAATGCTTGGGTGCACAAGATCGAGAGGGACTGCGTCTGCATAAGTGCCAGACCCCAGTGTCTGCCATTGAGGATCCAATTGCCCTCAAGGTGGACATAACTCGTCCAATTGACCCTGCCCATGAGAGATAGGAGACCATCAAAACACACTATCACAACCTCCAATGATGTGCCACATTTCGCCATTCAAGATTACATCAACTCTCCGAAAGAGCATCTTACCGAGGCCCACCCTATTTCCATGACCCTGCACATTTACCATGGCTAATCCATCTAACCTGCACATCGTTGGACTGTGGGAGGAAACCAGAGCACCCGGAAGAAACCCATGCAGACACAGGGAGAACATGCAAACTCCATATGGTCACCCAAGGCCAAAATTAAACCCGGGTCCTTGGACCAGCGAGGCAGCAGTGCCAATCACTGTGCCACCATGCTCCCCCTTCCTGCTGAGACACAGTACCCACACATGCTAGTTGCCATCGACCTCTGACCCGCCAAGTATCCAGTTCAGATTATCCCTTTTAGTGTCCCTGCAGGAGAAGGTAGCCCACAATCAGAGAGTGAGAGAAGGCACGCATTGGAATGGTTGAACCAAGGATCCTGACTTTGAATGAGGAGACAGTCCTGGGGCTCACTCGGGAGGAGCAGGAGTGGACCTGTGCTGAGAGCGAGGTGGGCCTTCTCAATCAATCTAATCAAGCCCTACTCTGTAAAACCCCAGGGGAAATCACTAAAAACAACAGAACAGCATTAGTCCAGACTAAAGCAAACACTCTAGCAATTAGGAGCAATTATGCTGCTGCAGTACTAATACAGGGCTACGCCTCTCAGCTCACCTGTTGAATTCAGCCCGATTGTCCACGTTTGAACCTACAATGAGGTTTGGAGCTGAGTGGCCCTGGTGGAACCCAAACTGAATGATGTGGGCAAGTTGTTGCTGACTAAGTGCCACCATTGTCTTGGTGGTAAACTGATGGGGTAATTGGTTGGATTTAATTTGAGCTATATTTTGTGGGCAGCACACATCTGGACAATTTTCCACATTGCCAGGTAGATATCTGTGTTCTAGCTATGCTGGAACATCTTGGCGAAGGCTGCAGCTAGTTCTGGAGCACAAGTCAAGACAACAGCTGTTCTCTTTATATATTAACGATCTAGATGACGGGACTGGGAGCATTCTGGCCAAGTTTGCCGATGATACAAAGATAGGTGGAGGGGCAGGTAGTATTGAGGAGGTGGGGAGGCTGCAGAAAGATTTAGACAGTTTAGGAGAGTGGTCCAAGAAGTGGCTGATGAAATTCAACGTGGGCAAGTGCGAGGTCGTACACTTTGGAAAAAAGAATAGAGGCATGGACTATTTTCTAAACGGTGACAAAATTCATAATGCTAAAGTGCAAAGGGACTTGGGAGTCCTAGTCCAGGATTCTCTAAAGGTAAACTTGCAGGTTGAGTCCGTAATTAGGAAAGCAAATGTAATGTTGTCATTTATCTCAAGAGGCTTGGAATACAAAAGCAGGGATGTACTTCTGAGGCTTTATAAAGCACTGGTTAGGCCCCATTTGGAGTACTGTGAGCAATTTTGGGCCCCACACCTCAGGAAGGACATACTGGCACTGGAGCGGGTCCAGCGGAGATTCACACGGATGATCCCAGGAATGGTAGGCCTGACATACGATGAACGTCTGAGGATCGTGGGATTATATTCATTGGAGTTTAGGAGGTTGAGGGGAGATCTGATAGAAACTTACAAGATAATGAACGGCTTAGATAGGATGGACGTAGGGAAGTTGTTTCCATTAACAGGGGAGACTAGGACGCGGGGGCACAGCCTTAGAATAAAAGGGAGTCACTTTAGAACAGAGATGAGGAGAAATTTCTTCAGCCAGAGAGTGGTGGGTCTGTGGAATTCATTGCCACAGAGGGCTGTGGAGGCCGAGACGTTGAGCGTCTTCAAGACAGAAATTGATAAATTCTTGATTTCTCGAGGAATTAAGGGCTATGGGGAGAGAGCGGGTAAATGGAGTTGAAATCAACCATGATTGAATGGTGGAGTGGACTCGATGGGCCGAATGGCCTTACTTCCGCTCCTATGTCTTATGGTCTTATGGTCTAATAGATTGGATGCTGTCAGCACCCAGAGGATGAAGTTTTCCCAAAATGTGACTAAGTGCCACTTTTGCGCGAAAACTGGTGCAAATCCTTCTGGCCCCGGCAGTGTGATCTGGACCGCAATTTTTAGGCACTCTGAAAAAAATTTCCCTACGTGCAAAAACACCACACCTTTGGGACGTAGCGTCCAGCTTGATGCCCCGCGGACAGCTGAGCACTTCAATCAAGTGCATTTAAATGGCTCCACAGCACTTACTCATAGTCAAGCCCAGGAGGTTGGCAGCCAGGAAGCCAGCTCCATGCTTCACCAAGGGCACCCTGACAATAATGTTGGATACAGTAAGAAGTTTAACAACACTAGGTTAAAGTCCAACAGGTTTATTTGGTAGCAAAAGCCACACCAAATAAGCCTGTTGGACTTTAACCGGGTGTTGTTAAACTTCTTACTGTGTTTACCCCAGTCCAACGCCGGCATCTCCACATAATAATGTTGGATGGCATAGAGGGGAGAAGGGCAGCTATGGGATGGCAGGGAACCCTCCAACAAGGTCACAGTTTTACTCACAGACACCTGTTCTGTCTTTTGGTTCCCAGAAGTTCAAAATGATCAAACTATCAAACTATTAAAATTCAGGAACTACATCAGAAATATTTCTCAGATCTTTCCATGTGCTGCAGACTACACAGACAGTGCTGCACTGGAGTGATGTGCCAGTCTGGATACTAATGAACATACAGGGGAGTCCTAAATCATATTGGAACAACATAAGTATGTAACTGCTGAAAAAAACAGGGGACAGATTGGGAAGAAAGAAGAATAAGCGGACAAGGAAATTCCATTATTTTAACTTACCCATAATAGTTTCCACCATGTGGTCATTTTTAAAATCAAGACTACCATAAAACTATCAGCATGCCTTTCGACCTGCTGAAATCTCTGTCCTAGCTTCATGCATGATAAACAAATGTAACGGGCATGTTGGTTGCCCAACCAAACAAAGGTTGAAATGGGACCCTAATCGATAGAAACCTGGGAGCAACTCCACAGGAGATGTGTCAGTTTCAAATAACATCTGATGGTTATGCAGTTAAATAAGCAGCAGTCACAACATTGGCGTAAGAGAGCTCCTGCAGCAGTTAATTTTGTCGGAAACAATTTAGACCTCTGACTAAGTAGCTGATGGAAGCCAAGAACTGAAATTAAAATATTCTCAGATGAAGATCTTTCACGGTTCTAAAATTTAATCTCAAAACTGGAGTTGCGATGTTTAATAGGTTTGGACTGCAGTATCTTTCTCTACACTTCTCCCATTCTCATAAAGAATCTCATTTTTCTCGCACGTATATAATCACAGCTGAGGAGAGGTGTAAAAATGGCCCATACAACAGTACAGATTTGTCATGGCAGATTACATTTAGATTACAGGATAATATTTTACATTAAAGAAACATGAAGAATCATTAACAATGTGTAAGAACAATCCACATCGCTCCTCTCCACCTGATGTGCCCCATTGCTCCATCCTGACGAATGCGCAGCATAAATTCCAGACTCCAACATTTCCTGCCCCACTCCCAAGATATTACTTCAAAGGCAGCTTCTCCAGGTCCCCCAGTGAATTTATAATTGTGGGGGCCTGAGGAATTTACAAGGTGCCTTTGCCACCACCCACCTGCCCGCCCCAGAGCGGGCAGGGGTGACCAATTACTGGCCACTTTAGGTCCAGTTCCCACCCAGATGCAATTTTGAGGCTGACAGAGGCTCAGCAATGGAGGAGGAAGGAAGCCTGACAGGTAAGCCTGCTCAGGCAGGAACGGAAGTGCAATTTGCATTTCCACAAGTAATCCCTTTTCCTGATCGGGGGACACCATCAGCACCATGCCCACTCCTACCACCAACACCCCCTCCTCTCCCTTACCTCCACCAAATCTGCAGGGAAGTTTATCCCGTCAACTTTAGTGGGGCAGGGAACGCTATCATCTGAAAAATCCTATTCCAATCTTCTTCAGATTATACTTAACTGTAATTCCACATAGGAAAAGGGAAGTTCAGATTCAGGGTTTTAGGAAGAAATGATATTGGCATCTTCGATCTCCTGTCAGTCAGAGAAGTGAGACAAGGTAGGAAATGAACCTAATCAGAAACCAAATTAGATTACAAATGGAGTATTTTCTTGAAGTCACTGCATTTTATTGCGACATTTAAATGTGTCAACTCAAAGTCAACTTTATACACTGTTTCATCACTTTTTGATTAAGACAGGCAGTGGTTCACCAAGATTGTCTCTCCATTGTCAATAAAGAAGGTAGACTGGATCTACCCCTGGAAAGCACTGCGACCACACAGGGAAGAGTTGTAGCAGGTTGGAGGTGTTTAAAAGGAGGAAATGGTTAAATCTCACATTGATGAGCAAACGGATCTTAGGGTTAAGAGATGAACATTGAGTGGGGATTCAGGGGCAATAGAGACGTGAGGCAGAATTTTTCATGTTATTTTCAGGCATACGGACGACCCGGTACAAGGTGAAATTGCACAAGACGACATTGGGCGCGCTTCCTGACATTATCTCACATTCGCACAATATTTCTGTGCCAACAATTAAGCAGCGAGTTAAGACAATTAACAGGGCAACTGACTGGAATTTTACATTGCTTGGGCGATTTTTAGGTCAGCGTATGGGCAACATGGGCAGGGGACCATCCCATTTTTTCACTTTTCTCATCCAAGGGCGGGGTAAAAGAAGGCTGGAGCATTGCCCGAGAGTTGTTTGGAGCCTAGTTGTGACTTTGCTGTTGCTTCAGTCTTGAGATTTCAGACCTTTTTCCTGTTTTCTTCTCAAGTATTTGCTTTGTTAGCCTTGTTCTGTGAGGAGATTTCATTTTGTCAACTCTGTTGGAGCATTTCTGCCATTGCAGCCTTTGGGGCAGCACTACCTGCATTTCAACAGATAGTCTGCTTGGGGCAGCTCTTCTGAGGAGGAAGAGAAGAGCCAAAGGGAGAGGAGACCAGGTGTCCACAGGCAGCACTGCAGGGAGAGACCTGTGGGAGAAGAGACACAGACACAAGGGGTGCAGGGCCAGCAAGGAGTACAAAGGGACAGCACCACAGAAGACGCCACTATCTTGCTGTTGGAGTGCACAGGCATCATCCAGCTACCTCAACATATCTGAGATCCAGTCTTGCAGGAGGCTCCACCTTTCCAGGGACATCATTACACCATATGATTGGGTCGGAGATCCAAATGTGTGTTGGGTACCCAATGCCAGTGGTTCTGGAAGTCACAAGCCTTCGATTTTTATGCATCCAGATCATACCAGGGGCCTAGAACGGGATCTGCATGGAGGGCTCCAATCAGTTGCTGATAGCTGCGCCAACTCATAACTGACGCTGTGTTGACATTCACTGTTCACTCCGGACATTCATTCATTACCAAATGGACCAAACCAGCCAGGTTAAGCAAGCTATTGCTATGTTCCCCTGCATTCAGGGTGCCATAGACTGAACTCATGTGGCCATCAAGGCTCCAGCAGGTCAGCTGGGTGCCTTTGTGAATAAGAAGGGTTACCAATCCATGAACATGTAGAGAGTGTGTGACCCAGATTCTTCATGTGTAAGGTACCAAGGCAGTTCCCATGATGCATCTCTTCTGAGAAACTCCCAGGTGCCAAGGCTATTCATAACTCCAGCTCAGCTGGTTGGTTGGCTGCAGAGTGACAAAAGGGTATTCGCTCATGACACCACTCTGACACCATAGGACAGAGGCAAAAGAGAGGAACAAGCTGTATCATGGCTCCAAATGGGTGGTGATTGAGGGGACAACAAGGCGACTGAAGGTGAGATCCCACAGCCTGAACCATTCCAGAGGTGCCCTGCAACATCCTCCCAAGAGAAAGTGTCATTTTTCGTTGTGGCCTGCTGCACTCTGCACAACCCGGCACTGATAAGGATAGACCCACTGCAGGATGAGGATACCAAAGCATCTCCACACGCCTTAGAGGAAGACTCTATAAATGGATCTGATGAGCAGCCTGGGCCGACACAAGGTGAGGAAAAGGAGGCAGACATTGTTTTATATTTGAAAATTGACGGAAGGTTAAGAATAACGAAGCTTTATTTACAGGGTGATGTTCACTACGTGGCTGCTTCTTCACTCTGGCAGTTTCCCACGATAGTGACTTGTGACATAACTTCTGGTGAATACATGAATATCTTAATGCACAGTGCTTAGTGCAGCTTACCAAGAATCAATATTAATACGTAACAGACATGATGAACCTTCAAGGAAGCAGAGACACCAAGGAGGCCTTGATTCAATGCTCCTTAGCAGCTAGGCTGCTGAGGCTTTCCTTCCATCTCAAATGGAAGGAAATGTGGCGTTCTTCACACACATTTCTGACAATACAATGCCATGACCCCAATCTCTCCACACAACCTCTGTAATAAAGTTTGCTACCCCTGCCATATATCATGGGGCACTGATGAATCCTGCACCTATGGAAAACATGAAGGACACTTAGGATAATGAAAGAAAATCTTGATTCATATTTTTAACCAGAAATCCAACAAGGAATGAAACATAAAATGGTTACACAAACAATATATAGCACTGATGAAAGAACAAATGTCATCCATAGAAACCCCATCCAGTGCTCACCATGCCTTACACATGTTATGTATTAGCATCCTCCCACCCCAAACTACATCTCCCCTCGTTGGCAGCAGCACTAGAAGCAGATTGCTGACTCCTCTGCAGAGTTGGCCCTGACGGTCATCTTCTGGACAGTGGAACTGAGCAAGCTTTGCCTGGGAGGGTATGACCAGTGATATGGTTGGGCACTCCTCAGTTGTTTCACTCTCTTATGATACCAGAGAAGCTGCCAACTTCAACCAGAGCACCGAGAGAAAAGCACACAGAGACAGAGGCAGCTTGTCCACCAGCGCAAGGCACGTCTGCACCTCCCTGCTCACTACTGATGGACGGAAACCTAGCAGAGAGACTAGGTGCCTCAACCATCTCTCACACAGACAGCATCCTCCTAATGTCACTACTGGGCTTGCAGGTCTGAGCATGACTCGAGGAACCCCAGATTAGGCTCATGGAACTGCCTCTCCTTAAGAGTCGCCATCCTTTCAATGGAGGAGGTTGTGCGCTCAGTGTTCAGGGTCAACACAGTGCTCAGGCTCCTCGTGTATTCCTCCATGACAGAGACCAAGGCATGCAGACCCCCTGGGAATTCTGCCGGAGCTTCCCCTGCATCCCCTCGGACATCCAGCATCTGCAGCCTGATAGACTACTCCATAGGCTCGGCATTGTCTTGAGTGTTTCTCTGTCACCACCAGCTCATGAGTGTACTGTGCACACCCCACAGTGCACTACCATCTGACCTAAAGCCCAACATGCTTGTATCTGCATTAATGCCTAGTGAATCTAGTGGATCACGGTGGATCTGTCACTAGCACCTCCTTAGGCATCAATGAAGGATCCTGGGAGTCTCAGTGGGCTCTGGAGGATGGTATATTTGAGGAAGGAAGACAACCGGTCAGTGTTATCACTCATCATATAGTCAATGTCCGTGCTGGGTGGCCAAGTGAAGTTGATATCAACAGCATCATGATGGCTTTATGATCGCTGAACAACTCTTGTTTCAAAGTCTTCATTTGAGATGCGATGACTCTACATTGTTTGCAGTCTTTGATTGCCCTGCTTCTGTCCACTGGAGTCTTACCTTCCTCTGAGATGTCTGCTTCTCCGCAAGATAGGGATTATCAAATATTAATTTTGTCTACATAACAACAGTTACTGACCTTAAAATGAACCAATTCCATGCACAACAATAGCTTATATTTATATAAGTTAACATTAAACTTCATAAAGAACATTACAAAACAAATTGTAACCGAGCCACAGAAGGCAATATTAGGTCTCATGTAATTCAGGAAGCACAAGGGTAAGGGAACAGGACTTGCTGTGAGTTAAGACGTGGCAGCTGTGCTTTAGATGACCTTAAGTCTACTGAAGGTAGAATGTGGAAGAATTGCACTAGGGAGCATTGGTTTGTTTGAATCCAGAGGTAACTAAGGCAGGAATCATAGTATAAATCTTGTCCTATTTTCTTTGTTTCAGCTCTGATGAAGGGTCATTCAGACTCAAAACGTTGGCTCTATTCTCTCTCCACAGATGCTGTCAGACCTGCTGAGATTTTCCAGCATTTTCTGTTTTTGTTTCAGATTCCAGCATCTACATTAATTTGCTGTTATCCTTTACATCTAGTTGGGCTACTTGTGTCCAAATGGAGTTTCTGTTATTGAACACTGTCCATTGACACTTAGTGATTACAGTGGGATCGGGCTCACACACGATCGCCCCATTATAAAGAGCTCACCTACATCTCATCTCATTGACTAAGATCACACTAAGATTGAACGCCAATGCAAGACATAAGACAGTTAGTCCGAATGATTCAGTGCCTTGAGACTGAAAAAAACAGGAAGGGAATTCTTACTTTAATAATATGGGTTGTGAGTTCCTAGTAATTCCTTTGTTATAAAACACCCAGACTAAATGTCATATTTCTGACAAAACACTGGTAAAAAAGGCCAAACGCAACACACAATTCACGCATGTCCTTCGTGCTTTCACTTCCTATATTACAATAGTATCAACATTTTTTACAGCATTAGTTTACCAGAAATAAACGACACACCATTTATTTTAAGAAAAATGTTCTCTCACTTTTTATAACTGTTGTTTTATTATTTTTTAATTAAAATAAATCACAAAATAAATCACAAAAGTATTAGGGCGGCCGGTAGCACAGTGGTTAGCACTGCTGCTTCACAGCTCCAGGGACCTGGGTTCGATTCCCGGCTTGGGTCACTGTCTGTGTGGAGTTTGCACATTCTCCTCGTGTCTGCGTGGGTTTCCTCCGGGTGCTCCGGTTTCCTCCCACAGTCCAAAGATGTGCGGGTTAGGTTGATTGGCCATGCCAAAAAATTGCCCTTAGTGTCCTGGGATGCGTAGGTTAGAGGGATTAGTGGGTAAATATGTAGGGATTTGGGGGTAGGGCCTGGGTGGGATTGTGGTCGGTGCAGACTCGATGGGCCGAATGGCCTCTTTCTGTGCTGTAGGGTTTCTAAGTTTCTAAGTTTTCTAAGTAAAAGTAGATCACTGTCATGTAAACTATGTAGGTAAAGCAAATTTTAAATTACCAATCCTAATACTTAATTGAGACAACTGATCCCCAAAATCTCACTCGTGGACTTTCAGACAGGTGAAGGAATAGCTTTATATACTTAATCAAGCCAGCATGTTACCATGGTAGAGGGCCTTTAATACATGCACTTGTAGGTTGGAATTTTACCGCACCGCCCACCACAGGAATCGGAGCAGGCGATGAGCAGACCCTGGAAAGGTCCGCTGACCTCGGGTGGGACTTTACGGTTTCTGGACGAGCAAGGCCATAAAGTCCCACTCGTAATGTCCTCTGCTTTGGTCCAGGAGACAAACCAATAATTTGCCGGCTAGTTTTGGACAACTTTTGTCATGAAATGGCATAGGAAAAAAAATCATCAGCTGCACTGTAAACTACATCCATCAATGAAAGACTTGAGTTTAAATAGAAGTAGTACACGCCCAAGCGCAGCAAGACTGAAACAATATCCATGCTTGGGCTGACAAGTGGCAAGTAACATTTGCACCACACAAATGCCAGGTAATGACCATCTCCAACAAGAGAGAATCTAATCATAGCCTCTTGACATTCAATGACATTACCATCAATGAATTCGCCACTATCAACATCCTGGGGTTATAATTGACTAGAAACTGAACTGGACGAGCCATATAAAGAGATACATGAGCAGGTCAGAGGCTAGGAATCCTGTGGCAAATAATTCTCCTAAAGCCTGTCCACCAGCCACAAGGCACAATTCAAGAGTGTGATGGAATACTCCCCATTTTCCTGGATGAGTGCAGCTCCAACAACACTCAAGAAACTCAACACCATTCAGGATAAAAGCAGTCCAGTTGATTGGCATCCCATCCACAAACATTCACTCCCTCTACCACCAGTGGGTACCATTTACAAGAAGCATTGCAAGAACTCACCAAGGCTCATTAGACAGCACCTTCCAAACTCACGACTTCTACCATTTAGATGGACAAGGGTAGCAGACATATGGAATCACCACTATCTGGAAGTTCCCCTCCAAGTTACTCACCATCCTGATTTGAATATTTCTTGCCATTCCTTCACTGTCATTGGGTCAAAATCCTGGAACTCCCTCCCTCACTGCACCACACGATACCTACACCACATGGACTGCAGCAGTTCAAGAAGGCAGCTTACCACAACCTTCTCAAGGGTAACAAGGGATGGTAAATAAATTAAGGCCTATCCAGCAATGCCCACATTCCATGAATGAATAAAAAAAACCTTTCACAACCTTGGACATGCAGCAGTGATTTAAAGAAAATTAAGTACTTTTGAAATGCAGTAAATTTTGAAATTTAAGAAACATTGCAACCAATTTGTGCACAGTATGCTCCCAAAAACAATGTGATAATGACTAGATGATCTACATTATCAATGCTGTTGAGAGGTAAATTTAAGCCAAAACTTCCCTGCTCTTCTTTTAATAGTTTTTACAATTTTTATATTCAGTTGAGAAAGCAGACAAACTTCAGCTTAAAGTCTCAGGCAAAAGGTGGTAACTCTGGCAGCGCTGCACTCCCTTAGTACTATTTAGTTTCTCAAGGCTCTGGAGTGGGGCCCAAAACTAGGAACTGAATGTGAAAACACTGCATAGGGCTATTAGTATCCAACCACAGAACCTCATTACACTAATTCCCTGTGACAGCTTGCTTCCAGTACAGCAAGCCTTGCATATACTGGAGCTGAATTTTGGAATCATCACATCCATACCCAAAGCTTAAATTAACTTGGACTTTCATTACATCACATACGTGTTCAGTAACTATTTCAGCTTTGGACTGCGTTAGAGAAGAACAGCACTGCCACCTTGCTGAATTTGAGAATCAGTATCTATGATTACAGGAAAGATATTATGGAAATATTCCACAATTCAAGCTTGATATTGAAGGGATTGATCAAGAGAAAGTGCATAATTTAGATGAAACGTTGGGGGCAATAAAGTGGCCTGCAAATTATGAGATGGCCTCATGAGGTAGATTTGTAAATTGTTTTGACATTTAACATGCATCTCTAATGATTTACAGAGAGCATTACAGCCATACGGTCTGGTGCCAGAAACCAATGAGGGGCTACCGATTACTCATTGTGTATTAAGAGTTATTCCTGATTTCTTGGCATTCAGAGAAGAGGCACTAGATATGTAATACAGAGTGGAATGCTGGTTAGAGAATACAAGGGCACCAGACAAATGTGGACCCGGTTAAACAAAACAATGGTCTCTGCTTCAATTCCATTATATGGCAGCCATTTAATAGTTGCAAAACGTTGGTGCCCAGTCAATCTTGCTCACATATTGTGTATTAGCGCCCAGTGCCCTTTTGCTCATCAGCAAAAATGAGATATGCTGGGTTTCTTGCTGCATATCTTGGAGAGTAAAGAGTTAACAATAAAATTGCTATGGTTCTTGGGGGCTACAGGCTTTCTAAAATAAACAGGATAACAGCATGGTTCCATAGAAGAAAGGATGGTTTCTGTTGTACTGAAAATGCCTGATTATCTGCATTCCAGTTTTGGTCGTTTATAAAAATCAACAAGAATAATGGGCCCAAAACTGACCCTTGGAGAACATCACTTCAGACCATCACCCAATCTGAAAACACACATCCTTCTGCTTCCTGTCACAAAGCCAATTCTGCATTTATACTGTCATTTTCCAATTCATTCCATAAGTTCTCACCTTCTTTACAAACCCCATCATGAATGCCTTCCAAAGATCCACACATGCATCTACTGCGTTACCTTGATCGACTGTCTCTGTCACCTCAAAGAATTAAACCAAGTTAGTCAGTTGTAATTTGTCTTAATCCCCATTCTTTATTAACTCAAAACCTTTCCAAAGGAAAGTTTATTTTGTCCATGGTTTTCAAAACCTTCCCCACAGCCAATGTTGGACTAGCCTGCACTTCACTCCTTTTTCTTGAATAGTGACAGAAGATTTTAGCAGCCCTTCTGCCTGCTGATAATATTCCTGTATCCAATGGCCAATGTCTCCAATATTTCTGTTTTTGTCAGCAATTTGGGATGCATTTCCTCCAAATCAGATCACTTGCCAACTTTCAGCAGTGATAATCTTTTCAACATGTTTTCTGTATATGGTATTCGATCCATAAGTTTTCCCTCTCCTTCCTTATGAAGATAGATGCAAAGTATCACTTCAGTCAAGTTTCCTTTCCCCACACAAAGCCTTAATAGGCTTAACTTTTTCCTCAGCTAACTGCTTAGAGTTTTAGATGTTTAAATTAAACCTTACCACATTTGCCGGATTATCTTTTCATGTTCTTCTTTTTGCCTCCCTTATTAGTTTTTTCAATTCCCTCCAGTACTTTCCATAATTCTCTGGTTATTAATAGAATCTTGCTCCCAGCTTTCATAAGCCTCTGCTTTCCTGGTTTATTTAAACTTTTACTTCCTGTGAGACCCAGGGCACATTAGCTTTATCTTTTCACTTCTGGGCTAGTTTGCAGAGAAACAATCGCTTCCCTAGCTGAATGTCCTCCTTTGCTCCAATACTTATTTATTCTGCATTTTGGTACAGAAGAGGTGGGTTAATTTAATCAGTCCTGAATTCTCCTCTCACCAACCATCCATAAAGACAGGTGTTTGATTTACTTCCTGTTTTATAAGCAGTGGCATGTTTCCCAACCCCTCAGTTTTGGTGTGATCCAATTTTCTATTAATGGCACCACCCCGCCCCAGCAAACATAAGATAGGATAAACTCAGAAGATTCGTTTATTTGCACATGTGGCCCTCTGTGCACTCGCACAGTAAAAGAGGGATAGAGAAAGAAAGATTTACAGGGCAAAGACCACCAAGCCAAGAATTGTTTCATGCGAGTACTGAGTCCAGGATCAAAGTCTGAAGGCGCATTCTTTCACAGAGGTCGGCAGGTTGTAAGCTGATTCTGGATAAACACTTTTCCAGTAGGGGTGGTACAGAAGGTTGAGGGGAGGCAGTGGCGTAGTGGTATTGTCGCTGAACTAGTAATCCAGAGACCCAGATTAATGCTCTGGGGACCTGGGTTCGAGGTCCATCATGGCAGATGAATTCAATTTTTTAAAAATTGGAATTAAAGATCGAATGATGACCATGAAACCATTGTCGTAAAAAGACATCCGCTTTTAGCGAAGGAAAGCTGCTGTCATTATCTGGTCTGGTCTAGATACAAATATGACTCCAGACCCCCAGCAATGCGGGTGAATCTTAAACGTCCTCTGAAATGGCCTCGCAAGCTACTCAGTTGTATTCAACTGCTACGAAGAAAACACAAAGGAACGAAACTGGATGGACCACCAGGCTTCGACCTAGGCACCAGAAACAACAATGGAAAACTAAGCCCCGTCAACCCTTCAAAAGTCCTCCTTAATAACACCTGGGGATTGTGCTAAAATTGGGAGAGCTGTCTCACAGGCTAGTCAACAGCCTGACGTGGTCACACTCACAGAATGATACCTTAAAGATAATATCCCAGACACCAACATCACCATTCCTATGTATGTTCTGTCTCACTGGCAGGACAGACCCAGCTGAGGTGGTGGCACATTGGTACACAGTCAGGAGGGAGTTGCCCTGGGAGTCCTAACATCCCACGGAGTCTCATGGCACCAGGTAAACAACGGACAATGTAACTCCTGTTGATTACCAAATATTGTCCCCCCTCAGCTGATGAATCAGTACTCCTTCATATTGATACACTTGTAGGAAGCACTGAGGGTGACAAGGGCAGAGAATGTACTCTGGATCTAGGACTTCAATGTCCACTATCATGAGTGGCTTGGCAGTACCAACACAGAATGGACTGGCTGGGTTCTATAGGACTTGGCTGTTAGACTGAGACTGCAGGTGGTGAGGGAACCTGTAAGAGGGAAAAAGATACTCAACTTCATCCTCACCAACCTGCCTACCACAGATGCGTATGTTCATGACAGTATCGGTGGTAGTGACCACTGCACAGTCCTTATGGAGATGAAGTCCCGTCTTCACATTGAAGATATCCTCCATTGTGTTGTATGGCAGTACCACAGTGCTAAATGGGTTATACTTCAAACAGATCTAGCAGCTCAGGATTGGGCATCCACGAGGTGCTGTGGCCACGAGCAACAGCAGAACTGTACTCAACCACAATCTGCAACCTCATGATCTGGCATATCCCCCATTAGTGATTTGATTTATTATTGTCACATGTATTAACATACAGTGAAAAGTATTGTTTCTTGCACGCTCTACAGACAAACTATACTGTTCATTGAGAAGGAAACGAGAGAGTGCAGAATGTAGTGTTACGGTCATAGCTAGGGTGTAGAGAAAGATCAACTTAATGCAAGGTAAGTCCATTTGAGCATCAGGGAAGAAGCTGTTCTTGAGTCGGTTGGTATGTGACTCAGACTTTTGTATCTTTTTCCCGACAGAAGAAGGTGGAAGAGAGAATGTCTGGGGGGCGTGGGGTCCTTAATTATGCTGGCTGCTTTGCCGAGGCAGCAGGAAGTGTAGATAGAGTCAATGGATGGGAGGCTGGTTTGCGTGATGGATTGGGCTATATTCACAACCTTTTGTAGTTCCTTGCGGTCTTGGGCAGAGCAGGAGCCATACCAAGCTGTGATACAACCAGACAAAGTGCTTTCTATGGTGCATCTGTAAAAGTTGGGTGAGAGTCGTAGCTGCCATGCCAAATTTCCTTAGTCTTCTGAGAAAGTAGAGGCATTGGTGGGCTTTCTTAACTATAGTGTCAACATGGGGAGACCAGGACAGTTTGTTGGTGATCTGGACATCTAAAAACTTGAAGCTCTCGACCCTTTCGACTTCGTCCCCGTTAATGTAGACAGGGGCATGTTCTCCTTTATGCTTCCTGAAGTCGATGACAATCTCCTTCGTTTTGTTAACACCAGTTCACCAGATTCTCTCTCTCATTCCTGTACTCTGTCTCGTCATTGTTTGAGATCTGACCCACTACGGTGGTGTCGTCAGCAAACTTGAAAATCAAATTGGAGGGGAATTTGGCCACACAGTAATAGGTCTATAAGGAGTATAGTAGGGGGCTGAGAACACAGCCTTGTGGGGCACCGGTGTTGAGGATGATCGTGAGGTGGTGTTGTTGCCTATCCTTACTGATTGTTGTCCGTGAGTCAGGAAGTCCAGGATCCAGTTGCAGAAGGAGGTGTCGAGGCCCAGGCCACAGAGTTTGAAGATGAGTTTTGTGGGAATAATGGTGTTGAAGGCTGAGCTGTAGTCAATAAATGGGAGTCTGACAGAGGTGTCCTTGTTATCTAAATGTTCCAGGGTTGAGTGCAGAGCCAGGGAGATGGCGTCTGTTGTGGACCTGTTGCGATGATAGGCAAACTGTAGTGGATCCAGGTAGTCCGGGAGGCTGGAATTGATTCGTGCCATGTCTCGCCTTTTAAAGCACTTCATAATGATGGATGTCAGAGGCCCCGGCCGATAGTCATTAAGGCACGCTGCTTGGTTTTTCTTAGGTACCGGGTTGATGGTCGTCTTTTTGAAGCAGATAGGGACCTCAGATTGTACAGAGAGGTTGAGGATGCCTGCGAATACTCCCGCCAGCTGATCTGCACAGGATCTGAGTGCTTGTCCGGGTACCCCATCCGGGCCAGTCGCTTTCTGTGGGTTGACCTTCGAGAAAGCTGCTTTGACATCTGCATTAGTGACCCCACATACAGGTTCATCCAGGGCTTCCAGGGTGGAGGGCATGCTCTTGCTGACCTCTTGCTCAAAATGGGCATAGAATGCATTGAGCTCATCGGGGAGGGGTGCATTAGAGCCGGCGATTTTACATGCCTTCATCTTGTAGCCTGTTATGTCTTGCAGGCCTTGCCATAGTCGGTGGGGATCGGTGTGGCTAGCCTGGGACTCTATCATTACCACCAAGCTAGGGGTCAAACCTGCTCAATGAAGAGTGCCACTACTCAACATCTTCCCCTCAATCTCCTTGTCAGCATTCCGCAGGGACCATTCTTTCCGGGACACCCCGGTCCACTCCTCCATCACAGCCAACATCTCACGCCCTGCTCATGGCACCTGCCTATGCAATTGTAGAAGGAGCAACACCTACCCCTTTACCTCCTCCCTGCTCACCATCCCAGGTCTTTAACACCTCTTTCAGATGAAGCAGCGCTTCACACACACCTCCTTCAATATAGTCTATTGCTATTCCTAATGCGGTCGACTCTACATCGTAGAACCCAAACGCAGACTGGGTGACCACTTTGCTGAACACCTTCGGTCCATCCACAAGCAGGACCCAGACCTCCCTGTCGCTTGCCACTTCAACACACCCATGCTCCCCTGTCCACATGTCTGTCCTTGGCCTTTTGCAATGTTCTAGTGAACCCCAACACAAACTGGAGGAACAGTACCTCATCATCCGATTGAGCACTTCACAGCCTTCCGGGCTGAACATTGAGTTCAACATCTTCAAAGCATGAACTCTCTCCTCCACCATTGTCCCATTTATTGTATTTTGTTTCTTCTTTTCATCATCTACCTTTCTCAGTTCCATTTTTCAACTTCTCCATTCCAGCTCTGCTTCTTGCAGCCCCCCTACACCTACCCCCACCTCCACACACACACACACCCAACCTCTCTCCCCCCCACCAACCCCCCGCGTCCTTCAGGGCAACTGCCAGGCAGTCCCTTAACCATCTGTACCTCTATTCTGCCATTCACACATTCTGATCACTTTATGGACACTTTTCTCAGCCTTCTTCATCCTCATTTACATTCCCTTTGTCCAATTCCACCCCATCCACCCCCACCCCTCATAGTATAAATCTCTGCTGATTCTCTTTGCTCTCAGTTCTGACGAAGGGTCATCTAGATTCAAAACGTTGGCTCTATTCTCTCCCCACAGATGCTGCCAGACCTGCTGCAATTTTCTAGCATTTTCTGTTTTTGTTTCAGGTTCCGGGACCTTTGCTATCTGTAATATATATATTATATATATATAAAAATGATTTGGAGGAAAATGTAACTGGTTTGATTAGTAAGTTTGCGGACGACACAAAGGTTGGTGGAGATACAGATAGTGATGAGGACCACCAGAGGATACAGCAGGATGTAGATCGGTTGGAGACTTGGGCGGAGAGATGGCAGATGGAGTTTAAACCGGACAAATGTGAAGTAATGCATTTTGGAAGGTCTAATACAAATAGAAAATATACAGTAAATGGCAGAACACTTAAGAATCCTTAACCCTTGGGGGTAGGGGGGCTGCAAGAAGGAGAGCTGGAATGGAGAAGTGGAAAAATGGAACTGAGAAAGGTGGATGATGAAAAGAAGAACCCTTAAGAGTACTGATAGGCAAAAGGATCTGGGTGTACAGGTACACAGGTTACCGAAAGTGGCAACGCAGGTGGAGAAGGTCGTCAAGAAGGCATACGGCATGCTTACTTTCATCGGCCGGGGCATTGAATTTAAAAATTGGCAACTCATGTTGCAGCTTTATAGAACCTTAGTTAGGCCGCACTTGGAATATAGTGTTCAATTCTGGTCGCCACACTACCAGAAGGATGTGGAGGCTTTGGAGAGGGTACAGAAAAGATTTACCAGGATGTTGCCTGGTATGGAGGGCATTAGCTATGAGGAGAGGTTGGAGAAACTTGGTTTGTTCTCACTGGAACGACGCAGGTTGAGGGGAGACCTGATAGAAGTCAAGGTTATGAGAGGCATGGACAGAGTGGATAATCAGAAGCTTTTTCCCAGGGTGGAAGAGTCAATTACTAGGAGCCATAGGTTCAAGGATCGAGGGGCAAGGTTTAAAGCAGATGTACGAGGCAGGTTTTCTTTACACAGAGGATGGTGGGTGCCTGGAACTCGCTGCCGGGGGAGGTGGTGGAAGCGGATACAAGAATGACTTTTAAGGGCAACAAATACATGAATAGGATGGGAATGGAGGGATATGGTCTCCGGAAGGGTAGGAAGTTTTAGTTGAGTCGGGTAGCATGGTCAGTGCAGGCTTGGAGGGCCGAAGGGCCTGTTCCTGTGCTGTAATTTTCTTTATTCTTTGTTCTTCTTTGTCCCAGCATCCGCAGTATTTTGCTTTTATATTTGTGTCAGTTTCTGTGAAACTGCCAGGCTAGCTTTTGTTGCTCAAGGGTCACAGCCAGCCATAGCTTCAGCCATTTTAAAGAGGGTCTTTGTCCAGATTTTAAAATTTTAGAAATAAGCCGAGGTTTTATTTATATTGTACATAATATATAATATAGATACATTTTATGAAAATAGTGTGTGTTTGGCTCTTTGGCCCACTGCCAAATTGCTTTTTCACAATCTATTTGCGCACGGTTCCTTCTTAAATCACAATAGCTCTTCAGTAGTGGAGCATTTCTACATTGTGTATTTTCTGGTTTCCTCCCATGATCACTCCAAACTCTGTGATCTCTATTGGATCGATAATGATCTACTGCAACACAATCTACTCACCCTACAAGTCCCAGGATCAAATTCAATATTGCTTGATTCTTTGCTGGATTGGAGACATAATGATCAGCAAAAATCTCCTGTGCACATATCAGAAATTCCTCTCCATCCCTACCCCTGGCATTAATTACTCTCCAGTCTACATTCGGGTACTTAAAGTTTGCCATTATTACCACCCTGATTTTGTTACTTTTGAAATTTGCTGACAAATTTGCTCACCTATTTTCTTCTTACTGTTCAGAAGCTCTATGAAAATAATGTAGTCAAAACAATGGCCAGGATTTTCCAGCCCCACTGTTGCGGGATCCCTGTGAAGAATGTGGAATTCCAGCCAAAAGTCCAGGACCAGGGCTACCCTAGCGGAGGGCAGGTCAGAAAATCCCACCCAATGTGACAGGTCCCTCTCTGTTCCTTAACTCTATCAAAAAAGATTCATTCTTAGAACCAGCCAATGTGTCCTTTCTATTTAGAACTGTAACATTATCCTTAAACGCTGCCACATCACCTCCTCTCTTTTTCTCTTTCCTGTGAGTATTTAAGAATCCATAAGACCATAAGATATCAGAGCAGAATTAGGCCAATCGACCCATCGAGTCTGCTCTGCCATTCAATCACGGCTGATAAGTTTCTCAACCCCATTCTCCCACTTTTTCCCCATAACCTTTGATCCCCTTACCAATCAAGAACCTATCTATCTCTGTCTTAAATATACTAAATGACCTGGCCTCCACAGCCTTCTCTGGCAATGAATTCCATAAACTCACCACCCTCTGGCTGAAGAAATTCTTCATCATCTTGGTTCTATTCTGATGTTGTGCCCTCAGATCCTAGTCTTGCCTACTGATGGAAACACCTTCACCAAGTCCATTCCTGGCCTTGTTTGAGTCAAGTCACCTTTAATACAACCATTTCATCCTTCCATGCAGCAATCTGTACCTGTAGTACACCAACCTTGTTAGCTACACTAGGAACATTTACATACATAAAATTTAATACCTTCATCACTTTTCTCATTTTCCTCAATTTATGCCTGATAATTTCTGGGACATTTCTATTGTATTGCTGTTTATACCTCTCTGTCATCTGATCTCGTTGCTGCTCATTTCTATTTTCTGGCTCCCCCATCCCTGCTTGCCATTCAATCGCATGCTACGAGATTCAAATTAAGATATACATTTGATTAAATTTTCACTTGGGTGCAGCGTTTAATGCTGCATAACATAGAAACATAGAACAGTACAGCACAGAACAGGCCCTTCGGCTCACAATGTTGTGCCGAGCTTTATCTGAAACCAAGATCAAGCTATCCCACTCCCTATCATCCTGGTGTGCTCCATGTGCCTATCCAACAACCGCTTAAATGTTCCTAAAGTGTCTGACTCCACTATCACTGCAGACAGTCCATTCCACACCCCAATCACTCTCTGCGTAAAGAACCTACCTCTGATATCCTTCCTATATCTCCCACCATGAACCCTATAGTTATGCCCCCTTGTAATAGCTCCATCCACCCGAGGAAATAGTCTTTGAACGTTCACTCTATCTATCCCCTTCATCATTTTATAAACCTCTATTAAGTCTCCCCTCAGCCTCCTCCGCTCCAGAGAGAACAGCCCTAGCTCCCTCAACCTTTCTTCAGAAGACCTACCCTCCAAACCAGGCAGCATCCTGGTAAATCTCCTCTGCACTCTTTCCAGCGCTTCCACATCCTTCTCATAGTGAGGTGACCAGAACTGCACACAATATTCCAAATGTGGTCTCACCAAGGTCCTGTACAGTTGCAGCATAACCCCACGGCTCTTAAACTCCAACCCCCTGTTAATAAAAGCTAACACACTATAGGCCTTCTTCACAGCTCTATCCACTTGAGTGGCAACCTTTCGAGATCTGTGGATATGGACCCCAAGATCTCTCTGTTCCTCCACAGTCTTCAGAACCCTACCTTTGATCCTGTAATCCACATTTAAATTAGTCCTACCAAAATGAATCACCTCACATTTATCAGGGTTAAACTCCATTTGCCATTTTTCAGCCCAGCTTTGCATCCTATCTATGTCTCTTTGCAGCCGACAACGGCCCTCCACCTCATCCACTACTCCACCAATCTTGGTGTCATCAGCAAATTTACTGATCCACCCTTCAGCCCCCTCCTCTAAGTCATTAATAAAAATCACAAAGAGCAGAGGACCAAGCACTGATCCCTGTGGCACTCCGCTAGCAACCTGCCTCCAGTCCGAAAATTTTCCATCCACCACCACCCTCTGTCTTCGATCAGATAGCCAGTTACCTATCCAATCGGCCAACTTTCCCTCTATCCCACACCTCCTCACTTTCATCATAAGCCGACCACGGGGGACCTTATCAAACGCCTTACTAAAATCCATGTATATGACATCAACCGCCCTACCTTCATCAACACACTTAGGTACCTCCTCAAAAAATTCTATCAAATTTGTGAGGCACGACTTGCCCTTCACGAATCTGTGCTGACTATCCCGGATTAATCCGCATCTTTCTAAATGGTCGTAAATCTCATCCCTGAGGACCTTTTCCATCAATTTACCAACCACCAAAGTAAGACTAACCGGTCTATAATTACCAGGGTCATTTCTATTCCCTTTCTTAAACAGAGGAACAACATTCGCCACTCTCCAGTCCTCTGGCACCATCCCCGTGGACAGTGAGGACCCAAAGATCAAAGCCAAAGGCTCTGCAATCTCATCCCTTGCCTCCCAAAGAATCCTAGGATATATTTCATCAGGCCCAGGTGACTTATCAACCTTCAGTTTATTCAAAACTGCCAGGACATCCTCCCTCCGAACAACTATTTCCTCCAGCCTATTAGCCTGTAACACCTTCTCTTCCTCAAAAACATGGCCCCTCTCTTTGGTGAACACTGAAGAAAAGTTTTCATTCATCACCTCGTCTATCTCTACTGACTCCATACACAAGTTCCCACTACTGTCCTTGACCGGCCCTAACCTCACCCTGGTCATTCTTTTATTCTTCACATAAGAGTAAAAAGCCTTGGGGTTTTCCTTGATCCGACTCGCCAAGGACTTCTCATGTCCCCTCCTAGCTCTCCTAAGCCCCTTTTTCAGCTCATTTCTTGCTAACTTGTAACCCTCAATCGAGCCATCTGAACCTTGTTTCCTCATCCCTACATAAGCTTCCCTCTTCCTTTTCACAAGACATTCCACCTCTTTCGTGAACCATGGTTCCCTCACTCGGCCATTTCCTCCCTGCCTGACAGGGACATACCTATCAAGGACACCCAGTATTTGTTCCTTGAAAAAGTTCCACTTTTCATTAGTGCCTTTCCCTGACAGTTTCTGTTCCCATCTTATGCCCCCTAATTCTTGCCTAATCGCATCATAATTACCTCTCTCCCAATTGTAAACCTTGCCCTGCCGTACGGCCCTATCCCTCTCCATTGCAATAACAAAAGACACCGAATTGTGGTCACTATCTCCAAAGTGCTCTCCCACAACCAAATCTAACACTTGGCCCGGTTCATTTCCCAGTACCAAATCCAATGTGGCCTCACCTCTTGTCGGCCTATCCACATATTGTGTCAGGAAACCCTCCCGCACACACTGCACAAAAACTGCCCCATCCGAACTATTTGACCTACAAAGGTTCCAATCAATATTTGGAAAGTTAAAGTCCCCCATGACAACTACCCTGTGACCCCCACACCTATGCATAATCTGCTTAGCAATTTCTTCCTCCATATCTCCATTACTATTTGGGGGCCTATAGTAAACTCCTAACAACGTGACCGCTCCTTTCCTATTTCTAACTTCAGCCCATATTACCTCAGTGTGCAGATCCCCCTCGAAGTGCCTTTCCGCAGCCGTTAGACTATCCTTGATTAACAATGCCACTCCTCCACCTCTTTTACCAGCTTCCCTACACTTACTGAAACATCTATACCCCGGAACGTCCAACAACCATTCCTGTCCTTGTTCTACCCACGTCTCCGTAATGGCCACAACATCGTAGTCCCAAGTACCAATCCACGCCCCAAGTTCATCTACTTTCTTCCGGATGCTCCTTGCATTGAAGTAGACACACTTCAACCCACCTTCCTGTCTACCGGTACCCACCCTTGACCTTGATACCTTCCCCAATACCTCACCAGCCTCAACACATAAGTAGAGTAAATATCAAGATCACAACATAAATACAGATGTGCAATTCTATGTGAGCTGATGCTGGTCCACAAGAACCAATTAAATTGTTGCACCTTGTGAAAATAGCATTTGTCACTTCATTGCACTGTGTACAGCAGATTTCTTGATATCTCACAGGTTGGCTTGAAAGGATCTGGTGACATGAAAGCTTTGCAGTAACTTTCACATTTCAGAATCAGCTGTCTTGAACTGTGTTCAAACCATTTATGGTGCAGCAGATAGCACTAACTTGAAGTACTTTGATGAGGGTAACGTTGTTGATGTGGTGTACATGGACTTCCAAAAGGAATTTGATGAAGTCCCACACAACAGAACTGTGATCAAAGTTATAACTCATGGAATAAAAGGGACAGTTGCAATATAGATACAAAATTGGTTGAGTAACAGGAAACAGAGTAATTAATGGGTGGTCTTCAAACTGAGGAAATAGTGGAATTCTTCAGGGGCCGGTGTTAAAACATAGAAAATAGGAGTCAGCCATTCAGCCCGCTTCCCTGTTCCATATGGTCATGGCTGATCTTTCATCTCAATACCATACTCCCATGCTCTCCTCATAACCCACGACATCTTCACTCTCGAAATCTATTTCCTTCTTGAATATATTCAGTGACTTGGCCTCCACAGCCTTCTGTGGTAGAAACTTCCACAGGTTCACCATCCTCTAAGTGAAGAGGTTTCTAATCTCAGTCCTAAATGGCCTACCCCATATCCTAAGACTGTGAAACCCCACCACCAACCCAAAGAAACAACATCTGTACATCCAAAGCCCTGTCAGAATTTTAGAACAATAGAATTCCTACAATGCAGAAAGAGGTCATTCAGCCCAGCAAGTCTGCACTGACTCTCCAAAAGAGCATCTTACCCAGGTCCTATACCCCTCTGCATTATCCTCATAACCCCGCCTATTCATCATGGCCAATCCACCTAACCTGCACATCTTTAGACTGTGGGAGAAAATGGGAGAACCCAGAGGAAACCCACGCAGTCACCCAAGGCCAGAATTGAGCCCGGGTCCCCGGTGTTGTGAGACAGCAGTGCTAGCCACCATGCCACCCTATACATTTATGTGTTTCAATTAGAGCTTCCCACTGGGCAGTGAATACAAGCCCAGACAACACAATCTCTCCTCATATGACAATTCTGTGATCCCAGGAATCAGTTTCATGAATCTTCACTGCACTCCCTCAATGGCAATTATATCCTTTCTTAGATAAGGAGACCAAAACTGCACATAATATTCTAGGTGTGGTCTCATCAAGGCCCTCTATAGCTGAAGTAAGACATCCTTGCTCCTGTCAAGTCCTCTTGTAATGAAGGCCAACATGCCATTTGCCTTCCTCACAGTTTGTGTGCCCGCATGCTTGGTTTCAGTGACTGGTGTATTTCGACAACCAGGTCCCTTTGTATGTAAACATTTTCCCAATCTATCACCATATAAATAATACGATTGTTTCTCTGCCCAAAGTGGATAACTTCACATTTACCCATGTTATACTGCATCTGCCATGTATTTACCCACTCATTCAACTTGTCCAAATCACCTTGATCCTCTTAACATCTTCCTTATCACTCATATTCCCATCTAGTTTTGTGTCATCAGCACACTTGAAAATAATACATTTGGTTCCATCATTCAAATCATTGATGTATATTGTGAACAGCTGGGGTGCAAGCAGCGATCCCTGCAGGACCCACTAGTCACTGCCTACCGTTTCGAGAAGAACCCATTTATTCTTTCTCTGTTTTCTGTCTGCAAAAAAAATTCTTAATGCATGCCAATATATTATTTCCCCACCCCATTTGCTTTAATTTTGCACATTAATCTCTTTGTGGGATTTTATCTAAAGCTTTCTTGAAAATCCAAATGCACCACATCCACTGGTTCACCCTTATCTATTCTACTAGTTGCATCCTCAAACATAGGATTGTTTGAACATCCTCAAACAAGACTCCAGTAGTTTTGTCAAACACTATTCCCCTTTCATAAACCTATGTTGACTTTGTCTAATCCCATGGATATTTCTCAATGTCCTGTTCTTGCATCCTTTATAATAATTTAGCATTTTCCCTACTACTGATGTCAGGTTAACCAATCTGTAACTCCCTGTTTTCTTAAATAGCAGGGTTACTTTTGTCACCTTCCAATCTGCCAGGACTATTCCAAATACTACAGAATTTTGGAAGATAACAACCAACGTATCCATTATTTCCATGGCCACCTCCTACATCCTAGGTGTAGATTGTCACGTTCATCCAACAATATTTTTACTAATTTGGTTTGCCCAATCTATATGTAGCTTAAAGTCACCCAAAATTATTGTAGCACCCTTGTTACATGCATCTCTAATTGCCTGTTTTATGCCATCCCCTACCTTACCACTATATGTTGGAGGCCTACAAACAACTCCCACTGATGTTTTTCACCCCTTGTTGCTTCACCCAGGCTGATTCTAAATCTAGATTTTCTGAACTAACATCCCCTCTCACAATTACACTGATTTCAGCCTTAACGAACAATGCGACCCTACCTCCTTTTCTTTTTTACCTGTTTTTCCTAAATATCGAGTATCTTTGGAAATTCAGTTTCCAGCATTGGTCACCCAGCCATGTCTCTGCAATCACAATTATATCATAGCCATGTATACCAATTTGTGCTGCAAACTCATCTACCTCATTGTGAATGCTCCATGCATTCAGACACAGGCATGAGGGTCCTTGGGGCTCCTGATACATATTAATGACCTAGGCCTTGGTGTGCAAGGCATAATTTCAGAACAACTCAATCAGGGAAAAATGGAGGACTGTTCAGACATGGAGAACAAACTACTACAAGGAGCAAAATGCAATACGATGTAATTGAAAACAGATTTAGAAACATAGAAAATAGGAGCAGGAATAGGCCATTCAGCCCATCGAACCTGCTCTGCTATTCATTGTGATCATGGCTGATCATCAAACTCAAAAGCCTGATCCCGCCTTCACCCCATATTTCTTTAGCCCCAAGAGCTATTTCTAACTCCTTCTTGAAAACATATCATAGAAACATAGAAAAACTACAGCACAAAACAGGCCCTTGGGCCCCACAAGTTGTGCCGAACATATCCCTACCTTTTAGGCCTACCTTTAACCCTCCATCCTATTAAGTCCCATGTACTCATCCAGGAGTCTCTTAAAAGACCCTATTGAGTTTGCCTCCACCACCACCGACTGCAGCCGATTCCACTCGCCCACCACCCTCTGTGTGAAAAACTTCCCCCTAACATTACCCCTGTACCTACCCCCCCAGCACCTTAAACCTGTGCCCTCTCATAGCAGCCATTTCCACCCTGGGAAAAAGCCTCTGAGAGTCCACCCAATCTATGCCTCTCAACATCTTATATACCTCTATTAGGTCTCCTCTCATCCTACATCTCTCCAAGGAGAAAAGACCAAGCTCCCTCAGCCTATCCTCATAAGGCATGCCACTCAATCCAGGCAACATCCTTGTAAATCTCCTCTGCACCCTTTCAATCTTTTCCACATCCTTCCTGTAATGAGGCGACCAGAATTGAGCACAATACTCCAAGTGGGGTCTGACGAGGGTCTTATAAAGCTGCATCATTATCTCCCGACTCCTAAACTCAATCCCTCGATTGATGAAGGCCAGCACACCATACGCCTTCTTAACCACCTCCTCTACCTGCGAGGCCGATTTAAGAGTCCTATGGACCCGGACCCCAAGGTCCTTCTGATCCTCTACACTGCTAAGGGTCTTACCCTTGATATTATACTCCTTCATCCCATTTGACCTGCCAAAATGGACCACTACACATTTATCCGGGTTGAAGTCCATCTGTCATTTCTCCGCCCACTCTTGCATCCTATCTATGTCACGCTGCAGCTTCTGACATCCCTCCCACCTATCCACAGCACCACCAACCTTCATGTCATTGGCAAACTTACCAACCCATCCCTCCACTTCCTCATCCAGGTCATTTATGAAAATGACAAACAGCAAGGGTCCCTGGGGCACTCCACTGGTGACCGACCTCCATTCAGAAAAAGACCCATCTACAACCACTCTCTGCCTTCTGCAGGCAAGCCAGTTCTGGATCCACAAGGCAACAGCCCCTTGGATCCCATGCCCTCTCACTTTCTCGAGAAGTCTTGTATGGGGGACCTTTTCGAACGCCTTGCTGAAGTCCATGTAAACCACATCTACCGCTTTTCCTTCGTCAATGTGTTTAGTCACATTTTCAAAGAACTCCATCAGGCTCGTAAGGCACGATTTGCCTTTGACAAAGCCGTACTGACTACTTTTGAGCAGACTAAACTTCTCTAAATGTTCATAAATCCTGTCCCTCAGGATCTTCTCCATCAACTTACCAACCACTGAGGTTAATGTATCTCAGCTGAAGAAAATATCAGAGTAATTTACAAGATAGATGGATACTGAGGGAGCTTGGAATAAATTTGGAAGGGATTAAGGTGAAGTTGACAAAGAAGAAAGAAAGATTTGTTTTTATATCGGGTCTTTCAGCTTAGAAGGGCCCAAAATTGAGTACTTCTGAAGTTATGTAGGAATGATGTGAAGGGGCCAAGGATACACAATAGAATCACTATTAGCTCAGATTAGATAGGACACAGATCAGACATGTCAGGGGAACAAATACAATTGGAGCGTTCATACAACATCTCTTGGGAGGATCAGGTGTGAACACATCTAAGTTAGGAGAAAAATCTTTAACGTTTGGCACAAAACATTTTAATAAATTTTAGACCCACCTTTTCTCATATCGAGCTCAGATATGTCCATTCTTGATAATAAATATAAATAATAAAACCATCAACTTCAGTTTGCTAGAGCTCCTTGGTGTCACAAAGCATTCAAAATAGGTGAATAAATTGACAGATCAAAAATTGGAATGGACAGGAGGGTCAGAGAGCACTTGGACAACTGAAAAACTGATAAGTACTCATGGTGGAAAGTCTGGAACCATTTGGGCATGTCAAAAAGCTTGAATAAAATAATGATTTAAGAATTAGATAAAAGATAATTGGTAAGACTGCAGATGCCTGGAACGAATTAGCTTGGCAGCAGGCTAAAGAAATATCTACTTAAGTGAAGTAGAGAACAACAAACCATAGAACTGAGTATAGAATTACAGAAAATAGGAGTTCAAAGTGGAGACATAAGGATGCATGCCATGGGTAGATGTTAAAAGCATGACTTCTAGGGCAAATTGGTCAGAGAGGATTAGTGTGACAACACAGGGCGAGCTCTGTATCGCAGGAAAAGCATATGATGAACCGTTTAGGTAGGTATGTAGTTGTTTATGGGGTGTGTGTAGCGCCATTATTGTAGTTAACTGTACCTATGTTTTGTATTGCGCCCTTTCTTGTGTATTTACAATTTAATAAACATTCTTTTATTTGAATGATTAAAACAAGACAGAATCTTTCCTCACAGGTTTGCACATCTTTCCTCACATTATAACAAACTGCAAAACGAACAATTAAGAACCAGTATTCCAAGTTACCCTTCTGGATTTTGTGATACCCTTTCATCTAACATTAGCGGGATTTTTAACAGCAGGTAAACCACTTGCAGGAAGCCAGGCATCATTTTGAGCAGTTGCACAACCAAGAAGTACAAGAGGTCAGCTGGATATGCAAGTGCAGAGTCTGCATGTGTTTCGGATATGATGGGTACAGATATGCTAAGAAGCAGTCACAATAGGCCAGAAAACTTTCACAGCTAAGTGTGCTCTGATCTAACCCAAGTAATTTTTGATCACCATTCTCAATGAGCTATACTACTACGTACAAAAAAAATTGTTTAACCTCTGAAAATGGATATGTAATTAACCAATATCATTGTGTCACAGGTAACTTGTTAATTTTTTACTGCTTGCTCTTTTAAATTACTACTGTGCTTTTTGACAGCTGCGTAAATTGGTAGGAAACCGGAGGTCACGTGTATCAAGTATTACACAAAAGTAACATGCACCTTATAGCTGCAAGAGATGGAAGTTTCCAAAAGTCAATTTGCCTGTGATACTTCAAGCAATGCTGGACATGTGAGAGGGAGCAACAATGTTTTCAGACAATGCACTGGAAGTCTTAGTGGGAGAGGTGAAGAGAAGAAACAATGGCCTTTATCTGGAAAGGGTTAGGAAGCTCTCCAAGCAGAAGCTCAGGACACAGTGGGAACAAGTAGCAGTAGAAATCAATACCAGGAATGATCAATACCAGGAGTGTTGTCCCTCACCACCACCACCAACCCCCCCCCCCCCACCCACCCCCCCCCCCCCACCCACCCCCCCCCCCCACCCACCCCCCCCCCCCACCCACCCCCCCCCCCACCCACCCACCCCCCCCCCCACCCACCCCCCCCCCCACCCACCCCCCCCCCACCCACCCCCCCCCACCCACCTCCCCCCCCCACCCACCCCCCCCCCCACCACCCACCCCCCCCCCCACCCACCCCCCCCCCCACCCACCCCCCCCCACCCACCCACCCCCCACCCACCCCCCCCCACCCACCCACCCACCCCCCCCCACCCACCCACCCACCCCCCCCCACCCACCCACCCCCCACCCACCCCACCCCCCAGTAGTTCAGAAGAGATATTTGTTATTATACTGTGGGCAGACATTGACAAAACCAGGTCATTTAAGGACTTGGCTATTTCAGGAATAAATCTAGTTCAAACCAGATTTTGGAACTGTAACTGCATCTGCATTAAAAATACAGCACTCTCCAAGTAGCAGTGTCTCATATATACCTGACTTGTAGTACCAATTTTGATCACCGTGACTGGCATTCTAATTTAATGATATATGCTGAATAAATTGACTGCATACTTTGCATTCTCCTGTTTACTCTGAAGATTTGAGCATCACTATGCATGTCCAGGTAACAAATCATCCAATGAATGGTGGTGGTCTGAATTTGAGAAAGTCAGAATATTTAGTATAAACTGGGTGGAACATTGTTACAGGACAGAGCGAGACCATTCAGCCCACCATATCCATGCAGCTCTCCAAATGAGCAATGTACCTAGTTTCTCCCTATAACCCTGCATATTCTTCCTTTTCAGATAATAATCCAATTCCCTCCTACATGACTTGATTGAGCGTGCCTCCAACACACTCTCAAACAGTACATTGCACATATCATATATACCATCAATGAATCAGTCAATCAACCAAGGCAGAGACTAGAAGATCAGGGCGGTTATGGTGAAACTATATAAAACATTAGTTAGGCCACAACTTGAGTACCATGCGCACTTCTGGTCACAGCATTATAGAATAGATGTAATGGCATTCGACAGGGTACAAAGATTAATGAGGATGCTACCAGGACTGGAAAATTCCAGTTTTGAGGAAAGATTAGATAGGCTGGAGTTGTTCTCATTGGAACAGAATAAATTAAGGGGAGAGTTGATTGGGATGTATATAATTGTGAGGGGCCTAGATAGAGTGAATGGGAAGAGCCTATTCACTTTAACAAAGGGGTCAGTGACTAGGGGGTATAGATTTAAAGTAATCTGTCAATGGATTAGTGGGTAAATGAGGGAAAAAATGTTTCACCCAGAAGGGTTGGAGAGATATGCAACTCACCACCTGAAGGGTAGTAGAGGTAGAAATGTTCAACTCATTTAAAAGGTGTTTGAATATGCACCTGAAGTACCCGTGATCTGCAGGGCTGTGGCCCAATACTGTAAATCGGGCTGGGGTTGGGTGGCTTGTTTACAGCCGTGCAGACCGATGGGCCAAATGGCCTCTTTCTGTGTCGTAAACCTCCAATGATTCTATGAATAACCTACTGATCTGTGCTAAAACTCAGGTATGTATAAATAACACTGTTCTCATCAAGGCATTGTGATAATTTGATTAGGATTTAGCAACAAATACTGGCCTTGCCAGCGATGTTCATACCCATTGAATTATTAAAAAGCAATGGTGCCTCAAATTACTGAAGATATTGCACTAGAATCAAGTCAAGACAAATCAAGCTGTGCAAGTTAAGGGTTGTATTGTGCCACTTGGCCTAAAATTGGTTTTTAATTACACTTAATTAAGATCACAGGGAGGCTGGTAATAATTAAACTAAAAATGTTAAACAGGTCAAATCATTTTTAAATATGTTATTTGCACAATAATCAAGCATGATTAAAACAATTCTCTTGTATTAGAAATCATATTTTATTAAAATAATTATTAATGAGACAACAACCGGGATTTTATTCTCAGTGAATTAACACCACTCGCCATTCATGGCACTTCCAGCTATGCAGACTTCTCATCCTTTCAATGAGATCTGTGATCTTGTGAACAAGGCCAGCAACAATGTACTGGACTTTACGGTGATGTGTGAAGTCCTTGCTTCCACTGGCCTAAAAGTTGGGGGAAGCATTGCCTCTGAAAGCTGCTGGTCAAACGACTGGCAACTCTCTGATCCAGAAGTCCCACAAAGAGCGGTGGCAAGCAATGGACACAGGAGCCTGTAAAGATGGCATTTCCATCCATTGACTGGCCACTAGTTCACCCAGTGAAACTTGTCAGGCTGGACGCATGGTAATTTGGGGAAAATCGCAGCAGCAGTAGGAAGCCCGTAATGAACATTAATTAGCTTCTTAAGGGCCTCAGCTGGCCTGTGTGTGGGCAGTCCTCACGACACATCACTCACCATTGTTAAAATAAACATGGGATGGGCAGGTAGGTGTTAGGAACTCCCCCTTTGCGTAGTGCCCAATTTTAAGCTAACCCCAAATGCCAACCTTTCCCCAGGGTGCCTTAAAATTTAGCCCAATGTGTAATTTTAAATAATCAAATTGAAGAAAACGCAAGTCTAAACCAGGAAGTTAAAATATTTAATTCAATGTAAAAATTATATATGAAGGCAAAATAAAGTACAGAAAAGTAAGATGAAATTAAGAGAATGAGAGACAAAGACAAAAAGAAAAAGTTTTCATAATTAGTTTCTAATTTCTTAAAACCTTTAACAATAATTAAAATCATAATTAAAATCTGAAGAAATGAGGCTCCACACTTTCAAAAGTAAATTTTCACTGCCAGAGAGGTTGATTTGTGGTCATTAAGACTGATCACAAGTCTAAAAATGCATTTATATTTAAATAGACAAGCTCCAATTTTTTCTGGCATGATTAGCGGGTGATTTGATCTTCATGTATTTGAATGTCGAGTCTCTTGGCGGGATACCAGTGCAGTGAAACTTGTGAAGCAGCAAGGAAACCCAAAGGGAACTTCCCGATTTCCACTTTTAGTTGCATATGTGTGGATGGCAGAAGTTGTTGTTTAGTTTATTAATAAAAAAATAATAAAAATACTATTTGGCTCACTTATTCCTACCACAACATCTGGATTATTTTTCTTGTCACATTTCAAACATTGAAAAAATAATATTAAGAGCAAACTATTTAATTAACTATAAAATGAATTGATTTTAAATTACACTGTCCATCTTGATCAGTTTTATGAACATGCTGAAAGTTATATCATTGCAAAAAGAGCTAACACTGAGACTGAGTGTAAAGAAATTCAAATTAACTCAGCTGAAAATAAAGACATTAAGAATAGTGCACAAGTACTCTGATACTTCCGATGTTCAACATTCAAGCAAGGTGAGTGCATGTGGTTGGCAAGTGTAAGGTTAATGGATTGACATCAGGTCAATATTAACCTCAAGCCATTTTATGTCCTGAGATTTTTTAAATAGACCAAGTGTGATCCTCCTGAACTTGGTGTCAATGATGTCAGGGGGACAGGGGATTGTGGCAGGGATCCAAGGAAATTAACCCTGCCATTTTCAGACAATGAGTTTACAGTACGTGGATTTATATGGAATTTTATAATATCATTGAAACATTTCATGGTGCTCTATCCAATTAAATATTTGTTAAGATTTTGTAATTTAGAAAAATTGAAACAGACTGGGAGAGGAATTGCCAGTGACTCATTGTCATTGATCTGGCTTTGGTTTAACTTTAAAGAGAGATTCTCTTTAAAAAATTGAAATACTCAAAGGCAATTATTATCAACATATTTAGCAGTATCAAGAGTCATCAACAGACTTTCTTGTGGGATGCCATGCAAGTTAGATATAATCTATAATGATCATATTCTAAAGCCACTTACCGTAAGCCTCAACTTAACTTGATTTGAACTATGCCATTCCAACACCTTCTCAAATAACTCAGCTTGTTCATCAGGATCATTCCTACAGGAGAAAACTATTGATTAAAACTATCAAGCAAATGGATTTCACAAATTAAAGCTGTAACATTTCTTTGAGAGTTAAAAAAAATTGTCATTTCTGGTCTTTTCTCATGTGCAACTTATCATCGGCGTGTCAGAAAAATGAGGAGAGACCAGCAAATTGCAATTGATTTATAGCATATGCCCATTCCATAAAAATCTCATTCTTAAATCTCTTTCTCCGCCCTGAATTAATGTTACAACTTTAACCACCCTTTTTCTTCATCATCCTCAAACTCTTCTAATGAGGACCTACTATTAAATTCATTGGATTCTTTAGCTTCTCTATTTTCCCCAGATTTCCTGAATGGTGACAGTCACCTCTGCCCATCCTTCCATATCTACCCCAACCCGGACCCGTTATGTTGTGTTTGAGCTCTTTAAATATGGGTCCTGGCAGAGTTTCCACCATGAAGATGGAACATTTCCAATGTAACAGCAGAGGTTTCTGGCCACTGCAGCAACAGAATATCTAGAAAGAGATCTTAAAGGGGCAGCAGCACCAGAGAATCAGATCTGGAAGAAAGTGAGCCCTTCAGCAGGTAAGCATCTCGGGCAGATCGAGAGCATAATGAGACCCATTCTCTACATCAAAGGTCAGATTTTCAGAGTTAGAACCTTTAACAATCGTGGGCTGAACCAGGATGTAGAAGTCCCACACCCATTCCCAGCAGGTCTAATTTTTGCAGGCATGAGGAAGGGGGCATGGTCTGATTCACAGAAACAGAAACCTGAACTCAACAAGGCCATTTAAACTTAGTGTTGAGTTCAAACAGATCTCCTTTTGAATTCTTCAAGGGCCTTAACACACGTAGAAGAATCTTAGGAGCCCCACAGCGCAGAAGAGGCCATTCAACCCATCGAGTCTGCACCAACTCTCTGACAGAGAATCTTACCCAGGCCTTTCCCCATAACATCACATATTTACCAAGGCCAATCTCCCTGACCTACACATCTTTGGGCTGTGGGAGGAAACCACAGTACCCAGACAAAACCCGCGCACAGGGGGAATGTACCAACTCCACACAGTCACCCAAGGCTGTAATTGAACCTGGGCGTTGGGGCCTAACAGCTTTTAAAACAACTGGGACAATGTTTCAAAGAACCAAGGCAGGTATTTTAACCAGCACTAGACTGCCCAAGATCTGCTTCCGGGGTCAGCCAGCCTGACTCTATCCCTCCCCCAACTCCATGGAATGAAAATTGGGTCTAATGGGGCCCTTTCAATCGAGACGTTTTTGTTGAGCAGGGAAATTTCCCTATCTCAAGCAACCTGCCTCGGTAGCAAAAATCCAGTCCCAAGTCTTTATCTCAACTTTCACATGGCAGCCTTGGCAAGCAGATCAGAAAGGAAAATTCACAGGGGAAACAAGCTCCACCACCCACCTGTCACTATTTGTTCACACCAAGCTAGAAGCAGCCGCCTTAATCTCAAGATAATAACCAAGGTCAATCTATTAACACCAGTTTAAAAGTCCTTGGAGAAATCGAAAAGAAACTCTCGGTATTCTATCATGTGAACTTTCAAAGCATATGGAATAAAACTACTGATGTGTTAGTATCAAGAAAGCTACACAATCCAGATATAATTCAGGGGACAGAAACATGCCTATAACCAGATGTTGCCAACTCGGAAGTATTCCTGGAAGATTAAACAGCTTTTCAGAAAGACAGGCAAACAGAGAGCTATGAAGAAGTCCTGCCAATTTGTGGGATCAAACTTGCCATGACAGGGCAAAAACTTAGTAGCCAGAGTGGTGAAATATTATGGAATCAACTTAAAATCAAAGGGAGACATAAAGTCACCATCGGAACAGTTTACAAACTTAAAAATTATGATGAAGGTATGACTGAGGTGCTCAAAACACTTAAAAGGATTCAAAGTCTGATATAAAATGCTGACATCATGAAAGGAGATGACTTCAATCAACCCAGTGTTAACTGGACTGTGGGAGACACTATTCCAAATCATTAAGCTTGTAACAAGATCGCAAAAAATCTTTAAATGTGATTATTGATAGTGTAATGGAAGAGCTGGTTAAGAATCAACCACAGGGAATAACCTCCTGGATCCTGTGCTCGCCAACAATAAAACTTGTTCACAAGAGTGTCTGCAAAACCAGGGATTAGTGACCAACTCTTCATTAGAAACACAGTTGACAAGGAAGGAATAAGAAAACAGTAACCATTATTTTATCAATTTAATTTCATCATCAGTGCAAGAGAAACTGAAAACAAACTGTAAAATGTTTTGACAGAAGCCAGGGATAAAAATAGTATCATCCAAGTTTCATCCAACAGGAGAAACCTCATATGGTTCAGTGGAGAACATCATAGGTTACAGAGAAAGAATTTTTATAGCAAGGCTTAAACACCCAGGGATGAAGAGGACTGGAAGGAATTCAGAACTTGCTAGCGGAAAGTAAAGAAAGCTCTCAACAAAGCAAGGAAAGGAAAGTTTCTGAGTATCTTACATCCTCTATTAAGGAAAATCCTAAGAGCCTCCAGTCATTCATAAAGAAAACCCAAAAGGAAGAAATGGACCTTTCAGATCTCAATTTCAAAATAAACAGTTAAATGTGATTCTAAAGGTAAAGCAGAGACAGTGATCAATTTTCCAACTGAAAAGAAAACATTTAACTCACATTCCCAGTTTAGACAGCAACTGCATATCAGGCATAGTAAAACTCATAATAAGAAAACGGGGTATTACAAAATGATCACAAGAAATAAATTCAAAATAAAACTCTAGGTTCGGATTAATTGACCACTTCCCCAGATCTTAAAAGTTAGCAGCTGATGAATTGGCTCCAGTATTGACCAATCTCGTTAAAGAATCAATCTAAACTGGCTACTTACCAGACCAGACGAGACAAAAAAAGGATAAAAATCAATCAGAAAACTTCAGACTGGCATTGCTTACCATCATTGTTTTGCAAATTGCATGAACATATAGTTCATTCATCTGTTATGCAGCACTTTGAAGTTCACAATAGTGTGGTTTTCAGTCAAAAAAATCTATGCAAACACTGTCAATGACCCAGCTTCAAGTCTCGAAGAGATGAAACTGCTGACGTGGCAATATTCGATTTCCCAAAGACAACATTCTATTGTTCAAACTTCATTATTACATAATCAGAGGGACATTATTAAATTGAATCCAGCACTTTCTAACTAACAGAAGGCAGAGAGTGGTGTATGATGGTGAATCACCCTCTCCGAGGAATGTTCTCTCATGGCGTGCCCCAGGGAATTATGTTGGGATCTTTACTTTTCCTGACATACATAAATGACCTCACCCAACAATGTGACTGTGCAGATTACTGCATGGTCTTCATATCAGGGAGAACTCAAGCGTCCATCCCTGCCTAACAGCACTGTGAGTGTACCTACACTACATGGACTGCAGCAGTTCAAGAAGCTTGGCTCACCTCCTCCTCAAGAGCACTTAAGGATGGGCAAAAATTGCTGGCCAAGTCAATGGGAGTTGGCATTCAATGCCAAAAAATGCCATGCCATGTGCAGTATCAACAAAAAGGATCTACCAATAGTTCTTCAATCAAATCTCCAACGGATAGATACATAACCATAACGGGGGGTTCATCTCAAAACCAATCTACAATGGAGATTCTCCAAAGTGACACCTCAATCAGGGTTGCCAACTCGACTTGACAACAAACCAGCATCCTTTTCTCATGCAATATAAATTGTTGCTCTCCTTGAAATTTGGCATTCTCACATCAGTCTTGATGAGTGCAAGGTAAAAAGCTTCAATGGCATGCCTTTTTTTTAAAGCAATAATCATAGAAATGTACAACAAAAGCCATTTGGCCAGATCTTCATTAGAACAGAGAGCTGTTAAACATGATGAAGGAAGGGGGTGATGGAACAATGGTGGAAAATGTCAAAAACTACAGATGGTGGGAAAGCTATAAGCTTATGTTTCGGTTGTGTTGGCATAGAACCATAGAATCCCTACAATGTAGAAGGAGGCCATTGAGTCTGCATCGACTCTTCGAAAGAGCATCGTACTCAAGCTTACCTGCCACCCTATCCCCGCAACACCATGCATTTACCATGGCTAATCCATCTAAACTACACACCTTTGGACACAGAGGCAATTTAGCGTGGCCAATCCACCTAACCTACACATTTTTGGACTGTGGGAGGAAACTGGTGCACCCAAAGGAAACCAATGCAGACACAACTAATATCCCTATTCTGCTAACATTTATGAACGTGGTTAGCAATGGCTGAACCAGATGTGACCTGCTCGCCTGGACCAATATGCAACCTTTTGACAGCAGAGACATGGAAAGCTGGAGGATAAATGATCAGTCTGGTATGTCTAGGTACCACTATCAGCGAGATCCAGGTGATCAGAAGTAGAAACTGGACTGTGTGAAGCGATTGATGCCTGACTCTTCTACCATGCGTTAGATTATTCAATAGAACTGAGAAAATTTCTTGACAAATTAAAGATATATATTTTGACACTAAAGTTTAGTCCTCAGTCTTTAGTTTAATTCTGGTTCTTTTAATAGGCTTGAGAATTATTTGACTAACATATATCGAACAAAGTTGGTGTAAAATTGAAAAAAGGTTAACGAAGTTATGATTGGATGGTCCTAAAGCTAAAATATTGACGCCCTCCCTGAGATTAAGGGTCATGAGATTTAAACCAACTAAATGAGGTACAGCCAGCAGCACAGAAAGTGAATTTATATGGGAACAATTTATTCAGGGGGAACACGTATCACCCCTATAGACAGAGGTTCATTACTCTGAGATTTCTGAAAAGTAATACCAGCCTCCCAAAGGGAAGCGAGGCTTCCATTCATACTTAAGCAAAATACTGCGCATGCTGGAAATCTGAAATGAAAATAGAAAATATTGAAATACTCAGAAATCAGGCAACATCTGAGAGAGAAGCAGAGTTGATATTTCAGGTCAACAATCTTTCATCGGAAAAAAAAGGCAACCAGTTTGTCAACTCCAACAATTAATAAAAGTCATACAAGGCTAGAAATGTTGCTAACTAGAAAAACAAAGGGTCGGATTTTTACAAACTATACAAACATACATATTAGGAACAGAAATAGGCCATTCAGCCCCTTGAGCTTGCTCCACCATTCTATTGGATCATGGCTGATTTGATTATGGCCTCAGCTCCACTTTCTTTTCTATCCCTTTGACTTCATTGTCAATCAAGAATCTATCTACCTCTACCTTAAAATTTTCAATGATCCTGCCTCCACTACTCTGAGAAGAAAGTTCCATTGACAAACAACCCTCAAGAGAAAAGAAATCTCCTCATCTCTATCTTAAATGGGACACCCCTTATTTTTAACCATGTCCCCTATTCTAGCACCTCCCACAAAAAGAAATATCTTTTCAACATCCACCTTGTCAAGCTCCCTCAGGATCTTGAATGTTTCAATAAGATCGCCTCACATTGTTCTAAACTCCAATGGATAATCTAACCTATAAGCCTAACCTATCCAACCTTTTCTCACAGGATAGCCCCTCATCCCAAGAATCAGTCAAGCTTTAATCAGGGGTTGGACATGAGGGTTAGTTCCAGGTTCTGACATCGCATCGTCCGCTTTAGACATTGCACTGTAAATGTCAATGCTCCAGCCAATTTAAGGCGAGGGAGTAGGCTCACTGCCCAATAAGGGACAGCAGTAAGGTTCCCAGTGCTGGTGGCCCAATAGCAGGCCATCCAAAATGACTGGCAGTCCCACCACCAAGGCAGAAGCTGCCAATCTGAAGATAGAGGCAGCAAATGACAACTGCTGGAAAAATTGATTTTCTTTTTAGAATGCCATATATACCTGGCCATCATTTAGACTGGCAAACCCTCCAGAGAACGGCCTGTGGCTGCAGCCATGGCCCACCTACCATTATAAGTCAGGGAAAGCGGGGTATCCTCAAGTGAACACTCTGCCTTCTCACTCACCATGTTGACCTGGACCATACAGTGGTTGGCAATTCCAATCAACTGAGGAATAGTCCTTAATAGGTCCCTGAATTAAATCTAATTGGCCTCAAATGGCTACTTGCCACTTCCCAGCAGGCAACCAGTCACTGAACTGCCTTCAGCCCATTTAATCATCTGGCTCGTAAACTTTAATTTCTTCCGTGGAATGGCTATCTAACACCATTAACTTGTCAGCTCTCAAAGGAATCTAATTCTAAATTAACCTCATTAATTTATATTAATCTCAAAACTGATAACAACTCTACTTTTATAATCATCAAGCAATTAATACTGAAGTAACTGCAGCAAAATGGAACTGCCCTGTAAAATATTATTTATATTGTCAATTAGCTCTAATTATTTGCATACATAATGTTTCAGTGCTTCTGAATGAGCTAGATGCCCAATTTCTTTGATAATTGGTAAGAAATGGATGATTCAGTCTCTTGGTATTTCACGCAAATCCTGATGGGTGGTTTGTCGAGTAAATGCTAATATAATCTGAACTGGTTGATGTAAAACAATTCAGTGAGTTTAATTAAAGGAGTCATTAATGCCTAGGCAAAGACTGGATGATAGACCCCAGAAACTGAAGGGATTAATGAGTTGTCTTGTGCCCTTGCTGAATATTCTCGTCAGGATTTTAATTCCGACCTGTATTGATTTGATTTATTATTGTCACATGTATTAGTAGACAGTGAAAAGTATTATCTCTTGCATGCTGTACCGACAAAGCATACTGTATATAGGGAAGGAAAGGAGAGAGGAAGGAATGTAGTGTCACAGTCATAACTCGGGTGTAGAGAAAGATCAACTTAATGTGAGATGTTCTTACAATGGGAACTGAATTAATATTTCAGTCAAAAGGCAGCAGATCTGAATGAAATATTTGTTTAACACTGCAGCAACAGATCAACCTAAATTATAGGCTTTGTAATATCCCTATAAATAAAACAAAAATTTACAGAATATTTTAATGTTTTAAACTTTTAAAAATGTTTTAGCAATTTTAATGTATAAAACAATAACTAAAATTTCTGAGCCAATTAAGTTATTTTAGAATTAACACTTTTCCGTGTGGTATTGGAAAGGATTATTATTTCCAACAGGGCCACAAGAATACATTTGAGGTATTTTAATGCTGAACTCAGAAATTGTTGCAAGAATTGGTCAGTAAAACCCAGACTATGGGAGAATGATTAACCATTCAAGGTGCCAATTGTCAAAAACACAATGCAAAGAGAAAGCTGATGGGCACAGCATTCTATCAGCAAGAAATTTAGCAAAAAAGTCTAAATCCACCAATAGAGGTATAAAAGAGAACAACTATTGTGTAGAAATATACAAAATTGGTGGAAAGTTTATGCAGGATAGATTGAAGAGTAAATAAACAAATTAAATATTTTTAACTGTTGCAAAACCACGATGTAAAGTAAGAAATAGTAATGAGCTGGATTTGGCAGTCAGCGGCCAGGGTGCTCACTACTGATTTCAAAGTAAACTGTACTAAGAGATTTAGCGATTTCTGTGGTGAGGGTTTTAATTGGTGCAGTTTAATGGGGATTCCAAGAGTGGACCAACAGTGAGATCTGTGGCGGCACAGTGGATAGCACTGTTGCCTCACAGCGCCAGGGACCCAGGTTCGATTCCCAGCTTGGGTCACTGTCTGTGTGGCGTTTGCACATTCTTCCCATGTTTGCATGGGTTTCCTCCGGGTGCTCCGGTTTCCTTCCAAAGATGTGCGGGGTAGGTTGATTGGCCATGCTAAATTGCCCCTTTGTGTCAGGGAGATTAGCAGGGTAAATAGGTGGGGTTATGGGGATAGGGCCTGGGTGGGATTGTTGTCGGTGCAGGCTCGATAGGCTGAGTGGCCTCCTTCTGCACTGTGGGGATTCTATGATTCTATGGCATCAAGCTGTACAAGCAGCTAATCACATTAATGAATGCTCCCAGAAACCAAACCAGGAAATGGAAAAACACTAATAATCTTTTTTTTGTTACAGAGATTGAAATAAATATTGGGACATACACCCGGGGTTAAAGCCAAATGATCATGAACAAACATTTTTTTAAAATATTTTTTTTTAAAAGCCCGTATTTAATCAAGCAGACAATATTTAACAACATTCCACAAAAAATACTTTTTTGGGGCCAGGTCAGTTGTAATTCAGCAGAGGTTATTACTCAGATCACTTTGAAGAACCTAGTTACACCTTACTGAACACAGCTTAATACTTGATGGAGTTTCCAACAATAATAAAAGGGAAGTTCTCACCAGATCAATTATTTTCACTGATTCCCCATGCTGCAGGAGGTCCACAGTCCAGCCTACAATACAGCAATGAATGACAGACTGCAACTTCAGCCTATGTTTAAGTTATGATCAGATTCAGAAGTGTAATGATGGTGACCATCAAAAATTCCACAAACTCTGGGCTAATATAAACAATTTAGAATAAACATTTTAGCGTGTAGAAACAAAAAATACTACTTTATATTAAGCTAATCTTGTAAAGTAACAGCAAATAACAACAGAAACACACCCAAGACCCTGTATAAAAAAATGTCATGTCTGCCACATTTAATGTTGCTTCAGTAAATCTGTTGTATTACCGCAGTCAGCAAATCACTTTGGCTCCAGCAGAATGAAGGCAACTATCTGTAACATGGACTTCATATCAGTCCACCAGAGATCTATTTGTAAGTTCTAACAGAGAGGCTTTTATTTTTCTTAAACATTTTGCAATTTAACTGTTATGAACATTCAAAAATTTCTTCCCTGAAAATAGCTGTTAGGTGGGACAACCCTTACAGCTGTTTTCTATGGTAGAACATAATCTCACGCCAGAATAGTCATCTCTTTCAAATTTCTAGATGTTTTTCTAGTGCTGTGTGCCAACAAGTTTTTCCATACATGAGCCTATATGTTACGAAGTCATCAATGTATATTTGTTCAATGCCCGGTAATATAACATTCTAGCACACTATATTTAGCTTGTAAGACAAGGCTTCTTGTGATTGCAGAGCAAATAGACAGCTAAACATTTTGTCAGATATGATGTAATTTATAAAAATGAAATCAGCTTTATTAAGTTTTACAAATAGACAGTAGCAACAAGACAACACAGCAGTTTGCACTCATTTTTGGTGAAGTTTTAATTCACACTACATCCTCTAATACAAAAATAGCTAAATGTACTGACATTATGTTTGAAACAATAACATTAATTTTTTCTGTAGTATCTTGTGCACCTTCCAGGGAGCCTTGATATTCCAGTCACGATTGTTCTGATGGTACACGAAGAACTGGCAAATTAAGATGCGTGGCTTAAGATATGCTTTCACCTGGGCATGGAACTGTTAAATACCTTCCCTATTTGAACAAGATCCCAGGTTAATTCTGTTCAAGTCTTTAATAACTTCAAAATGGGGAGGGATGGGATTGGTAGATAGGAATTGGAGGTTGGAGTGGGGATCGAAAACAGAGGCTTCAGTCTTCCCAGTGCTCAATTGGTGCAAATTTCAGCTCAGATTAGAATTGGAAAATTTAGCAACACTGGAGGAGCCAAGAAAGGCTCATGGGGTCGAGCTGGATGTTGTCAGTGTGTGTATGATGCCATGCCTTTGGATGATATTGCCAAGGAGCAGAATAAAATGAGAAGACCCAGTATAGATCCTTGGGGAACACCAGAGTAATGGCGCAGGAGAAGTAAGAGAAGCCATTGCAAGGGATTCTCTGGCTACAAATAGATAGATAAGAATGGAACCATGTGAGTGACTCCCACCCAGTTGAATGAATGTGGAGAGGTGTTGGGGGAACAGTGTGGTCAAAGGTTGCAGACAGGTTAAGAAGAGGGGGGAATGTTTACCTTTGTTACAATCACATAGGATGTCAATTGTGACTTAGATGATAGTTGTTTTGGTAGAATGGCAGGAGGGATTTAAACATGGAGTGACGGGAAAGATTGGAATGGGTTTGGGAGGCAGCAGGTTCAAGGACTTGAGGGGAAAAGATGGTTGGAGATGGGATAGTGGTTTGCAAGGACACAGGGGTCAAGGAATTTTTTTTTAAGAGACTGATGATGAGGACAAATTTAAAGTAGGGACACCTGAAAAGTGGGAAACAGAGTTAACATTTCAGGTTGATGACCTTTCATCAGAGGGGGAACCGTTTACAGTATTGATAACATGGGGGCCAGGAGGGAAGTTTAGTGATCGGCAGTTCAGTGGAAAAGGAGGAGGGAACAAAGGTGGGCTTCATGGTCAAGATGAGCTCAGAATGGGCATGATGTGAGATAGGAGAGAAAATAGAAACTAACAACCAATGAAGACCAATTATCAGAGGCTACCTGGTATTTTCTAGTCAGTCTGTGGGCTCCAGGCAAAAATACACCCTCCCCCCACCCTACCTGGACACTGCTGTGGCCACAGGCTGCTTGTGGAGTGGTTTCCCCTCCACAATGGTGAAATTGGGGGGTTTTTGTTTTGATTTTAAAAAGGTTTCTCAGAAAGTGCTTTGAGATGGAGGCAGCCTCTCTTTCCCATACCTGCAAAGGCTGCTGCAGCTCCTTCCATTTCAAATTTCCTCTACTGGTCCTCCAGCTTCGAGAGTCCGCTTATTGGCCACTAATTGACCAATCAAGGGAAAATCGCTGCTGGGTGACTGTTTCCCTACAGAGTGCATGTTTGGGACCCCAGTTGACTCCAACATCGGGGTCTGAACCCAAAAGAGAAAATCCTGCTCTCAGAATCAAAACAATGATAATTATGTACAAGTCAACAGAAAATCCTGAAGTTAAACCGTATTAACACACTAATGCCATCTAGACTCCTCACATGTGGAGGTATGCTGGAGAATACAAATTCAGTGCCAGCTGGCTAACTAACTGCCAGGAAAGACTCACTACTGGAAATGCAGGCCGATTCAGCAACCTGTGAGATTGTTTCGTTCACAAAGGCAGCACATACTGAAGCCCTAAGGAAGAAGGCTTTTGGAGGAAGACACTGGGTTGGCCCCATTATTAAATGATGCATCACTCCAGGTTCACCTCCAGGTTCACCTCCAGGCTGCTTGGGCAAGGAAGGAGGTCCTTTTCCATCAGGATTGGGGAGGAGGTTGGCCAGACAGACCAAGCAAGCTTGGACAGAAATGGCAGAGGATGTCAGTAGCCATCAGGTCATCCCTCAAACCTAACTGAAGTGCCACAAGCAGAATAATGACTTCATAGAATCCGCCAACATGAGTGCACCACACATTGTTTTCCTTACATGCAACTATTCATAAAAGTGTGATTGGCAAACAGGGAATGTCCACATAGTCATTGGTGTTGGCTCAGCAGCAGCATTGCCTGTCAGAGGCATGGTAGCCTCTCTATGAAGTGCCCCAAAGCATCAAACTTGACGGCACGGTAACACAATGGTTAGCACTGCTGCTTCACAGCTCCAGGGACCTGGGTTCGATTCCCGGCTTGGGTCACTGTCTGTGTGGAGTTTGCACATTCTCCCCGTGTCTGCGTGGGTTTCCTCCGGGTCCTCCGGTTTCCTCCCACAGTCCAAAGATGTGCGGGTTAGGTTGATCGGCTATGCTAAAATTGCCCCTTAGTGTCCTGAGATGCATAGGTTAGAAGGATTAGTGGGTAAAATATGTAGGGATATGGGCCTGGGTGGGATTGTGGTCGGTGCAGACCTGATGGGCCAAATGGCCTCTTTCTGTACTGTAGGGTTTCTATGATTTCTATGACTCCTACACTGCCACTTGTCAGTGACCTCAGGAAGGAGACAATCATGTGGCAGCATCATGGACAATCAGCTTGCCACCAGTTAGACATTTTGCATGGCTTTGTTAGGTAACTAACAATGATCATTTACCTGCTTGCAGGAGAAGTGTAAAAGAATTCTATTGAAAGGGCCAGGTTGGGCAGCGATATTCCTTACCTCACCACCCTGATGCTAATAGTGGCTCTGGATTCTGGAAGCCAGCATGTGGGCTGTTCCATAGCAGATGGAGAGAGAACTGGAGACACAAGAGAGTGAGGGTCTTAATGGACAGGCATAAGAAACAAGGCATAGTGCTCACATGCCCACCAGTGGTCACATGGCATCTAAAGATTGAATGCAATATACATTAATTAATCTTCTCTCTCACGCAGGTCAAAGATAAGAATGGGCAGCACCAGCAATCAAGGGTCAGCGTTCCACCTCTGTGGAGAGATCATCAGATGATGTAACATCTGTTCATTCCCTTGCATCCTCCACCAGCATGATACATTCATATCAGTGCGTGCCCATGATATAGATTTCAGGCCATAATATGGTGAGTACATCATTGACACACCTAAGCAGGGGACAGAAACTGTAACAGCTAAAGCCATTCACATTAGAAGAACTGTGGGAGGCCAAGGGTGACATTGAGCCTCAGGCTGATGACGGAGCTGTGAAGTTGGCAGATGCTGGACCTGCAGCATGTGGTGCAGGGACAATTAGTGTAGTTGTTAAAGGCTATGCACATCCATGAGTGAACGATGGGAGAGTTCATCCAGGCCTTGAATGTTGTTTTGCCTCTCGCATGTGCATGCTTGGCTTTCTCCATCAAAAGATTGGTAACACTCATGGAGAAGCCATATCCAGCAGACCACTCAGTGCATGCCAGAAAAATGCTCAGACCTGCATGCTATTGCCACCTCTGTGAGCTTTGTGCAGTAATGGCTGGGTGAGGGGACAAGGCACCTGGACTCACTGCCAAGTCCTTGGGGAAGAGATGGCAGCATGCAGAACCTAGGTGCTCCTCTCAGGGTGCTCCTGAGCCTCTGTCAGTGACACCAGTACCTCACATAGCCTCAGTGACAAAGGTGCTCCTGCACTTGTGAAGAAAGCCCTCAATATACCCAAGCCATCAGGTCCTCCAGCAGCCAGAGGATGACTGCCAAGGTCATCCGCGGTCACTGGACAGCAAGGTTAGCACCACCTCAGCTAACAGTGCAGGGGGAGCACCATGTGGAAGCACATGCAAGGGATTTGAGTTCATGAGCTAATTTTTAAAATCATACTGCCTTGCAAGCTTTCATTCATGTATGGCGAACATGACAGTGCAAAAGTGTTCCATTTCTTGAAAGTTGCCTTGCCTTCAGGAGTACCTTAGCTCTGACAAGGGGTGTGATGGGAAGGACCACACTGCATGAAGTTGATGCATTCCCCATGCCACAATATTATTGGGTGCAGGTAAAATATAAGTAAATATAGATAAATATTTAAAAAATAAGTAAAATCATGGAAATGGCAACAAGGCTGCAGATTGCTGTAACTTTATTGGACTTCATGGACTTGTTAGTAAGGATCGCCTGAAACGTGCTTGTATAAATTCATGACAAGCCTCTCTTGCACTTATCTCATTGCACCTTTCTATGGTCCCTGGGGTTTTTCAGTAAGTAGCGCCTGATCATCAATCTTCCACATCCTTACATTCAGGGGAGGTATCATGCTCCAGGATATTCTCATTTGTTCACAGACTCTCCACTCTATAGCACCACATTGTGCACAGCAAAATACATCACCAGGACACAAGACCCTTGCTATGGCATATTGAAGGGCCTCACCAAATCTATCCAGGCATCTGAACCGCATCTTCAGAAACTCTATGGCCGTCTCGATGGTTACTCGAGTTGTCTCCAGGCAGATGTTATATTACTCCCCTGCATCAATACTTGGGTTCCTCACAGATGTCAGTGACCACATCTTCAGTGGCTAGCCCTCATCAGCCAATATCCATGCTTGAAGGCACATGGGAGGCCTGCAGACCTCTTCATTTGCGCTTTCTTCTTGCACTTATGTCTTCTGCCCTGTTACAAAGCCAGCTACACTTTGGTGAAACAGGGCTCACCATCTTGGGCAGTTCAGTGCACTCTCTTTCCAGTTGTTGAGGTCAAAGTCGATCTTCAAGTAGATTTTTAAAATTTATTTATTAGTGTCAGAAGTAGGCTCTCATCAACACTGCAATGAAGCCACTGTGAAAATCCCCTAGTTGCCACACTCCGGCACCTGTACAGGTACATTTTCAAGGTATCTTTGAATTTTTTCCACTTGCCACCCTGTGATATTTTACCAGCCGATCTGGGAGCAGAGTGTGCACCGGAAAGCGACTGCTCGGTATTCTGATGCAGTAGCTGTCTCGTGCAGTTTTGTTATTCTTTCATAGGATGTACTTGTCGCTGGCAAGGCCAGAATTTATTGGCCATCCCTAACTGCCCCTCTGTGGACTGGCTTGCTAGGCCCTTTAACAGGACAGTTAAAAGTCAACCACAATGCTCTGGGTCTGGTGTCACATGTAGGCCAAACAAGCTCAGGATGACAGAATTCCTCCCTTCAAGTACATTCATGACCCAGAAGAGCTTTTACAACAATCAATTATAATTTCATAGCGTCATGAACTCAGACAAGATTTACATTCCAGGTTTATTAAATGATTTTAAATTTCACCTGCTGGCACGGTGGGATTTTAACCTATGTCCCCAGTCTGGGCCTCTGGATTACTTGTCCAGTGATGTTCCAACTATCTACCCATTGCTATGTGTGAGTGGTTGCCTCTATCCACTGCGTTTGGGAAGCTGCTCAGATCAGTCTTCACGAACCATCACCTGTCGTCAGACACAAAGGTCACAGTCTACAAGACAGTCATTCTCCTGACTCCCTCTATAGCTGCGAAAACTGGGTGTTGTAACACTGACACCTGAATGTCATGTACTGTGAAGCAATGCATCTGTGTGAGATTAATCACGTGATGTCCTATAACGTCACCTGATACATTCATGGGTTTTATCTCTTCCATGTTGGACTTCAACAGCTCTTAAATTTTTATTAAATATAAAAAACATGAAGCGTTGCTGCTACTGTACAAAGCATTACTGAGACAGCACTTAGAATATTGTGTACAGTTTTAACCCACTTACTTCAGGAGGAATATAGCTGCATTGAGGGGCAGTTCAGAGGAGGTTCAGTAGATTGACTCCAGAGATGAGGGGTTTACCTTACAAAGAGAGATTGGGCAGTTTAAGCTTATACTCCCTGGAGTTTAGAAGAGTTTTCCTTCGGGAAAAAGATACAAAAGTCTGAGGCCAAGTATCAACCGACTCAAGAACAGCTTCTTCCCTGCTGCTGTCAGCCTTTTGAATGGACTTGCATTAAGTTGATTTTTCTCTACACCCGAGCTATGACTGTAACACTACATTCTGAGCACAGGAACGGTATTTCCATGAGCTCTGGCACTACTCAGAATCATACAGCACAGAAAAAGGCCCTTAGTACAATTGTGTCTGCATCGGTCAAAGACAAACGACCCAGAATATATACCAGGAAGTTCTGGTCCCATTTCCCAGCACCTGGCCCATAGCGTTGTATGCCTTGGCATCGCAAATGCACACCTAAATACTTAAATGTCATGAGGGACTCTGCCTCCACCACTCTTTCAAGCAGTGAGTTCCAGACTCCCACCACCCTATGTGTGAAAATGTTTTCCCTCACAAAAATACTCTCCAGCCTAGGCAACATCCTGGTAAATCTCCTCTGCTCCCTTTCCACAGCTATCACATCCCTCCTATAATGTGGATTCCAGAACCGCACACAATACTTTAGCTGTGGCCTAATCAACATTTTATATAGTTCCAGCATAACATTCCTACTCTTAAATTCTATTCCTGAGCTAATAAAGGCAAGTATGCCATACGACTTCTTAACCACTGTATCCACCTGTCCTGCTATCTTAAGGGACTGGTGGTGTACATCCTCACCAAGATCCCTCTGATCCGCAGTGCTTCCCAGGGTCCTGTCATTCATCATGTAATCCCTTGCCTTGTTTGCCTGCACGAGTGCATCACCTCACACTTATCCGTATTGAATTCCATTTGCCACTGAGCAGCCCATCTGACCAGCCCATTTATATCTTCCTGTAATCTAAGGCTATCCTCCTCTCTATATTCCATCCTATCAATTTTCATATCACCCGCAAACTTAAAGATCAACCCTCCTACGTTCTAAATCATTCATATAAATCATAAACAGCAAGGGCCCCAACACTCATCTTGTAATCCTTTCATTTATCCTAATGCACAGCCTATAAGTACCTAATCCAGGAGTGAAAACTCCATAATATGTACCAGGAAGTTTTGGGACAAAATGCTGAGTTAAGTCATGAAAATCCTCGATTGAAAGAAGCAGTTGGAGGAAGCTGAGCCCTCAGTATGATGATATGATCAGTGCGCAGGCTCGCAACCCAGTAACATCCAAGGCACTGTAGATGATGTCCATCAATATGATTAACATTATAGACAACAAACTCAGATTTTTGGCACAGGATTTCAGTCCTCATATTGCTGAACTAGTGTACCTGTAAGGAGCTTGATGAAACATAGAAAGAAACATAGAAACCCTACAGTGCAGAAGGAGGCCATTCGGCCCATCGAGTCTGCACCGACCACAACCCCACCCAGGCCCTAGCCCCACATATTTACCCGCTAACTACACATCTCAGGGACAATTTTTTTTTTTTTTAAACTTGGCCAATCAACCTAACCCGCACATCTTTGGACTGTGGGAGGAAACCGGAGTACCCGGAGGAAACCCACGCAGACACGAGGAGAATGTGCAAACTCCACACAGACAGTGACCCGAGCCGGGAATCGAACCCAGGACCCTGGAGCTGTGAAGCAGCAGTGCTAACCACTGTGCTACCGTGCCGAAGTGGAGGAAAGAATCCTTATTGTCGAAAATGCAGCTTCCTCAGTTAAGGCCCACTTTCAATCCTTGGAAAATCACCAAAAAATGGTACATCAGATATCCTGATCGATCCGGGGAATCAGGGCAGGAGGACTGTCCATATGACTGACACTCCAGAAGGAGCTGAGGGCAAGCTCCTAGCTAAATTATCTGAGAACTGGCTACCACATTTTCATAATCTTAACACGAAAACTGGGTGGATTAATCTTGAAGGGGCACATCATATCCTGTTTTGGAGGCCTGACTCCCAGTTGGTAATCATGCATTTTTATAGCTTTGGTCACAGATGCTTCGATGAGGCTGGAAAGCATCTGAATGTTATCTGAATGCAATTTGTCCTTCCTTACGCTGTTACCCTAAGGTTTGATGGATCCTTAAGGCTGCTTGACAACTCTACAAAGGCTTTGGCCTCTCTAAACTCAGTGGGTAGCAATAATTTGGAGTCATAATCTGCAGTTCATCGCTAATCCTGGACTTTACCCCTTGTCTTTACACTACTTTTCTGAGTTTGTGATGTGATTCACTGAGGTGAATTTCGCTGTTATCTTTTGAAAACCAGGGACATCCATTTGTTCATAATGGAATGCATCCCTTAGCATGTTCCTTTAATTATGCTGATTTTAAGACACAGATTTGATTCTACTATATCCTAGCTGTGCCAGGGGTGCAAGGTGGCACAAGGGACGACCGGCATTGCTTCTGGTCCTGTGTCAAAATTCAATCCTAGTGATTTAATATCCTTAAAGAGCGCAAGTGTTAGGGAGCACGCTGGATAGGTTGTACGGCACTAGGGCTGTGCAATATGTATCTATTCCTATAATCCTTGCATTTATAATGGCGTTATGTACTAGCTGGTATCATTTACTCTTGTCATGGCTGATATGAGTAGCACTACTGCAGGGAGATGAGTGCTGGTTTAGGGTAGAGGTTGCAGGTACGACCCAATGAGTCATCACAACCAGTGAGGAAACCTCCCCCCTCCCCCTTAGAACTACTAGTATCGCGTAGTGTGCTCCTGTATTTTTGTTATTTTGGGGTCAAAGAATTTCTGACAGACTCCTGTAGATGTGCAGACAGAACACATATTCTGAGAAAAAACATTGTTTTGTATCAATAGCACTCCTGATATAGCTGGAGATGGGCACATTATGCTTTGATGTGAACCTAAGCGTGGCGCAAGAATCTTTGGCTGGCTAATCAGCCTTTTCTATACCTGTGTCAATGTCCTCTATTCCCCTTGGCTGAATATACAATGGCAGCAGCGACTTTGAAAATCCTGGAATGCAAGTGCTGTGTTTTGCAAACCAATGCATCTGCATGCAGTGTGTCACATGATTATGTGGTGACATCATCAGAGACATTTCCGAGCTTTTCCCTCTCTTCCATCCTGGACTGTAAGCAAGCAACACCCATCTAATAAAACTCCACTAACTGGTTAAGTAACCCACCATATGGCAACCTTTTCATTCTTTTATCTTTGCTGTTAAAATGCACTGACTGCTTTAGTATATTACAGTAAATTACATGACTGTCTCTTGTATCCTATAAGTGAAGGCATGCACCATTATGCCATGGACTCGTGGCTTTATCTTGTTTTTCCCCAATCTCTAAAACATCCTTTCATTGTTTGCATCGTTGGAGAAGCTGTTTGTAATGAAGGAATAATCTGAACTAACTGCATTGCTGTTCTCCTGTCTCTTTCTCTGTGTGTTTATGTGGAAAAACGATTCTGCTGTTCTGTACCAATCCTTGAGGGCTTGTTATGTTCTTTGTAAAAATGGGAAAAATCTTCCATAAAAAATATATTCTTAAAAATTATAGGAGCTGCCATCAGACTGAGAACAGATGGATGCCTACAGAAGTCAGGGAATTATCCAAGAGTAATCAGCAAGTTCCAAAGGGAAGCAAATAAAACAGGAGCAAAATTATTTTTTCTAGGCCAATCTGAAAAAGAGCACACACGAACGTCTTTGCCAAAAAGCCCCAGAATGGAATATTGCAATTATCCGGGTGTGAGGTCGCTAAGGGATTTAAACCCAAGGATGAAAATTCTGACTTTTAACTACTAGAAGACCAGAAACCTTTGCAGTTTTATGAACACAGTAGTGGAGGAGCAGGATTTCATGTAATTTAGTAAAAATAGAATTATTTCATCATAACATGATTCAGATGTAATTTCAATGATATTCCCCCACCCCAACTCTTAAAAATAATTGTACTCATTTTCCCATCCCAAACTGAATGCTTTTCCAGTACTTTGTTATTTGGTAAACATCTTCCCAGGTTTACTTTCTTTGACATGACAACTAAATACCCACAGCAGTTTTGAACATGCCCATGATGTTAGTCATTATTTTCCAACTGCCACTGTATGCTAAAATTCAAGAAAATGCAGTGTTAGACCTCACTGCCTCTTAGTGAGCAGTTTCCACCACAATCTTGGACACAGCACTGGAACAGATTTATTTATTATGCAAAGATTATTTCTTAAAAGTTCTGAGACTGTTAACAGCTGTGTGATCTTACTCAAACGGCATCAGCTCCAACCAGCTACCTATAAGATGAACAAAATCATAGAATACAGAGTTAGGCCACTCAGCCTCATGTGCCTGTGCTAGATCTTTGAAAGAGTTCTCTAATTAGTCCTACTGTCTTCTTCTCTTCCACTTCATTTTCCCCCAGTTTGAAGATACCAATAAAATATCAAAGAATGAAAAACATTGACCTCAAGAGGATGACTGCTACTAGTGATCAACTTGCAGCAGCTGCCTCTGAGAAAAGAGGCCACGCCACGCCAGTCTGTTGAGAACTGTAACAAATTATTACTTCATCACAGTTAACTGGCAAAAATCTGTCATAGTCTATTTCCTTTTAGATCTGGTACCTACCCTTCCATGGGTTGTGCACCAATACAAAGTTGAAGGTTGGAGAGCAGCGGAGAATTCTGTGTCTGTGCACTGTTGGAGAGCACATTTCCACTCCATCTGACGAAGGAGCTGTGCTCCGAAAGCTTATGGTATTTGCTACCAAATAAACCTGTTGGACTTTAACCTGGTGTTGTGAGACTTCTTACTGTATAGGTATACCCACAGTGCTGTGAGGGAAGGAGTTACAGGATTTTGATCCAGCAATAGTGAACAAACAGCGATATATTTCCAAGTCAGGATGGTGAGTAGCTTGAAGGGGAAATTCCAGATGGTTGTATTCACATGTGTCTACTGCCTTAGCCCGTCCAAGTGGCAGCAGTACTACCTAAAGAGGTTTGGTGAATTCTTGCAGTGAACATTGTAGATGGTACACACGACTCCGACTGTGCGTTGGTGGTGGAAGGAGTGAATATTTGTGTATGGGGTGCCAATCAAGCAGGCTGTTTTGTCTTAGTTGGTGTGAAGCTTCGTGAGTGTTGTTGGAATTGCACTCATCCAGGCAAGTGGACAGTATTCCATTACACTCCTGACTTGTGCCTTAAAGATGGTGGACAGGCTTTGGGGAGTCAGGTGAGTTACTCGCTGCAGGATTCATAGCCTCTGACCTGCTCTTGTCACAGTATTTATAGGGACAGTCCAGTTCATTTCTGGTCAATGGTAACTCCCAGTATATCGTTCATAGGGGATTCAGCAATGGCAATGCCAGTGAATGTCAAAGGGCGATGGTTAGATTCTCTCTTGCTGGGGATGGTCATTACCTGGCACTTGTGTGGCACGAATGTTACTCGTCAGCTCAAGCCTTGATATTGTCTAAGTCCTGCTGAATTTGGACATGGACTGTTTCAGTAGGAGGAATTGAACATTGTGCAAACAGCAGTGAACATCCCTACTTCGGACTTTATAATGGAAGGAAGGTCATCGATGAAGCAGCGGAAGATGGTTGAGCCAAGTACACTACTCCTGCAGTGATGTCCTGGAGCTGAGATGATTGACCTTGAACAACCACAACCATCTTCCCTGTGCTTGGTATAACTTCAACCATAAGAACATAAGAACTAGGAGCAGGAGGAGGCCATCTGGCCCCTTGAACCTGCTCTGCCATTCAATAAGATCATGGCTGATCTTTTCATGGACTCAGCTCCACTTACCCGCACGCTCACCATAACCCTTAATTCCTTTACTGTTCAAAAATTTATCTATCCTTGCCTTAAAAACATTCAATGAGGTAGCCTCAACTGCTTCACTGGGCAGGGAATTCCACAGATTCACAACCCTTTGGATGAAGAAGTTCCTCCTCAACTCAGTCCTAAATCTGCTCCCCCTTATTTTGAGGCTATGCCCACCACCTAGTTCTAGTTTCACCCATTGGTGGAAACAACCTCTCTGCTTCTATCTTATCTATTCCCTTCATTATTTTACATGTTTCTTTAAGATCCCCCCTCATTCTTCTGAATTCCAATGAGTATAGCCCCAGTCTACTCAGTCTCTCCTCATAGTGACAAAAACGGTTGATGAAGGAAGGGCCGTGGATGTCGTCTATATGGATTTCAGTAAGGCATTTGACAAAGTCCCACATGGCAGGTTGGTTAAGAAGGTTAAGGCTCATGGGATACAAGGAGAAGTGGCTAGATGGGTGGAGAACTGGCTTGGCCATAGGAGACAGAGGGTAGTGGTCGAAGGGTCTTTTTCCGGCTGGAGGTCTGTGACCAGTGGTGTTCCGCAGGGCTCTGTACTGGGGCCTCTGCTATTTGTGATATATATAAATGATTTGGAAGAAGCAAGTTTGCGGATGACACGAAGGTGGCTGGACTTGCGGATAGCGAAGAGCATTGTCGGGCAATACAGCAGGATATAGATAGGCTGGAAAATTGGGCGGAGAGGTGGCAGATGGAGTTTAATCCGGATAAATGCGAAGTGATGCATTTTGGAAGAAATAATGTAGGGAGGAGTTATACAATAAATGGCAGAGTCATCAGGAGTATAGAAACACAGAGGGACCTAGGTGTGCAAGTCCACAAATCCTTGAAGGTGGCAACACAGGTGGAGAAGGTGGTGAAGAAGGCATATGGTATGCTTGCCTTTATAGGACAGGGTATAGAGTATAAAAGCTGGAGTCTGATGATGCAGCTGTATAGAACGCTGGTTAGGCCACATTTGGAGTACTGCGTCCAGTTCTGGTCGCCGCACTACCAGAAGGACGTGGAGGCGTTAGAGAGAGTGCAGAGAAGGTTTACCAGGATGTTGCCTGGTATGGAGGGTCTTAGCTATGAGGAGAGATTGGGTAAACTGGGGTTGTTCTCCCTGGAAAGACGGAGAATGAGGGGAGATCTAATAGAGGTGTACAAGATTATGAAGGGGATAGATAGGGTGAACAGTGGGAAGCTTTTTCCCAGGTCGGAGGTGACGATCACGAGGGGTCACGGGCTCAAGGTGAGAGGGACGAAGTATAACTCAGATATCAGAGGGATGTTTTTTACACAGAGGGTGGTGGGGGCCTGGAATGCGCTGCCAAGTAGGGTGGTGGAGGTAGGCACGCTGACATCGTTTAAGACTTACCTGGATAGTCACATGAGCAGCCTGGGAATGGAGGGATACAAACGATTGGTCTAGTTGGACCAAGGAGCGGCACAGGCTTGGAGGGCCGAAGGGCCTGTTTCCTGTGCTGTACTGTTCTTTGTTCTTTGTTCTTTATAAGCCAACCCTCTTAACTCCAGAATCAACCTAGTGAGTCTCCTCTGCATGCCCTCCTGTGCCAGTATATCCTTTTTCAAGTAAGGAGACAAAAACTGTACACAGTACTCCAGGTGTGGCCTCACAAGCTGAAACAGCTACAGCATAGCCTCACTGTTTTTAAACTCCATTCCTCTAGCAATGAAGGATGAAATTCCATTTGCCTTCTTAATTACCTGCTACACCTGCAAACCAATTTTTTGCAATTCATGCACAAGGGCACCCAGGTCCCTCTGCACAGCAGCATGCTGCAATTTTTACCATTTAAATAATAGTCCATTTTGCTGTCATTCCTACCAAAATGGATGACCTCACATTTACCAACATTGTATTCCATCTGCCAGGCCCTTGCCCACTCACTCAAACTATCTATAACCCTTTGCAGACTTTGTGTCCTCTGCACAATTGCTCTACCACTCACTTTAGCGTCATTTGCAAACTTTGACACATTACACTTGGTGCCCAACATCAGATCATCTATGTAAATTGTAAACAATTCCAGTCCCAACCCTGAGGCACATCACTAGTCACTGAACCAGCAAAGAGATTTCCCAGATTTCCATTAATGCCAGTTTTGCTAAGGCTCGATCAAATGCTACTTTGATGTCAAGAGTAATCATCGTCACATCATCTCTGGAGTTCAGCTGTCCATGTTTGAACCAAGGCTGTGAGGCAAGGAGCAGATAGCCCCATCAGAACCCAAACTGAGCATGTGGACAGTTTATTGCTAAGCAAGTGCCGCTTGATAGCACTGGTGATTAACCCTTCCTTCTCTGTTGATGATCGAGAGTAGGGTTATGGGGTGGTAATTGACCGGGTTGTATTTCTCTTGCTTGTGCTGTAGCTTCACCAGGTCAACACCTCATTTTTAAGGTATACCTGGAGGGTGCTCATGGCATGCTCTCCTGCACTCTTCACTGAACCAGGAATGATCCCCTGGCTTGATGGTAATGGTAGCGTGGTGGATGATAGGTAGTGAAGTTACAGATTGGTTGAGTACAATTCTGCTGCTGCTGATGCCCAGTCTCAAATTGCTGGATCTGTTTGAAACCTATTCCATTTAGCACGGTGGTAATCTCACATAATTTGATGGAGGATATATTGTCAATGAGAGGACAGGACTTCATCTCCAAAAAGATGGTGCGGTGGTCCCCTCTACCAAAAGTGTCATGGATAGATGCATCTGCGTTAGGAAGGTTGGTAAGGATGAGATCAAGTATGTTTTTCCCTCTGCTGATTGACTCACCACCTGCCACAGCAGTGAACCATGGAACCATAGAAAGCCTGCAGAAGGCCATTCGACTCATCAAGTCTGCATCAAATCTCCAAGAGCATTTTACCCTGCTAAGCTAACTTTAGAAAAAGCAGACTCTGTTTTAACACATTTTAATAAGCTAATTTTACATTTATCTTCATAACCTATCACTAGAGATGTACAACCCTACCAGCCCACATATGCAAGATTAAATTTTATGGTGAGGAGGGTCCCTGACGCCACCCCTATCCGCCACCCCCGCTGTGCAAAAGTCAGTGGCGAACCTACCGATGGTGGCCACCTTGTTCTGTAGTAATTTAACAGTCATTAATTGGGTTGAGGCAAGCTTTCTGACCCCTCAAAGAAGAATTCCTACCTCAGGAAGCTGCTGACCAATCAGGCAGGCAGCTCTCTTGTACCAGCAGCAGCACCAGAAGCTGCGGCCACTGCTGGGACTGCAGACAATCCCCAAAGATTAGTGTGCTGCCCAGACTGACACAGGTAAGTCCAGGGTCTCACTGGGGCGAAGGTGGTAGGCCCCAGTGAGGGAGGCAGGGGACGGGATCAATAGGATATGGGGAGAAAGGAAATGGGAGTGGAGGTGAAATAACTTGGGGGCCTCTGATGGGCACAAGCTGCTCAAGCAGAAGGTAACCCCAAGCCTTGCCTCAAGTTCGCCCCGTTTTTCTGGGCAGTCTTGACACTTGGCACTGCTCTTCCTGCCATGGGTAAAATGGCAGCGGGTGGAAGCTTCCCAATGTCCCTTAATGAGCCAATTAAGAGCTTCAATTGGCCTATGGGCAAGCGGGTCCATAAGACATAGGAGCAGAAGTAGGCCACTCAGCCTATTGATCCTGCTCCGCCATTCAATTAGATTAAGACTGTTATGATTATCCTCAAATCCATTTTCCCACCTTATCCCCATAACTCTTGATTCCTTTACTGATTAAAAATGTCTATCTCAGCCCTGAACATACTTAATGATAACTACAGCCCTCTGCGATAAAAAAAATCCAGATTCATTCCCCTCAGAAAAAAGAATTCCTCCTCATCTCTGCCTTAAATGGGTGACCTCTTACTTTAAATTATGTCCTCTGGTCCTAGACTCTTCCACAAGGGGAAACAATGTCTCAGCATCTGCCCTGTAAAGCCCCCTGAGAATCTTTGATACCTCAATATGGTCACCTCTCATTCTTCTAAACTCCAATGAGTACAGGCCCAATCTACTCAACCTCTCCTCATTAGAAAATCCTTCCATACCCAGAATCAACCTAGTGAACCTTCTCTGGACTGCCTTCAATGCCAGCATATCTTTCCCTAGATAAGGGGACCAAAACTGTTCACAGTATTCCAGCTGCGGTCTATTGCTTTGTAGTTTTAGTGAGGCGTCCCTATTTTCATCCATTTCCTTTTAAATAAAGGCCAACATTCCATTTGCCTTCCCCATTACCTGCTGAACTTCCATGCTAGCTTTTTGTGATTTACACACAAGAATCCCCAAATCCCTCTCTGCTGCAGCCTTTCTCCATTTAGATAATATTCAGCTCCTTTATTCTTCCTATGAAGATGCATAACTTCACATTGTCCGACATTATATTCCACCTGCCAAGTTTTTGCCCATTCACTTAACCTGTCTACATCCCTCTGTAGACTCTGTCATCCACACCATTTGCCTTCCCACCTATTTTATGTCATCTGCAAACTTGGTAATAGTACATTCACATCCTCATCCAAGTCATTACTATATATTTTAAATAACTGTGGTCCCCGCACTGACTCCTATGGCACTCCACTAGTTACAGAATGCCATCCTGAAAATGCATCTTTCACAACTCTCTTCTTTCTATTAGTTAACTAATCCTCTACCCATGCTAATACGCCATCCCCAATACCATGAGCTCTTATCTTATTAAGTAGCTTTTAGTGCAGTACCCTATTGAATGCTTTTGGAAATCCAAGTATATTACAACTACCGGTGGGTCTCCTCTATGGTGGATAAAATACCTGCAGAGGCAGGCAGGTAGACAACAAAGTGCTGCTGCCATGGCACCCAATTTAAAACCACTTTGCCTGCCAATCCGCTTCCGTGGGGGAGGGGAGGGGACATAAAATTCTGGCCATGATGCAAGTGGTGTTGGGTTTGTCAGAAGATGATCACATTCTGCGCAAAGAATGAATAGACTGGAAAGTGGAGGCCTAAGGTTTCATCACTAGGCCCAAAAGCCCAGAGAAATACTTACTTTTCCGGGCCTTTCTGGCAACTCTGACAGTCAGTACATGTAAGGCAGGGAACGTCATAATTCTGGCTCAATTCTTAAATGGATGTAAGCTTTATCAAGAGAAAAAAAGGACAAAAGGAAAAAAATCAAGCTTTCGAACTACAGGGTAGCTATTCTGTTTGAAGCTAGAGAAGACAGCGAGGTCAAGAATGTAATTAAGTCAAGACTAAAGCTGAAGCTGCTGTGTGGATTTGTAGGACACGAAGGATTAAATGAAGCCAGATTTTCATGAGACCACTGAAATTTTTCAGGAAATTGTGATGTAGACTTTTTGTAATGATGATGTGTATTAAGAGAAAGTGATTAATATGAAGTAAAATCATCAAAAGAATTCAGAAGTGTTGAATGATATGAAAGAACAAAGCAGAAGAGAGGACAGTACCCTGTCCATGGGGAAAGTGGGACTCGGAACAATTAGAACAATTTCATCTACAGCACAAGTAGAACAATTTAACAAAGAGTAAATAAAGGTTAAACATAGTTTTGCTGAGAGAACAATACAGGCACAAATCACACTCAAAATCACATTTTGTTTGCTGTGTGGTCATGGTTGCAGCTTCTGCTCAAACATTTGCATCAACAAATGTAAAATCTCTTTTGAACGAGTCTAATTGGACTGCATTTTAAAATGTTATAGGGCTTGTTCCTTGAATTAAAAACATTTTGAAATTTTGAAGAGTACTAAACTGATGCAATTGTTATTGATAGAACTGAAAATGGATTTATCACAAATAAAAACATTTTTAACAGGAATGCCTAGAGTACCAACAGCTGAATGTAACTTTTAACAACTATGAAGGATTCTCCCTTAGCTTTGATGGAGGGGTATTCAGCAAGGGGACCAGTTGTTGATGTGGTCTCATATGATGTTTAGCCAAATCTTAATTTGCAGATCCAATTGCAAATATCACACATTACATGTTATGTCACTGTTGGATGGGTGGGTGAAGGCACTAGCTTTGTAGAGTGCTCTGGGGACTTGGCTCTATTCTCATCAAATATTGAGATTGGTTGATGATAGAGACTTCTCCATCTCAATCTGTCTGAGGCTGTTTTCGCTCATGTATTGGGTGAGGTCCAACTTACAGACTCAGATTGGCTTTCAAAATGTCTTTGTATCCAAGTCTGGGACATCCTATGGTTCGAGTTCTCATGTTCAACTGGGTGGATAATACCACCTTTGGTAAGGGGGAGTCCCCCACACTAACCGCGTGGTTGTAATGACCATGCTCTTGATACTACCTCGCAAGAACATTGACGTTAGCATTTTTTTCTGACACTTGGTGTTTCAGATCTATCAGAAGTAGAGAAAGTTGAATGCATCCAGTTGCTTTATGTGACACCAGTAGGTTGTCCATGCCTCGTTATCATCAGGAAATGATGTGAGAATCACTGCTTGGTGAACTCTGATCTTCATTATGATGCAAGCTCCAAAGCCTGCTGAACGCTGAGCTTGCTTTTCCAGAAATTGAGCGATTTCACCATCCAACTTGGTATTGTTAGAGAGGATACTCCCAAGATAGCAGAACATCTGAACAGAGTGAGGTGTGCATTGTTAATTGTAACAATGGAGTTTTTTGGAGCAAGAGCTCTGTCTTGTTCAGCGATTTAGTGAAAGACTAAAGAATTCTGAGGTTTATGCAAAGCGGTCAAAAAACAGCTGGCTGTTTTCCTTAGTGTGTGCCATGAGGGCACAGCTGTTAGTTTACTTAGTAACTGTTCTGTAATCTTTGTGCGAGCCACAAGCCTTTGCAGACTGAAGAGACTGCAGCCTGTCCTGAACTCAATATATACTCCGATGTTAAAGTCTCTGAGCACATACAATAGCATGATAGAAAAGCAGATGGCAAACCAAACTAGAGCCATTACGCAACCTTGCTTGGTGCCATTGATCTCAGGAAAAGGCATCTGACAAGATAGCATTCAACATCACAATGGCTTTCTTGCCATCAGGAACTGAGCACATGACCATGATCACCTTTTCAGGGCAGCCCATATTTGTACAGCACTTTCCACAGGTCTTCACGGATTACTGAGTTGAAGGCCTTGGTCAGGTCAATGAACACCATACAACAACATTATGGAGGACCATTTATTAGCTTAATTGGCATAGACTGGTCATTGTTCTGGTGAATTAAGTATTTTCTTCGTGTTAAAAGCTTTTGAAAATCATTTGTACCTAAAAAAATATATATTTGAAGAATCTCTTTGAATAGGAACAAAGCAAGTTGCCACATACATTAATTCAATTTGCAGGTGTGGCTAGAGCCAGCTTTTAATGAGCTGTTTTTAAAACCAGCCTCAAAAATCACAAAAACTTCTTTCACTGGTTCAAATGACTGGGTGAATTGCAACTCTATCGACAACACCTTCCAAGCTTGAAAAAGAATTTTTAAAAAGTTGCTGAAAGCGCAACTTGGCAGAAATCCCAATCTTATGATGTCAATTTCTCCAAAATGCTTGGGCCGAGACAATGATAAATGATCCACAGCACTGTTCATGAGCAGAATACAGAATGGGCAACAAGGTCACCAGTGGATTGATCATGCTCGAAACCATACTGGCCATCATGGACTAGACCATAAATTGCAGGGTCGTTTGAGAACAAATGATACTTTTCAGAATTTTAGCTCGTGTCAACATATGGGTAAAAAGACATGGCAGCCACTGAGTAGAAAGAACGGAGTGTTGCCAGAAGCATAATTTTCAACCCGGGGCAGGAATTTAAGATGCAAATCTGTACCCTGCTAATTCCAGTTCTGAGATTTCAGTAATGGGAGGCATATTCCTCTCTATTTACATCATACACACATAGCTAATATCTATTGATAGAATCATAGAAATCCTACAGAGCAGAAGGAAGCCATTCGGCCCATCGAGTCTGCATCGACACCTAGGCCTTATCCTCGTAACCCCACAGATTTACCCTGCTCATCCCTCTAACCTACACATCCTGGGACACAAAGGGACAATTTAGAAAGGCCAAAGCACCTAACCTGCACATCTTTGGACTGTGGGAGGGAACCAGAGCACCCAGAGGAAACCCACGCAGAAAATGGAATTTTAAACCAGGAAACAAACATCAAAATTGAAATTCTGAGTTATAAACTAGGAAAAAAGGTTCCCCTCCGAAGCAAGTTTGCAAACTAGTTTTCACAACATCATATTGGCTGCCCTTTCAATTAACAACAGGGCAGGCGACTGCATTTGCACAGTATGCTATGTTTCGCTTACTGTATCACCAAAAAACAGCAAGTGTTTCAAAATGCTATTTAAATACTTTTAATCGCACTTTCACACAGCAATAAATCACCAGTGAACCATAGGTTCTCAGCTTAAATCAGTATGATACAACTGGCAGAATGCAATTGAGGTGGTCTCAGATTACTCGATATAAAATGAAGCATTGGAGGAAATAGTGTCACGGGCAACATCTGAAATGGATAGCTGGTAATAGGGAAAAAAACGAAACTCTGTGGTCAGTAACACCAAGTTGTAATTTCAATCTTAGCAACAAAAATCCAATGTTAGTGCTCTAGGGGGTAACAAATCTTATTATCTTGGTAGATTGCACTACAGAGTAGCTGCCTGGAAAGTGAAAATCTTGAACTCTGAATTTGGTTTTCAGACCACAATTTAATTATTACAAAATAAATTACTGACAGCTCCAAACATAAAGGGATTTGCCCGGTAATAAACATCTATTGGTCTGTACAACATCTATTTATCAGCATGGATTTCTCCTTTTAATAAGAATACTCTGACATGTACTACATCTTGTCAACATTTGCAACTTCATTTTACAGATCTGGCATCTCATTACACCGAGAACAGCAGCCAGGTTTTGTCACAGAACATTAAATAAGCAAATTATAATGTTTACAGGTCACTAGAAATATGCAACTTACATTTATATTGTGCCTTTATGTAGAACAACATCCCAAGGCACCTTGCACAAGTGCGAGAAAAACAAACAAGCCAAAAAAGGAAACGTTGAGAAGTGTGTGATCAACATTTTAGTCAAAGATAACAACAGAAAATGCTGGAAACCACAGGCAAGTCTGACACCGTGGAGCGAACAGACACATTTATCTTTCAGATGACAATCCTTCTTCAGAACCAAAATAAAATGGACAGAAAATAAGGAAGAGGAGATAAAAACAAAGGCAAGTGTGTCAGATTCTCTCAGTAAAGTTAGATATTATGCAAAGAGAGGTGCAAGGCAGGGGTTATTGAGACCACATACAAAAACATTTATGGCCAGGCCCCTTTTGTGTCTCTCTCAGATTATCTGAGAGCATGTTAGAACTGATTTAGACAGTGAACTGCTTTGGAGGACCGGACTTTCGATGGAGCAAACACCTATTTAAGGCAATCTTGCATCTCTTACAGCAGGATTGAAATTGAAATGAAAGTTGGGATAATTTGGGATGAACTGTAATAGATGCTGCCTGGCAAGGGCTTCCAGGTTCAATGATGCAGTGCGCATGGAGCAAATGAGGCCAGGAAACAGGTCCTCTTCTCCATAACTGACAAAAGGGTGAATCGAGGAAAACTGCAACCGCATTGGAAGGAGGGAGCTGAGAATGTCAATGCCAGAAGCTTCATTCCCAAGAAATGGGCGCTCTGCCAGAAAAAGTTCCATGAATTTCTCAGACAGCAAAGGTGAGCATGATGTCTTCCTTTCTCTTTTTCTCAAGATGAGACATTGTCACAGCACTCCTACCCCAAGTTCCACAAATACTCCTTCAGTGATTCAATTCAGTTCCAATTACAATATGGCCCATTGCACCAACACACAGGGCTGGATGTTATAGCTGCACATCTGCCAGATGCGGGGGGGGGGGGGGGGTTGGGACTTGTAAATTGCAACATGTGGTCTGACCATCACCCACCCGCAATCTGTCTCCAATTTTATGGTGGGTGAGGACAATTATTGATCACTTAAATGCCACCCTCGCCATTATTTAAGCCAAAGGCAGGCAAAGACCTACGCCAAGCAGATTGCCTGGCAGTTTTTAATTGGGTGGGCTAGTGTTGGGAAAAGTGGAGGAGACTTCTTTTTGAAAGAGGGGGTCCCCTGAACCCAAGAGAGGCACCTAACCCAAAGTCATAACCCCCCTCTCCACTTTAACCCTCCCCAAGGCCTCTCAAAGCCTTTGCTGAGGTCTGCCTGCCTGGCACAGTCAACAACTAGGACTTGCCTTAAATACCAAAACCTCCTTTTCCATAGATCCAGAAGTGGCCATTGCTTAAACCTGGCGCTACCAGGGCCACAGACCAGCTGGACAATCAGATTGGCCAACTAACTGGCAGCTCTTGCACCACAGATGGGGACAGAAGTCTCACCCTGAGTTAACCATCACCTCGCCAGCTTTACTGTGGGCAGGATCCCAACAGGCTTTTCAGCCATGGTGTACAGGGAAGTTTGTGCTCCATAAAATCAGGCAATAGAGGCACTATACCATCTCTCTGGGCTGAATTGTTGCTGGAAGTGGAAGACAAAGAACAAAGAAAGAACAAAGAAAATTACAGCACAGGAACAGGCCCTTCGGCCCTCCAAGCCTGCACCAACCATGCTGCCCGACTTAACCAAAACCCCCTACCCTTCCGGGGACCATATCCCTCTATTCATGTACATGTCAAGGCGCCCCTTAAAAGTCACTACCGTATCCGCTTCCACTACCTCCCCCGGCAACGAGTTCCAGGCACCCACTACTCTCCGTGTAAAATATCTGCCTCGTACATCTCCTTTAAACCTTGCCCCTCACACCTTAAACCTATGCCCCCTAGTAATTGACTCTTCCACCCTGGGAAAAAGCTTTTGACTATCCACTCTGCCCATGCCTCTCATAATCTTGCAGACTATCAGGTCTCCCCTCAACCTCCGTCGCTCCAGTGAGAACAAACCAAGTTTCTCCAACCTCTCCTCATAGCTAATGCCCTCCATACCAGGCAACATCCTGGTAAATCTTTTCTGTACCCTCTCCAAAGCCTCCACATCCTTCTGGTAGTGTGGTGACCAGAATTGAATACTATATTCCAAGTGCGGCCTTACTAAGGTTCTATAAAGCTGCAACATGACTTGCCAATTTTTAAACTCAATACCCCAGCCGATCAAGGCAAGCATGCCGTGTGCCTTCTTGACTACCTTCTCCACCTGCATTGCCACTTTCAGTGACCTGTGTACCTGTACACCCAGATCCCTTTGCCTATCAATACTCTTAAGGGTTCTGCCATTTACTGTATATTTCCTATCTGTATTAGACATTCCAAAATGCATTACCTCACATTTGTCCTGATTAAACTCCATCTGCCATCTCTCCGCCCAAGTCTCCAGCTGATCTATTTCCTGTTGTATCCTCTGATGGCCCTCATCGCTATCCGCAAATCCACCAACCTTTGTGTTTTTTGTCTAAGGCCAATAGTTCTGCTCAGCGCTGGGCAAGTGGATTAATCACAACTTTTCAATTCTGATTCAGACAGTTTAACATTGCAAGTTATTAAATTAAGGAATCATTATTTTCCAGAAAGTAGTTACAGTACAAGTTTTCCATTCAGCCACACAAAGCCATTATTTCCCTTGGGATCAGGTTTTTGATCAGCTGACAGAATCAAAAATCTTTTTTCCCCATTCAGTTTTATAAACTACCCCTTGATCCCTCTGTAAATTTCCCACAGTTGTTGTTAACTGAACGATGAACCTCATTGTGGAAATTGCAAAGTCCAATATCCAGAACATATGCACTGGCCATAATGGTTTATTTTTGGGACGGTGAGGGATTCATGCAGTTTGTACAATCCATTTCTAATGATGGAAGGGCAAAACAGGAGGAAATGGTATTAAACTTCAAGGAGCTTTGCCCAACCAGTGATGAGGAGCTGCATCTGGCAGAGCAGAGACAAACCCCTGGAGCACAGGAGCAAATAAAGAGGAGCAGGAAGGCTCCAGCTTCTGGATCAAACACAATCTTCAACACCAAACTCCATCGCTCTGCCAAACTTCACTTCCCATTCTCTGGAGTACTACCTATACAACATGGAAACACATTATTTTCCAAGTGCTTTAATGACTTGGCATAAACTTTTATTTCCATTATAAAGACCCAAGTGACCCACAAATAATATCACCAATGTAGTGGCCTTGGGGTGCATCTCGAAAGTTCGCCATCTACTAGTGGATGTGATGCTCTCCTTGTGGCAGAGGATGAGATGGAGGGAGGCAGGCTGCCCAAGATGCCTGTGGCAGCCATCCTTGCTATGATGGTGACAGGACAGCCACTTCCAAAGGCTACTGCACTGCCCAGGATGCCCCTCTCCTTGGCGCTCTGGTATCTGCTGACTGGGGGGGGGGCATAACATTTGGATCTATCTTGCCACGCACCCTGCTATAGCTAATAAGGTAATTGTAGCATTTCCAGCACTGCATCCAGGTCCTCCACATCACTCCTCTGTTGACCTCCAGCTTTGCCCTCTTGAGCAGTCTTGGTGTCCTCCTGCTACTGCTAGCACAGCTAGGAGTATGCCTCCATTTTATTGACAAGAAGCAGCTTCAACAATGGCTGTCATTTGCCTTTCAGATTGGTTTCTGGCTTGTTCCTGCTTCCTTCTTCTGTCCACTGCCAGCAACTGGGTGGCAACATGACTCATGAACAATTAAACACTTTGCATCAGAATACTGTGCTTTTTCATGTTTGGTGAGGGTTTGGGATTCAAAAGATAACAACTTCGGGGCTTTGACCCAGGAATTGAAATCCTACCTTCATATTTCATTACTTCATCATGTACTTTGAAACTGAATAAAATACTCTCCATTTAATGCATGACTGGAACATAGAAGTATCAAGGTTTTAAAATACTCCAATAAATGCATTGTATAGCTCCTGGCCAATCACTAATATAGTGTCAAATAATGCCAATCGTTCTCTAGTTTTACAAATTCCCAGTTTGTTATTGCTCTATTATTGCTAACCATGGACAGAAGATTCAAAGTTGAGCACTGCAGGCAAGTGCTTACAAAGCTAAACCATAAAGATCAAACACCAGATCAGTAAACTGATACACTTCTGCAATTCTGCTACACAAGATTCAAATGTTAATACAAGATAATCAAATCATACAGTGGTAACAAAATAAGTTAACTCTCTCAATGATATTATTGTGCTCTCTGTTGAGATATTTGTATTAAATGAGGCAACACCTTTGAAAGTCTACGTATATCAATGAACATCTTCAGAAACAATCTCTTTCTGCAACAAAAAATAATTCTGCAGCTCCTGGATCTCAAGAATTGCTGGAAGTACTCAACAGGTCAGGCAGGCAAATTAACATTACAGATATATTCTTCATCAAAACGGAAGTTGATGAAGAGCATTTAAAAAGGAATGAAACAAGATGAAGGAGGAGCTGAGAAACATACACACAATCCACAAAATGTTTAAATGGTCCTGAGGAGATAGACACTAATCACCAAGTCTCTCTTTAATACTGCAGTGAGGAGAACATACTGAACATGGAGGCTGGCGATATCGCTATCATTCTTCTTGCTCACCAGCAGGAGAGAAGATGGTGACTCCGATGGACCTGGCTCGCCAAAGGAAGTAGCAGAACTGTGGCAGAGTCAAGAGGATGAATCCCAGAAAGCTGTCACTTGGAGGCGCTTCGCTAGGCCCAGAATCCACACGGCAACTAACAAGACTACACATGTCCAGGGAACTGGTTGGTCACATCTTCGCTTATAACAGAATTTGGCACCATGGGGCTTGAAGGGAATCCACTGCCAGTATCGTTGAAAGTTACAGCGATGCCCAATTTTTGCACCAGTGGTTCTTTCCAGGGTTCCACAGGTGACCTCTGTGAGATTTTGCAAGTCTCCACACACAAATGCATCCAGGAGATGATGGACACAATATTCACGAGGGCACACAACTTCATCCGTTTTGACCTGGATCAGGCAAGCCAGGATGCAAGAGTAATGGTCTTTGCGCAAATCTCTGGCTTTCCACTGGCGCAGGGTGCCATCCACTGCACTCATGTGGCACATGGATCTGCAGGGCATTAAGTAGTAGTTCACATCATGTGAACTGCAAGGGCTTCTATAGCTGGTGTGTGACCACACGAAATGCACTCTCCAGGGTGTGCTGGATTCCCAGGGAGTGTCACAGTGGCTACGTTCAAAGCAGCTCTCAGATCTCCAACATGTTTCAGGATCCTCAAAGACTGCAGGGTTGACTCCTTGGGGACAAGAGCTACCCATTGAGGACAATTTTGATGATGCCTGTGCGGAGGCCAGAGAGTGCAGGTGAGACAAGATACAATAAGGCTCACGTTGCAATCTGTGCTTCGGTGGACCATACCATAGGCACTGAAGATGAGGTTCTGGTGCCTGCACCAGTCTGGTAAAGCCCTACAATACAATCCATAGAGGGTGTCACACATCATGGTCACTTCTTGTGCCCTGTGCAACCAGACGTTGCAACGGCGGAAAGAACTGCCAGAGGGGATGGAGGAGCGTATGCATGTTTCCTCCAATGATGAGGGCATCGATGGGGATGAGGCTGAAGATGTCCTTAAGGGAGAGGATGTCAGCCATGAGGCAATGGCAATGTCCAAACGAGGCAGATAAGCTCAAGATGTGCTCATCGCATCTAGATTCATGAAGATTGAGGAGTACATTGAGTGAGGACACCCCATTACCTTCACATGGCATCTGTGAGCACTGCTCTCCCATCTGACTGATGGCAGCGCACACTCAGACAATGGATGCTCATAGTCCATACACTCCAGGAGGATGATGACACCTTGCAGTAGGGACAGTACATTGACCCTCAGGGAGCTTCTGTGAATGTCTGACTCCTGTATAGATGTTGGCAGCTCGTTTGCTCTCAATGATTAGGGTCATAACATGGCGATGCAGTGGGGAAATTTTCACCTGGCCTGATCTTATGACATCATTCGTGAATTGTCCCCTTGAGGTGTAGTGTCACCGGAGGCTGATGGCATGCGCGCACACACATGCCTCCCTCTCTCGCACACATGGGCACATGCACATCCCTCTCTTGCATACACTCCGCTCTAAGGCCTGTGCTGGACCCATCACCACCAAGGCACCCACTTGGAGATCTGTGGCGAGATCCTCTCTTCTCATCAGTCTGCTGTCCATCCTCATCCAATCAGAGGCTGGTGGTCCCCAGTTGGGAACCCCTGGCCAAGGCTGAGTTCAAGAAAGAACAGTGCAAGGCCTGATTGGTCATGGACAGGAGTTATGTGAGAAGGCTCAAGAAGTTAATGACAGGTGGATAACATTAAAGGCTGGTTTTCACACCATGTTTTAGACAAAGAACTCAAATTTTAAAGGATATTTCAAGACAAAGTAATCTTTACCGGACCATAAGATCTGTCAATAATGTACCCAGATCCACTATTAAAAAGAGGTATGAAGTAAAAGACATTAGGATGCCTCAACAGAGTAGACACTGGGCAGAAACTCCTACAGTTAGATCCATGTTAACACTCTTGGGTAACTTGAGAAGTTGTAAACATGAGGCACCAAAAACTGGAAAAGACTGGACTGAGCAAAGACCTCATCGGCTAACCTGTTATCCTTGGAACACAGGAGGGGTGACTTAATTCAGGGTATAAAATTATGAGGGCCTGAACAGAGTAAATAGGGATGACCTACTTATATTTGCAGAAGGATCAAAGACCAGAGAGGATAGATTTAATGTCGTCGGTTGAAAGATTAGAGGAGAGATGAGGAAACAAGTTCACTCAGAAGGTAGTAGAGATCTGGAACCCATTTACTGAAAGGGTGATAGGGGCAGAAACTCGCACCACATTTAAAACGTACACCGTAACCCACAGAGCTATGGACCTTACAGGGAGGTGGGATTAGGCCGGGTTGCTCATCAATTGTCATGGACATGATGGGCTGAATGGTCTCTGTTTGTGTCATAAATTTTCTATAATTTCCAAGAGAAATAAGCCAGAAACAGATGCTCACACGTGCATTTGTGCTGTCAAATCTTTATATTTGTCATGGTCAGATGTTTTTGTTGAATTACTAATGTGTTTATTCCTGCTTTAAACTCTGTTAAACTCAACACATCTACCATGTTGCTTTCAGTCAATCTCAATTGATTAAAAAAATGATAACAATAAATTGGAAAGATTAGAATCGCTTCAAACGCTTCAATCAAATTTTCTGATACCTGCACCAGAGACATTCATACATGATGTCGTCAGTGCAGGCTTTGCTTTTAATTATTTCAAGATCCTCAATGCAGCCAAGTAAAATCTCACCTGTCCACATCATAGAGAAGTTCCAATAAAATGCTGTAGAAGTCAAACTTGTGATCGAGGTCATTTACTTCCCTGAGGAGGAGGAAATGGAAGCATGATTAAATTCATTTAAAAAGCAGAATTTAAAGAAAAGAGGAAATCATGATCACATTTAAAGAGGAGGGCATTGCAGCCCAGTTGTTAGACAATAATTCAGAGACCTAGATGAATATTTCTAAAACCATGGCCGGGATTTTGCTGTAGATACAAGCTGTTGCCGCCAGCACTGTAAGCGAGCGACATGGCCAACCAAGGTCAGCAACTAGGAGGAAGCAATATAGGCTCAAGTGGCCAGGTGACAGGCCTGACCAGTCAAGGAGTGGAGATGGCTGCTGAGGTGGTCAATGTAGCATCAGCTGACACCACTAGAACTACTGGCACCACATTTAAAGGGTTGTCTGCTCACTCTCAATGCTACTACAGCCCTCCTATTGACTTTGTGACACTCAGACTCTCCTACCGAAGGTGTCTATAACACTCTGAAACCCTCCTACTGACCGTGACTACGACACCCTGAAACTCTCCTACTGACCGTGTCTCTGGTACTCTGAAACCCTGTGTGACACTCTGAAACTCTCCTACTGACCGAGTCTGTGACACTCTGAAACCGTTCTATTGACCATGTCTGTGATACTCTGAAACCCTCTTACTGCCTGTGTCTGAAACACTCTGAAACCCTCTTACTGCCTGTGTCTGAAACACTCTGAAACCCTCTTACTGACCGCGTCTGTGACATTCTGAAACCCTCTTACTGACCGTGTCTGTGACATTCTGAAACCGTTCTATTGATCATGTCTGTGATACTCTGAAACCCTCTTACTGCCTGTGACAACAAACTGAACTGACCAGCCATATAAATACTATGGACACAAGAGCAGGTCAGAGGCTGGGAATTCTGCAGGATGTAATTCATCTTCTGACTCCCCAAAGTCTGTCCACCATCTACAAGGCACAAGTCAGGAGTGCGATGGAATACAGTCCACGTGTCTGGATGAGTGCAGCTCCAACAACACCCAAGAAGCTTGACACAATCCTGGACAAAGCAGCCCGCTTGGTTGGCACCTGATCCACCCCTTCAACATCCACTCCCTCCACCACTGGTGACAGTGGCAGCAATTTGTCCCATCAATAGTAGTAGGGGATTCAGCAATGATTTGAGCTTCAAAGGGAAACGGTTGGATCCTCTCTTGTTGAAGGTGATCATTGCCCGAGACTTGTGCGGCATGAATTGTTCCTTGCCATTTATCAGCTCAAGCCTGAATGTTCTCCAGGTCTTGCTGCACATGGGAAGAGACTGCTTCCAATATGAGCAGGCTGAATGGTGCTGAATATTGTGCGATCATCAGCGAACATCTGAACTTCTGACCTTCTGACCTTAGAATGGAGGGGAGATCATTAATGAAGCAGCTGAAGATGGTTAACCTAGGACACTACCATGAGGAACCTCTGCAGTGATGATCTAGGACTGAAATGATTCATCTTCAACAATCACAATCATCTTCCTTTGTGCTGGAACGACTACAACCAGTGGAGAATTTCCCCACTTCCCACTGACTCCAGTATTGCTAGAGCTCCTTGATGCCACCTTAAATTTAATGCTGCCTTGATGTCAACTGTACTTATGGTCACCTTGAGTTCATCTCTGTCCGTGTTCGAACTCAGGCTGTAATGAGGTCAGGAGTTGAGTGGGCCCTGCAGAACCCACTGAGAATCAGTGACCAGGTTATTGTTGAGTAAGTGCCACTTGATGCACTGTCAATGACTTTGCTGTTGATCGACAGGAGGCTGATGGGATGATAATTGGCCAGGTTGGATTTGTCCTGCTTCTTTTGTAGACAGGGCAAACCTGGGCAGTTTTCTACATTACCGGATAGATGCCAGTGTTGCAGCCTTTTTGAAACAGCTTGGCTAAGGCACACCCAGTTCTGGAACACAAATCTTCAGTACTATTGCTGGAAAATTGTCAGGGTTCATAGACTTTGCAGTACCCAGTGCCTTCAACAGTTTCTTGATGCCACGTGGAGTGAATCGAATTGCCTGAAGACTGACATTTGTGAATCAGGGGACCTCAAAAGGAGACTAAGCTGGCTGTCACTTTTAGCTGAAGAAATTTGCAAGTGCTTCAACCTTGTCTTTTCCAAGACTATGGGTGGGATTTTCCAGTCCTTCCTGCCTATGGAATCTTCCGGTCCTGCCAAGGCAACCCCCATTACAGGAAAGCCAGCGGTGGGCCAAGTGAGCGATGCAAAATGCTGCAGACAATCGCTGGGACCGGAAGGTCCCACCAGCGGCCAATGGCAAGCCGCCTCCGCTACCACAAAATACACCGCAGGCAAGGGCCTTTAGTATCTACCTATTATTTTTTGCAGGGTTGCCATTTTTCTGTTAACAATTACATTTAACAACCGAAGACAGAGAGGACAAAGTGCAAATGGGATTGTGAATTAAAATGGCAAGTCCACAAGTGTGACCCCGAATTTATGCTTTCTTCTTTTATTTCCCCAACCCACTCCAAATCTAGCCTCTCTGTCCCCAACCTCCCATGCAGTTCCAATTAAATTCAATGGAAACTCAAGAAGCAGCACCTCATCTTTTGATTAGACACTCCACAACCTTCCAGACTACAACAATTTCAGATAGCACTGCCCACAGCCAGTGTTGGTCATGTATTCTGCTGTTGCCACTCTTAGTTCATCTAGACTAGTCTTTTGATCTTGACTTGCCCCATTACCATTCCCCTTTGCCTTGCATGGTCTTCTCAATTGCAATTTAATCCTTCCAACCCATCACATACCTTTCACTTTGTTCTTTCCTCACTCACCCCCTTTCCCTGCCTCAGCAGTCTGACAAAAATGAAAGTTCAAACCTGAAACATTAAGAGTTTCTCTCCATGTGTTGTCTGATTTGCTGAGTATTTCCAGCATTTTCTGATTGACTATTAGCAGATCTTTGAAGCAGCCTGATAAGTTGTTCAGTTGTGTGAGGTTGACCACCAGTTTCTCAGAGCAATTAGAAATGGGCAGTAAATGACTAATACAAATAAAGAATTTTTAAAAATTAAATATTTTCTTTTTATAAGCTATTGCAAAGAGCAATATTACCATCCTGTGTGGTGAATGAGAAAGTGCACTTTTGTTTTGTCTCCTGAATCAAGAGCACCCTCTTCTGGTCGAACATCATACTGCTGGAAAGACATGACCAAAGGAGTGAATTAACTGCCTTATGAAATAAATACAATTAAAACCATGTTGTACCTGGTTTGATCTCAACTTGTAAGCTTTCCGACTACCACGTTACAACAGTGGAGAACAATTAAGATAGCAAGTTTCTATGGAACACCGTTCTCTTTTCAAAATGTCGATGATCATAAATTCATTTCTCTTCTCAAATCACTTCACCAGATAAGTTAGATTCTGTCAAAGTCTAGTTTATGACTTCAAAGAATGATGCGGCACAGAAGGAGGAATCCGTGCCAGCTCTTTCAGAGATATCCAATTAGTCCCATTCACCAGCTCTAATGGACTGCTAAATATATCCCAATTATTTATCTAATTCCTTTTAGGTGCTGCTGTTGGATTTGCTTCCACCATCTATTCAGATAGTGCATTGCAGATCACAAAAACTCACGGTGAAAAAAATGTTTCTTCTTGTCACCTCTGAATTCCTTGACCAATCATCTCAAATCGGTATCCTCTGGTTACTGGCAACTCTGCCGCTGGAAACAGTTTTTCCTTAGGATTAGGTTATCAGCAGCACAAAAAGGAACTCACGACATCACCAGACTAGGCCGGCAGCAAGACAATACACCTGGTCTGGACTCAATACAGGTGATAATGGCCTTGTCCCAGAGCGAGGAGAAGCCCATTTCCATAATGGGAAAACAATTAAACGATCTCCGATGGAACAATAAAGGACAACAAGAGACCTATCACCTGGGATGGGATCATCTGGTCTCTATGGACTGTAAGATCGCAGCTGCAGATAACACTAGCAAGCCTTTGTCTATGGAACTGCTGGTTGGAAGGGGGCGGAGTTGGCAGGAAAAAAATTCAAGTTTCACAATATAAAAGGATGGTCAGGCCGGCCATCTCTCTTTTCTCTTCGGACCAGCATAGCAGCACTCTTCTCCTGTTTCCTGCCTCTCGTTCGTCTCCAGCACGCAGCCCAAAGCCCACTGAGCAATTTAAACTAGGATTGTGAGTATCCCCTGGTAATTCGCGAAGTTCCCGAGATCATCATAGTGGATGAGGCTTTGGGGAAAGGGGGGGGCTTTTGCATGCACCTTTCATAGTTTAAGACGTGGTAAACTTGTGTAAAGTAAGCATTCCGGTGTGTCCGTTTTAGTATTCCTTCCATAGCTATAGTCTTATAGAGCATAAGGCATTGTGTGTTGTTTTCCTGGTGTTTGGTGATTGACCTTGATGTTTTAATAAATATATATATATATATATCTTTGACTTCCATTGGAGTCCGTTTTGATCTTTTCAATTTCTCACCAATGATCTCTGACTAAGTCACAATATGAAATATTCCTTACCATAATTCCGGAGTCTAGAACTGAGGGTACCCTGGGCGCTTCGAAACCTCCCACTCAGGAAAGGCTGCCAGGTAGTGGATAGGCAGCAGTTTCCTTTCTCTCTCTTGGGACCGCTACTCTAGTGAAGTAGACGCAAGGTGGCCGTTGTTCCATTGGCGAGAGAATCACTCGGGCATTGGTGGGGTTTGGGTGACGGAGAACCAAACCTAAAATAAGCCCAGTGGAGTTAAAAAGAGGGACCCCGCTACACCAGCATGTCTTTCAGACTGTAGGAGGAAAGCCACACAGACACGGGGAGAACATGCAAACTCCACACAGACTGTGACCAAAGCCGGGAATCCAAGCCGGGTCCCTGGCGCTGAGGCAGCAGTGATAACCACTGTGCCACCGTACTTCCCTATACGCCTTCATCCAGCCATCTTGACATATTAGTTTGCACGTATCCTCAGGTGTCTCTGTTCCCGCACCACTTTTAAAATTGTGCCATTTATTTTATATTGTCACTTCTCACTTTTACCAAAATGTATTACTTCACACTCCTTGCATTAAATTTCATCTGCCAATTCTCTCTATTTGGTGGCCTACAATACATGCTGTTACGTATTTATTAATATTGATTTTTGGTAACTGCACTAAGCACTGTGTATTGAGATATTCATGTATTGACCGGCAGTGATGTCACAGATCATTAGCACAGGAAACTGCAAGAGTGAAGCAGCAGCCATGTAGTGAACACCACCCTGTAAATAAAACTCTTATTTTTAACCCTCTGTGCTTCCTAGCATCAATTCTCCAATTTGCAACATGAAAACTGGCGACAAGGACTTTGAATAGCATTTGCTAGCCACCCTGGAGGAGGAAAGTTATCGGAAGAGTCGGGAATAGAAGACTTAAAGGAGAAGTTCTTTGCATGTGCTCCAGACATAACAGGCGAGGCGGACGCAAGTAACGATCCTCCACAGAGCAATTTGAGATCTGGGTGTGTTTAAAGAGGCTGAAGCTTGGGTTGTTGTTTAAAAGAAAACAAAAGGGGTGGCACGGTAGCACAGTGGTTAGCACTGCTACTGCACAGCTCCAGGGACCTGGGTTCGATTCCTGGCTTGGGTCACTGTCTGTGTAGAGTCTGCACATTCTCCTCGTGTCTGCACGAGGTGCTCCGGTTTCCTCCCACAGTCCAAAGATGTGCGGGTTAGGTTGATTGGCCATGCTAAAGTTGCCCCTTAGTGTCCTGGGATGCGTCGGTTCGAGGGATTAGTGGGTAAATATGTAGGGATATGGGGGTAGAGCCTGGGTGGGATTGTGGTCGGTGCAGACTTGATGGGCCGAATGGCCTCTTTCTGTGCTGTAGGGTTTCTAAGATTCTAAGGAGTCAAGATAATTGCTGGAAACATGTTACAAATTGAGCGTACAGGGAACGTCCATTAGTAAGAAAATGGTGAGAGTTTTCAACATTGTGGGATCCTTTGATGAAAACATGGAGCTATGGCACTCCTATACTGCGCATTTTGACTATTTTGTGCAGTCAAGCAAAATAGAGGAAGATATTAGGGTACCCACGTTCCTGAGTGTGATGGGGGAGGGGGGGGGGGAAGAACCATTTAATCTCCTCAGAAGTTTAGTGCAACCGGAGAAGCCAGACACCAAAACATTTGAACAAATCATATATATTTTACAAGCACATTTTTCACCAAAGCCTTTGGTGGTTGCAAAGCATTTTAGATTCCACAAAATAATTCAAGGGGACGGGACATCAATTGTGCAATTCATGGCTGTGCTAAAAAAGAATTGCAGAATATTGAGAGTTTGGTGGTGTGCTGAATGACACAATTCAGGACAGATTTGTCTGTGGTCTTCAAAGTGAAGCAATACAGAAATGTTTGCTCACTGGAAGTGGCCTTACTCTGAAAAAAGCCATGAAAGTTACTGTTTTGATGGAGCTGGCTGCAAAAGAAGTTTAGCAACTGAGTTTTTGTGTTCTCGAATAAAAAGCAAACTAAGAATAATAAGAAGCCAGAACAAACCAAACCTAGTCACTGGAAGAGACTAAGAGGAACATCTTCAGAACTTGATGCCACCCTGAAGAGATTGAAAGGCTACAGAAAGAGTTTGCAAGGACAAGTGTGAGCTCTTCCAGTCCTCCACTGAGTATTTGGGACATGTGATTGGCACCATGGGTCTTTACAAATCTCCTTCGAATTTCACGGCCTGCACTCAGAATATTAACCAGTTGCGATCCTCCCTGGAATTGTTGAACTACTATGGAAGATTTGTTCCAATTTAACAACCATTTTAAAGCCATTGCATAACATCTTGTACCAGAACAAAAAGTGGAAGCGGTCGGTCGAATCAATGCAATAATGCTTTCATGCAAGTCAAAGAAGCATTGCTCAAATATGAAGCTCTTATTCATTTTGCTCCTATTCTACCCCTACAGCTAATGTGTGATGCATCCCCTTATGGTGTCGGAGTGATGGGATCCCACATCATGCCGTCAGGTGAAAGAAGGCCCATTACTTTTGTGTCTCGAACATTAAGCATGGCTGAAAGTAATTACATACAAATTGAGAGGGAAGCATTAGAGATCATCTTTGGAGTAAACAAATTTCATCAATTCCTGTGTGGAAGAAAGTTCACACTATTGATGGACCTTCATCTATTAACTACCATTTTTGGACCACAAACGGGAATTCTGTCACTGACAGCAAATAGAATGCAGAGTTGGGCATTGCTATTGTCTGCACATTATTATACCGTCAAGTATTGACAATCAAGTCTAGATTATAATGCGGTTGGACTGTCAAGATTACCACGACCAAGTATTTTTTCAGCTAGTAGTTCATCAAATTACTCAAGCTGAAATATCCTCTGCTTTGAACAGGTAGACAGTTCACCAATCACTTCTGGACAAGTGGAAAAGTACACTCAGAGTGATCTGACACTCTCTGAAGTGATGGACATGGCATTAAGAGGTAGGACCTCAGAACTAACACCTGACTTGAAACTGTACTCCTCTAGAAGACTGGAGTTGTCAGTACGGTCTGCATTTCTTCATTGGGGGCTCAGAGAGATCATTCTGCCACCTTTGAGAAGACGAGTGTTAGACAAGTTACCCAAGGGTCATTGCGGAATCATCTGCATGAAGGTGTTATTTTCGGTGGTCTGGATTGGACGCAGAAATTGAAGAAAAACCGGCAATGTATTCTTCATGTGATATGGTAAGAAACTGCCACTCTTAGCACTGCTGCATCCCTGGGAATGATGTGGAGATGCCGGCGTTGGACTGGGGTAAGCACAGTAAGAAGTCTCACAACACCAGGTTAAAGTCCAACAGGTTTATTTGGTAGCAAATACCATAAGCTTTCGGAGCAATGCTCCTTCATCAGATGGAGTGGAAATCTGTTCTCAAACAGGGCACAGACACAGAAATCAAATTACAGAATACTGATTAGAATGCAAATCTCTACAGCCAGCCAGGTCTTAAATGTACAGACAATGTGAGTGGAGGGATCATTCAACACAGGTTAAAGAGATGTGTATTGTTTAAGACCTGGCTGGCTGTAGAGATTTGCATTCTAATCAGTATTCTGTAATTTGATTTCTGTGTCTGTGCCCTGTTTGAGAACAGATATCCACTCCATCTGACGAAGGAGCATTGCTCCGAAAGCTTATGGTATTTGCTACCAAATAAACCTGTTGGACTTTAACCTGGTGTTGTGAGACTTCTTACTGTCCCTGGGAATAGCCAGAAGAGGCTTGACAGCAAGTATATGTAGACTTTGCGGGACCTTTTGAAGGACATATGTTCTTAGTAACAGTTGATGCTCATTCAAAATGGCCAGAAGTCGCTATAATGAAATTTACTTAAATCAGAAAAGAGTATGGAGAGGCTAGGATAAGTCTTTAATAGGTTTCCCTGAACAATTGGTAAGCGACAACAGACCTCAATTTGGCTCCCAAGAATTTGAAAGTTTCTTGAAAGAGAAGGGTATTTAACATATTAGGCCTTCTCAAAAGTCAACCTACGGAAAGCAACTGGCCCAGATGGGGTACCCAGATGAGCACCAGGTTCCTGCATGAAGCAGTTGGCGGGGATATTCGCAGACATTTTCAACCTCTCTTTACACGAATTGGAAGTCCCTACCTGCTTCAAGAAGACGAGTATCATCCCAATACCAAAGAAAAGCCAGGCAGCGTGCCTTAATGACTATCGTCCGGTGGCTTTGACATCATTATGAAGTGCTCCGAAAGTTTAGTCATGGCACAAATCAATTCCTGCCTCCCAGACTACCTGGTTCCACTACAGCTTGCCTATCACCGCAACAGGTCTACAGCAGACGCCATCTTTCTGGCCCTACACTCAACCCTCAAACACCTAGATAACAAAGACACCTATATCAGACTCCTATTCATAGACTACAGCTCAGTCTTTAACACTATCATTTCTATGAGACTCATCTCTAAACTTCGTGGCCTGGGGCTCAGCTCCTCCCTCTGCAACTGGATCCTAGACTTCCTAACCCACAGACGGCAGTCAGTAAGGATAGGCAATAACACCTCTTCCATGGTCATCCTCAACACCGGTGCTCCACAAGTCTATGTCCTCAGCCTTTACTATATGCCTTATAAAGCTCTGACTGGCCAAATTCCCCTCCAACTTGATTTTCAAGTTTGCTGATGACACCAGCGTTGTGGGTCGGATCTCAAACAATGACGAGACGGAGTACAGTAATGAAATAGAGAATCTGGTGAACTGATGCAACGACAATAATCTCTCTCTCAATGTCTACAAAATGAAGGAGATTGTCATCGACTTCAGGGAGCGTAGTTGAGGCCATGCCCCTGTCTACATCAATGGGAACAAAGTAGAAATGGTCGAAAGCGTCAGATGTTTAAGGTATCCAGATCACCAACAACCTGTCCTGATCCCTCCATGCGGATGCTATAGTTAAGAAAGTCCACCAACACCTCTATTTTCTCAGAACACTAAGGAAACTTGGCATGTCGGTTACAACTCTCACCAACTTCTACAGATGCACCATAGAAAGCATTCTTTCCTGTTGTATCATAGCTTGGTATGGCTCTACCCTGCCCAAGATCGCAATAAACTACAAAGGGTCACGAACGAAGCCCAATCCATCACTCAAACCAGCTTCCCATCCATTGACACTTGTCTATACTTCCCCCGCCTCGGAAAAGCAGCCAGCATAGAAATCATAGAAACCCTACAGTGCAGAAAGAGGCCATCTGGCCCATCGAGTCTGCACCGACCACAATCCCACCCAGGCCCTACCCCCATACCCCTACATATTTACCCGCTAATCCCTCTAACCTATGCACCTCAGGACACTAAGGGGCAATTTTAGCATGGCCAATCAACCTAACCCGCACATCTTTGGACTGTGGGAGGAAACCGGAGCACCCGGAGGCATAATCAAGGACCCCACGCACCCCGGACAAACTCTCTTCCACCTTCTTTCATCGGGGAAAAAGTCTGAGGACACGTACCAACCAACTCAAAAACAGCTTCTTCCCTGCTGCCATCAGACTTTTGAATGAATCTACCTCACATTAAGTTGATCTTTCTCTACACCATTGCTATGACTGTAACATTTCATTCTGCACTCTCTCCTTTCCTTCCCTATGCACGGTTTGCTTTGTCTGTATAGCACGCAAGAAACAACACTTTTCACAGTATACTAATACAGCCACAATAATAAATCAAAATCAAATTCACTGCACCATCCTGCTCTGAACAAATTAGCAAAATGTTTTGTCCAAATCATGAAACATACATTGAGAGCAACCAGGGAACAAGATTCGCTGGTTAAAAATCATAACTAATTCCTACTTGAGTACAGCAATACTGTTCTTCTACAACTAAAACCTCTCCTGCATTATTAATGATGAAGAGACAATACATTCGACACTGACTTGTTGAAACCTCCAAAAAAAAAAAAATCACACAATAACAAGTGATAGAATGGTGGGAAAGCACAACAAGGACAAAATCTAGCTCGGAATTACTTCACAGGAGAGAAATGGGTTCCTGGCACGATCCTTGCACAGACTGGACCCGTCTTGTATACCAGAGATGATGTCACTTGGAGGAGACACGCGGACCAGCTGCTTGTGGGAAGAACTGATCCACCGGAAATGCAACCTGCTGAAAATCCGGGTTCAACTGCACAAAGTCCTGACCTGAACCTTCCTGCAACCGTGACGCCAACAGATTAAAGCAACCCCTCACCTGCAGACCAAACACAGAGTCAACCTCTGGTTGCAGAGTTGATGCTGGTCAAACCAACCACGAATGACGATCGTGCAGAGATGAAAATGCGGAGGTTACAACCAGTGCAAAAAAGACAAAGGTTCACTGGCAAACGTTCCGAGAGTGATGACCTCCAGACCATCTGACTTATTGATTATTATTCACGTTGCACTTGTTTGAATTTGTTAAGGACATTCAATTTAAAGGTAGAGGAAATGTTACGTATTACTATTGATTCTTGGTAGCTACACTAAGCATTGTCTTTTAATATATTTATGTGTTCACTGGAAGTGACATCACTGGTCATTTGCATGGGAAACTGCATGTACTGAGCACCACCTTGTAAATAAAGCTCTGTTATTTTTAACCCTCTGTGCTTCCTAACATCAATTTTCCAACATGCAACATAAAACCTGTAACCTCTGTTGTTCCTTTATTCAAACCAAATGGGTTTTGTCTTTGATTACTCAGCTATACCATCACTCCTCAGTGCAGTTTTTTTGATCAATACTGCCACTTTCCTGTCATTACTGAATAACACATAATCAGAAATATTAAGTTTCCAAACCTCTCCTCGAGTCAGATTTCTGTTATTGTCACTATATCATAGTCTCATGTGACAGCTTGTGGCTGAAATTCACTAACCTTATCGACCATGCTGCACAAATTTATACTTCGAACTAATCTTAGATTTGCTCACATTTGCCCGTCTGATCTCTCCCATTTCTGAACTATTCTTTGCTCTTGTGCTATTTATCTCTCTCATTCTTACATGCACTTTGTTTCACCGTACTATTGTTTCATATTGGTGTCCATCACCCTGCAAAATTAAATTAAATTAAATACTCTTCTGCAGCACTAACTAATCTTTGCATTGAGGACACTGGTCCCCAGCTCTCCTGAAGTGCAACCCGATTTCTTGAATAGGTCCATCCTGCACCGGAACTGGTCCCAGTGCTCCAGAAATCTTAAATGCTCCCTCTACAGCCGCATGTTAACCTGTATTATCCTAATATTCCTAGACTTGCTAGCATATGGTATTCAGAGTAATCCAGAGATAATCACGTAAAATTACTGATGTTGTGTTGGAAGATAACGTATCAAGATTGATCAGCAGTGAAAAATAGGCCACTAATCACTTATATTAGACAATTCCTAAAGTAGATGAAAAATTCATTGCAGAATTTGTGCTGCCTAATATATCACACATTTTATGCATTTCTAGTTGCCAAGATACTAGTGCCTAGCACCAGAACAGTTTTGGAGAATGCAAGTCATGTTACAGCAATAAAACAACTCACACAACATGATGAATAATATCAACATTATCTTCCATGGGTCAGTAATGAGCAAGGGGATGGAATCAGTGACTAGGGAATGGAGCCCATTGCTGGGACTGCAGACCATGTTTTTAATCTTTCTGATGTTTGATTGGAGGAAATTTCTGCTCATCCAGAGCTTTGTCATTCAAGCAGCTCAACAAGACGGGGGCAGTGTGAAAAGTTTTAATCTAAAGATTCTCTATTCCTTTGTCACCTTCAATAAAAGATTTTCATTAAATTTTCCTTTTTATTCATTATTTTGACTTTGAACTTGCCACATTGGAATATGACAGAGACCAGCCTTTTACTGTATATTGACATCATTTCTGCTATTTTGATAGCTTTTTTTTTCACACAGAGGGTGGTGGGCGAGTGGAATCGGCTGCCGTCAGTGGTGGTGGAGGCAAACTCAATAGGGTCTTTTAAGAGGCTCCTGGATGAGTACATGGGACTTAATAGGATGGAGGGTTATAGGTAGGCCTAAAAGGTAGGGATATGTTCGGCACAACTTGTGGGGCCTAAGGGCCTGTTTTTGTGCTGCAGTTTTTCTATGTTTCTTTTTTTACAGTTACCTAGTGGTACACAAACAGACTAATGATTCAGCATGTACAGATGGATTAATACAAGCTTCCACATAAACATATCAGAAAAATATTTAATTATTGCTTGTGCTTGCACATTTTCCCTTGAATAATTTTTAAAACATATTTTAACCATTTTTCTCCTTTAGTGGAAGTGCAAACTAGAGAACTGCATTGACCAAATAGCAGAGCACTGATGCCCATCAGATTACCTTCCTATCATGCAGACTTTCATACGACAAGGTGTGATCAGAATCATCTGTTCCATTTACAATCCATTCAATATGGGCAACATACTTTAGGACTGACAAAGCACAAATGGAAAACATATAGCAAAGCCAATGAGGCCTCTGGAATTTTGTGTTTATAAAAATGATCTTACTGTAGTGAACAACAGACTAATACTAGGAAACAATTCCCAGAATGAGTACAGATACATTACAAGTTACATGAACAAGTTTAAGTTGTCAAATGCTTGGAATACTACCACTACTAAAAAAGAAATCAAAGCATTCAATTTAGAAAGGATTATAGAAATGTGCTTCCTCCATTAGAGGCGCTCAGTTGAGGGTTCAGGAACAGCGTACAGTCCCATTTGGACAATCATTAGAAGTGAGAAAGTCACACTGCCTCCACTAAAGTCTTTTATTTAAATAAGCACTTCCATCAATTATAATTGCTCTTTTGGGAGGTAATTTCCTGTGAACTATGTACTTATGTGCACATATCTATGTTCTTGTTACAAATCTAATTAGGGGAATGTACTTTAACTACCACTGCTGAATTTTAATGCCAGTCTGCCTGTTATTCATAAGATTATATAACAGATTGGTTAAGTTATGGAAGTTAACCATAGAAAAATAATTACAGAAAAGATGAATGATATTTTTACTTCAGGACTATATCCAGATTTACAGCGAGCAATTTGATAAATTTGGTATGTCAATTACTTTCGCGTTGGCTGGAACTGTGTACAGATTCTCAATTATAAGTGGGTCTCTGTTTGCTGTTGGATTACCCCAGCATATTCCAACGTGGCAAGTTAAAGGTCAACATAATAAAAAAGAAAAATAAATTGAAATCTTTTATTGAAGGTAACAATGAATAGAGGAGCTTTAGATTAGAACTCTTGACACTGCCTCTGTATTTTTAAACTAATTGGGCTAGTAACAAATTAGAAGAACCAAATATACTAAATGATCCCAATGAAAAAGCAATGGGCAAGATTTCACCTTCTATAACTTTTACTTTATCAAACCAGAATCAATATGAAAATCATGGTCAACATAAATTATAACTTACACATTAAATAGCTGGCACAACAAAAATAGATCTCATAAATTTATCAGGCAGCCCACTCAGCATATATGGCACGAACTTCAGCCAAAAACATCAAGATTCTGAGCTTCCTTGGGGGTAATCCAATAGCAAATAGAGACCCACTTATATTTGAGAATCTGTACACAATTGTTGCTGCACCAATCAATGTGAAAGTAATTGACAAATCAAATTTATCAAGGTACAATTCCAGCTTCTTCCCTTCAAATATTTAGCCACTGGTTCTCATCTGACAGCAACTCTCACTCAACCCGAGTTCCTTGAGTGCAATCTTCAACATGCAGCCGAGCTCAGCCTATGCGGTTGGCAGCTGCACGTTCAGGAAAGGGCTGAAGAGTACACTCCAGCTAGCCTCAAGTATTTAAAGTTAGTCTGTCCCTCTTAAAGGAATGAAAAGAAACTGCTGCTGCCAGTGCTACAACTGGAGAGAAGGAAAATGGAGTACCAAGAGAGAGAAAGGTTTGTCAGGTTGACACATGCTGTGCATAGTCATGGAGCACTGCGACCATTTGGTCCATCAGCAAGTGATCAGGGTGTCATGTATTGCACAGCATGGGAGGCTGGTGGTGCACTGAGTAGATGTCCTTTGACAATACATTCACTGACCTTGATACCCACATAATGTCAGTAAACTTATTCCAACACTGCTGCTAGATCCTGGGACCAGAGCCCAGGAGCTGACCTTCCGGGCTACCTGCTGCCACTGCAATTTCAAAGCAGCAGAGGACATCAAGCAGCCTGGTCCCATTCTTCTCACCATGGGAAAGGTGGTCAATCTCACAATTGCAATTCCTGATCCAGCAGTTAAACAGTTCTGGGTGGCTACTACCTTCACAGCAAAAGTGAAAGCTACCCAACGTAGATACGAAGTGTAGAATCAGAAATCTCGTTTATCATCACAAAAGAAAATATATCATCTTTCAGTTGAAATGATTCGACATTATAAGGAATTTAATTTGAATAGGTGAGAACAGAAACTAATCAGGATATGTGTACCTGCTATATTTTCTCTTCATCAGTTCACACAGTTTGTGATCGTTGAAAAAGTTGTCTACTTTGATAACAAGCTTGCGAAATTCCAGCCATTTCATCAGCTAACAGATGGAGATGGTTATCAGATACCATAACGTTATTCTGCTTATATTATTAAAATATACCACTCCCTTGTGAATATCATGTCGTATTATCATTTCTCTTGATTCTTGATCTTTAATATATTCAATATAAATGGTGTATTTTTAAAAGCAATTAATGGTTTGCAGCACTGATTCAAACTCTCATATGATCCAAGATATTGTGGGTCAACCCTCAGCATGTGGACTGCACCGTTTCAAGAAGGGAACTCATCACCACCTTCTCAAGGGCAAGTAGGGATGGGCAATAAATACTGCCTGCCAGCAATGCCCATGTACCATGAACGAATAAAAAAAACATTTTCTCCAGTCAGTGGCATTGCTCATACAAGTCCAAGATTTGGAGTGTGAATGTGGTCACTTCCCATAGGCCTACTGCAACTTAAATGATACAGCAATTCATCTGTTGCTGCAATAGAGCAAATGTACTAAACTATATATCACATGACAGATACAAGGTCAACAGAACCTAGCACACTACTCAAATAAAAACAGGAAATGTTGGAAATATTCAACATGTCAGGCATCAGCTATGACATGAGAGACAAAATTAATGTTACAGGTCAATTTTCCAGAACTGGAAAACTGGAGGGACACAACAGATTTTATGCAAGTACAGAGGGAGGCAAAGGGAAATAAAAACAAAAGAGATGGTCTGTGACAGGGTGGAAGTGAAGAGAGATTAAATGATAAAAGAAATGAAGATGCAGACAAAATGGGGTGCTGGTGGGACAAGCAATGAAACAAAAGATAAGACCAGGGGAGGTGCGGATATCAATATCAGCATCACGATCAACATCTGCTGACTGGAAAAATTGCAGGATAGGATCTGAGTTCAATGATAGCCTAGAATATCCGATATCCTGGCGGTTGTACCCAGAGAATACCCCAGAAGATGCACTGGGGAACTCCAAAAGTCCCTGGGAAAGTTGCTCAGAAAGTTCAAACTTTTGATGGACAATTACCTCCACTGGGAACCATCCTATTTTCTGATACAGATCGAAGACTTTGAACGGTTCTGACTCTCTGAGCAGAAATAACTACACAGAAAACGTTAGAAAGATTAAAACCATTCCCAGCACCTGGCTAACTATAGTACTGATTCTCGCTCACCCCAACCACAAACGACACCCCCAATGGACCCCTTGACCACCATCATAACCCCAACCAACCAATCTCTCTAACCGCAATGCATCATCCATCTCTCCCAGCTATCACCCCATCCTTGACTAATGTCCTCATCCCGTCAACCTACCAGCCTCCTGACTACCCTCCTAACCCCCTCCAAACCACCCAACCAGCCACACACTCCATCCCCCCTGATGAGCCCCCTCATCCCTATCTACACTGAACCGTCATATTACCCTTCCCCAATCTCCCTGACTACCCTCCCAAATACCTCTCCCGCCCCCCCCACACCGACTATCCCCCAACTACCACCAGCTACCCGGACTGCCCCCACCCCTCAATACCCTGCTGACTCCGATCCCCCAACTAGCCCATACTACATCCCAACCACCACCCACCTCTCACCCCACTAGATTACACCCCAACACAATCCCTTCCCGAACCTGCTTGACTAAGGTAGGGTAAAAGTAGAAGTAGCCAAATAGCATTCCGACTGCAATTGCCACTCTTTGGAAGTTCTGGCCCATTAGTGAGTGAGTCCAGAAGGCTGAAAATTACATAATAAAAGGTGAAGTTATGTTCCACAAGCTTCTGTTAAGTTTCATTAGAACAGTGTAGAAGGCCAAGGACAGGAAGGTCAGAATAGTAGTGGGTTGGAGAATTAAAATGACAACGCTTGAAAACTGAACCAAAGTTTTCCACAAAGCAATCACCCCATCTGAGTTTGTTCTCCCCAGTGTATTGGAGACTGCACCACAAAGCTGGGCTTGTTTCTCTTTAAAGCAGTAAAGGCCAAGAGGAGATTTGATCGAGATGTTGAAAATCATGACAGGTTTAGCTGGAGTAAATAAAGAGAAACTTTCCAATGGCTGGTGGCAAATAACCAACAGGAACAAATTTAAGGAGATTGGAAATAGGATCAGAGGCAGGCAACATTAGGGGAATCTTTTTTTTTTACATAGCAAATCGTTAAATAGCAAATTTGGAATTCACTGATAGTGTGGTATTGGAAACAGATTCAAGTGCAGCTTTCAAAAATAAATTGGACAAATGCTTGAAGGAGAAGAAACTGCAGTGATATGGGGAATGAGTATGGGAGCAGGGTTAAATGCAGTTGATGTTGTCTGCATGGACTTTGACAAGATACCGCATGGTAGGTTGTTGCATAAAGTTAAATCTCATGGGATCCAGGATGAGGTATCTAAATGGATACAAAATTGGCTTCTGTGGTTGTAGAGGGTTGTTTTTCAAACTGGAGGCCTGTGACCAGCGGTGTGCCTCAGGGATCAGTGCTGGGTCCACTGTTATTTGTCATTTATATTAATGATTTGGATGAGAATATAGAAAGCATGGTTAGTAAGTTTGCAGATGACACCAAGATTGGTGGCATAGTGGACAGTGAAGAAAGTTATCGCCAATTGCAACGGGATCTTGATCAGTTGGGCCAGTGGGCTGACGAATGGCAGATGGAGTTTAATTTAGACAAATGCGAGGTGATCCATTTTGGTAGACTGAACCAGGGCAGGACTTACGCAGTTAATGGTTGGGCGTTGGGGAGAGTTACAGAACAAAGAGATCTAGGGGTGCATGTTCATAGCTCCTTGAAAGTGGAGTCACAGGTGGACAGAGTGAAGAAGGCATTCGGCATGCTTGGTTTCATCGGTCAGAACATTGAATACAGGAGTTGGAATGTCTTGTTGAAGTTGTACACGACATTGGTAAGGCCACACTTGAAATCCAGTGTGCAATTCTGGTCACCCTATTATAGAAAGGATATTATTAAACTAGAAAGAGTGCAGAAAAGATTTACTAGGATGCTACCGGACTTGATGGATTGAGTTATAAGGAGAGGCTGGATAGACTGTGACTTTTTTTTCTGGAACGTAAGAGGCTGAGGGGTGATCTTATAGAAGTCTATAAAATAATGAGGGGCACAGATCAGCTAGTCAATATCTTTTCCCAAAGCTAGGGGAGTCTAAAACTGGAGGGCATAGGTTTAAGGTGAGAGGGGAGAGATACAAAAGTGTCCAGAGGGACAATTCTTTCACACAGAGGGTGGGGAGTGTTTGGAACAAGCTTCCAGAGGTAGTAGTAGAGGCGGGTACAATTTTGTCTTTTAAAAAGCATTTAGATAGTTACATGGGTATGATGGGTATAGAGGGATATGAGCCAAATGCGGGAAATTGGGATTAGCTTAGGGGTTTTTAAAAAAAAGGGCGGCATGGACAAGTTGGGCTGAAGGGCCTGTTTCCATGCTGTGAACCTCTATGACTCTATATGAAAGAGTTAAATGCTCTTTGAAAGACCCAGTGGAAACTCGATGGTTTAAATAGTCTCTTGCCATGTCATATTATTCTATCATTGTATGAAGTCAATAGCCGACAACAAAAACATTTTACACCTGATATAAAAGGAACTGCAGGGCATTCATTTCTTACCTTCGACTTTAGTACGGCTTTTAATTTCATATTGGTTGCATTCATGTTTCTGTTCATGCTGAAAGGCAGAAATAACCTTTAATCCTATTCTTGAGTATCAAATACGCATTTTTTGTTCACTCACTAGAATTATTGCTTTTTTCTTTGTAATTATGTTCATAAAGAAACAATCAATAACTTCAGACAAATGGGACAGTTTCATTTCTAGAACCAACATTAAGCAGTACCAGTGATAGATTTTTGCTGACCAGATGCAACCTAAAGTTTCAAACTCTCCCAGAACAGATTTATAGGAACTAGCTTAATGTAACACTGTACGTACTCTACATTATATCAATGCGCCCATGTAAGTGAGCAGCTTCTGAAAAACAGCATACATACCTTATTTTTTGTACTTCTCAAACTTACAAATTGAGTCAGATTTAAAAATTAATGACAAATACACAGGAAAGTTGTGTACGGAGTGTTTATGTCCAATGAAATGTAACAATTTACAAGATTATTATACTTTGGGATTGTAGCTTTAAATCCAGGGTAAATAAGAGGTCACATAACCTCTTCTGCAGTCTGCCTGACAGTGAACCTGGGTGGTTTGATTGTTAGAGATGAAAGGAAGGCTTATATTGTTTTCTTGAGAAGGCGGCACAAGATATTTACTGCTGGAGACAATGACAGCAATCTGAGTTTACAATGTGCAGACTTTGAGTTTCCCAAAGACCCAGTAAGGTGTTATAGGGCTGCAAACAAGCATCAGTAAACTATCCATTTACCTCCAAGATGAAAAGGACTTGGAGTTAGAGATAGTTCATTAGTGTTTCTACCTCAATGCACATTGCCACAGGAAAGAGGGCCAATTTGCGATCAAGGTTGCCTACAAACGAATGATTATCACAGACAACAGAAGTTCTGTGCAGAGAAAATACTGCTTTGGTTTGGCGAGCTGCTCCAGCCGGATGCAGGAGGCAGATGGTCTTTAGCCAAAGAAATGCATCCTTCAGCCTTCCAGGAGTTACGTTCAGGTGTGGGAGGGCATGAGACACAAGAATAATAATCAGAATAGACTTTACTGCTGGTGGTAGATTTAAGAAAGTCCCCGAGAACTGAGGAAAGTGCCTGAAAATGAGCACTCAAAGTTACTGCTCAGTGAAGTGGTAAAACTGGAACCCCTTGAAATCTGGGAGCAGCTGTGGACTGTTTGCTAAAAGGACTGTAATTCTGTGGGGAGCGCAATGGATGCTAAGTGTACAAGGGAAATGTCATTTTCTGTAGTTACAGTGCAAGTTGCCTACAAAAAGAAAGTAATGTTTAGTCAGTAGGGGTCATTTGTTACAATAAAAGTTTTAAAACGTGCAATCTAGCCATGTCATTCTTCCAGCTATTAACTGAAATTTCAACAGGATCAGAATAGGTCATTTTGGGTCCCAGGAGTCTATTCCACCATTCAAGTAAATCATTGCTGATGTAATTGTGGTGCAAACTCAACTTTCTTGGTCTACCCACCACAATCTTTAACTTATCAAAAGCACTATGCAACTCAGTTTCCAATGTATCCAGTGATCCAGCCTTGATTGACCTCTGAGGAGGAGAACTCCAAACACTAACAACCCTCAAAGGGGAAATTCCTGCTATTTTCCATCTTAAATAGGAGGCTCCTTATTTTGAAATCATGCCCTCTCGATCTACATTTCCCTACAAGAGCAATATCCTCTCAGCATTTACCCTGTCAAGCTCCCTCAGAATCCTTTATGTGTCAATAAGATCACCTCTCATTTTTCTAAACGCCACTAAATATTGGCTCAGCTTCCCAACCTCCCCTCATAAAATAAACCTCTTCATCCCGGGAATCAGCATGGCAAACCTTCTCTGAACTGCCTCCCATGCAAGTGTGTCCCTCCTTAAGTAAGGTTACCAAAACTACACACAATGCTGTCTCACCTAAGCTGTCCAGTTGTAGCAAGATCTCCTTTATTTTATACTCCATCCTCCTTGCAATAAAGACCAACATTCATTTGCGTTCCCAATTGTTTGCTGTACCTACACACTGATGTTTTGTGATTCATGTATAAGGATATCCAGGTTCCTCTGCACCATAGCATTCAACATTCTCTCTTCATTTTAAATGCTTTTCTATTCCTCCTGCCAAAGTGCTTAAACGTAATCGGTCTCTACGGAGATTGTAAAAGGAACCAGAGCTGGCATTCCTTTCAATTAGCCTCTTTTCTCTGATGGTTGTTGTGACACCTGTCATCTCATTTTGCTGTATTAGACTCAACTTAGTGCAGAGATAAAAAGATGCTGTTAAAACAACTGGTGTCATTCATTCCACCTTTAGCTACATAATGACAGAAACTGAAGCATTCATTTTTAAAAAGGGATTTCACCCTTTCTCAAGATAAATCACATAAGAATGGGTAATTTGAACATTTATTTATTTGGTTCCACCCCTTTACAACATTTAAGGTTTGTATTTAATTAGTGATTGTGGAAATCAGAGGACGTTAAACCCAGTGTGGAACAAGAGTACTTCAGCATCATATGAATAAAGCTTCTTCCAGAGTGTCTGGCTCTGCCTCACTCCAATGCAACCCCCAATATGTTAATACCACTTCAAACTAAAATACTGTTTACAGAAAAGGCTAAAATGGTTAAAAGGATTTTGTGTTTTTTTGGCATTAATTTAATTTTCACAGGGAGAGAAGTAACACACATTCCAACATACACTGAATCTAGAAAATTAGGGACATTTTGAGGCATTGCATCAGCTAGGATAGTCATGGTACGAAGTCTCACAACACCAGGTTAAAGTCCAACAGGTTTATTTGGTAGCAAATACCATAAGCTTTCGGAGCGCTGCTCCTTCGTCAGATGGAGTGGAAATATGCTCTCAAACAGTGCACAGAGACACAACATCATGTTGTGTTGTGTCACATGATCACATGATGTTGTGTCTCTGTGCACTGTTTGAGAGCACATCTTAGTTGGCATCTGTAGAGTCAGAGTGATCCCAGGGTGATCCCAGACAATAGCCTGGATTAATGCCCTTCAGAACCCTAATAGAGAACTCTCTCTCTCACTCCCTCCTTTCACATTCTGCAACTGCCAATGTAAGTGCTTAAGGAAAAGTGGAACTTTTAGCAGCTCACCCGTACCCCAGCCACTCTCAGAGTTGAGTCCTTAGCTCACACATCAGGTCTCTTGTTCGCAACATGACCAGGAACTTTCACACTTGCTCTTGTCCTCTTCCGCTCTGCACTCAATAACCTTGTAGGGAGAGTCATGCTTCAGTTGGTATTACTATCATCTTTGAATCAAAGATAGCGAGTTCATGTCCCACTCCATATGCCACTCCCTACACCATGAGCTCTTATTTTTTGTATTAACCTTCGATGTAGTACTTTGTCAAATGCCTTCTGGAAATCTAAGTACAGCACATCGATAGGTTCCCCTTCATCCACGTTGCTTGTTACTTCAAAGAACTCCAGTAAATTAGTCAAACATGATTTCCCTTGCACAAAACCATGTTGGCCGCGATGCTCCTATTCCGTCGCGCTAGTTTTTTAGCGCATCGGGCCAGGAGAATCTCGCAGTGGGCGACGGGTGGGATTCATGCATTTGTTCCGCTCCGATAGCATCTCCCAGTGCCAGATTTCCGGCACTGTTCTGTGCCGGAAATCGGTGAGGAGGGGCAGAAGTTATTTAAATATTACTTTAAATATGATTATCAGGCCCAGGACTGAAGTCTCCAGGTCCGTTAAACTCTCCCCCAGCCGGGATAACTCCCCACTAACAGGGAGCTAGTGGCCCGACCTCGCTGGAGTGAAGGGGGGGAACAAAATCGGGGCCCCCCAGAGGGTTGGGTGCCAGGAGTTTGTCCCCTGGGCATTAGCACCCTTGATGTGGAGATGCCGGCGTTGGACTGGGGTAAACACAGTAAGAAGTTTAACAACACCAGGTTAAAGTCCAACAGGTTTATTTGGTAGCAAAAGCCACACAAGCTTTCGGAGCTGCAAGCCCCTTCTTCAGGTGAGTGGAAATTCTGTTCACAAACAGAGCATATAAAGACACAGACTCAATTTACATGAATAATGGTTGGAATGCGAATACTTACAACTAATCAAGTCTTTAAGAAACATCCTTTCTTGCAGCGTATCAGGTAGACAACGTTGGCCGAGTTGCAAGAGTATGTACCGTGTACCTGGTGGATGGTGTTCTCACGTGAGATGATGGCATCTGTGTCGATGATCCGGCACGTCTTGCAGAGTTGCTGTGGCAGGGTTGTGTGGTGTCATGGTCACTGTTCTCCTGAAGGCTGGGTAGTGTACCACCAGGTACACGGTACATACTCTTGCAACTCGGCCAACGTTGTCTACCTGATACGCTGCAAGAAAGGATGTCCCGAGGCATGGTACATTGGGGAAACTATGCAGATGCTGCGACAACGGATGAATGAACACCGCTCGACATCACCAGGCAAGACTGTTCTCTTCCTGTTGGGGAGCACTTCAGCGGTCACGGGCATTCGGCCTCTGATATTCGGGTAAGCGTTCTCCAAGGCGGCCTTCGCGACACACGACGGCGCAGAGTCGCTGAGCAGAAACTGATGGCCAAGTTCCGCACACACGAGGACGGCCTCAACCGGGATATTGGGTTCATGTCACACTATCTGTAACCCCCACAGAGTTTCACTGGCTGTCTTGTCTGGAGACAATACACATCTTTTTAGCCTGTCTTGATGCTCTCTCCACTCACATTGTTTTGTTTCTTAAAGACTTGATTAGTTGTAAGTATTCGCATTCCAACCATTATTCATGTAAATTGAGTCTGTGTCTTTATATGCTCTGTTTGTGAACAGAATTCCCACTCACCTGAAGAAGGGGCTTAGAGCTCCGAAAGCTTGTGTGGCTTTTGCTACCAAATAAACCTGTTGGACTTTAACCTGGTGTTGTTAAACTTCTTATTGGCACCCTAGACAGTGGCAAACTGTGCCCCATGGAACTTCCCAAGGGGCAAAGTGCCAATGCCCAGGGGGCATGGGGCAGTGCATATGGGGGGGGGGGGCGCCTTGGGCACGATCGGTGGGGGTAAGGGGTCCTACTGCCACTCTGCAGTTGGGATCGGTGGGGGAAGGAGAGAAGCCAGCAATCAGTGCTGGCTGGGGGTGGGTGGGGGGTCAGTGGCCCACTCAGCACACTGATTTCAGCCTCTCCAGTGGGGATAGACGCCGCCCCCTAAACTTTAATGATATTCACGCTGGTGGCCTCTGCAGTGCACAGAGTGTGGGAGATTCTTCTCTGAACTCCCACTGAAAAAAATGGAGTGAGTTACTCCAGTTTTGACACGAATGCGACACTTCAAATTTTTTGGGGAGAATTCCGGCCGTTGACTCTGCCTGGTTGCATTGAAATTTTCTGAGTTTCTTGCTATAACTACCTTAATAATAGATTCAAGCAATTTCTCTATGACAGTTATTGATCTAACTGGCCTGTAGTTTCCTGCTTTCCATCTCCTTCCTTTCTCAAATACAGGAGCTAGATTCACTATTTTCCAATCTGATGGGACCTTTGCAGAATCTAAGGAATTTGAGAAAATTAAAACCAATGCGTCACTATCTCAACACCCACGTTTTTTCAGACCTCAGGATTAGGTCCATCTGGATCTGGTGGTGGAGTACCACAGGTATCAGTGCTGTGGCCTCAAAAACTTACAATCTGCATCAATCCAATTTATACCCCTTAGATGAAGGGACCAGATGTATGGTTGCTACATTTTGCTGTTGACACAAATATAGGTAGGAAATTCAGTTGTGAAGAGAGCATAACAGAGTCAGCAAAGGAGTGGTGAGTGAGCAGTTGAGCGCATCCACATTCGATATTTCCATTCCTGGCCCATGCTGGATAGCGTAGCTTTGTGCAGCTAGCAATAGAGCCCATCTTTGCAGACTCTGAGGCAACTGTTTATCCTCTCAGAATAAACCTAGCAATGGTTTGTGATATGTTACAATGGTGAAATGTCTACCATATATATTGATGAAGCCTCTTCACTGCACAGATTACCACCAAACTTTGTCAATCGGAGAATACTTTTCCTCAACATCTGACGGAAATGCAATTGGCCCCGCCACTCCATCTGACATCTTATGGGACAAGACTGCTCCCACTCCATATGGTGATGCGTCACAGATAACTACCAAAAGTTTGGTTGGATCAAAGTGTGCAGGCAGTGCTGATGACTGGAAGGCTTGCTTTACTTTTACAAACCACTCTTTTTGTGCTTCTTGACATTTCTATCACTGATGTTTCTTCAAAAGCTGGTGAAGTGGGGCTAAAATTGTAGACACCTTTCGTGAGAATCTGCCGTCGTAATTCACCATTCCTAGGAATGATTTTAACTCGAATACATTTTTAGGTTGTGGTACTTCCTTAATGGCTTTAACTTTGTCCTCCAAAGGCAATAGGCCTTCAGCATCTACCCTGAATCCCAGGAATGTAACTTCATCCAGCTGGAAAGTATATTTCTCTCATTTTAAACGGATGTCCATTTCCTTAAACCTTCTTAGAACCTCCTCTAAATTTGCCTTGTGTTCCTCAGGTGAGGCTCCTGTAATTCGGAGGTCATTAAGATACACCACTATGTTAGGAAGGCCCTGCAAAAAAACTTTCCATCATATGCTGGTGAATGGCACAGGCTGATGGGCTCCAAAGGGTAAACCTATGTACTGGTGTAACCTTTTATGGGTGTTAACCACTGGGCATCTTCATCCAACTCCAGCTGCTGATAGGCGTGACTGAGATCTAACTTGGTGTACTTCAGGCCCCCTGCTAATTTGGCATGGAGGTGCTCAACTCTCTGTCTGAGCTTCTCGATTTACAGTTAATTTATAATCCCCACAGATTCTTAGTGTGATCTGGTTTTCGAAGAGGGACTATAGGTGTAGCCCAATTGGAAAACTATATACAGGTTTTATGACACCTAACTCTTCCAATCTTCCTATCTCCAATTCTACCTTATGACGAAGTGCATAAGGCACTGGGAGGGCCTGAAAAAATTTAGGCGATGTCTCAGGGTTCAAATAAATATTGGCTTTAGCCTCTTTCATGCATCCCAATTCCTTTTGAAAATTCTCACAATCCTCCCCTTTTAACTGTGCACTGCAATCTCCCGACGGCTAACCAAATATATATATCACACACACACAAAAGCAAGGGTCTGACACTACAATACACATTGACCCTCTTCTCCTCCCTAGCTCCAACTGAATTTCCTCCCCATACCAGCAGGGCATGGACCCTTGCTCCTGATTGGCTTCTCATGCGGCCTCTCCATCAGGTTTGGCCTGATCATGCGGCGTTCACAGGATTGCCCCTTTAAAAAAGAGCCACGTTACCACACTTTCATAACAGCTACAGCTGCCATAACAAAAGTTTCAGCTACATTGCCTGAAAGTGATAGAACAGAATGGGGCTCTATTTCCCATTTAAGTTGAGAGAGCAGAACAGGAACAGGGATCTTTCCAACTTTCAATTGCAAGGATTTTTTAAAACAACATGCAGACCCGTTAGTCACTTTAAATCACAAAACATGATAGCAGACGCTGAGAGGACACTTTTTTGCACCTTTAATGCATTATAGCAGTTTCAGGAAAATGTTGTTGTGCATTTCTATTTGTGAGAGATTGTTGTACATAAATTGAATGCCTTGTTTCCAACATTGCAACAGTGACTACAATTCAAACGCGTGACATTGGCTGCAAAGTACCTGATATCAGGAATAGAAAAAAAAAGGGATCACACCATCTGTATTTGGATGACACACTTCTAGACAAATTGAAGTTTGAAGGATTGCCTAGTTGGAGGCATTCGGCAGGTTTGCTCACATTATGTTACTACCATGAAATCTGACCATATGATGCATTGATCATATGTTTATTTAAAATGTTATCGCATTTACCTTGCACAGATTAGATTCTGTACACTTGATTGTCTTGCGCTCACAGCTTGTGCATGAGAAGTCACAAAAACCAGGTGGTCACAAGTGACCAGGCATACAGGTGGAACCATTAAATTATAACTGCATAGCAAACAATCTAGCACCACCTAGTGCAGTCCTCCCCGTAACCTCACTGTCATTAAATATTTCTTATACTCCCCTTCTCATTTACATTAAATATTAGCCTCCACCTCAATTACTACAAGTGGTGAGGTATCCCATGGTCCAATAGCTGTCATTTTAAGAACTATCCTCCTCCCTTCACCCTTAGTTCTTCACATTTACTGGCTGCTGCAACTCCTTGTTTTTGCTGCTGCCCCTGATTCTGCAGATAATTATGGAGCCCATCATGACCCCATCATTCACCACCCACCCCCTGCTTAAGACCTAGACTCCTGATTCCTCATGCCTTTCACATTCCTCAGTCCCTTTCCCTTCACTCCCTAAGACTCTATCCCCACTCATCAACTCTTCCCAGCCCTGATTTCAGGGATCCCCAAATTCTGAGACCCCAAAATGCTCAGACCCCTAAATGCTCCAAGAATACATTCCGGAGACCCCTATTTCAGAGATCCCCCAATTTCAGAGATCCATGATTGCTGATAAGACCATAAGACCATAAGACATAGGAGCGGAAGTAAGGCCATTCGGCCCATCGAGTCCACTCCACCATTCAATCATGGTTGATTTCAACTCCATTTACCCGCTCTCTCCCCATAGCCCTTAATTCCTCGAGAAATCAAGAATTTATCAATTTCTGTCTTGAAGACGCTCAACGTCTCGGCCTCCACAGCCCTCTGTGGCAATGAATTCCACAGACCCACCACTCTCTGGCTGAAGAAATTTCTCCTCATCTCTGTTCTAAAGTGACTCCCTTTTATTCTAAGGCTGTGCCCCCGCGTCCTAGTCTCCCCTGTTAATGGAAACAACTTCCCTACGTCCATCCTATCTAAGCCGTTCATTATCTTGTAAGTTTCTATCAGATCTCCCCTCAACCTCCTAAACTCCAATGAATATAATCCCACGATCCTCAGACGTTCATCGTATGTCAGGCCTACCATTCCTGGGATCATCCGTGTGAATCTCCGCTGGACCCGCTCCAGTGCCAGTATGTCCTTCCTGAGGTGTGGGGCCCAAAATTGCTCACAGTACTCCAAATGGGGCCTAACCAGTGCTTTATAAAGCCTCAGAAGTACATCCCTGCTTTTGTATTCCAAGCCTCTTGAGATAAATGACAACTGATAAATGATAAATGATAATCCCATTTCAAACTCCCCAACATTGTAGCCCCTCCCCACCCCACCAATTTCAAAGCTCTCAAATGCTGAGACTCCCCATTTCAGAGATTCCTGATATTATAGTTTCCCCGAATGCTGATTCCCCCATTTCAGAGACACCAGATTTCACAGTCACATGCCAAATGAATAGATCCCCTATTTCAGCCTGAATGTCAACAGCCACGATTCCCAACTCTCCAGCCACTTCCTGATGGTGTTTGCCATGGTCATAGATCTCTGCACTGATGATCAGGCGATGCAGGGGTCACTTTTAAAGTTTAGTACCATAAAATTAAAGTTTAAACCAGCAATGCCAATTTTCATTATGCCCTAAAGTTGACACAGTTCCCTTGACATCCTATGCTGTTGACACAGAGACTTGAGAATCTTCGGGCCTCACAAATAAATGTAAGAAACTAAAAACTAAGAGTGATGCGCAACAGGATGGTTGCTTCACTATTGCCCAAACTGACTTGACCTGTAATTGCTAGGTCTATCTTTACATCCCTTTTTTTGAACAACGGTGTAACATTTGCAATTCTCCAGTCATCTGGCACCAAACCCTTAGTCAAAGACTGGAAAATTATGGCCAGTGCCTCTGCAATTTCCACTCTCTATTTCCCCCAGTATCCTTGGATGCATCCCAACCTATCCTGGTGTCTTATCAACTCGAGATACAGGCAGCCAATTGAATAATTCCTCTTTATCAATATTCAACTGCTCAAATTACCTCCTCTTTCAACATGACCGGTAAAGACAAATGCAAAGTATTAATTTAATACTTTAGCCATGCCACCAGGCTCCATGGATAAATCCCTTCTTTAGTCTCTAATCGGCCCTACTCCTTTTACCACCCTTTTACTATTAATATACCAATAGAAGGTTTTGGATTCCCTTTTGTATTAGTTGTTAATCTCTCTTCATTTCTCCCTTTTTGCTTCTCCTTTGGATGCTTTTTCAATTCCCCTCTCAACTTTCTATCCTCAGCCTGGTTTTTGGTTGTATTGTGCACCTGATATCTGTTACATAAACATACCTTTTCATCTTAATCTCAACCTCTTATCATTATCATCTTGGGAGCTCTGGATTTGTTTGCCTTGCGTTTCCATTTTGTGGATTATACCTTCCCTGTGCCTGAACTCTCTTCTTTCAAAGTAGCCCATTGTTCAGACACCTGTTTACCTGCCAACCTTCTAATCAATTAAATCAGGGTCAAATCAATTCACATTCCCATTGAAATTTGCTTTCCCCCAGTTAATTATTCTTACTCTGGGTTGTTCCTTGCCCATCTCATTCCCAAGAACCATGCCCAGCAGTACATTATTTTCTATTGGACTGGAAACTTACCACTGTAGAAAATATTCATCATCATGATCACACTTTAGCTATCTTGCCACTCTCTGATCTTCAGTTTATACTGCTACTATCCAAGTCTACATTTGGATAATTAAAGTCTCACATTATAACTATTCAATAATTCTTACACCACTCTAATTTCCTTGCAAATGTGTTCCTCTACATCTTACCCAATGGTTGATGGCTTATTGACTACATTTAGCAAGATACTTGAACGTTTTTGTTCCTTAGCTCTAGCCAAATAAGTTCTGTATTTATTCCCTCTGGGGCATCCTCTCTCTCTCTCATTAGTATTGCTATCCTTTATCAACACCACCCCCCACACCCCTCTATCCTTCCTTCCTTCCTATCTTGTCTGAACACCTTCTATCCACGAATATTTCTCACTCAGCATTCCACATAGCTTATGCACTCACAGCTATCGCTTAGCAACTGGGATGAGGACTAGCTACCAGCAATGCATGTGTCCCCCGCTACCTTTAAAATCCTACTTTTTGAACTTCCTTCCTAGTTCCTGAAAATCTGACCATGGAACCTTGATCTTCTCTCTCTGTGTCACTGGTACTGATGTGTTATCACAACTTCTAACTCACTCCTTTTCACCCTGCAGAATATTCTGTATCATCTCTATGATGTCCTTTAGCTAAGCAACACTATGTGTGATTCATGATGCATTACCTATCAGTCATCACTATGGGATCCCCTACAGCAACCATGGGCGGAATTTTCCTTTCCCGCCCGCTGTGGAAATCATAGCAGGCAGGACAGAAAATTCAGCAGATCAGTTAAAGGTCCATTGACCTCAGGAGGAAATTCCGGTCTTGGGGCGTGTGTGGTTGGAAGATCCACCCCACATTTCTACACTTTGCTGTTATCATCTTGCACAGTCCCTTGCTCATCAGTGCCATGGTCTGGAGTGCACTCCTTTAGGGTTATTGTCACTCCTGAGTATCTGAGGGTGACACATTCCCTAAAAACTCCAGCACTTGCTCCTTCATCCTAGCCAGAAGGAAAAAAACAATAAAAATGGGGAAAAATACTGGTCTGTGTACATCAAAATGGAACACCACCAAAACCTGGCAAATAAGAATACTATTCCAAACTATTTTTTCCTTCTGGGTGGCCACCCTCTACAATCTTGAACTCTTACTGATATGTACAGTGGCCACCTCCTAGAATGTAAGTAACATCTAGAAAACTCTCATTCTCCCTGAGATTTCAGTGACTTCGGCTGCTGCTCAAAATAAGAAATCCTGAGATTGGGCTCAAGCACTGGAGACACTTAAGTTTGGTAAAAATCCATCACTCACAGGTGGCGTATGAAACTCTGATTAAAGCTGCTTATCTTTTCTGATAATCACATTTTCAACTAAAACTGCACCAGTTCATCGCTCTTAGATATATCACAGCATGTTTTAATATTTAATTCAATTACATCCCGTAACTGCCGAATTGCTATCTCATTGTAAATGTTATCTTTTATCCAAATGAGCACGGCTTGAAAACTAACGCAATTTGCAGCTAAACTAGGATGAGGCGGAGGGAGTGACTAAGGATGCTACTGCGATATTTTTCCCTTTTCTTTCATGCATAGCACTTGTTTTCCACCCTATCTCCCCCACCCCCACCTCTGCACTTGTTTAAAACTTGTGACTTCGTTAATTCCTTCCAGTTCTGACCAGCCCCAGACCTGAAATTCTTGCTCTCTTCACAGATGTTGCCTGACCTGCCGCGTATTTCCAGCATTTATTGTTTGCATTTGCAAACAAATAATATCCATGATTTAGTGGCACAGCTGAAGAATGCACAGGTTGGTGTTTTTTTTACTGAAAGGTGATTTGAATTTACAGGTTTGTTTTATACTATTCGGTTCTGCAATGAAGCGGTTACCTGAGAGGTTGTCATACAGACCCGCCGGTGAGTGTCCAGATGGGGGAGGGACGAGTGCACACAGTCAGTGTGATGGTGAATGTTGCTCCCTGGCCGGAGCCAGCCCTGACTGCGCGAGCAGCTTCCCGCCCAGTGTTCCACAGCGCGTGTGCGCTCACAGCCGTTACCGAGCAACCGGGACGCAGGGACCAACTGTCAGCGCACATTGACCCCACCCCAACCCCCCAACACACCCCGACCCCCCAAACACACTCACTCCTCACCCCCCCCCCCCAACACACCCACTCCTCACCCCCCCAACACACCCATTCCTCACCCCCCCCAACACACCCACTCCTCACCCCCCCCCCAACACACCCACTCCTCACCCCCCCCCCAACACACCCACTCCTCACCCCCCCCCCAACACACCCACTCCTCGCCCCCCAAACCACCCCACCCCCTCCTCCATACCCCCACCCCACCATCCCCTGCCCTGCGTACACCCCCACTCTTTTTTGGTTGGCCATTCATGATATAATTGAGCACTTTGGGCATCATATTCTTGTGAATTTCTTCACTAATTTCTCTGTGAAGCACTGACATGTTAGTTATAGATGTAAAGTAGTTTGTTGGTAAATCAGTGGCTAGAAGTAGAACAGTTTTCACGGGAAATCTCGAAAAGATGTCCACATTGTATGATCTGCTGACTTATGACTTATGGTAACTATTATTATTTGGTTCCCCTTGCTCAAAAGTCCACTTTGTGTTCTCTTAGCACTTAATCAATGATAGATCGTAATCTTTCTGTTGTTATGTATTATACATAGAAAGACTAACTATTACAGACAGGGGTGTAAGACAAAACTGAACTCTGTTTTCTTGTATCTGTCCATAAGCAGAGGTGTTTTAATTTTTGCAATAGGCTGGGGCATATTTCTCCAAACCCTCTGATTGATTGTGACCTTAAAGTGACCTGCAGCAAACTCTCTTTAGGGTTAAATCAGAAGTAAAGTTTATTCACACATTCAAACCTGGAAAATGATTGTACCTACATGCACACAATAAGCAGATAGGAAAGAGGAGTTTTTTACAACAGTAAATAACTTTAAAGAAAAAGCACCACAGGTGTGGATATCAGTTGACGTAATTGCCAGCATCCAGAAAGTCAGAGTCCAGACAGGGTTCCTTCACAGTGTTCCCCTAACTGAAGCAGGATTTCTTTTAAAGTTGATGGTGATGCAGCAAGATGAGATTGGTATGTAGACACTTGGTCTGCTCAGCAGTTACTGGCAGCAATCTTTCAGAGAAACAAGGTTGAGAAGGCTTAGATTTGACGCAGATTGTTGTCAGCCTGGAATCCTGCTTTTATGTTTGCAGGCTGGAGTATAAACAGCAGATTGAGTTGTGAGCCTGAAAATGTAATATTAAAACTTTTCAAAGGCTTAGAAGCTTAGGTCATGTGATGCCCATTAATGAGCAGTTTCTGATCAAGATCCATCATTCATCTTAGGAGGCAATTGGTGACTTTTAGCACTCTGCAAGTATAACGAGTTTTGATGGTTCCCCTTTGGACCAGGGGGATGGATCAGCTGCTGGTTCCACTTTTAAATTCATTTTACAGGATGTGGTGTCGCTGGTGAGGTCAGCATTTATTGCCCATCCCGAGGTAATTATAATGTGTCCTCACAATGAAGTGTATGAGATTCCACAAGGATGAGAGTTACTTTTTTGTCCTGTAACGGCTGTTGGAAATTTCCAGAAACTGTAGCCAAGTTGTGAATTATGTGACTTGCAGCATCCAAATTTTGGCTCAGCAAAGTCCATTTTTTAAAATTCAAAAAGGTAATGTTTGACTTAACATTCTGTGATTTCTTTCATGACTAAGGGATTTTTAAAATTCATTCATGGGATGTGTCTTCACTGGCTAGGCCAGCAATTATTGCCCATCCCCAGTTAACATAGAAGATAGTAACAGGAGGAGGCCATTTGGCCCTTCGAGCCTGCTCCACCATTCATTACGAGCATGGCTGATCGTCCAACCCAATAGCCTAATCCTGCTTCCTCCCAATAATCTTTGATCCCATTTGCCTCAAGTGCTATATCTAGTCGCCTCTTGAATACATTCAATGTTTTGGCATTATCAGTTCCTGTGGTAATGAATTCCACAGGCTCCCCACTCTTTGAGTGGAGAAATGTCTCCTCACCTCCGTCCTAAATGGTCTACCCCGAATCCTCAGACTGTGATCCCTGGTTCTGGACTCCCCCACCATCATGAATATCCTCCCTGCATCTATCCTGTATAGTCCTGTTAGAATCTTATAAGTCTCTGAGGTCCCCCATCATTCGTCTGAACTCCAGCGAAAACAATCCTAACCTAGCCAATCTCTCCTCATACATCAGTCTCGCCATCCCCAGAATCAGACTGGTAAACCTTCTCTGCACTCCCTCAAGAGCAAGAGCATCCTTCCTCAGAAAAGGAGACCAAAACTGCACACAATATTCTAGGTGTGGCCTCACCAAAGCCCTGTATAATTGCAACAAAACATCCCTGCTCCTGTACTCGAAACCTCTTACAATGAAGGTCAACATACCATTTGCCGCCTTTACCACCTCCTGCATGCTTACCTTCAGTGACCGGTGCACAAGGCCACCCAGGTCCTGCTGCACACTCCCCTCTCCCAATTTACAGCCATTCAGGTTGCAATCTGCCTTCTTGTTTTTGCTTCCAAAGTGAATAACCTCACATTTATCCAAATTATACTGCATCTGTCGTTGATTTGCCCACTCAGCCAACCTGTCAAGATCATGCTGAAGGATCTCTGCATCTTCGTCACAGTTCATCCTCCCACCCAACTTGGTATCATCTGCTAACTTTGAGATGTTACATCATGTTCCCTCATCCAAATCATGAATATATATTGTGAACAGTTGGGTCCCAGCACGGATCCCTGCGGCACCCCACGAGATACTGCCTGTCAATTTGAAAAGGATCCATTGATTCTTACTCTTTGTTTCAAAGAAAATTACAGCACAGGAACAGGCCCTTCAGCCCTCCAAGCCTGCACCAACCATGCTGCCCAACTTAACTAAAACCCCCTACCCTTCCGAGGACCACATTCCTCTATCCCCACCTTATTCATGTACTTGTCAAGATGCCCCTTAAAAGTCACTACCATATCCGCTTCCACTACCTCCCCCGGCAACGAGTTCCAGGCACCCACCACTCTCTGTGTAAAAAATCTGCCTCGTACATCTCCTTTAAACCTTGCCCCTCGCACCTTAAACCTATGCCCCCTAGTAATTGACTCTTCCACCCTGGGAAAAAGCTTTTGACTATCCACTCTGTCCATGCCTCTCATAATCTTGAAGACTTCTATCAGGTCTCCCTTCAACCTCCGTCGCTCAAGTGAGAACAGACCGAGTTTCTCCAACCTCTCCTCATAGCTAATGCCCTCCATACCAGGCAACATCCTGGTAAATCTTTACTGTACCCTCTGCAAAGCCTCCACATCCTTCTGGTAGTGTGGCGACCAGAATTGAACACTATATTCCAAGTGCGGCCTAACTAAGGTTCTATAAAGCTGCAACATGACTTGCCAATTTTTAAACTCAATACCCCAGCCGATGAAGGTAAGCATGCCATATGCCTTCTTGACTACCTTCTCCACTTGCATTGCCACTTTCAGTGACCTGTGTACCTGTACACCCAGATCTCTTTGTCTATCAATACTCTTAAGGGTTCTGCCATTTACTGTATATTTCCTATCTGTATTAGACTTTCCAAAATGCATTACCTCACATTTGTCCGGGTTCAACTCCATCTGCCATCTCTCCGCCCAAGTCTCCAACTGATCTATATCCTCTGATGGTCCTCATCAGTATCCGCAAATCCACCAACCTTTGTGTCATCCGCAAACTTACAAATCAATCCAGTTACATTTTCCTCCAGATCATTTATATATATATATATATATTACAAACAGCAAAGGTCCCAGCACTGATCCCTGAGGAACACCACTTGTCACAGCCCTCCATTCAGAAACACACCCTTCCATTGCTACCCTCTGTCTTCTTTGACCGAGCCAGTTTTGTATCCACCTTGCCAGCTCACCTCTGATCCCATGCGACTTCACCTTCTGCACCAGTCTGCCATGAGGGACCTTGTCAAAGGCCTTACTGAAGTCCGTGTCGACAACATCCACTGCCCTACCCTCATCTATCATCTTCGTCACTTCCTCGAAAAACACGATCAAGTTCGTGAGACACGACCTCCCCGTCACAAAACCATGTTGCCTCTCACTAATACGTCCACTTATTTCCAAGTGGGAATAAAGCCTGTCTCGAAGAATCCTCTCTAATAATTTCCCTACCACTGAAGTAAGGCTCACCGGCCTGTAATTACCTGGATTATTCTTGCTACCCTTCTTAAACAAAAGGAACATCATTGGCTATTCTCCAATCCTCTGGGACCTCCCCTGTAGCCAGTGAGGATACAAAAATTTCTCTCAAGGCCCCAGCAATTTCCTCCCTTGCCTCTGTCAATATTCTGGGGTATATCCCATCAGGCCCTGGGGACTTGTCTACCTTAATGTTTCCTCGCTGCAAACCAGTTTTCTATCCATCTCAATACACTTCCCCAAACTCATGCGCTTTAATCTCTTATGCTGGACTTTGTCAAACGCTTTCTGAGAGACCAAATACACCACATCGACTGGCTCCCCCTGGTCAACTCTACTAGTTACATCTTCAAAGAATTCCAACAGATTTATCAAACATGATTTCCCGTTCATAAATCCATGCTGACTCTCTCTGATCCTACCACTGCTTTCTAAATGCTCTGCTATAAACTCCTTGATAATGGATTCGAGAATTTTCCCCACGACCGATGTTAGGCTTACTGGTCTATAATTTCTTGTTTTCTCTCTATCTTCTTTTTTGAATATTGGAGTGACCTTCCAATCTGCAGGGACTGTTCCAGAGTCTATAGAATCCTGGAAGATGACCACCAATGCATCCACTATTTCTAGAGCCATTTCCTTAAGTACTCTGGGATGTAGATTATCAGGCCCTGAGGATTTACCCGCCTTCAAACCCATCAATTTTCCCAGCATCATTTCTCTACTAATATTGTTCTCCCCTCTCACTGAATCTTACATTCTCCAACATTTCTGGTATCTGATTTATGTCCTCTTTTGTGAAGATAGAACCAAAATATGTATTCAGTTGTTCAACCATTTCTTTGGCCCCTATTATACATTCCCTTGTTTCTGTCCCCTACATTTGTCTTCATCAACCTCTTTTTTTTCTTGTAATATAGAAACTCATAGGCCCTATTTTACCATTTTGATTCTAAGTGCTGGGCGGACTTGAAACTGGGAATGTTTCAGATCCGACTTTTAGACCCCTTCTGAGGCGCCCCCATATGCACAGTGCTTGAAAAAATATCAGCGATTCTGAATTGCACTGCACAAGCCTGTGGGTGGGGCTTAACACGCCCAAAACCCTGCAGCTCCGATCAGCAGCTCCCCTGCCACATCCCTCCCGAGCTGGATAATGCCTCAACCTGGCCCCCACAGACATTGCTCCACCCCCACAATATTACTGACCACCTTATCCCCCCACCCCCTCCACCATCCAAACCGATCGCGGACCCCTCCACCCCTTCCCCCCCACCAATCTCAGGCAGAGAGTCAGTAGACCCCCCCTTTTCCCCCTCCACTGATCTCATGCAGAGTAGCAGCAGACTCCTCTGCTCCCCATTGATCTCAGGCAGAGTGGCAACGGACCCACCTCCTCCCTCCCTCTCTCTCCTCCCCCACCCCGCCATTGATCTCAAGCAAAGTAGCAGCGGACACCCTCCCACCTCCCCCTACCCCCGCCACCCCCAACAACCAGGTGCTCACTTGCCTTCCCCTCAGTGCTAACAAGCAAACTGCATGTAACTTGTTGGAATGCTCTGCCAAAGTACCTGCAGCTGATCTGCCCTAACGAGAGGCAGCTCCATTAAAACCCCAAGGATGGACAAGCAGGCAGTACAGGAAAAAATGAGCACATGACCAGGCCCCGATTTTCTGAGGGCGACCTGGAGAGGGTGCTGGATGCGGCAGAGGTGAGGCGGGACACCCTCTTCCCCCCAGGAGGACACAGACCCGGGGGGCTGATGGCAATGCAGCCTGGGAGGCAGTCGGCACCTCAGTTAGTGCCATGGCACTGGCCTCCGGGAAGCAGTGCCGCAAGAAGGTCAATGACCTCATCTGGGCAACAAGGGTGAGTGCTTAACCCCATCTAGCATCTTCCCCCAAATCTCCCCCAGATCCTCCCATCCCCTGCACCCTGCATGTTTCCAGCCCCTGACCCCCAAGCACCTTCTATCCCCCCAAAAAGCCCCACTGCGCTTGCCCTCTAAGGGCCACCACCTGATACTCTGCAGGAATCGCACCATCATTTCTTTCATGGCTCTTTCTGTTTCCACAGAAGAAGACCGACCATAGCACCAGAGAAAGAGTGAATACAGGGGTTGGTGAGCCAGACCTCCAGGTCCTCACCCCCTTTGAAGAGCGGGTGCTGGAGCTGTCAAGGGAAGGATAGATGCAGTCTGTCAGCAACAGCATGGTCGGGCTGGAGTCAAGAAGTGAGCACCTGTCAATCCTCCACTCAATTTGAGGCAACTTCTCGGGGTCATGAGTTTTGGGTGCAAGGGGCAAGGTTTAAAGGAGATGTACAAGGCATGTTTATTTGCACGGAGAGGATAGTGGGTGCCTCGAACCCGCTGCTGGGGGAGGTCATGGAGGTAGAAACGAGAGTGACCTTTAAGGGGCGTCTTAATAGCTATGTGAATGGAATGGAAATAGAGGCATATGGTCCCCAGAAGAGTAGGGGTTACAATTCAGATGGGCAGCCTGGTCGCTGCAGGCTTGGAGGCCGAAGGGCCTGTTCCTGTGATGTAATCTTCTTTGTGTTTTGTTCTATGTTCAATGGAGAAATCTGAATCACGTGTTTTGCATCCCGGATTCCTCTTCCTCCCTTGCACTTAACCTTGCGTCCTGTATTGCAGGGACAGATCCAGATGCCCCGGAGCCATCTGGACTCGAGGTCTCGAGTGCAGCTCCCGCCCAGACAACTCCGACAAGTCCTCGGAGGATAAGGTGATGGGACCTCCAAGGGTGGCACCATTTTGGTGTCAGTTTCCACTTTGCAGTTCACCATCCCAGATACTGTCATGTCGGTGGGTCCAGTTAGTGGCGAGGCTTCTGGGTCACTCTCTGGTGAGCACGACACATCTGCTGATATACATCGAGTGGAGGAGGGAACGTCCAAGGCCTCTGGCACGCGGGGGTCTGCCGGAGGCAAGGACTCAGCTGGCCCCAGGCTACATGCTGGGCCTCTGTGATCACTTCTCCCGCAGCTGCTGGAGATGCAGCAACAGAGCCAGCGCATGCAGCAGTGGCTGACAGCCACACTTGACTGACTGCGAGGCTGTTGGGAGGAGTCGCAAAGCTTTCAGACGGACCAGCTATTGCCTGTCTTGTGTGGTTCCGAGGCCAACACTGCAAGGGTGGCGTCTGCAGTGGAAAGCCTGGGGCAGGGGATCCTCACCATGAGTGGGAGGCTCCAAGCGATGGCCGAGTCACAGCGGGCCACAGCTGAGGGACTGAACAGGCTTCTTGAGATTCTGCGGCCCATGGCTGAGAGGCTCGAGAGCTTGCAGGAGACCCAGCAGGACAGCGCTGAGACATAGCGTGCTACGGCAGCAGCCCTTAGGAATGTGGCCCGTCGCAGAGGGTCATGGCTGAGGGGTTGTAGAGCATGGCCCAGTCTCAGAGGGCACTTGCTGCAGCCATTGACAGTGGCCCCCTACTCAGGTGACCATCGCAGAGGGCTCAACCACCATGGGTGGGATGCAGGTGGTCCTCCAGGACTGGCAGGGCCAGGTGATGCCGGAGCTTCTGGAGCTCACTGCAGAACTACCACAGTCCCATGGAGTGACCCAGGGGCCCACAGGAACCCCAAGGGAGGAGAAGGGCTCAAGCCCATGCCGGGGCCTTCCAGCCAGAGACTGTGGCTGTGGCTACATCTTCTGACTCCCCCACCAGCCCCCGCCCCCCCCCCCCCCCCTTCTGACACCGGGGCATCTCGGAGGCTGCGGGATGCAGAGAGTGTCATCGAAACATTCCAGACACCTGGAAGCCAGCCAGGGCCCTCAATGTCCAGAGCCTACTGAGGACACCCGCCACAGGCATCACAGGCAACAGGACGAGGTAGGCAGCTGGCCCCCTGCACCTCTGATATAAATTCTGGGGAGTCACTGAGATGTAGTGGTAGAGACCACGTAAGGTTAGGAAGTTGTAATTGCACTGAGATGGCATGGGTGAAGGGCTGCACTAGTTAGATAGATCTTTAAGCACCTTAACATTTTCCGTTCACAAGTTTTTATCTTAGAATTTATTATTTAAACACCTTTATTGCAATCATTAAATGTTTTTTCACTACCCACCTGTGACTAATTTGTCTCGAATAGGAATCCTCTTCCATTGATGATCGCTGGAGGGATGCTTCATGTTGATGTCAGTCGGGGAGGCCCCTCAATGCTGTCTCACTGAATAAAATGAAGCCATTGGTTCCCCAGAACCCAGGAGCGATTCCCTCCCCTCCCTTACCCCAGCCGCCCCAGGGCCCTGTATTGGGGTTTCAGATCCCTTATCCACAACACAGAGGTGGGCCCAGGTGCCAGCTTGCATGCGGAGCTCAGGTAGGAGTCAGACTAGTTTGCACCCGGGCATCATCATAATGGTGCTTAGCAAGTTGTCATCACCCTCCTGCCTGCCAAAGAAACTCAGTAACACAGCGTACCCAGGCCCACCACTCTGGTGTGACAATGTTTCAGGAGATAGAAGGACTTTTGGGGGATGGGGGGGTGGGGGAACCCACAGACACAATATCGAGCAAAGACTAGTTTGTATGCAAGAACAAATAGGCTTTTATTAGCAAAAGACTTGGAGCACACCCATGCCGATGAACTGGTCCAGACTGAGGCAGGGGGGTGGGGAGCAGTTGCCTTTGTACCTGGACCAGGGGGGGAGGAGTCTCAGGTAGGGTCGGCAGGGATGTGTCCAGACATGTCACATACACGGGTAATAAGCTAACAGTGGTTTACCACATTCACCCCCTGTTTAAAAAAGAGTCCGGTGGGGGTGAGGTGGGTGGAACGATATTTACAGAATTACAAATTTAGTGTCTCTGGGGGCTTGATCTGTCGCTGTGACCGCCGTAGTGCCGGTTGTGGTGTCGGTTCAGGTGGCCGTGGTGTTGGTTCAGGCGTCAGGTCGTAGTCGCTCGAGTCGTCTGTAGTCCCTTCAGATTGTCGGGTGCGTGGTGGCGGCTCCTGGGGCTCAGGCGTGCTGTATACGGGGGCTAGGGGAGCGTGCTTTGGCCCTGGTGCTGTATGGACAACATTGGGGGTGTGGGGTTGTGGCTCGTAGTGGTCCCTGGGGCACCTGCGGGTGCCAGGTCTCGAATAGGGACCATGACCTCCTGCCCGTCGGGGTACACCACATAGGTGTATTGGGGGTTGGCATGGAGGAGTTGGACCCTTTCGACCAGGGGGTCCGACTTATGGGTCCTCACGTGTTCCAGAGCAGGACAGGGCCTGGGGACGTCAGCCACAACGGTAGTGAAGTCCCTGAGGAGGACTTTCTGGGGAAAACAAACATTGGGGGTAGCATTGGTAGCTGTGCAAAGGAGTGATCTAATCGAGTGTAGTGCATCAGGGAGAACCTCTTGCCAGCGGGTGACTGGAAGACCTTTAGATCTCAGAGCTAGTAAAACGGCCTCCCAGACTGTCGTGTTCTCCCTCTCTACCTGTCCGTTCCCCCTGGGGTTGTAGCTGGTGGTCCTACTCGAGGCTATGCCTTTGGAGAGCAGGTACTGTCTCAGCTCATCACTCAAAAAGGAGGATCCCCGGTCGCTATGGATATAGCTAGGGAAACCGAACAGGGTGAAGAGGCTGTGCAGGGCCCTGACGACCGTGGCCGAGGTCATATCCAGGCAGGGAATAGCGAAGGGGAAACATGAATATTCGTCAATGACGTTGAGGAAGTATATGTTGCAGTCAGAAGAGGGAAGGGGGCCTTTGAAGTCGACGCTTAGGCGTTCGAAAGGGCGGGTGGCTTTTATGAGGTGTGCTCTGTCTGGCCGATAGAAGTGCGACTTGCACTCTGCACAGACCTGGCAGTGTCTGGTTATAGACCTGACTTCCTCAATGGAGTAGGGCAGGTTACAGGCTTTAATGAAGTGAAAAAACCTGGTGACCCCCCGGGTGGCAGAGGTCATTGTGGAGAGTCTGCAATTGGTCTATTTGTGCGCTGGCACATATTCCCCGGGACAGGGCGTCTGAGGGCTCATTGAGCTTCCCGGGCCGGTATAAGATGTCGTAATTGTAGGTGGAGAGCTCGATTCTCCGCCTCAATATTTTATCGTTTTTGATCTTGCCCCGCCGCATGTTATTAAACATGAATGCAACTGACCGTTGGTCCGTGAGTAGGGTGAATCGTTTACCAGCTAAGTAGTGGCGCCAGTGCCGTACAGCTTCCACTATGGCTTGGGCCTCCTTTTCGACAGAGGAGTGTCGAATTTCAGGGCCTTGGAGGGTTCGTGAGAAGAAGCCACGGGTCTGCCCGCCTGGTTAAGGGTGGCAGCTAGGGCGAAGTCAGACGCATCGCTCTCCACCTGGAATGGGATGGATTCGTCTACAGAGTGCATCGTGGCCTTCGCAATGTCTGCTTTGATGCGGTCGAAGGCCAGGCGGGCCTCTGCCGTCAGGGGAAAAGAGGTGGATTTGATGAGTGGACGGGCTTTATCCGCATAATTGGGGACCCACTGGGCGTAATACGAGAAGAAGCCTAGGCATCTCCTCAGTGCTTTGAGGCTGGTGGGGAGGGGGAGTTCCAGGAGGGGACGCATGTGGTCGGGATCGGGACCGATGACCCCGTTCTCCACAACACAACCAAGGATGGCGAGGCAGTGTGTGCGGAATACGCACTTCTCCTTATTATAGGTCAGATTTAGGAGTGTGGCGGTGTGGAGGAATTTGTGGAGGTTGGCGTCATGGTCCTGCTGACCATGGTCGCAGATGGTGACGTTATCCAGGTACGGGAAGGTGGCCCGCAGCCTGTTCTGGTCTACCATTCGGTCCATCTCACGCTGGAAAACCGAGACCCCTTTGGTGATGCCGAAGGGGACTCTAAGGAAGTGATTGAGGTGGCCATCCGCCTCGAAGGCAGTATATTGGCGGTCCTCTGGGCGGATAGGGAGCTGGTGGTATGCAGATTTTAAGTCGATGGTGGAGAACACCCGATATTGCGCAATCTGATTAACCATGTCAGATATGCGGGGAAGTGGGTACGCGTCCAGCTGCGTGATTCAGTTAATGGTCTGACTGTAGTCAATGACCATGCAATGTTTCTCCCCAGTTTTAACAACTACTACTTGGGCTCTCCAGGGGCTGGTACTGGCCTCAATGATCCCCTCCCCTAGGAGCCGTTGCACTTCGGACCTGATAAAAGCCCTGTCTCCAGCACTGTACCGTCTGCTCTTGGTGGCAATGGGCTTGCAATCAGGGGTGAGATTTTCAAACAGTGAGGGAGGGGCGACTTTAAGGGTCGAGAGGTTGCAGGTGGTTCACGGTGGGCGATCTAAGAACTGCTGATTGCAAACGGAGAGCGGGGAAAAAGGCCCATTACACTCCATGGTGACGCTCTTAAGGTGACTCAGGAAATCTAGCCCCAGGAGCACGGCAGCGCAGAGTTGTGGCAGCACGAGGAGCCTGAAATTTTTGTACACTGCCCCGTTACAGTCAGGGTCGCCACGCAGTACCCAAGGACATCCACCGAATGGGACTTTGAAGCCATGGAGATCGTTTGCTTCACTGGCAGTACTGAACGGGCGTAGCGACTCACTGTGTTAGGGTGAATAAAGCTCTCCGTACTCCCACAGTCAAACAAACAGTTTGTAATGCGACCATTTACCTCAATGCCCATCATGGACCTGGCGAGTTGGTGAGGCCTGGATTGGTCCAGCGTAATCGAAGCCAACGTTGGATATTGCGAGTAGTCACACGCGGCTGATGGCGTCCAAGATGGCGGCCTGCACGGCCCACACGTGGCTGATGGCGTCCAAGATGGCGGCCCGCACGGCCCACATGCGGCTGATGGCGTCCAAGATGGCGGCCCGCACCGCCCACATGTGGCTACTGGCGCCCAAGATGGCGGCCCCCACGGGTCGGACACGGCGCTACTGGGCTTGGAGGTCGATTTCGCTCTGCATACCTTCCTTCACGTAATGGCCCTTCTTTCCACACCCGGAGCAGATCGCATCCTTCGCCGGGCAGCGTTGTCGGGAGTGCTTCCCCAGGCCGCAGAAGTAGCACTTCAGGCCTCCGGAGACTGCCGCAGCGGTCGGGTCATTGGTGGGACGTGGCGTGGCGTAGGCCTGCGGCCCTCCCGAGTACAGAGGTGGCGGTGGCCGCAGTGTCCACGATACGCCCCCGTGGTCGGGGGTGTAGGCCTCGAGATTACGGAAGGCCACCTCTAACGAGTTGGCAAGCGCCACAGTCTTTTGTAGGTCCAGCCCACCCTGTTGCAGCAGCGTCTCTAATCATCGCGAATACTTGATCGCTTACCCGGGTGTGGAGCACGTGTAGCTTGTCGGTTTCGGTCCGGACGACGGAGGAGGAGGTGAGGAAAGTTTCGAAACAGCGCGGCCAGTGATCGAAGCTGTTAGAGGCTCCTACAGCTTGAGGGTCCAGTTCGAATTTGTCGGGTTTTAGTATCTGCTCCATCCCAAAACGTTTGCTAATAAAATTGATGCACCATCAATCGAGCAAAGACTAGTTTGTATGCAAGAACAAATAGGCTTTTATTAGCAAAAGACTTGGAGCACACCCATGCCGATGAACTGGTCCAGACTGAGGCAGGGGGATGGGGAGCAGTCGCCTTTATACCTGGACCGGGGTGGGGGGAGGAGTCTCTGGTAGGGCCGGCAGGGACGTGTCCAGACATGTCACATACACAGGTAATAAGCTAACAGTGGTTTACCACACACAAGTCCCTCGCGACTGAACCGTCTTGTAATCAGGGCCTCCCTTGCCACCCTCGCGTGCCTCATTCGAGCTGCCAGCCCTCCGCATCTGGGTGGTATTGCTCGGCGTGCTCTTCCTCCTCCTCCTGCTGGGCAGCCTCCTCCCCAGTGACGCCCGGCTGGTCAGCCTCCATGTCCTCCTCCCCCTCCTCCAATAAGTCACTTCTCTGCTGTGCCAGGTTGTGCAAGGCACAGCACACCGCCACAATGCGGGAAGAGATCAGGGGGTTGTATTGTAGGGCCCTGCCAGAGTGGTCCAGGCACCGGAACCTCATTTTGAGGAGCCCAATGCATCTCTCCACTATCACGCAGATGGCTACATGGGCATCATTTTAGTGGGTCTCCGTCTCAGTTACAGGCCTCCGCCTTCAGCCATGTCTGAAACGGGTAACCCATATCACCCCCGAGTCACCACCGCAGCCTGGGCTCCTCCTCAAATGCCTCTGGGATGTCAGAGGTCCTGACAATGAAGCTGTCATGCACGCTGCCTGGGTGTCTTGCACAGACGTGCATAATCCACATATTGTGGTCACACATCAGTTGGACATTCAGGGAGTGGAACTTCTTTCTGTTGATGAATCTTCGTGGATTCTGAAGGGGGGCCTTGAGGGCATCATGGGGGCAGTCGATGGCTCCCTGTACAAACCCTGCAGCTCGGGCTTCCTTATGGGCCTGGTCGCAGTTAAATTTGATGTACTGCCCTGCCCGGGCATACAGGGCTTCCATGACCTGCTTGACACATGTGTGCACAGCTGACTGGGAAATGCCACATAGATCTCCGCTTGGGGTCTGGAAGGAGCCAGTTGCATAAAAGTTCAGAGTGGCCGTCAATTTGACAACTGCCGAGAGTGGGTGCCCCCGCCCCCCCCACCCCCTCGCTCTCCCCCCACCCCCCCCACCCCCCCGCTCCCCCCCCCACCCCACCTTGAGGTCCCAGGTCCTTTAACAGATGGCACAGGTGTTGCACTGTCTCCTTTTGGAGTTGGAGCTGTCGGCGGCACACGGTGCCCGACATCTGTTCAAATGACACTCGTGCACGGAACTGCCTGGGTCTCTGCTCCCTTCTTTTCCTACCCCCCACCCCCCTCCCCACTCCCGAGCAAATGGCGGCCACCATCTGCCTCTCTGGTGGTCATCTCCCTCTACTCCTGCAAGTGGTAAGGCCTGGGCCTCCTGTGCCTGCAATTCTTCCTCCTGCTCCTCCTCCTCAGCTTCAGCAGCAACCAAAAGAACAGCAAGATCAATTGGTTGCATTGCAAAAGCCTTCCCGTCACTCCGAATGGGAGGGTATTGGAGATGGAGAGGAGCACATGTAGAGGTTAAGGAACACTGCTTGCCCCTAGCCCATCAATAGTCACTGTCCATACTGCCCATTCCCCCGCCACATGCTCACTAGAATCACAGACGCCACATGCTCTCTAGAATTACAGATCCCCCATTCCCCCAGCCACATGCTCTCTAGAATTACAGATCCCCCATTCCCCCAGCCACATGCTCCCCAGAATCACAGCTCCTTGAAAAGTTGAGAGGCTGCAGCAGTGCAATGTGCAAGGCCTTTGTGCACATCCTTCAGCTGGCAGAGTGCTGAATGCACAAGGACCCAGCAGCATCCACAAGACCCGAGGTCAGCGCTGCAAATCGGACATTGGACACCCTGCTGAGCAACAGCCCCCCACACACTCGCAGAGCCTCCACCGACCCAAGAAAGAAAATGGCCGCAACGAAAGGACACCCGTAAGCAGCAGAGAGTCATCGGATGCTAGGCACTTACCTCCTCACTAACCCTCACTGATGGAGTGCCCAAATCGGACTTATATGGAGTCTGTCTGTTTCGCGCTGATTCCGGAATGGCGAGTGCAGTGGTAAGGGGGGGGAAGTGCTGGTAAAGTTGGGCGTGCAGCCCATTAAGTCAATTTAAATGCATACAAATGCATTTAAATGGCCGTTGCGCGTTTCGGGCAAGGTCCCAATCGTGGCCATTTTCGGGCCTCGGTAAAGGAGGAACCGGCGCTACTCGCCTCACACCCAACTTTACCAAGTTTTTGCACCCAAAAACGGGCGCAACTTGAGGATAAAATCGGGTCCTTAGTGTCAGTCTTTATGTTCCCTGCAAGCTTATTTTCGTACTGTATTTTTCCCTTCATATTAATTCCTTTGGTCCTTCTTTGGTGAATTTTAAACTGCTCCCAATCCTTAGACCTATTATTTTCCTTGGCCAACTTGTGTGCTTCCTCCTTGGATCGGAACTCTCTCTAATTTCCTTTTGTAAGCCATGGATTGGCACTCTCACCCATCTTGCTTTTGTGCCAGACAGGAATAAACAGTTGCTGCAGTTCCCCCATTGGATGTTCCTCGATAGGCCATTGCCTATCCACTGCCATCCCTTTAAGTAACTCTCCCCAATCTATCAAGGCCAACTCACGCCTCATATCTTCATATTTCCTTTATTAAAATTCACACCCTAGTCTCTGAATCAAACTACTTCACTCTCCAACTTGATAAAAAATTCTATCATGTTATGGCAGCTCATCCCCAAGGGTGATGATGAGTTGCCTTCTTAAACTGCTGCAATCCATGTGTTGCAAGTATACCCACAGTGCTGTTAGGGAGGGAGTTCCAGGATTTTGACCTCGTCACACTGAAAGAACGGCAATATATTTTCAAGTCAGGATAGTGGCCAGCTTGCAGGGGAACTTCAAGGTGATGGTGTTTCCATGTATCTGCTGCCATTGCCCTTCAAGATGGGAGTGGTCATGGATTTGGAAGCTGCTTTCTAAGGAGCCTTGCTGAGTTCCTGCAGTATGTCTTGTAGATGATACACACTGCTGCCACTGTGTGCCAAGTGAATATTTGTGGATGGGATACCAAGCAAGCGGGCTGCTTTGTCTTGGGTGGTGTCGAGCTTCTTGTGTTATTGGAGCTGCACTCATCCAGGCAAGGGGAGAGTATTCCATTACATTCCTGACTTGTGCCTTGTAGATTGTGGACAGGTTTTAAGGAGTCAGGAGGTGAATTACCCACTGCTGGATCCCGAGCCTCTGACCTGCTCTGGTAGCTACAGTATTTATATGGCTAGTCCAGTTCAGTTTCTAGTCAATGGTAACCCCCAGGATGTTGTGATTGTGGGGGATTCAGCGATGGTAATGCCATTGAATGTCAAGGGGCGATGGTTAGATTCCCTCCTGTTGGAGATAGTCATTCCCTGGCACTTGTGTGATGCAAATGTTATTTGCCACTTGTCAGCCCGAGCTTGGATATTGTCCAGGTCTTGCTGCATCTGGACATGGACACTAACAAAAGTTCGAATGCAGGCAGCCATTATTGAAAACTTTATTTACACCTGCCCCACAGAGAAAGTGCTATAACAAAATACAGATCTTGCTATACATTACACAAAATGTCCAAACCAGACCTTCCAACCTGAGACTGAAATCTTTGCCAACTGCTGAAAGCTTGAGCCACAGCCAAATTGTTCCGTTTGGAGGGATACAGTGACCTCTAGTAATTTGTGATAAATGGACCTGCAAATACTAGATCCAGTATGAATAAGTATAATTGTAGGTATAATACAACATTAAAATGACAGTGAACAGTAAATAAATCAATTTAATTAATATTCCACATAAAACCCCAGAATGACATATGCCAATAAATATGGCTAACATTACAGAGAGGTTTGTTATAAAAGCCAGTCACTGGAAAAGATTTCAGAGCACAAAAAACATGTGCTCCTTATTTTTTTTTTGGCTATTTTAACTAACCACATGCAGCTGTGAATCATATAAATATCTCCAGTACAGAGGGAACAGTTAGAGAACTTCCTGAACTTGACCAGAAACAAAGTTATTACAAGAGGGATACAGTTACAGCAACTTGCACCAATATTGCAGTGTAAAATGTCCAAAATCAGGATGGTCCTGGAGTCTTTGGAAATTAAATATTAATCTCCTCAATACTGCTGACATCAATCAAAGAGAAAAACCAAAGTGGGCATTAAAGATAACATCTTTTCAATTTCTTTAAATAATTCAATTTATTAGTTATAAAATAGTGAAGATGGAAAAAGGTGTGTTTGACTGCTTCGACATTTGAAATCATGCGTTGAAACTTTCAGGAAATCATCTAACCATTGTTGACACTCCTATCCTACATTCCATAACTTGGGCAATCAGACACGACAGGAAGGTGGTCAGAGGCATGCTTGAAGAGATGGGATTTCAGAAGCATTTTGAAGATTGGAGACATTCAATGAGGCGGAGGGAATTTAAAAGACAATTCCTGAATGCAACAACAGTTTGCCTTTATATAGCACCTTTGAGGTAGCAAAATGTCGCAAGTTGCTTCACAGGAGCACTTTCAAACAAAAGCTGTCTGAGGAGATTGTAAAACAAGATACTGAGTCAAGAAGGTAGGCTTTAAGGAGTACATAATTAGGCAGAGAGTGTTAAAATGGCAGGAAGATGGAGAGAGAGAATTTTAGAACTTAGTGCCTAGGCAGCTGCCATCAGCGAACGATACTGTGCCAGAGGGTCAAATACAGTCCATGGGGATTGGGGAAACAAAAAGGAATCAGAAAAATCCTGTTCCACTGCAGAGAGCTGAAGGAGTCCTTAACATCCTACAGGGAGGCAATCAACCCAATAAGTATTAGGGAAATGGAAATAAAACCAGAGGCCTTTCCAGAGGCCAAGGACTGGACCATGGAATTTGAAATGAACAAACGTGCTGAACCAGAGGTCTAGTTAATAGATATCTTTTCAGATTTAAATGGAGACAGAGAAATTTCCCAAACCAGAAAGTGTGGGAGACACCTCACTGTAATAACACCACGGACGCAAAAGTCCTGTCACCAAGTTACTTTATTTACACCATACATCTGTACACAGCCAGCTCTCCAGTTACTCCCTGCTGAATGCAGGCTGGGAGTCTGACACACCTGCTTTAAATAGGGAGCATGAGACTCCCTGATTTAACCATCAATTAAGACTCATCAGGTCCCTCTTTTTGCAAAGACTCATCATATAGTTCATACTCTAGCAAGCCAACCTCATTAGCCTGGCTGAAGTCATCACACTCACCCATTCAAAAAGCCACAGGGCAGTGCAGCATAGGTTGGCCAGCCACCTATGGACAGTAGGACACCAAAGGACAGAGAGCAGATTGGGGACCTTCCCATCCCCAAAGTACAAGAAATGGGCAGTCCATTCCCCTGAATGCAAACCATACTTGTGAAAGCCACAAGTGAAGTGCAAGTGCAGCTAATGCAGAATTGACCACAGAACCAACACAGGATCAGATTCAAAACGTAAATTCATCTGAACCCAACAGGTCAATTTCCAAGGCCACTGACAGCAGAGCAGGTGTAAAATCCAGAATCCTCACAGGAGCTAAAATCAATACACACCACACCATCACCTTAGAGATATGAATCAGTGGACCAGAATCTAAATAGCAGACTCCTGGGTTGTGGGAAAGGATTAAAAGCGTTGCAGTCACCACAATAAAGCTGTCGAATAATTTATACATTACAAGTTTCTAAACAGAATTCAGCATTGTGATACTTGAACCGTCCCTCAGAACCAATATGGATTTTGAACTTTCCTGCTGTCTTGAGAATCAAATGTCTGGAGAGTTACTATTCCCGAATCCACATGCACTGATATTAATAAATATTCACCAGATGACACGTAACCGAGGATTTCTAAGAAAAATGAATGCAACAGAGGAACTGGAGCCATATCAGATTAATAAATCTGAAAGAGTATGATGAAGTGAATGTGTACATTTTTCTTTTGCTTCCCAAGGAAGACATTAAAAAAAAATGGGATTCCAATTTTTTCTCCCATTTGATGGAGGCTTGTCATGCTCCAAATGTTAAAAATTTTCAGACAATACCTTAAAATTTTGAACAGTTTGTGAAAATGATCACTCCAAGTCATGTCACATTGTCATTTTTGAGTTCGAGATAGTTCTGAGTCTCAAGCAAATATTGACTTTCATAGCCTGCCAGGAAATTCACACATTCCTTTGTTTAAGGATGGATTGTTAACAACAGAGCTAGCATTCAACTCAACTTTCATCATAGACTTTCCCTGACAGCTGGACAATAGGTAACAGTAGAGCAGATTCAGATAAGTGAAGGTTAGTTAGTGGAATGTAAGGCTGGAGGAGATTGCAGATGGTAGGGTACAATTAGAACACAAGTACAATGAGGAGTTTTAAATCAATGTACTAAAGGGGTAAGTATCAGGGAAGAACAGGGATAACAAATAATCAGAATCTAGAGCTGGAAAGAATGCTTGTGGAGGCAGCCTGAATGAATAGGGTGGAGATTATGAAGCTGGAAAGGATACCATTGAGAAAGTTGAAATTGAAAGTCTCTGTAATTTTGGGCATGAAGACAGCTAATATTATCTGGATGCAATTCAAATGTCTCAGTGATGGGCAGAATGAGGGATTTGAAATAAATAAACGTGATGCTTCTTTCTTTCAATTTGCTATGGAAATCAATGACAAATGTAGAAATGTGGAAAGAAGAATGTAAAAGCAAAATAAATGTTTATTTGTTAATTAATTATTATTTGATACTCCCTAAGGATGAAGTCTTTCTTCATTCTTTGCATTTGGACTTTTAAGCAGTAATCTACTTTGCTATCCAAACCCATCCAATTTCCTAAATTTCTCATGTGCTGATTGGTGAATAAATCCTCTGTACCACTTCTGTGCTGTTGAATTTGCTAAGTTTCTGACAAGACTGCTCCAGTAATTCTGCCAGAATGATTGGATGATTCACAAGCGGTGAAATCTTACCAAAAAATGGCAGTGTTGGTTCTGCCAAGAAAAATGGAGTGTTGGATGTTGACGGCACCAACATGTTTTCAGGCCAAATGTTATAGCTCATTAGTATTAGTTTCTATTCCCACAAGTTTCACACCGCTCCAGCGGCGCATTCCCTCTGATTCGCCCACCCTAAGGACTTAGCTGCTGTAAGCACTGAGAAGCTCCATATAAATGGCTCCCAGCACTTGCTTCACAACAACTGCAGGGGATGGCAGCCAAGGAGCCAACACCGTGCTCCATGGAGGGGACTCTCAGCAGACTGCCTGATGGAGTGGCACAGAGGAGGGTAACAGCTGTACCCATGTTCCAGGCGATGGCCGTCATCAGGGTCACCACCCCCGCCCCCCCCCCCTGCCTGGGTTTCAGTGGCAGCTCTGGAGTGCATTTGCACTGACCAGAAGAGCATGGGGCAGCAGTGTTGGAAGAAGATGAATGATTTTTTTTGCTCAGCCAGGTAAGTGAATCACCCTCCATCTCCCACTGCCCCCCCCCCCCCCCCTTATATACCCCTCAACCCTTTCTCTCACTCAGCCACCTTGGCCTTTGCCAGCACCAGGTCCCCCTCCCCTCCACAATCGCCATGTTCCCCAGTAGCTGCTATGCTCCTCACACTCAGCTCCCACCCAAGCCCCATGCCTGCCACACCTCATCACCATTTTAAATGTCAACACTCCCACCTACAGTCTTCCCCATTGTGTCATTGCAGGACAAACTCGAGCATAATAGGCATCAGCGGATACAGCCAGCTACAGTAATGCCCCAACTGTGGACCCTTAAATGTTTTGAAGAGTGAGGCTTCGAGCTGGCCAGGGAGGAGGAAGACTGTGCCTGCACTGCTAGTGAAATGCGGGCAGCAGAGAAACATAAGAATCCTCCACATGAATGCTGTCATTCTTCAAGTCTCAAGTGAATAATCAGTGTTCTCTTCATATCCCCTGTAGTGCACTGATGCTCTGTCCCTTCTCTCACAGGCCAACCACAAAACAGGCCAGACCATCCCCGCGGCCCCTGGAACCTCTGTACTCCACCAGTTCAAAGGGGGCCTTCTCCAAACCCACCATAAAACATGCATCCCAACTGTCACCCAAGCCTGGCACCAGCACAGATACTCACACCTCGCTGGGTCCAATAACTAGGCAGGCTTCTGGATCACTCATTGGTACAGCAGACAGAGGCAGGGACGTCCCAGGGAACTAGTACACGGAAATATGCCAGAAACCAGCACTCTGCTGACCCCCAGGCCGATGATGTGCCCCTAGGCCCAATCGTCATACAGCTGCTAGAGTTGCAATGGTGGAGTCGTGAATATCAGGAAGGGATGACAGCAGCTCTCCTCGGGTTGCAAGGCCAACTGGAGTAGTATCATCACCTTCTATGCAAGGAGATGGTGCCGTCGCTGCAGAGCATCCAGGTCAACATTGCGAAGTTGGCATCCACAGTGGAGACCTTGATGCAGGACATGCACTCTATGGCAGATGTCTGCACTATGGCTAAGTTCATAACCTCCATGTCTGAGGGTACACTTCCGGTCCCTGATACTGAGGAGAGCAGCAGTCAAACATCCATGCTGCCCAAACGCAAGCCTGGACCCTCAGGTACCAGCCCCCTTGGGGATGCCCGCCAAAGTTATCACAGGCAAAAGGATCCACAGCAGGGCTGCCTCAACCTCAGCTGTGGATCCTGGGGATTCACCTCGACATAGTGGGAGGATCGGGAAGATTAAGAAACTGTGGGCACTTAGAGGGCACAGGTGAATATAGGCACTTATGTAGAGAGGTCACCATTTTATTTTGCATGTTTATCAATAAATTTCACTTCTTTCACCCTATCTGTTCATGCCATCAAGCTTGAGGAAGCACTGCACATCCCTGTGGAGTGTGTGAATGGCAGTAGTATGTCCCTTCCATCCTCTGGCCAGCCCCCATTAAGGAAGGGCACTCCCTCAGCTGCGATATGGACAGGAACCCAGGAAGGAGGACACGGTAGGCATTACCTGCATACCAACCTTCACAGCCCCTTTAAAGCAAAGGGTGGCCCGACATAACGAGAAGGTAAGGCCTGTAAGTGACACCTACCGATCCCTCTCATCAAAATGGCGATTCTGGGACCCACTGCCCCGGCTCCAAGTTGAACTTATCATATCCCTCGAGTCCTCTCTTGCGCCCCCTGAGCAGCGCTGCCTTCCTAAGTGCTCACCCCTAAAATCCCCCTCGAAGGTGAAGTCACCAGGTTCATGCTTATGTAGAGCTGTTGTAAATGGCATTGGTGTGACATCACGCCAGCTGAGTATCCGGTGAGGAGCGATGTCCCAGAGAGAGTGTTCGCCAATGACACGCTAAATGAGCTTTCTGCAGTCCTGTGGCAGGTTTCTGGTCACGCCACTGGTAAGGGGCTGGAAAGATCGGAACTCGGAAAATCGCTAGCGTGAATTGCACTCTCTGGATACACTGCCATTCCCACTGAAGGAGAGTGTGGGCCAAGGTAAATGGGAAAAGGCAAGAACTTGTGCATGTGGCTCAGAAACATAAAAAGTCAGAGATTCATTCATGCTCTAGGGGGAGCCATCGTATCTAAAAATTCAATTTTTCAGTCCATTTCACTGTTCCACTTTCTGAAAAATTGGGTCAGCACACCTGAATATTCCCGGGGGAACTACTGAAGTGGCTGCTACTTGCACCATTCATTAAAATGTTTAGACATAAATTTATGTTAGAACAGTGATTTAAATTGTAGTGGTAAGTATATAGACCTAAAAATGATCACAATTGAAGTTTAGGTAATAATTTTTCATTAATACTGAACAAAAGAACCCAAGAAGATATAAACAGCACTTTTGATTCATTTTAATCCTGTGTTTACTTTCATATAGATCTTATTGTAGGAACATTTCTACTTAATTTCAAATAATGTTGCTTTAATCTTTAGTAATGGTGAAACAAAGGAACATTATGTATAAACTGAAGCTGAACTGGGGAAGAAGGAAACATTTTACCTTCCATCTGCAAGTTGAAAAATGGTTACAGGTTTTTTAGGATTTTCCCTGTTACAGTTGATTCCACAAGGGGCTGGGACAAGGCTTGAGTTCCAACTGTTCAGATGAAATACTTCTCTGTCTGATGATTTTAAAGGTTCAGCATGAAATTCATTTGCACACACTCAATCCAGCTCTTCATAACTTTCACCTCAAAGTGCCACACCTAATTTAATGCCGTATTAGCAGAACTTTCCAGAGGAATGTATGAGGTGGGGAATAGCAAAATATCATGCCATGGCAGGAGAGGGCAGCACTTTCAGGACTTTGAAACTGAGAGTCACTTTTGGAACAAAGTAGAGAGAGAAAGGGATGTGTAATGTACCAGATCTGTGACTTTGATTCAGGGCACAAAAAGAGTATTGTTTACCTTACATCCTTTATTTTGAATAGTCTTAAATTCACAAAAAATATATAAAGAAAGCCAGTTTCTATCAGTGGTCATGAATATGGGATGAATGTTATATGCACGATAATGACATAGGTTTTTTTTCCTTCATGGGATGTCAGTCGGCATCACTAGCAAGGTCAGCGTTTAAATGGCAGTTAGGAGTCAACCTCATTGCTGTGGATCTGGAGTCACAGAGAGGCCAAATCAGGTAAGACGGCAAATTTTCTTCTCTAGTGTATATTGATGAACCAGATGGGTTTTACAACAATCGATGATTGTCTCATGGTCAACATTACTGAGACAAGAGGGTGAATTTTATGCCCCTCCTCAGCACCGAATTTGCTGGCTGATTGGACAGCAGCTCCAGAGTGCAGGACTTCCTTTCCGTGGGGTGGGGAGGGGGGAGGGGGGGGGAGCAGAAGTCGAACACTTTCCTCATTAAAGATTGCCCCAGTGTATTATTTCTGTGAGACTTCCTTTTTAATGTTCGACTGAATTTTCCAAACCCTCCCCTCCACCTGCCACCTAGCTTGTAACCTCATATTCTTTATTAATCAAATTAAATTTCACCAACTGTCATGGCAGGACTTGAATCTATGTCTTAATAGCTTGGACCTCTGGATTATTAGTCTGGTGATATTATTATTTCGCCAGCATCTCTCTGGTCACTAACAGTTTCTTTATTCAATTTCAATTGCCATTCCCAACCCAATTGCATCTAATATTTACATTTCTCTATATTTTATCATTACCCTTGTTTTCCAAGGACATTCATCTTACCTAACAATAACCATCATACTCAAAATCAGAATTTTCAGAAGTTTTAAAGCAATGAGGTACTATATAAATGCAAATATTATTTATTATTCTGAGTTTGTCTGCTTCAGATGAAAAAGGTGAAAAGGCTGTGGATTTCTTCATGATTTCAACATTAATGTCATGGCTTAAAACTATCCTAGCCTGTCAGTCTGATTTAACAATGGGCCCATGCAAGTGACTGCGCCAGTGGACCATAAAACATAATCTGATTGGAATACATGCTCAATGAACTGCATATCTGTACACAAGGGACTTCCTACACAGACATTTTTCTTACCTTCAAAGATTTCCTACAAGTACAAGTAAAGGTCATTTCAGATAATGTTGCTGGAAGAGTATTTTGAAGTCCAAAGCTATTTGTTAACTGTGGCATTTCTGCCAAAGGTAGCCTAGAATGTCACTTTATGACTAACTGACTTGAAACATGTGTACAGTGGAAGGTGGAGTCCCTGTGTCCTTTGCTCGCTATAAACTGATTAAACTCATTATGCATGGCAGGCATCAGTCTGCAAAATGATGTTGTTAAAGATATGTTGGCAGGAATGGCCAACACAATATTATTCATGTGAATACCTTTAAATTGTCAATTTAAATAATAATTTAAATGGTAACTAATACAAATATAATATTACATTGACCTATAGCCCTTGAATGTTTTCAGCTATTCTTTTCTACATTTTAGTTCTGTGAGGAATTATTAGTTTTTAGTAAGATAACATAAAGGTATATAACTCTTACAATTATAAAAGATAGTAGAAGCATATTGAAAAGCAACTTTCAAAAGGGAATTGGATATATATTTGAAAAAGAGAATTTTTTTGGCACACAGGGACAATGGGCTAAAAGGCCTTCTCTGTATGATTCTATGCTTCAGCTATTTATTTTGCAATACTATAGTTATCAGCAATCAGCCATATGTAGTACAAGTATTTTATACTTGCTGCTGAATTCTTGGTTTGTGTTTTCATTCCAGCATTCAAATTCTAAAAGTTGTCTATTTTTATTCCTCCAATTAATTATTGGGAAGAGTGAAACCATTGTTTTTGGTCACCGCTCCAAACTTCGTTCCCTAGCTATTGGTTCCATCCCTCCCCTTGGCAACAACCTGAGATTAAGTCAATCTGTTTGCAACTTGTGTGTTCAATTGATCCTGAGATGAGCTCCCGATGTCATATTTGTACCATCACTAACACTGCCTATATCCACCCAGTAACATTGCTGAACTTTGTTCCTGTCTCAGCTCATCTGTTGCTGAAACCCTCATCTGTCCCTTCGTTACATCTAGACTCAACTATTCCAATGCATTTCTGGCTGGCCTACCACATTCTACACTCTGTAAACTTGAGGTCATTCAAAACTGTGTCTTAACTTCCCCTATCACCTTTGTGTCCATTGGTCTACTTTGGTTCCCCATCAAGCAATGTTTTGATTTAAAATTCTTATCCTTGTTTTCAATTCTTTCGAGGGTTTTGTTCCTCACTGTCTCTGTAAATTCCCCCAGCCCCATAATCCTCCAAGAAATCTGCACTCCTCTAATTCTGGCCTCCAGTGCATTCGGAATTATAACTGCTCCACCATTGTTAGCTTTGCTTCTTGTTACCGAGACCCCAAGTTCTGGAATTCTCCCTCGACACCTCTCTGTCTCTCTCTACCTTGCTTTTCCCTTTTAAGACACCCTTAAAACCCACTTCTTTGACAAAGCCTTTTATCATCTGACCTAATATCACCTTGTCTGGCTTGATATCATACTTTGTTTATAATTCTCCTATGAAGTGACTTGGGATTTGATTTGATTTGATTTGATTTATTATTGTCACATGTATTAATATGCAGTGAAAAGTATTGTTTCTTGTGCGCTATACAGACAAAACATACTGTTCATAGAGAAGGAAACAAGAGAGTGCAGAATGTAGTATTACAATCAATGCTAGGGTGTAGAGAAAGATCGACTAAATGAAAGGTAAGTCCATTCAAAAGTCTGACAGCAGCAGGGAAGAAGCTGTTCTTGAGTCAGTTGGTACGTGACCTCAGACTTTTGTATCTTTTTCCCGAAGGAAGAAGGTGAAAGAGAGAATGTCCGGGTTGCGTGGGGTCCTTAGTTATGCTGGCTGCTTTGCCGAGGCAGCGGGAAGTGTAGACAGAGTCAATGGATGGGAGGCTGGTTTGCATGATGGATTGGGCTACATTCACGACCTTTTGTAGTTTCTTGGATGTTTCATTATGTTCAAGGCACAGTGCAAATATACGTTGTTGTATTTTTAAATTGTGGGTAGTTAGTATTTCATCCTTAATATGTTTTTTGTTCTTCATTGTAAGAGGTACATAGGAACAGGAGTAGGCCATTCAACCCATTGGCTGATCTGTGGCATAATTCCATATACCTGCCTTTGGCCATATCCCTTAATACCTTCGCTTAACATTTATCTACCTCAGATTTAAAGCTAGCAACTAATCTGGAATCAACTGCCATGTGTGGTAGAGAGTTCCAAATCTCTATCACTCTTTCTGTGTAAAATTGCTCCCTAACATCTCTCCTGAATGGTCTGACCATAATTTTTAGATTGTGCTCCCAGTTCTAGAATCTCCAACCAGTGTAAGATGCGGGAGAGGCGAAAAATCAGGTTCACTCCCGGTTTCTCACCTCTCGCTATCTTACCGGCCCCAGATTTCCAGCGTGATCAGCCTTGCGCCCAGAAATGGTGCAAGGTTGATTATGATACTTAAAGCAATTAAAATCCTAACTTAAATATTATTACCAAACCAGGGACACAATTGTCTGAACTCGCTTGTCTTAGCGCTCTCGCTGGTGAAGGTCCTCGCGTATGGTCCCTATCAACGGGGACATGATGTGGTGACCTAGCTGGTAGGACCGGAGACCATTGAGGCCCGCTGGGTGGTCGGGGCAGGCGGCAGTGCCAGCCTGGCACCCTCACACTGCCAGCCTGACACTGCCTACTAGGCAGTGCCAAGGTGCGGGGCCATGATGCCTAAGGGAAGTGGGCAGGCAGGAGACCGTGTACTTTGTAACTGGCGATCGGTGGGGGAGTGGGGGGGGAGCTGCGCAATCTGCAACTGGCGATTGGCCGGGGGTGTGGGGTTGCAATCGACAGGGCCAAGAGGGGCCATCAGCCGAGGAGGGGGATGATATCCAGGGGAGTGGGAGGGTGATTAGCTGGGGTGGCCTGTGATAGGAGGGAGGAGTGGGCATTTTCCAGGGGCAGATAGCCAGAGGCTGCACAGAACAGAGAGATCGGTACATACGCAGCTGCGCCCTCTAGTCTTGTCTGGCTTTCCAGTGAGTGTAGACCCCTACCCCTCCCCCTACTGTTGGAATCAGATTGTGCATCAAAAGTTTAAAGTTTATTTATCAGTGTCACAAGTAGGATTACATTAACACCGCAATGAAGTTACTGTGAAAATTTTCTGCACTAAGTGCCTCAAGATTCTTTGTGGCCTCTCCAAAGAAACAGATCTGAAACTCTCCCATTTTCACGCTCATTCAACACTTAGAATTCTTTTGGCAAGATTGCCGCCTCTATCGTTATCTAACCTGTCTTTTCCTGTTAGTATCTTGAAGGCTTCAATCACGTCACCCCTTAACCTTCTAAATTCTGGAGAAAACGGGTCTAATATGTATAATCTCTCCTCATAACTTAACCCCTGAAGTCCAGGGACCATTCTTGTACTCCCTCCAAGGCCAATATATCCACCTACGGTGAGGTGCCCAGATCTGCTCACAGTACTCCAAGTGGAGACCATCCAAGATTTTGTATAGCTGCAGCTTAACTTCTGTGCCCTTGTACTCCAGTCCTCTAGTTACAAAGGCCTGCATCATTTGTGGCATTTTAAAGATCTCCTGAACTGCCAAGTCTCTTTGGACAGCCACTGTATTTAACTTCATACCATCTAGAAAGTACCCTGATTTAGCCTTTTTCAGTCCAAAATGGATAACCTCACACCTGCTTAGCTTGAAATTCATCTGTCACAGTTTTGCCCATTCACCTCGTCTACCAATATCCTTTTGTAATTTTATGCTATCATCTACATTGTCTGCAATGCCACCTAACTTTATGTCATCAGCAAATTTAGATATATGACTTCCTATGCCATTATCCAAGTCCTTAATAAATAATGTGAACAATTGAGGTCCTAACACAGATCCCTGTGGGACACCACTGGTCACATCCCACCAATATGAGTACCTACCCATTATCCCTACCTTCTGTCACCTGCCACTCAATCAGTTTCCCAACCATGTCAGTAATTTTCCCTCAATTCCATTAGCTTCTATTTTAGTTAACAGTTTGTTATGTAGGACTTTATTGAAGGCCTTCTGGAAGTGAATATAAAGAACATCCATAAGCATTCCCCTGTCATCTGATTCATTTCCTTAAAAACTTCACTGAGGTTTGTTAGGCATGATCTACCTGTCATTAATCCATGCTGGCTGTCTCTGATTAACAGAACATTTTCAAGGTGTTCAGTTACACTATCCTTGATTATCAATTGCAACAATTTCCCCACCACAGATATTAAGCTAACTGGTCTGCAATTCCCTGGATATCCTCTTTCGCCCTTCTTAAAAAGTGGAGTGACATGAGCAATTTTCCAATCCAGGGGGACAACTCCAATAGTTAGCACTGCTGCCTCACAGCACCAGGAACTCGAGTTCAATTCCGGCCTTGGATGACTGTATGCGTGGAGTTTGCATGTTCTCCCCGTGTCTACATAGGTTTCCTTCGGGTGCTCCGGTTTCCTCCCATAGTCCCAAGGCATGTAGGTTAGATGGATTAGCCAAAGTAAATGTGTGGGGTTATGGGGATAGGATGGGGAAGAAGGCCTCGATAAGATACTCTGTCAGAGAGTCGGTGCAGACTCAATAGGCCGAATGACCTTCTTCTGCACTGTAGGAATTCTATGATTCAATGAATCTAGGGAACTCTGAAAGATTATAGTTAGGGCGTCTACAAAGTGCTCCCCTACTTCCTCTAGTACCTTTGGATGGAAACCATCAGTGGGGATTTGTCACTCTTTAGTTCCATTCATTTCTTCATTATCAATGTTTTACACACATTAGTTTTATTTAAGCCCTGTCCCAATCCACTATTAATTTCCACAGGACTTTTGGCAAACCCTCCTCCTTTTCTACTGTAAATACGGAGGCAAAGTAATTATTTAACATGTCTGCCATTCTCCCATAATCTCACAATCCCCACTTTCAGTCTTTGGTGTGCCACATTGTTCCTAACCATCCTCTTTCCCTTTATATAGGCATAAAATTATTCATATTGATCTTGATGTCCCTTGCAAGTCTCTTTTTAGAATCCCTTTTAGCGGCTCTTTTAAGCCACTTTGTGGTGATTTGCTAGTCTTTCTATCTTTTGGTAGGATCTGTGCTGTTTTTTGCATTTTTGTAAGCCCTTTTAATTTAATACAGTTCCTTATCTCTCGAGGGTGGCATGGTGGCACAGTGGTTAGCACTGCTACCTCACAGCACCAGGGACTCAGTTTCAATTCTGGCCTTGGGTTGAGTTTGCACATTCCGTCCTGTGTTGAGTTTGCACATTCTCCCCGTGTCTGCGCAGATTTCCTGTTGGTGTTCCGGTTTCCTCCCATAGTCCAAATATATGCGGGTTAGGGCGATTGGCCAAACTAAATTGCCTCGTCGAGCCCCAAGATGTGTAGGTTAGGGGGAATTAGTGACATAAGTATGTGGGGCTCCGGGGATAGGGTCTGGGTAAGAAGCTCTATTGCATAGAGTCGGTGCAAACTCGATGGGCTGAATGGTCTACTTCTGCACTGTAGGGATTCTATGATTCTATTCTATGATTATTTAGTTGTCCATAGCAAAACACAGAAAAGGAAAACAATGGTTTACATATTTCAAGAATAGAACATTCAGATTGCTACTTAGGATTCAGATAGTAAGCCTATATTGGTGGCATGCTTTATGCTTAAAGCGCATGATTGTGATAATTTATTCAGGAGATTTTGTTTTATCCAAAAAAAGGACCTTAATTGAATGCTTGGATGAACTTTAGCTTTTTATTGACTCTTTTTTGTCTCCAATCAGTAGTTTATGTAGCCCACACACTACTATTATTATGGAGAATCGAGGTGGCCGTGCAGTCAAATTAACCACCTTGCAATACCCTTTATTTTAGGTCATTGTGTAAATCTTTGACGTTTTGCAAGCATTACTTAAAATGCATTGTGGCTTTGAGAATTTAATGCACTTTGGAAATTTAATTCCAAAAACTGTACTACCACTGAATGCCTCCTTGTGGTGCTGATGAACCATTGGAATTCTGCACAGAATTTTTAAAACTGCAAATGCTGGAAAACTGAAATAATACAAAGCAGGTTGATTATCATCTGAAGAAAGATTAATGTTGTGGGGATGACGAGGTTGGTTCTGTCAAAACTATCTCCATGTAAAAGGTTAACTTCTGCTTTCCATTTATTCCAAAATTTATGGTCCAGTTGTATATTTCTACATTTTCTATTTTTTAAAGATTGTGTAATTATGTCCATAAGTGATGTTAATTAGATTTCTTCTTTCATCTTTTTTTTTGTCTTTGGCCTGGGAATAGATAACATTGGGTGGCACGGTGGCACAGTGGTTAGCACTGCTGCCTCACCAGGGATCCGGGTTCAATTCCTGGCTTGGGTCACTGTCTATGTGGAGTTTGCACATTCTCCCCGTGTCTGCGTGGGTTTCCTCTGGGTGCTCCGGTTTCCTCCCACAGTCTGAAAGACGTGCTGGTTAGGTGCATTCACCCAAACAAGCGCCGGAGTGTGGCAACTAGGGGAATTTCACAGTAACTTCATTGCACTGTTGATGTAAGCCTACTTGTGACTAATAAATAAGTAAACTTTATAACTTAAAATAATTTCATAATCAGATAATTCAAATTAGGTTGACTACATCGGCCGAATTCTCTGATTTCACTTGCAGCAGGGATTCTCCTGTTCCACTGCAGTGAACAGAGATTTGGCTGAGCGCCAAATTCTCTGCCGTTGCTGGCAGCAGGGAGTGGACAGCCGGAGAATTCCGGCCATATATCTTCTTTTTCTCATGCTGAGGTACAATTCTAGAGGCTCATTCCAGTGACCACTCTGTACGTTGGTTGCTCAAGAGTGGAGCATTACATTCCTGTCAAAACCTATTCTCATCTAATATGCATTCTTTTCAACACACACGATAGATAGCAATGAAGATCAGTGCCCCAGCTGTGTTTCTCACTGCTTAGCCAAGGGTTGCCAAATCCAATTATAGCATCGTGATCACACCCTTTGCTGAGATTAACTAAATCAGCACAAGCCAAGGCGCAAACCTTCTTTCTTTTTCACCTGTTTATCTCAGTGCAATAGAGTGATGCATCTACCGCAGACTAGCCCTTCAGAGAATATTACTAAAGGGCTGCATTGACACCATTGTTATTGGGGATAAAATAACATTTTGAAAACAGAAAATGCTGGAAAATCTCAGCAGGTCTGACAGCATCTGTGGGGTGAGAATAGAGCCAACATTTTGAGTCTAGATGACAGTTCGACAGTGCTCTGATGATACAGCTGATGATACAGTAGGCTTCAAGCTGGGGAGGTCTACATGGGACATAGGCCCATCCACCTCAAACACCTCAGGGGTAACACAGTGATATCAACCACAATTATAGTGGGAGAACTGAGAGGGATAGGAGGGAGGGAAAACTGAATGTTAAGCTCACCCAGGATGATGGGAGGAATTTCCAGTCACACAGGAAGGATTGAAGCTGGCCTGGAAATAAAACCTGAGGACCACCAACTTAGAACCTCAAGCAATGGCGTAGCAGAAAGTGAAACTGAGAAAAAACATTATTGGGGAGGGAGTATTTGCCTTCTGGGAGGAGTGGATCACAGCATTGGGAGGCTGATTAAAGTGCACGCATCTGGAATCTGCGTTACCACATGAGGAAGAATGCCTAGCTGAGACATGTTAGAAGCATCTCAATAACTATTGAGGCAATCTGGAGCCTTCAATGTAATAATGCGTTCATGCAAGATTAATTCCAATACATACCAATCATCGTTCTACCTACAATAGCTCATTCTACCAATCATGGTAATTCCCCAGTGTGATAATGATTCTAAAAGCAAGTGCACATCTGGATAAACAGGGAAAGCCTCTTGGAAACCCCACCTTAGAACCTTGCAACTGCTAGGTTCAGAGATGAGAACTCCCAAGCCCCCATGTGTATCCCAAAGGGTGTAGTCATAGAGCCCAGTGAATAAGTAATTTACTGCCTCAAACAAATGCAGAACATCCAAGCACTTAGCCAAATCCATTACATAGCTATAGGTCACTTAAATAGTGCTGAGGAGAAGGGGACCAAGCATACTGTGACACTGAGAGTGATCACTGCAATGCCCAGGATTGTATTGGCTGATAGATTGTAATCAAGCCCTTGAATCCACCATCACTCAGGAGTCAGTGAGAGAAAGAGAACCTTTGGAGGCTGATGCCCAATTATGTCTTTCTTTCTCAATGTTCCTGCAGAGGGGAAACATTCAGGATGGTGGAGAGTGCACTTCTTATACAGAAGATGCATCGAGAACCAATGTCATCAACGTCTCCACGTGTCCAGGGATCTGGTGGTTCACATCTGAGACATTCTCCCTGAGTTGACGCTGCAGGAACCAGGGCCATCCTATTCCAGTGGCTTTGAAAGTCATCACCGCCCTTAACTTCTATGTGAGTGGCTCTTTCCAGTGCTTCACTGGGGACCTCTGCGCGACCTCTCAAGCTTCCACCCACAAGCAGTGGCGGATTAACCATTAGGCTGAGTAGGCTTAAGCCTAGGGGCCCGGAAGGGAGGGGGGCCCGAGAGCAAAATAAATCACTAACTGTTCAGGTGAGCGTTCATTTTCAGCACTGAAGAGGATCAAAATCTATTTGCGCTCAACAATGAGTGATGAGTTAGTCACCTGGCACTCATGCACATTGAATCAGACACGCTTCGATCTGTTGATTTACATGCTGTTATCGACACTTTTGTAAACCAAAAAACATGGAAGCTTTTTAAAGTACAAATGTAAATAAAATGAAAAATAAATGAATAAAAGGGCTGTAATTGATTCATATAACTTTATGATTTATACATGTAGTACATTATACATAGTACAACGATATAAGTTATCTAACGTCACTTAACGTCACTTTATTCTATTCAACGAAGTGTGGGGCAGGGGGCAGGAGGCAAGCTCAGGGGGCCTTACTAAAGCTCAGCCTAGGGGTCCGGGTGGTAGTTAATCCGCCACTGCCCACAAGTGCATAGAGGAGGTGACGGATGCCCGGTTTACCAAGGCCGACAATTATCTGCACTTCACTAGAGATCAAGCTAGTCCGACAGCTAGAGCACTGGGAGTGCTGCTGTTTCCAGATTTCCACAAGTGCCATCGACTGCACTTATGTGGCAATAAGAGATCAATGGCAACAGGCAATGCAATACATCAACAGGAAAGGCTTCCACTCGCTCAGTGTGCAGCTGGTATGCGACAACCAGAAACACATCGTATATGTTGTATAAGATACCTGGAAAGTTGCCACGATGCCTACGTTTTGAGCAGAATAGAGGTGTACAAATTATGAAGGGTATAGATAGGATGAACAGTGGGAAGCTTTTTCCCAGGTTGGAGGTAACGATCACGAGGGGTCACGGGCTCAAGTTGAGAGGGGCGAGGTATAACTCACATATCAGAGTTTTTTACACAGAGAGTGGTGGGGGCCTGGAATGCGCTGCCAAGTAGGGTGGTGGAGGCAGACACGCTGGCATCGTTTAAGACTTACCTGGATAGTCACATGAGCAGTCTGGGAATGGAGGGATACAAACGAATGGTCTAGTTGGACCAATGAGCGGCACAGGCTTGGAGGGCCGAAGGGCCTGTTTCCTGTGCTGTACTGTTCTTTGTTTGTTCTTTGTTTGTTCTTTGTCTTTGTTTCAGATCACAGATCCAAGACATCTTTGAGGGACCATACCACATTCAGGGTTGGTTCCTCTGTAACAAACGCTACCCACAAAGGCTAATGACACCCGTCCAATGACCACAAACTTCAGCTGAGAGAAGGTAGAACAGACTATTTGCATCTTGAAAATGTGATTCTGATGCCTCAACAGATCTGGCTGAGCACTCTAGTACACTCCTCAGAGGGTCTCATAGATCATTGTGAAGCCTTTGCTGCGCCTACTCAACCTGGTACTGCAAAGGCAGGTATCCTTGTCAGATGCCAAGATGGAGGAGCTACATGTCTGCAGGGAAGGAGGCATAGCTTGGGCCAGATGAGGCACGTGTACACATGAGGTGCTCATAGCCTCCAGATTCTAGGAGGATAATGATGAGCAGCAGTGTTTATCCTGCCAGGCCAATGCCCTCTATGATGGATCCACATCACCACCAATGTGGCTACTCTTCTCAACAATCCTCTTCACTCTGAGTATTTATACTTTCTGCTCACTATGTCCTCATCCTGTGAAAGAGGATGAAGCCTCTGAGGCATGTGTCTTTGCTGAGATGAGATACCAGCTGCAGGCATTCATTCCGGTATCATGCGGCAGAAGGTGTTGTCTTATCAAGTGTCTCTCCAGCATCTCAGGCACGAGGGAAGCCCACAAGAAGCAGGAGTTGCACTGCAGTCCTCAGTGGAGTCCCGGCAGCATAGCTTCAGAAAAGGTGCCTCAAGGAGATCCATCTCCAACAATGGGAAAATACTTTGTGTCACTTTGATGGTGATACTGTGAGGCTGGACTTGAGCTAACTGAGGGAGGATGTTCAATAGATATTAATGTTTGTTCAAAGTGCCCAGCCCTCAGCATTACCTTAATCCACATTACATTGAGATGCTCTTCTCTCAGTGAAGGATGTGGGACTCCAGTAAGCCTGACCTTTTAATGAACATACATCACCTTATGATGACAGACACGAAAAAGCCAACTTTTCGACACCATTCATTTCCCATAATGGCCAGCCCTGGCTCTTGTGACTCTCCATAAATGCAGGCACACCATGAGGCCCTCAATGTTCCACTTTTTGATAGTAAAGAACACTCATCAGCAGCAAGCCCATTTCTGCCCTCAGCATTGTCTTCCCATCTAGCTAACATATGAGCATCGAAACAATGCTCAATGGTTCCATTGACCACAGACCATCAGCACGTGGATGCACCATCACTGAGCTTGGTGAGTGTTTGGCGGATGGGAGGCTAAGTAGAATGAATTGGCCAGCGCTGCATATTTGACAATAGCCTTGTGGGCACTTTGCAGACAATTCCACCTTGCAAAATGTTTAAAGCTGTAACATTGAACACCTGGACAATATTGTTCTCACGAGGGACAGATCAGCAATTGAGGTGGGAAGGTGCACACACCTATTGGTTAGCTTAGTGGATGTCCTACCAATGAATCACAAAAGACGAGTATACAGTTACATCCAGTAAATAGGAAAGCTAATTGAATGTTATCATTTATTGCAAGTAGAATTAAAAACAAAAGAAGGAAGGTTATGCTTCAGTTATTGGTGAGACCACATCTGGAGTATTGTGCACAGTATTGCTCTCCTTATTTAAGGAAGGATGTAAATGTGTTGGAAGCAGTTTAGAGAAGCTTTACCGGACTAATAGCTGTAATGGGAGGGTTGCCTATGAGGAAACTTTGGTCAGGCTACGCTTGTATCCGCTGGAGTTTGGAAGAGCGAGAGGTGACTTGATTGAAACATATAAGATCCTGAAGGGTCTTGACAAGGTGGATGTGAAAAGGGTGTTTCTTGTGGGAGAATCTAGAACTAGGCATCACTGTTTAAAAATAAGACGTCACTCATTTAAAACAGAGATGAGGTGAAATTCTTTCACTCAGAGGGTTGTGAGTCTTTAGAACTCTCTTCTTAAAAAGGTTGTGGAAGCAGATTCTTTGAATATCTTGAAGGCAGAGGTGGATAGATTCTTGGCAACCAATGATATCAGGAGTAAGCAGGATGCATTTTTGAGGTTACTATCTGATTAGCCATGATCTTATTAAATGGCGGAGTGGGCTTGAGGGGCTGAATGGCCTACTCCTGCCCCTTGTTCATATGTTTGTATAAATAAAATGCTTGGCGATTGGAAGTTCTGCCAGAAAACCTGCTGTCACTGTCAAGGAGCATGGGGATATCAGCTTCAGATTGACACAAGTCCTTGTGCAGTTCTTGGAGCCCATAGTTTCCAGTGTGGAATTGGTGTCCAAATCCACGAGAGTTGGATAAAACACATGCAGCAAAGGCAAACTGAGTTGGAAGGAATTTTTGGGAGGTTGGTGAGGGTTTGGTTTGGAGCATTCTCCTTTCTTTGGAGGTTTTAGCATCTCGTCTGGAGCTTTCAGGACATTGCAGTCTTGTGACATCTGAGATTTGTTTCCCTCTGGCACCCTCTGTGCACAGGTCAGCCCTATTTGCATCTCTGAGGAATGGCTATAATGTACTCAGCAGGAAGCGTCACCTCTGATGATGGGCGCAAGGGGGCCAGGTGGTTGCAGGCATCACCTTAGAGCAGAGGCTCAGACACGGGGTGTTTATATTTGATTTGATTTTGATTTGATTTCATAGAATCCCGACAGTGCAGAAGGAGGCCATTCAGCCCATTGAATCTGCACCAACCACAATCCTACCCAGGCCCTATACCCATAACCCCCATGCACTTACCCTAGCTAGTCCCCCTGACACTAAGGGGCAATTTAGCATGGCCAATCCACTTAACTTGCACATCTTTGGAGTGTGGGAGGGAACCGGAGAACCCGGAAGAAACCCACGCAGACACGGGAAGAACGTGTAGACTCCAAACAGACAGTGACCCGAGGCTGGGAATCGAACCCGGGTCCCTGGTGCTGTGAGGCAGCAGTGCTAACCACTGTCCCACCGTGCCGCCCAGATTCAGGACCAGTAAAGAGAACAAGGAGTCTGCACCCATAGAAGACACCACCACCCAGCTGCCAGGGTGTACAGGCAATGATCCAACTACTTTGACAGGACCAAGGATACAGCTTTCAAGGGAAGCCGTCATGATCATCTACCAGACGATTGGGCCAGAAGTAGCCTGTAGTTGTGTGGGTGGACACCCAATGTCCATGGATCTCAGGGTCACTGTGGCACTAAACTTTTATGCCTCTGGATCATTCCAGGGCCCTATAGGTGATCTTCTTGGAGTCTCACAGTCAACTGCACATAGCTGTGTTAAGCTGGCGACTGACCTTCTGTTCAGGCGAGTGAGAACATTCCTTCATTACAAGATGAACCAAATTAGCCAGGCAAAGCAGGTCAGAGGCTTTGCTGCAATTGCATGATTTCCCCGCATCCATGGTGCCGTTCATTGCATTCAAATGGTCATCAAGGTGCCAACTGGATGCCTTTGTTAACAGGAAGGAGTTTCACGCTATGAATGTTCAGATAGTTTGTGACCACAAGAACCAGATTCCACAGGTTTTGTGCAGGATATCCTTGCAGCTCCCACGATGCTGACATTCTACGTCACTGACAAGTGCCAAGGCTGTTCACAGCTCCAGCTCACCTTGACAGAGTGCTGCTGGGTGACAAGGGATACCCTTTTAAAAGGTGGCTGATGCCTCTCAGGCATCCAAGGACAGTGGCAGAGGAGAAAGAGACAATCGCTGCCATGTATCCACAAGGGTCTTGGTGGACAGGGCAATATGTCTGCTGAATTAGAACCCCTACAGTACAGAAGAAGGCCATTGAGTCTGCACCAACTTTCTGAAAGTGCATCCCACCCAAAAACCCATTGAATACATAGGACACTTGGGGCTTGTGAGCAACTAGTCATTTATAACATGGAAGTGAAACTAAGCAAAAACATCCAATCAGAATGGTAATAAAATTGGAACAAAACAAAAGCCTCCAGTACAAACCCATTGCTGTGCTCACTGTGTCTTAAGTTTATGTTGCAGTTGCTACCTCTTGGTGTCCCCTCTCCCTCGCTGTAATTAGGGTAGATTGCTGATTGTGGTGTCCTGTTGGCGTCGATGACCTTGGTGGTCGTCCTCTGGCTGGCAGGGCTGAGTAGTCTCCACCTGGGAGGGTTTGCTCAGTGACATGGCTGGGCACTCCTTAGTTGCTGCAGACACTGAGGATGGTGTGGTGACTCGCAGAGATGCGGAAGAGCTGCTGCCCTTGTCTGGGACGCCATGAAAGGAGTAACAGAGTCGACAGCCAGCCAGTCCACTACTGTGATATGTGTCTGGACCTCCCCGCTCACCAAGGACAGGCACCCACCTGAGAGACTCAACAGTTGAAGCTGTGTGTTCAGAGCTCAGGGTCACCGCTGTGCTCAGTCTCCACAAGGACTCCTCCATGACAGAGACCATGACACTCAGAACCTCAGGGATTTCTGCTCCATCTCCAATTTGCTGCATAATTGACAACTACAGAGGCTCATAATCTCTCTCAGACTCAGCATGGTCCTGGTCTCCAGTACTCCTCCAACTGCCAGTGCCCTGGGCATGCCCTGCCTCCACCATCTGCTCAAGCAAGTGTGATGTGCCCGCACCGCTTTGCACTACCAACTGAGCCAATGCACTATTGCCCACCCATATGCCAGTATCTGCCCTGGTGCTTGGTACTGAGAGAGGGTGTGCAGCAGGTGCATCTTCCAATGTTCCCCGCTCCGCTGTCAATGGAGGGTCATTGGCCTCCTGGCTGGCTTTTGGTGAATGGCTCAGCTGAGGGATGAAAAGAATGGGTCAGTATCACAGAGAGACAATTTCCATGGTCTACTGCCCAGTGTGAGTGGTTTCAATGGCATCACAGTTGCTCAGTGATCGGTGCATCACTGAAGTCCTTATGAGAAAATCTCGCTTCTCTTCACTCTCAGCCTGTCACACTTCATCCGACTGGGCTCTTATCTCTGAGACACCAGGCTCTCTGTGACCTGATGATCTTTCTCCCTGCTCATGGCTGGTGAGCATTTCCAGGTTCGCCACCCCATCACCAGTGATAGATCTCTCAGACTTGTCATGGCGATGTTTATACAACATAGAACATAGAACAATACAGCACAGAATAGGCCCTTCGGACCACGATGTTGTGCCAAGCTTTATCTGAAACCAAGATCAAGCTATCCCACTCCCTATCATCCTGGTGTGCTCCATGTGCCTATCCAATAACCGCTTAAATGTTCCTAAAGTGTCTGACTCCACTATCACTGCAGGCAGTCCATTCCACACCCCAACCACTCTGCGTAAAGAACATACCTCTGATATCCTTCCTATATCCCCCACCATGAACCCTATAGTTATGCCCCTTTGTAATAGCTCCATCCACCCGAGGAAATAGTCTTTGAACGTTCACTCTATCTATCCCCTTCATCATTTTATAAACCTCTATTAAGTCTCCCCTCAGCCTCCTCCGCTCCAGAGAGAACAGCCCTAGCTCCCTCAACCTTTCCTCATAAGACCTACCCTCCAAACCAGGCAGCATCTTGGTAAATCTCCTCTGCACTCTTTCCAGCGCTTCCACATCCTTCTTATAGTGAGGTGACCAGAACTGCACACAATATTCCAAATGTGGTCTCACCAAGGTCCTGTACAGTTGCAGCATAACCCCACGGCTCTTAAACTCCAACCCCCTGTTAATAAAAGCTAACACACTATAGGCCTTCTTCACAGTTCTATCCACTTGAGTGGCAACCTTTAGAGATCTGTGGATATGGACCCCAAGATCTCTCTGTTCCTCCACAGTCTTCAGAACCCTACCTTTGACCCTGTAATCCACATTTAAATTAGTCCTACCAAAATGAATCACCTCACATTTATCAGGGTTAAACTCCATTTGCCATTTTTCAGCCCAGCTTTGCATCCTATCTATGTCTCTTTGCAGCCTACAACAGCCCTCCACCTCATCCACTACTCCACCAATCTTGGTGTCATCAGCAAATTTACTGATCCACCCTTCAGCCCCCTCCTCCAAGTCATTAATAAAAATCACAAAGAGCAGAGGACCAAGCACTGATCCCTGTGGCACTCCGCTAGCAACCTGCCTCCAGTCCGAAAATTTTCCAACCACCACCACCCTCTGTCTTCGATCAGACAGCCAGTTACCTATCCAATCGGCCAACTTTCCCTCTATCCCACACCTCCTTACTTTCATCATAAGCCGACCATGGGGGACCTTATCAAACGCCTTACTAAAATCCATGTATATGACAACAACTGCCCTACCTTCATCAACACAAGATATGCGGGTTAGGTTGATTGGCCATGTTAAAAAAAAAAATTGCCCTTAGTGTCCTGAGATGCGTAGGTTGGAGGGATTAGTGGGTAGATATGGGGGTAGGGCCTGGGTGGGATTGAGGTCGGTGCAGACTCGATGGGCCGAATGGCCTCTTTCTGTACTGTAGGGTTTCTATGATTTCTATGAACACACTTAGTTACCTCCTCAAAAAGATTTTCTCCTCTAAGTACGTGCAGAGCGCCAATGAGTACACAACCCTCCACCTTTAGCACCAGACTTTGCTGGTCCCCACCCCACTTCACCCCCAAGAGGCATGTGGACATTCCCAGCCCTTTTCACACCTGATTCTGTGATGAATCCAGGCCTTCAGATCTTCTCTCCGGTTTTAACACACACGGGCAAAGGTGTGTTCCGAGACTCCCTGAATCCTACATCTTTGACTGCAACTATGGACAGGCATTCTTCCTCAGTCCCCCACACTGGACAATGCCCACCCAGAACTCACCCTTACTAAGCACAGAAGATCATTGAACCTTTTCCATCACTGGATCCACGTGAGTGGACCAGGTTGTGCTGGCCTCAGCTGCCACCTCTGCCCAGGCCTTCTTGGTGAGGTGGGAGGCCTCCTCCTTCCATCCCCTGGCACGAGAATGTCCCTCTTGGCACTCACCATTTCCACAAGGGCACACAGACACTCATAAGAGAAATGGTGGGCTTGCTGCCCATCTGAGATTCCCTCCCGCCTAGTGTGTCTTCCTGGTGCTGCCGCTGCCATGGTGCACACTTCCCTCTGCCTCCTCCGTTGTCTGTGGCAGCCTCTGACAGCCTCCTTTAAACTTCACGCTTGTCGGCATTGGACCTGGCGCCCTCCCCGCTCCCACCCCCTCCAGCCCCGCTGATCCTATCGGATGCGTTTCAATCTGGCTGCCACTTAAGTGGACAGCCAATGTAATATTACATTTGGTCATTGATCTCAAGCGGGCCTGGAAAATGCAGCTGCTTCCAATCCATTTTTGTTGCGCATAAAATTCTGGCCAGTGTTTCTACAGCTGGCTTATACTGGAACAGATTGCTCGCCTGTTGCCTGACACTATAGCTTGAGGGATAACACTGCATCCAGCATGGCTGACCAGGATGCTCTCCCACTCTTACCACCTGCCAGGTGTATTTTCTGGATTTACTGATGGATAATTAACATTATGCACCTTCCATGGTCATTAAGTCTGGAGTGGGACTTGAACCAGGAGCTTCTGCCACAGAGGCAGAGAAGGTACCCACTGCACCATAAGACCTCCACCAACCTTACATTAAGGTATCAGGAAATACAAATAGCATTGTATTACTTCAGGAATTAATATGTAATGAGTCACAACACTTACTTAAAAGCTAAGATTGCTTTCTACCCAAGGCTTACTAAGTTTGCACAATGAGTTGTCGAACTTTCAAACTAGGAAAACCTTGGTCTCAATAAGCAATCTAGACAAAGTTACCGGGGTTGATTATAATTGCCGAGAATGATAGAAACCCATTCCATTCCTCCCCCCTCTCCTTTCAATCTGACCACTGCAATTTTAACTTGTAGACAACAAGACACTCACTGGAAGACATATGGGATGCTTCTTTAAATATACACAGGGTCTGACAATGTTACTAAAAATAGGTGATGCGCGATATAACTCACGAGGCTAGAGATGCTCGAGGAAATAAAGGCTTTTATTGACTACTACAATAGAGCTACCATATATAATACACGATCCCAGACTGAAGGGTCCCAGACAGAGCAGTGACCTTTATACCTCCCCCAGGAGGCGGAGCCCGACTGGGATGTACCATAATAACTATATTACAGATAGAACAGCCCAACCCTAACCCCAACAGTAACATGTAGAACAGCCCAACTCTAACCCCAACAGTAACATATATACAGACTCATAGTACTGGCCAGACCCTGGCTCAGTACTATCTAGTGGGAACCAATGATGGTTCACCACATTCACCCCTCCTTTGAAGACAAAGGCCGGTGGGGTACAAAAAAAACACAGAACAATTGGTCATCAGTCTATAAGTTCTGATGGTCAGGGGGACCGCACCGTCGTTGTGACCTCCTCAACACCGGCGGTGACACCGGAGTAGGCACTCGCGGTGGCGTTCTCCCCAAGGCGGTGTCCAACGGCTCCTCCAATGTCTCACGGGCCGGTTGACCCCGAGGTGGTGACAATCCGCTGAGCTTGGACACGCCTTGAAGTGGCGACCATCTCCTGGACTCAGGCAAGCTGTACACGGGAGTAAAAGGGTTAAGTGATGGTCCCGATGCTGCCCGCGCCATGTCAAGAGGGGAAACAATAGTTGGGGGGTCTCTAACAGGAGGTATGGGAGCGACAGGGGTTTCCAAGCCCCCTGCTGGCGCCAGGTCTCGAATCGAGACCGTGTCCTCTCGCCCGTCAGGGTATGCCACATAGGCATACTGAGAGTTGGCGTGGAGGAGATGGACCTGTTCAACCAAAGGGTCGGACTTGCGGGCCCTAACATGTCACCGCAGGAGGACAGGTCCTGAGTACGTCAACCAAGACGGTAATGAGGTCCCAGAGGAAGACTTCCGAGGGAATGAAAACAGTCTCTCATGGGGAGTAGCGTTGGTTGCCGTACACAGGAGTGAGCGTATGGAGTGGAGCGCATCAGGGAGCACCTCTTGCCAACGGGAGACTGGAAGGCTTTTTGACTTCAACACCAGTAAGACAGCCTTCCAGACTGTAGCATTCTCACGTTCCACCTGTCCGTTACCCCTAGGGTTGTAGCTCGTGGTTCTACTAGATGCAATCCCGTATGAGAGCAGGTATTGCCTCAAGTCATCGCTCATGAACGACGAGCCCCTATCGCTGTGGATGTAACAGGGTACCCGAACAGGGTGAAAAGATCACGAAATGCCTTGATAACCGTGGCAGCGGTCGTATCAGAACAGGGAATGACAAAAGGGAATCGTGAGTACTCATCAATGATATTGAGGAAGTACACATTCCGATCTGTCGAGGGAAGGGGGCCCTTAAAGTCCACACTCAGTCTTTCGAAGGGACGAGTGGCCTTAACGAGTTGTGCCCGGTCAGGTCGGTAAAAGTGCGGTTTGCATTCCGTGCATACCCGGCAGCTTCTAGTTATGGACCTGACATCCTCCACCGAGTAGGGTAGGTTCCGGGCTTTTACGAAGTGGTAGAGCCGAGTGACCCCAGGATGGCATAGGTCATTATGGAGAGCCTGCAAACGGTCCTCCTGTATACTGGCGCATGTTCCACGCGACAGGGCATCCGAGGGCTCGTTGAGTTTCCCTGGACGATACATGATGTCGTAATTATAGGTGGAGAGTTCGATTCTCCACCTCAAGATCTTGTCGTTCTTGATCTTGCCCCATAGCGTGTTATTGAACATGAACGCCACGGACCACTGGTCCGTGAGCAGGGTGAACCGTTTTCCCGCCAAGTAATGGCGCCAATGCCGGACGGCCTCCACAATGGCCTGGGCCTCCTTTTCCACCGCTGAATGTCGAATTTCGGGGCCTTGCAGGGTGCGAGAGAAAAAGGCGACGGGCCTGCCCGCCTGGTTAAGTGTGGCGGCCAGGGCGAAATCAGATGCATCGCTCTCCACCTGGAAGGGGATGGACTCATCGATAGCATGCATCGTGGCTTTCGCGATGTCGGCTTTTAGTTTTTCAAAGGCCAAACGAGCCTCTGGTGCCAGGGGAAAAGAGGTAGACTTGATGAGCAGACGGGCTTTGTCCGCGTAATTGGGAACCCACTGTGCGTAGTAAGAGAAGAAGCCTAAGCATCTTCTCAGTGCTTTTACGCTAGTGGGCAGGGGAAGTTCGAGGAGGGGACGCATACGGTCTGGATCAGGGCCAATGACCCCGTTTTCCACCACGTATCCGAGGATAGCTAGGCGGCGCGTGCGAAATACACACTTCTCCCTGTTGTAGGTCAGATTCAGGCGAGATGCAGTGCATAGGAATTTAAGAAGGTTGGCATCGTGGTCCTGCTGGTCATGGCCGCAGATGGTGACGTTATCCAGGTACGGGAAGGTAGCCCGCAGTCCGTTATGGTCCACCATTCGGTCCATAGCACGCTGGAAGACCGAGACCCCATTGGTGACACCAAAAGGAACCCTTAGAAAATGGTACAAGCGACCATCCGCCTCAAAAGCCGTGTATTGTCGGTCCTCTGGGCGAATGGGGAGCTGGTGGTAGGCAGACTTTAGGTCGATGGTGGAGAACACCCGGTACTGCGCAATCTGGTTGACCATGTCAGAAATGCGCGGGAGGGGATACGCATCCAGCTGCGTGTATCTGTTAATGGTCTGACTATAGTCAATGACCATCCGGGGTTTGTTCCCACTCTTGACCACCACGAGCTGCGCTCTCCAAGGACTAGCGCTAGGTTGTATGATCCCTTCCTTGAGGAGCCGCTCAACTTCAGATCGAATGAAGATCCGATCCTCAGCGCTGTAACGCCTGCTCTTTGTTGCGATGGGCTTGCAGCCTGGCACGAGATTCTGGAATAAGGAGGGTGTGGTAATCTTAAGCGTCGAGAGGCTACAGGTGGAGCACGTTGGGCAATTTGGAGGCTGCTGTTCTCCCACTGAAAGCGGAGGGAGTGGCCCACCGTACTGTAGGGTTACATTCTTCAAGTGGACCATGAAATTTAGTCCGAGGAGTATTGGCGCGCAAAGGTGCGGTAACACCAGGAGCTTGAAGCTCTCGTAAACCGTGCCCTGCACCGTTAGATTTACCACGCAACTCCCTAGCACGGTGACAGACCGGGACCTTGACGCCATCGAAATTGTCTGCTTGACAGGCTGGATCTGGAGGCCACACCGCTTCACGGCGTCTGGGTGAATAAAGCTCTCCGTGCTCCCGCTGTCAAACAGACAATAAATCGTGCGTTTGTTTACCTGTATGTCCATCATGGACTTGTCGAGTCTGTGAGGCTTTGCCTGGTCCAGGATGATCGACGCCACCGTTGGTTCATGAGCGCCACTGCAGGCAGCTGAGATGGATGATGACGACCCCTGCTGGTCATTCGCGGTCGGTGCCGACCAAAATGGCTGCTCCCATAGGTCGCACGTGGGCGATGGCGCCAAAATCAGCGACCCCTGGTGGTCGCGCGTCTCTTGCGACTCCGTCGTCAGGAATGGCGACGTCCTGGCCTCGGACGTGGAAGAAACCCTTGACGATGCCGACGACGAGGAACCCGGCTCCGGGGAGTCACACGCCGCATTGCTGTTCCTGGATGTAAGTTTGGATCGACATACCTTCGAATAATGGCCCTTCTTGCCGCAGGCGGAGCACAACACCGCTTTAGCGGGACATCGCTGCCGAGTGTGCTTCACTCCCCCACAGAAGTAACAATGCGGGCCACCTGGAGCTGCTGCCGTCGTCAGACCCGAGGGTGGGCACGCCATCACACAGCTTTTCGGACCCGCTGGACGAAGTGGGGTCTGTGACTGCTCCTGCCACGCTGTCTCCACGTGGTCTTCGGGATACATCGCCAGGCTTTTGGAGGCCGTTTCTAGCGTATCCGCTAGCTCTATAGACTTAGTGAAATCGAGATTACCTTGCTCCAACAGTCGAAGTCGGATATAAGACGATCCGATTCCCGCCACAAACGCATCTCGAGCGAGGTCGTTCATGTTCTGGTCTGCCGACACTGCTTTGCAGTTACAGCCCCTGGCTAGCTGTGGGAGCTCGCACGCCTACTGTTCCGTCGTTTCGCCGGGCTGCCGTCGTCGAGTGGCTAAGAGATATCGAGCATGCATCTCGTTTGGCGGTTTAATGTAGCGCTTCTTAAGAAGCTCGAGGGCCCCTTTGTAGTCGGTGGCCGCACGGATCGCTAAATATACAGCGTCGCTTACCCTCGCGTGGAGGACCTGGAGTCTGTCGTCGTCTGTGGTGACCGCTGTGGAGGCTTCGAGGTAATCCTGAAAACATTTCAACCTGTGGGCAAAGGTGTTGGAGGCGCCCGCCGCACGTGGGTCCAGCGTAAGACGTTCGGGTTTAAGCATTTGCTCCATGCTCTCTGTATCGTTTTCTTTTTTTTTCAACGACGAGAGTTCAATTAGTAGTCAATAAAATTGATGCACGATATAACTCACGAGGCTAGAGATGCTCGAGGAAATAAAGGCTTTTATTGACTACTACAATAGAGCTACCATATATAATACACGATCCCAGACTGAAGGGTCCCAGACAGAGCAGTGACCTTTATACCTCCCCCAGGAGGCAGAGCCCGACTGGGATGTACCATAATAACTATATTACAGGTAGAACAGCCCAACCCTAACCCCAACAGTAACATGTAGAACAGCCCAACCCTAACCCCAACAGTAACATATATACAGACTCATACTACTGGCCAGACCCTGGCTCAGTACTACCTGGTGGGAACCAACGATGGTTCACCACAATAGCCAACCATTATTTTTGCCTGAAACCTGACTGCAGGAGCAGTGGTGGCTTCTCCACCTGGCCAAAGCTGCCGGAAGCTACACTGAGGCCCAGAAGAGGCATTAACATTTATTTGAAGGTTCCTTGTGGGCTAGCAGGAGTAAGTGGGATTCACCTTCTCTCAACTACAATTCCACAGTCCTGCCCATCTAGTCACTTACTTTGTACTAAGGACCTTTCCTGTAGTCCCCCACAGGGGTCTTGCCATGTAATTTTAACAGTTGGGGCAATCTCTTCCTGCCGAAGTTGACAAGTGGAATGTTAATGAAGCCTGTTAATTAGATTCAGCAAAGCCACCCTGTCATCAGATGGCCTGCTCACACATTTGGCCATTTTCCTCCTGGAAGTAAAAATCTCAACTAGGGCAACAGTAGAGGTGAGGCAGTTGACCTCTGTACCCTCTTGTTAGGAAGAGGAAATTAGGCCTTGGTTTCTGCTCATGATCTATGTCAGATGGCCCCTGTTGTCTGTGTGCATGTATGGATATCTGCTGAGGATTAGATTGGGTTTAACTGAGATGCCCCCTGAAGGTGAATAGCCTATCAGCACTAACTGCCAAGGCTTACACATGAAGAAGGGGACACTTATAAAATAATACCTTGATAGGAGGATGTACCTTGAGAAGATGAGGGCAAGAGGGGAAATTCGTGGAGAAAGTGTGCAAAGTCACACAAAATTAAAAATGGTTTGGCTTACAATTAGGTGTCTTGTGAACAATTAGAGCCTAAGAATTTTGTAAAGCAGGTCGTGATAGCATAGCCCTTTAATGGGCGATCCTTTGCAGGCCACATGACTGGGCTGAAGCCAATAGTACCAGCATGTGAACCTGGGTCAATTGGGAGCATGGACGATCATTCCTGGGGCTGGAAGGCTTCATTAGAGTCAGAGTGTTGTCGGGAGTAGATCTGTTTAGTTTTGTTGTTAAATCCTTAGTTATACATAGTTCTTCTCAATCAATAAATCTTTTAGTTTGTAATTTGCCACATCAAGTCACTTCAAGTTACTACCCCGGCAACAAGGACAACCTTTAGCCAAAGGGAACAAGAGGGGAAACTCTCCACTGTTTGGAGTCATACGTGGCACATATGGTGTGGTTGTTCGAGGTCAATCATCTCAGTCAAAAGACCTCACTGCAAGAGTTCCTCAAGATAGTTGTGATATTGCGCGCAGACAAAAGTCTCAAGATCTTCTCACTGAGACACTTCCACAGCAGTGAAACACTATAATAGAACATGGTTGGCCGTGGTGGGAGCTCCTAAAAGAGCAGCAGCAATTGTTTTTTGTTTAAAATCTGCAGGCTTTCCTTATTTTTTTTCTCATTCTGCACTGCAGATTTCTATCTTTAACTCTGTCAGCCTTTTTATTTTATTTCTACTGTAGCTATCTTCCAGCTGCCCTCTGTATGTTGAACCTTGAGACTGCCACCAATTCTAAAGTTTGAGTACAGTTTATATTAATCAGAGATAGCATTATAATCTGACATGGTGGTCAATGGTGATACAGAATCATTAAATCATAGAATCCTTGCAGTGCAGAAGGGGCCATTCAGCCAATCGAGTCTGCACTAACTCGCTGACAGAGAGAGTAGCTTACCCATGGCGCTCCCCCTCCCTATCCCTGTAATCCCACACATTTACCATAGCTAATCCCATCTAACCTGCACATTTTTGGACACCATGAGGCAATTTTGCATGCCCATTTCATCTAACCTGCACATCTTTGGACTATGGGAGGAAACCAGAACGCCTGGAGGAAACTCACACAGACGGGGAGAGAATGTGAAAACTCCACACAGTCACCCAATGCCGGAATTGAACCTGGGTCCCTGGAACTGTGAGGCAGCAGTGCGAACCACTGTGCTACCGTGTCGCCATGAAAGGTGTGAGTTAAATACATAAACCCAGAGCAGATTTCCAAGGTATGAAAGACCAAAAACAGTTGAAGCCTAATGAGAGAGACAAGCACCTAAGAAGAAAAATTGCAAAGCCCCTGAGTGAGAGTTCACAAGATGAGTGAGCAAAAATACCAAAAGAGTCTGTACTTACACTTTAGAATAGATCACAGTCCCAAGCCTCAGCATACAGTGGATAGCTGGAAGACAGTTTTAAAAAAGATTGACTGAGTTAAGTACAGAAACCTGCAGTGCACAGTGAGAAAAAATAAGTAAAGTCTACGGAGTTTTAAAAAAACAAAGAATTGCTAATGCTTTGAAGATTTTTTTAAAATGGCAATCAGAGTAAATAGAAGCATGCTTGACAGTTAGCTGTCAGTCACAATCAACAGGTGCATTCCCCATGCTAACACCTCTACTAATCAGTGTGTACTTGCCAATCAATCATCACTCTCTTCATGTATGGTATAAATTGTTGTTTTCCCCTTATATTGGCCTTCTCACGAAGTGCCCGATGAGTGCAAAATGAAAAGCTTTGAAATGCCCATTTTTTGTCAAAACTCAAGTTCTGTTCTCCCAAATGACTATTAAAGATTAAACAAGTGGATAAATCTTAAAGCGTCAAGTCAACTAAGGGTTTATTGTCGGAAGAAAGGAGAGTCATTTGTATTAAATGTTCAGTGTTGTGAAAACTATGAAAATGCCATTGGTCGGAATATAATATGTAAAATACAGAGGACAAAGAAAGTAGAGTTAAATTGTTTGATATGGAATCATTTAATATAGCATGAGGGGATACAACAGGATGGAAAATGAGATGAGAAATATTTTCTGGGTTTCCTTAAGAGTCCCTGAGTTCAAAACTGAAGAAAGTAAAATGGAAAATAATAACCCTGCTGAGTCCTGCTGAATTTAACAGTATTCAGGAAAAAAATTAAAATACTGTGGATGCTGGAGATCAGAAATAAAAGCAAAAAGTGCTGGAAAAACTCAGCAGATGCAGAGAGAAACAGAGTGATCATTTCGAGCCCAATATGACTTGAAACATTAACTCTGTTTCTGCCTCCACAGATGCTGTTAGACCCATTAAGTTCTCCCAACACTTTCGATTTTTATTTCAGGATTCAAAAAGGTTAGGATTGCCCCAAAGTTACTGCAACTTTATGAAAGTGAACAGCATTGAGGGAGAGTGGAAGAATACATGTAAAGTGCAAGGGTTTCAAAAAACGTCATGTTTTTAGAAATGATAAATGAGGATGAAGGAGGGTCCCGAAAGGACTAAAAAAAAACACCAAGAGAAATAATTAATGTTTTAGCTGTAATAAAATAAACTGTGACAGAAGTTATATATACTTGTGTATTTAATTTGTATTCCTTAATACTGGAAAGAGCATGGAAGCTTGAAACAAGTCAGGTCACTGACTTTTTAGGTTAGGTCACTGCTAGTTATTTTCTACAAATGGAGGCAGCTCGCATTGCAGTTGAAAGTATTAATTTCTCAATGGTGCCTCAAAGCAATTCAAGAAATTATTTTAGCAATTTGATTGCCTAGTTCCTGCTGGGTGCCAATTTTATATTGGTAGCAATAAAAACAAATTGAACAATTACATTGCTCAGTGTTTTGCTTCTTATTCATTCTCTTCTGGTAGATACTAACTTAATTGAACTTCCTTTGATTCATTTGAGTTCAGTGAATTGGATGTTCCAATGGTAATTTAGTAGGTAATTCTTGATTTCAGTCCGTAACTAATTTTTGTCCTTAGAGGGTATAACATTTTCAAGTGTGATGTCTTTAAACGTAAGATGAGATGAACAAGTTCTGGACATTGACTTTTAATTATATAGATAGATTAATTTAGCCAAAAGGAAGAACATCCTTATGAAATAGAATAATAACTTTTTTTTAACTTTAGGGGGGCATGGTGGCACAATAGTTAGCACTGCTGCATCACAGCACCAAGGACCAGGGTTCAATTCTGGCTTCAGGTGTCTGTGTGGAGTTTGCATGTTCTCCCCATGTCTGTGTGGGTTTCCTGAGAGTGCCCCTATTTCCTCCGACAGTACAAAAATGTGCAGGTTAGTGGATTGGCCATTCTAAATTGCCCCTTAGTGTCGCAGGGTAAATATGTGGGGTTACGGAGATATGACCTGGGTGGGATTGTTACCGTTGAGGGCTTGATGGGCCAAGTGGCACTGTAGGGATTCTATGATGATCTGTGTACTAAGCAGAGTTTGCTGGTTTTATGGACTTCTAAAATTTGAATACTCCTCATTCAAAAAACAGACTAAGCAAAATGCACTGCTATTAAGTTGGTCACCATTGAAAGGTTACTTTGATGATATCCCCTTTGATAGCTTGTGTGGGCTTTATTTTAAAAAAAATTAAGTATTGCGTACTTAATGGTTCTCTTTTAAAAAAATGGGCAACTGATTCTAAATTTATTGTGAATGTGCTGCAAGGTCGATTACCGCTGGAGTCAATTTTATTGTCTGAGTAATGATGTGAAAGAATGAGATTACAAACAGTCCACTCAGGGTAATGAGGAATAGACATCGCTCTTTTCTCTTCTTAATAGAAAGTCCAGGATACTAGAAACAGAAAGTTCCTGATTCAACAACTCACTATGGTCCGAAGGAAATCATTTGCGCTACTTCTCGAATGATAAGGAATTTTCTTTTCTGCAGTCATCAAATAAAGCTGGCAAATTTTACTGAACTTTCAAATTTGTGTCACGAATGAGCAGCCACTTTATTTATAACATTGTTTTTGTTTTCTTCTGCTGATGCAAAAGCAAAGCTGTGAAAACTATAAAGTCCTGATTTTTTTAAGGCTCAATCCTTAACCACTTCAATGAACTTATAAAACCAGATCTTATCATTACAAACTGGTGGACACCAACAAAACAGTTCTCAACATCTCAACAGTTCAAAACAATTTGCATCATTCTAAAGAGTCAATTCACCTTGTCACTCAATGTTACTGGATTCTTTCAAAAATTCTAGTGGCAGTCTCTTTGACACACTCCACACCGCAATCCACCGACATTTAGTGCACAGAAAGAGCCACCATGTGAATAACACTGTAAAGGAATCTCCAAGCCTGTGACTTGCCCGAGGTGGCCGCAGCTGTGCTCCGTGAACAAGGGAAAGCTGCTTTTAAATGTTCCCCCTGTACTCACAGCCAGAAAGATGTCAGCATGCAGCCCAGCCCCATGGTTTACAGGTAATGAGCTCGGACGGCTGCTGGAAGATGTGGAGGAGAGCCGGGCAATCCTGTACCCTGGGGAGGGAAGATGACCCAAGAGCAAGGACTCCAATGCAGTCTGGGATGCGGTGGCCGCGGCAGTCAGTGCCCACAGCCTGACATGCAGGACTGGCTCCCAATGCAGGAAGAAAATGAACAACCATATTTGGGCTACCAATGGTGACTGTCCATCCGTCTCGTCATGTCAGTAGTCCTGTCCGTCACATGTGGAATGTCCGCATTAATCCACTCCCTGACAGTCTGCGGATGTCCAGCTCTCGACCATTCAGCATCCTCCTCAAATCCCTCTGGCACCCTCCCATCACAACCCCTACCTGAGGCACAGTGAAGAGCTATGTCATCCATTCCCCCTGGCCTGCCAACCAACAAATTCTCAATCATCCCCTTCTGTCTCCGCAGGAGAAGATGGTACATAACCGAAGGGAACAGGAGAAAACGGGCAGTGCAACCCCCGAACTGTGGCTCCTGGCTCCCTTTGAGAAGCGAGTGACAGATTGCACAGGGGATCCTGAGAGGTCTGTGAGCAACTGTGATGTCGACGTGTGCCACAGAAGCGAGGATCTACAAAAACTTCATCCATTTAGACCTTTCTCAAGTAAGTGCCGACTTGCCCAGATACTCGTCCCTCCCTAGCACATACCTATGTGTCTTCTATTGCAGGAGCAACACCAGATGAGGCTGGGCCCCCAAGAGTTTACCAACCCCTTCACAACCGCACCTCTGCAGAACCGCCCCCCCCCACCCCGCCCCCCACCAGCACTTCGGAGGAAAGCTCTGACGAAACCAACGACCAGACGTCAAAGCCATCACCCACACCATGTACCAGCACAGAGACACACACCTTGGTGGGTGGAATTAGCAGACAGCCTTCAGGGTCACTTTCTGGTGAGTACCACACAGCTGCCGAAACATATCAGATGGAGGCAGGAATGTCCGAGTGATCGGGCAGGCGGAGGCCTGCCAGATCCAAGGACACAGCAGGCTCCCAGCTAAATGTTAGGCTGCTAGAAAAGGTTCTCACAGAGCTGCTGAGGATGCAGAAGCAGAGCAGGGGACTGCGTGAAGGGTGTGTCAGAGACATTCCAGCTGCGAGACTGTTTGAAGGAGTCCCACAGCGTTCAAAAGCAGAAGATAATGCTGGCATTGCGTGGTACCCAGGCCAACACTGCAAGGGTGGCGACCGTGGTGGAAAGCCTGGGGCAGGAAATGTTAACCATTGGTGGCAGGGTCCAGGACATGACCAAGTCACTGAGGACCTTGGCTGAGAGCCCTGGAAGGATGCTCAAGACGCAGTGGCTGATTGCAGAGGAGTTCCAAAGCATGGTCCAGACTTAGGGAACCATGGCTGCTGGACATCATGCCTCCTAATTGGTGAATCTTGTGGGGATGAAGGCCTCCCTTGTCCTCCTGGCCTGCTGGATCCTTGCCACTGCCAGTTCCCCAGTCTCCAGGTTTTCCTTGGCCTAGTCCTCCACATCCTCCTGGTCTGCCTCCTCCGCAAGAGCATCCGCCTGGCCCTCCTCCTCCAGGATGTCGCCCTGCTGCTGTGCAAGGTTGTGCAGACCACCCTCTGGGGGCTGTACTGCAGAGTACCACCAGAACAGTCCAGGTAGCGGAACCTTTAGCGACCAATGCACTGCTCGACGACAGACCGGGGTGCCAGTGTGGTCCTCGTTGTATCGGGCTTCTGCCTTCGTCTCTGGCCTGTACACTGGCGTCATCAGCCAAGACCTCAGTTCCCCACGAGCCATCCCAGTAGCCAACTATGGTCCTCAAAGACCCCAAGGATGCCTGAGTGCCCCAGGATGTAGCTATCATGCACACACTCCTCGGGAAGTGTACACACACCACCAGGGTGTTAGCGAGGTGGTTGCTCATGATCTGCACGTTCAGGGAGTGGAACCCCTTTAAAAATGCCATTCCCTGATTCCACGGGGCCCGCAGGGTGTCGTGTATGGCATCTATCATCCCCTGCACCCACGGCATGCTGGCAATGGCAGCGAAGCCTGCAGCCCAGGCACCTTGTTGGGCCTGGCCCGGATCAAAATGGACGTGGTGGCCTGCCCGGGCATACAGGGCATTCGTTACCTCCCGGATGCACCTGTGGGCCTATGACAGTGAGAAGATGCCATATAGGTCCCCACTCTAATTCTGGATTGACCCAGTGAAGTAGAAGTTGAAGGCAGCGTCACCTTCACTGCCGCCGTACTAGTGGTGCCATATGCCACCTTGATCGGCTGCCGACCACTACCACATCACCACCTCACCGGCTATGGATACTGCCCCTCATGGTCGTTAATGGCATCCCACACGGCTGTACCCTCTCTTCACCTGATGTTGCATGGTGCCTTCTGCACCCCCAGTTCAGTTGCGTGCTCGCTGGTGTGCAACGCAGAGCTGCCCCCCACCCCCCAGATATGGTCCCCTGATACCACAGCCCATTGGCGACAGCATGAGGCTGACTGGGGTTCAGTGCATTGGCGTTCACGTTAAGCATAAGGGTAGCTATGAGAAGGTCCTCATTGAGGAATCCTTGCAGTATAAGCCTGTGTGAACCCACCTGGACTTTTGGTGCAAAGTGGTTCCAAACATGGTATGCAGTTCACACAGATGGTCGGGAAGCGCCCTCCTAACTTCCATGTGACTGGTGGCCATTGTAGGGAGCACCGTTGAGTTCATGTAGTGTGCAGAGCTTTGTTAACACCTGCCGAGTTCCCTCGATCGGGATGTCAGCTGCCAGGTCCTTGTGACTGTTAGTGGGGCCTAGGATGGGATGTCTGCACTAAATCACGGAACCTTTCCAGCCAAGAGATGGCAGGGTGGAACGTCCAACTTGGGGGCCTTTCAGCAGGCAGGAAGAATGCTCACCACAGGATCCCAACCCAGCAGCAACCCCCAACCTGAGGACTCCCAGCCAACCCAAGCCCCCAAAGCCTCTGCGCCCATGGGGGCCCCCTGCCCAACACCACACTGTGACAGAAGCTGACCCACCTTCTTGCACCCTGGAGGTTGGTGCTAAATGGTATTCACCTCCTCGCCCTCACAACTGCTGCACCTGAACCACTCTTTAAGAACTAGCAGTGATTCATGCCCATGTGACGTCACCCCGGAGAGGTGGGTGCATTCTGAGAGAGGGGTGGATCGCGTGCTGAACACATTAATGAGATTGAAATGCAATCAATCTCATGCTAATCAGCCTTGTGCTCTTTCTGGGAAACAGACTTTTAGGCTCGTGCACTATTCTTAGAACATAGAACATTACAGCGCAGTACAGGCCCTTCGGCCCTCGATGTTGCGCCGACCAGTGAAACCAATCTAAAGCCCATCCAACCTACACTATTCCAATATCATCCATATGTTTATCCAATGACCATTTAAATTCCCTTAATGTTGGCGAGTCCACTACTGCTACAGGCAGGGCATTCCACGCCCTTACTACTCTCTGAGTGAAGAACCTACCTCTGACATCTGTCCTATATCTATCACCCCTCAATTTAAAGCTATGTCCCTTGTGCTAGCTATCACCATCCGAGGAAAAAGGCTCTCACTATCCACCCGATCTAATCCTCTGATCATCTTGTATGCCTCAATTAAGTCACCTCTTAACTTTCTTCTCTCTAACGAAAACAACCTCAAGTTCCTCAGCCTTTCCTCATAAGACCTTCCCACCATACCAGACAACATCCTAGTAAATCTCCTCTGCACCCTTTCCAATGCTTCCACATCCTTCCTATAATGCGGCGACCAGAACTGTACGCAATACTCCAAAGTGCGGCCGCACCAGAGTTTTGTACAGCTGCAACATGACCTCCTGGCCCCGAAACTCAATCCCTCTACCAATAAAAGCTAACACTCCGTACGCCTTCTTAACAACCCTATCAACCTGAGTGCCAACTTTCAGGGATCTACGCACATGGACACCGAGATCTCTCTGCTCATCCACACTACCAAGTATCTTACCATTACTCCAGTACTCTGTATTCCTGTTAATCCTTCCAAAATGAATCACCTCACACTTTTCTGCATTAAACTCCATTTGCCACCTCTCAGCCCAGCTCTGCAGCTTATCTATGTCCCTCTGTAACCTGCAACATCCTTCCGCACTGTCCACAACTCCACCGACTTTAGTGTCATCCACAAATTTACTAACCCATCCTTCTACGCCCTCATCCAGGTCATTTATAAAAATGACAAACAGCAGTGGCCCCAAAATAGATCCTTGCAGTACACCACTAGTAACTGAACTCCAGGATGAACATTTCCCATCAATCACGACCCTCTGTCTTCTTACAGCTAGCCAATGTCTGATCCAAACCGCTAAATCATCCTCAATCCCATGTCTCTGTATTTTCTGCAACAGCTTACCGTAAGGAACCTCATCAAATGCTTTACTGAAATCCATATACACCACATCAACTGCTTTACCCTAATCCACCTCTTTGGTCACCTTCTCAAAGAACTCAATAAGGTTTGTGAGGCACGACCTACCCTTCACAAAACTGTGTTGACTATCCCTAATCAAATTATTCCTTTCTAGATGATTATAAATCCTATCTCTTATAGTCCTTTCCAAACCTTTGCCCACAACAGAAGTAAGGCTCACTGGTCTATAATTACAAGGGTTGTCTCTACTCCCCTTCTTGAACAAGGGGACAACATTTGCTATCCTCCAGTCTTCTGGCACTATTCCTGTAGACAATGACGACATAAAGATCAAAGCCAAAGGCTCTGCAATCTCCTCCCTAGCCTCCCAGAGAATCCTAGGATAAATCCCATCCGGTCCAGGGGATTTATCTATTTTCACACTTTCCAGAATTGCCAACACCTCATCCTTATTAACCTCAATCCGGTCTAGTCCAATAGCCTGTATCACAGTATTCTCCTCGACAACATTGCCTTTTTCCTGCGTGAATACTGACGAAAAATATTCATTTAGTGCCTCTCCTATCTCTTCAGACTCCACGCACAACTTCCCACTACTGTCCTTGACTGGCCCTAATTTTACCTAGTCATCCTTTTATTCCTGACATACCTTTAGAAAGCGTTAGGGTTTTCCTTGATCCTACCTGCCAAAGACTTCTCATGTCCCCTCCTGGCTCTTCTTAACTCTATCTTTAGGTCCTGCCTGGCTAACTTGTAACTCTCAAGCGTCCTAACTGAGACTTCACGTCTCATCTTTACATAAGTCTCCTTCTTCCTCTTCACAGGAGATTCAACTTCTTTAGTAAACCACGGTTCCCTCGCTCGACCACTTCCTCCCTGCCTGACAGGTACATACTTATTAAGGACACGCAGTAGCTGTTCCTTGAACAAGCTCTACATTTCAATTGTGCCCATCCCCTGCAGTTTCCTTCCCCAACCTATGCATCCTAAATCTCGCCAAATCGCATCATAATTTCCTTTCCCCCAGCTATAACTCCTGCCCTTCGGTATATACCTATCCCTTTCCATCGCTAAAGTAAATGTAACCGAATTGTGGTCACTATCACCAAAGTGCTCACCTACAAATTCAAATTCTTCAACATCAAATCCAAATTCTTCAACATCAACATCAACATCTACTAACGGCGCGGCAAGGTTGGAGAATCACCCCCATTGCTTACAATCCCACATACAAACAGATGCACAACTAAATGGCGGAAGGAATTAAACAACAAATGGAATATTGGTCTTTATTGCAAGGGGCTTGTAGAATAAAAGCAAGGAAGTCTTGCTACAGCTATAGCTGTAGGTGAGAACACACCTAACGTACTGTGTACAATTTTGGCATTCTTACTGAAGAGAGCTAAACTCTCATTGGACGCAAGTTGACAGGACTGAATCCTGGGATGAAGGGGTTGATTCTGAGGAGAGGTTGAGTAGATATGGCTCATTGGAGTTTAGAAGAACAAAATGTGTAAGATTCTGACGGGGGCTTCACAGGGTAGCTGCTGAGAGGATTTGTCCCCCCCCATAACAGAAACTAGAAACAGGCCTCAGAGTTTTAGAATAAAGAGTTGGCCAATTAAAATGGAGATGAGGAGGAATTTATCTTCTGTCAGTGGGTGGTGAACCTTTGGAACTCTATATCCCAGAAAGCTATGGAGGCTCAATTATTGAATATATTCAAGACTGATTGATAGATTCTTGAAATATGTGGAAGTCAAAGGTTTTGAAAAAAAGGCAGGAAAGTAGAGTTGAGGCTAAGATCAGATCAGACATGATCTTATTGAATGGTGGAGCAGGCAGAAGGGGCCATGTGACCAACTCCTACTCCTACTTATGTTCCTTCAAAGCATTTTGCGGCCAATTCGTTATTTTTGAAGAGTTGTTGAAGCCATTGTTGTCATTTGGCAAGAATAGCATCCAATTCACATGCAGCAAGTGCCATAGTGATTGGTTAATGTTTTAAAATTACATTGATTTGAAGGATAAATGTTGACCAGGACACCCATACAGTTATTCTTCTCTTCCTTGAATAGTGAAAACTTACATGTTAACTGAAACAAGCAATCCCTCAGTCCTGTATATCCTTCAGTACTGAAGTGTCAGCCTGGATTATAACATTTGGGTAGGATTTAAATCCATGACCTTTTCTTATGGCTCTGATCAGGGTAACTAATGTAGAACTGAGGGAATGTTACACTGTTGGAGAAATTATTCTTTGGATGAGAAGATAAACTGAAGGCCTGTCTCGCCTCCCAGATAGATGAAAATACGTCCACGGCACTACTTCAACGAAGTGCACGGAGTTCTCCTTAGTCCCTTGACAATATTTATCCTTCAACCAACACCAATGATTACCTGATCATTATCACATTGCTGTGCACAAATTGGATGCTGTTTCTGAAATTACAACAATGATTACACTTCAGGAATACTTCACTGGCTGTAAAATGCTTTGGCGCATCCTGAGATCATCTGAATGTAAGTTATTTCTGTGGTGAACCATTGTTGGTTACCACCAGGAGTGCTGAGCCATGGTCTGGCCAGTACTATGAGTCTGTAGATATGTTACTGTTGGGGTTAGGGTTGGGCTGTTCTACCTGTTAATATAGTCCTATGGTACACCCCAGTTGGCTCCGCCTCCTGGGAGAGGTATAAAGGTCACTGCTCTGCCTGGTGACCCTTTAGTCTGGGATTGTATATTGTATATAGTAGCTCCGTTATTGTTGGCAATAAAAGCCTTTATTTCCCAGGTACATCCTGTCTCCCGTGTGATTTATCGCGCATCAATTTCTTTTAGTGGAAAACTAACAAGATCTTGGGACGAGACGTGTTATGGCACAGAAAGAGGCCATTCAGCCCATTTTGTCTGTGTCGGCCATAAAAGCAAAATTTAAATATCTAACCACCTATTCTAATTTCCCACCTTTATTCACCAGGTCTGTAGTTTTGCAAGTTCCAGCACCTCAAGTGCAGATCCAGGTGCCTTTTAAATGAGTTGAGAGTTTCTGCCTCCACCACTGAACCAGGCGGTGAATTCAAAACACCCACTGAGTGAAGAAAAGCTCCCTCATGCCCCCTCTGATCCTTCTACTAATCACCTTAAATCTATGCCCCTGATAATTGACCTTTCTGCTCGGGGAAAACAGATATTTTCTCTCCACTCCATCAAGGGCCCTCATAATCTTGAACACCTCAATTAAGTCACCCCTCAGCCTTCTCTGTTCTAAGGAAAACAAGCCTAGCCTATCCAATCATTCCTCACAGTTGCAACTTTCAAACTCTGACATCATTCTCGTCAATCTCCAGAGCAATTATGTCCTTTCTGTAGTGTGATGACCAGGGCCGGAATTTTCCCAAAAAAGTGTCGTATATGCGTGAAAACTGGAGTAATTCACACTATTGTTTTCAGTGGGAGTACAGAAAAGAAGTTCCCACACTCTGTGCACTGCAGAGAGCACTAGCATATATATCATTATAAATCAGTGGGCGGGGCATATTCCCACTGGTGGGGCTGAAATCAGTGCGCTGAGCGGGCCACTGCGCATGCGCTGATCTGTCAGTGCTGGGATCGGTGCATGCACAGTAGCCCCTCACTGCCAGCCTCCCGATTGCTGGCCAGCTCGATCGCTGGCTAGCCCCATGACTCCGCAGCACCAACTCTCTAAGTCCCCCCAATGGCCCGATTGTTGGCCTCCCAATCATTCCCGGGCTAGCCCCGAACCTGCCCCACCTGGCCCACCCCGATCTTTAGCAACCCTCCGCAGTGTCAACGCCCCTCCCCTCTCCATGGTGCCAACCCCCTCCACCAGGCTGACTGACTCCCCCACCCCTCCCGGCTGCCACGAGCACTGGCCTCCCTCCTTCCCCCATCGATCCTGTCTGCAGAGTTGCAGTGGGAACCCCCACCCCACCGATCACTCCCATCAGGCCCCGTTGCCATAGGCCCAGTCCCCATAGACCCCACCCCCTTGGCACTGCCCTATGCCCAGTGGGCAGTGCTAACGTGCCCCCTGGGCATTGGCACTTTGCCTCTTGGGCAGTGCCGGGGTCCAGGCTGGCACTGTCAAGATGCCAATGCCCAGGGGGCACCCCCTCCACTGCCAGACCACTGGGGGGCCCCAATTGCCCCCCCTTCACTCCAGCAGGGTCAGGCCGCTCGTTCCCCGTTAATGGGGAGCTACTGTAAATGCTCTGGTGGGGGGAGATGCTAGCGGGCCCAGAGACTTCAATCCCAGGCCCACTAATCATATTTAAATCACATGTAAACTAATATTTCAATGATTTTGGTGCCTTTCCGCCAATTTTTGGCGCGAAGCTGACGCCGCCAGAAATTCGGTGCTGGGAGACACTATCAGGATGGGAATACACACGTGAATCCTGTGCATCGACTGCCGCGAGATTCTCCCAGCACACTGCGCTAAGATATTAAGTGGGATGGGAGAATTGCCCCCCAGAACTATGCACACAATTTCAGATGTGGCCTAACCAGCATTTTATACAATGTTAGCATACTTTTGGATTCTATATCTCATCCAATAAGGGAAAGCACCTTGTCCACCTGTCCTGCCACCTTCAGAGACCTGTGGACATGCGCTCCAAGGTCTTTCACTTCCTCAACCCCTCTCAATATCCTCTTGTTTATTGAGTATTCCCTTGCTTTGTTTAACCTCTCCAAATTCATTACCGCACGCTTCTCTGGATTGAATTCCATTTGCCACTTTTCCACCCACTCAACTAAACCATTGATGTCATTCTGGAATTGGCAGCTGTTCTCTTCATATTAACTACACGGTCAATTTTTGTATTGTCTGCAAACTTCCCAATCATGCCCTCCTGTATTTAAGTCCAAATCGTTAATATACACGAAAAACAGCAAGGGTTCCAACCCTGTGGAATACCACTGGAAACAGCTGCCTATCACAAAAACATCCATTGACCATTATCCTTGGTTTCCTGTCACTGAGACAACTTTGGATCCAGCTCGCCACCTTCCCCTGCATCCCATCAGATCTCACTTTTCTCCAGTCTGCCATATGGAACCTTTTCAAATCATTATATCATATAGAATCCCTACAATGCAGAAGAGGCATTTGGCCTATCGAATCTGTACCAACCCCCTGAAAGAGCACCCTACCTAGGCCCAATATCCCGCCCTAACACCATAACCCGATGCATTGATCATGGCCAATGGACCTGTGGTGATATAAACAGGGCCTAGTTTTAAGGCTGATAAAATTGGACATCCTAAATTAAAGAATTGGGCATATTGAAATTAAACCAGTCAAAACCTCAGGCAGGCCAATTATACAAATACACAAACGTGTCTGGGCCTGACCCATCAACCACCCATCAAAGGTCGTTACACTCTATTTGAGACTTAGCAGGAGATCATGGCACCTCATTGAAATGCATCGGCCTATTGTTAGAAGCGCAGATCGGGCCAGACTTTCTGTCACCAAGAGTTCCTGTAGGTACCTTATCTGATAACAAGTTCAACAACATGGAGATGGACACCTGGGAGGCGGACCCTGGTGTCCTGTCAGGCAGACATCAAGAAACCCACTGGGTATTGGAACCCCCTCCTGGAACCTCATTGGCCGGAAGCCAGAGAACCTTCTGGAAAGGCAAGCAGGCTGGGGGATAAAGGGACACACTTCGAGTCACACAGGAGTGAAGACTCAATGAAGGAGGCGGCCTTGCCCATTCGGAAGACTGACCGAAGAAGGAAGGGAGGAAGAAGCTGCCATCGAGACTCACCTTTGTGACGACGGACCAGAGGGACTCAGAGAATCGAGCCTGCAGTTCAACCAAACCATCTTTACAGGTAGTATACTTGAATCTGCTGGGGTATCCTCTTGTTTTATGTGGGTAATTTAAGGGTTAATAGTGTTATTATTAATCAACTTGTTGAACCTTTACTTGTGTTTGTCCTTTGTCCATCTTGCAAATAAGGACACCGGGATAAAACCTTGGAGTAAGTAAACTGGTTGAAAGTATCTGAGAATTAACAGGTACAACAGACCTCACCTACACATCTTGGGACACTAAGGGGCAATTTAGCATGTCCAATCCACCTAGCCTACCCATTTTTGGACTATGGGAGGAAACTGGAGCATCCAGAGGAAACCCACACAGACAGGGGGAGAACGTGCAAACTCCACCCAAGGCTGGAATCAAATCCAGGTCCCTGGCCCTTGAGGAAGCAATGCTAACCACTGTGCCACTGTGCTGCTTGTAACTTACTACCTGACTCCCCATCTAAATGCAAAACTGTGGGTGGTGGTTGTGGTGGACCTCAGTTGTGCCCTTGTCCTATATGGACCACCATTGTGTGTGCTTGTTATACCTGGACACATCCCCTTCCAGTTTGGTTCCTCCCCTCGGCACCTAGTATAAAGGTGGCTGTCTCCTCCCCCTTGTTCAGTCCAGGTCGGTTACTTGTTGGGATCTGCTCCTGATTCTGTTGTGAATAAAAGCCTACACTTGTATTGACACACCGGTAGTCTTTCGCCTTATTGATAGCGCATCAATTTTATTCACAACAGTTGACCAGCATGGAGCAGTTTCTAAAACCCGGCAAGATAGCATTAGACCCTCAAGAGGTTGGAGCCTCTGATAAATTTGATCATTGGTTGGACTGCTTCGAACCATTCGTCGACACCGCTACGGCCATCGACACTGACGATGCTAAACTCCACGTGCTCCGCGCCCGGGTAAGCGAAGCTGTCTATGGAATCTTCCGGGACGCTGCTACGTACGCGGACGCTATCGAACTCCTAAAAGGGCAGTTCCGAAAGAGCCCTAACATGGTTTCCGCCAGACATCTCCTAACTACCCGCAAGCAGCAGCCAGGAGAATCGTGCGCCCAATTTCTGCGCGCCCTGCGGGTCCTAGCTCGAGCTTGTGACTGTAAGGCTGTTACAGCAGCTCAGAACACGGAGGACCTGATCCGCGACGCCTACGTTGCGGGCATTGAGTCTACATACATCCGGCAGCGCCTGCTGGAACAAGATGACCTAGATCTCCGAAGAACAGCCACGATGGCTGAAACGTTAGAAGTGGCCTCTCACAATCTCGGGTCCTACCTTGCATCCTGTTCTACCGACGGCTCCACCGCGACGGCTGTTCCGGCGGGGCCCAAATGTTACTTTTGCAGCCTACCCAAGCACCCTCGGCGCCGCTGCCCGGCGAAGGACGCGATTTGCTCCGGATGCGGTAAGCTAGGCCACTTCGCTAAAGTCTGCCGGGCAAAGCCGCTTCCGAAGCCTCGTGGTGCCATGTGTGTTCCGCGGGCGCAGCCATCTTTAATGCAGGCGGCGGCTGCGCGCGAATCGCCATCTTTAATGCGGTCACTGGAAGTGCGGGAATCGCTATCTTTGATGCGGTCACTGGAAGCGCGGGAATCGCCATCTTTGATGCGGTCACCGGAAGCGCGGGAATCGCCATCTTTGATGCGGTCACCGGAAGCGCGGGAATCGCCACCTTTGAGACTGGCATCAAGACGCACTGAGCAGGAAGCTTCATCCGTGACGTCATCAGACGGCGACGAAGACGGATTCTTCTTTGATTCGACGGTGGCATCGATTTGCCTGGACCAGTCGCAGCCTCATCAACTCTCCAAGTCAATAATGGAGATCAAGGTAAATGGTCATGCAGAAAACTGCCTGTTCGACTGTGGGAGCACAGAAAGTTTTATACACCCTCGCACAGTGCGTCAATATGCCTTTCCCGTGCGACCCTGGAGCCAGACCATCTCCATGGCCTCGAATTCCCACTCGGTGGAGGTCCTCGGGTGCTGCTTGGTGACGCTGACGGTACAGGGCACAGTCTACGAGAGTTTTCGGCTCCTCGTGCTGCCGCGACTCTGCACAGCTGTACTGCTGGGGTTAGATTTCCTCAGCCATCATAGGAGCGTCACCCTGCAGTATGATGGCCCTTATCCCCCGCTCTCCGTCTGCAAGGCGCCGTCACTGCAGCGCCCCTCGCGCACCACCTGCAGTCTCTTGACCCTCAAGATCACCCCCCCCCTCTCTTATTTGATAACCTCACCCCGGATTGTAGGCCTATAGCCACCAAGAGTAGGCGCTATAGTGCGGATGACCGGGCCTTCATTCGGTCCGAGGTACAATGGTTGCTCCAGGAAGGGATTATCCAGGCCAGCACCAGCCCCTGGAGGGCGCAAGTGGTCGTAGTTAAATCGGGGGAGAAACACCGCATGGTGATTGACTACAGCCAGACCATAAACAGGTATACCCAACTAGATGCGTATCCTCTTCCCCGTATCGCGGACATAGTCAACCGCATCGCGCACTATAGGGTTTTCTCGACGATCGATTTGAAATCGGCTTACCACCAGCTCCCTATCCGCTCGGAGGATCGCCCATATACTGCCTTTGAGGTGGATGGCCGCCTCTACCAGTTCCTCCGAGTCCCCTTTGGTGTCACCAATGGGGTCTCAGTCTTCCAGCGGGCCAGGGATCAAATGGTGGACCAGCACGGGCTACGGGCCACTTTCCCGTATCTGGATAACGTCACCATCTGTGGCCATGACCTGCAGGATCATGATGCCAACCTACAAAAATTCCTTCGTACGGCCACTCTCCTGAACCTCACATATAATGAGGCGAAGTGTGTTTTTCGGACACGCCGCCTCGCCATCCTTGGGTACGTGATAGAAAATGGTGTCCTTGGCCTCGACACAGCCCGTATGCATCCCCTTATGCAGCTTCCCCTTCCTACTACCCTCAAAGCACTGATGCCTGGGCTTCTTCTCCTATTATGCCCAGTGGGTTCCCCGTTACGTGGATAAAGCCGTCCGCTCCTAAAATCGACCTCTTTTCCCCTGGCGGAGGAGGCCCGTCGGGCCTTCGACGACATCAAAGCGGACATCGCGAAGGCCGCGATGCATGCTGTGGATGAATCCATCCCATTCCAAGTAGAAAGTGATGCGTCTGACTTTGCCCTACCTGCCACCCTTAACCAGAGGGGCCGTCCAGTGGCCTTCTTTTCCTGGACTTTACAAGGCCCTGAGATTCGACACTCCTCAGTCGAGAAGGAGGCCCAGGCCATCGTGGAAGCCGTCCGGCACTGGCGCCATTATCTTGGGGGCCAACGATTTACCTTAATTACGGACCAGCGGTCAGTTGCCTTCCTGTTTAACACCAGACAAAAGGGCAAGATTAAGAATGACAAGATCTTGCGGTGGAGGATTGAGCTCTCCACCTACAGATATGACATCATGTACCGGCCCGGGAAGCTCAATGAGCCCCCAGATGCCCTGTCCCATGGATCATGTGCCAGCGCCCAACTAGACCAGCTACAGTCCCTCCATAACGACCTCTGTCATCCGGGTGTCACCAGACTTTTCCATTTTGTCAAGTCCCGTAACCTGCCCTTCTCCCTCGAGGAAGTCCGGACGATTACCAGGCAATGCAGGGTCTGCGCTGAGTGCAAACCGCAGTTCTACCGGCCAGGTAGGGCGCACCTTGTAAAGGCCACTCGTGCGTTTGAGCGCCTTAGCATTGATTTTAAAGGCCCCCTCCCCTCCTCTAACCGTAATGTTTATTTCCCGAATATCATTGATGAATACTCACGTTTCCCTTTTGCCTTCCCCTGCTCGGACATGACCACGGCTACAGTGATTCGGACCCTGAAAAAGCTCTTCATCCTGTTCGGCTTCCCAGCCTATGTTCATAGCGATCGTGGGTCCTCTTTCATGAGTGACGAGCTGAGGCAGTACCTGCTCGCCAAAGACGTTGCCTCCAGCCGCACCACTAGCTATAACCCCAGGGGCAATGGTCAAGTAGAGCGGGAGAACGCAACCGTCTGGAAGGCCGTTCTATTAGCGTTACGGTCTAGGGGCCTTCCAGTCAGCCGTTGGCAAGACTTCCGGACGCATTCCATTCCATTAGGTCACTCTTGTGCACAGCGACCAATACGACCACTCACGAGCGGATGTTTTCGTTCCCCAGGAAGTCCTCCTCGGGTACTTCGCTCCCGGATTGGCTGATGTCCCCGGGGCCCGTCCTGCTTCGGAAGCATGTCCGGACCCATAAGGCAGATCCCTTGGTCGACGAGGTCCAATTGCTCGCTAATCCTCAATACGCTTACGTAGCGGTACCCTGATGGGCGGGAGGACACGGTTTCTGTCCGTGACTTGGCACCCGCGGGTGCCCCTGAGGTCACCACGTCCTTCCGCCCCACGGTCCCTGGTGTTGTCCACTCGGAGATTGCTGCGCCTCTTCCTCCCTCAGTCCCTGTCCCCAATGTAGTGCGCCCAGAGCCTGTCGCGGCCCCCCACCCCCTAGCTCCGGTTCCCACTGTTCCCCATACGCCACCAGGGCCACTGCTCACTCCTCTCGCCCCTGTGTACAGCTCGCTTGAGTTGCCGGAACTGTTGCCACGCAGTACCCGACGACTGGACGGGACGATGGATCGGTCCGCTTCACACCACCTAGCGCCCTCTCTCGACGCTCACTGTACGGAGCCTGGGCCGACATCGCTCCCTGCTCGGACGACTCTGCGACCTGCACTACGACGATCGCGACAGCGGATCAAGCCACCGGTTCGTCTGAACTTGTAATATTGTTTCCGCTTCACCCCCGTGTTGTTTTTTTTAAAGGAAGGGGTGAATGTGGTGGACCTCAGTTGTGCCTTTGTCCTATATGGACCACCGTTGTGTGTGCTTGTCATACCTGGACACACCCCCTTCCAGTTTGGTTCCTCCCCTCGGCAGCTAGTATAAAGGTGGCTGTCTCCTCCCCCTTGTTCAGTCCAGGTCGGTTACTTGTTGGGATCTGCAAGATTCTGTTGTGAATAAAAGCCTACACTTGTATTGGCACACCGGTAGTCTTTCGGCTTATTGATAGTGCATCAGTGGTCATTGCCAAACCACTTCCCATATTTTGAGTGCTTGTAAAATAAACAAACTCTGATTTTACCCTATCTTGAGTCTGCTCTTGGATTATAAATAGATTGGATCACTCCAAAACTGAAAGAATGCCACCGCTAAAAGGGGGAAATCAAAAACACCTTTCTGCTTACAGATGGGTGGTGAGGGGAGAATTGAGGACAGTTTTAAATTAAACCCCCTCCTGCTGTAACTGTAGTTGAAGTTCTCAACTATTAATGCCCTATTGTATTTGCACTCAGAAATTTGACTAGATATTTGCCCTTGTATTTCCCTCTCACTATTTGGGGGTCTTTGGTACATTCCTAGCAGTGTGGCTGCCCTTTTTTATTTCTGAGCTCAACCCATATGGCCTTATTAATTTTGTATATCATCCCTGCTCACAGCTTTAACTGATTCCTTAACCAATAATACTACACCCCACCATTTTTACCCCTCCCTATCCTGTCTGAAAACTCTATATCCATGGATGTTAAGCTATCCTTTATGGTCCTCTTTTAGCCACGTTTCTGTTACAGCAATGATATTGTATTGCCCTGTGTCTATCTGCGCACTCAGCTTATCCACTTCATTTGCTGTACTTCTTGCATTTATATTTAAACCTTTAACACTGCCAAATTCCTGTGCTGTGCACTTTCTAATCTTTGCTTCTTCTGTCTTTCAGAGTCACTCACTAATTTTCTGTCTCCCATTCCCTGCTCTGAATCTGCCCTCAGGTTCTCATCCCCCGACCAATCTAGTTTAAATCTTCTCCAAAAGTACTAGCAAACATTGGTGCTGTTATGGTTCCGATCAGAAACTCCAAAGTGTTTTATGGAGCCCACCTGGATCATAAATTTTACATCCTGAATTTGGCTAGGATAAGCACGTTATGTTTCACTTCAGGTATGATTCAAATGACCCACGAGGGAGCTTTTATCAAACAAAGTTTATTTAAGAATATAGTTAACATGGATAGTAAGAAAATTAGCAAGAACTTTTATCAATTACAAACAAGAAACAAAACAACGACGATAATGTATAACCCCTAACCAATATATCTAATGTGTTCCAATCAAACCAATCCCATAGACAAAAGATCCTTTAAACAGGTTAAACACAGCAAAGACTAATGCTCACATGTTACTGGACTTGAGACCTTTGGCTGAAGTCTGAACAGTTTAAAGTTACAAACAGCTTCCCAAAATACCAGGGACTATAGGCAAACCACTAACAGCCAATTCCCCCCTTCAGAAAGGCAAGACCTCGCTTTCAGCTAACCAACAGAATTTCCAAACCCAGGGAGAGAGAGACATCTTGAATGAAAAGAAACTCCTCTCACCTACCCTGCCAATCAGTTTTTCTCTGAACAATGCAGAGTCATAAACATCCAGTAAAAATAAACAAACTCCATTTAAGCTGCAATAAAAAGACTCTCGTAGCCCAGCAACAATGAGAAAAACAAACTGAAAAGTTTGCTTACAACTGCAGAGTACATGATTAAAAAAAACACTTCTTAAAGGTACACTAACATCACAGTGAGGAGCTATGAGGAGGGTTTGAAGAAACTGCAAAGTGATATAGACAGGTTAAATGAGTGGGCAAGAAAATGATAGTTGGAGTATAAAGTTTAAAGTTTATTTATTAGTATCACAAGTAGGCTTACATTAACACTGCAATGAAGTTACTGTGAAAATCCCCCAGTTGTCACACTCCGGCGCCTGTTCGGGTATACTGAGGGAAAATTTAGCATGGCCAATGCACCTAACCAGCACGTCTTTCGGACTGTGGGAGGAAACTGGAGCACCCAGATGAAACCTACGCAGACACGGGGAGAATGTACAGACTCAGTACAGCCAGTGACCCAAGCTGAGAATCGAAGTATAAGAAGTAACAGGTATAAGAAAGCTGATTATTTAAAAAAGAACAAAGAAAATTACAGTACAGGAACAGACCCTTCGGCCCTCCAAGTCTGCACCAACCTTGCTGCCCGACTGAACTAAAAACCCCTACCCTTCCGGGGACCATATCCCTCCATTCCCATCCTATTCATGTATTTGTCAAGATGCCCCTTAAAAGTCACTATTGTATCTGCTTCCACTACCTCCCCCGGCAGCGAGTTCCAGGCACCCACCACTCTCTGTGTAAAAAAGCTGCCTTGGACATCCCCATTGAACCTTGCCCCTCGAACCTTAAACCTATGTCCCCTAGTAATTGACTCTTCCACCCTGGGAAAAAGCTTCTGACTGTCCACTCTGTCCATGCCTGTCATAATCTTGTCGACTTCTATCAGGTCTCCCCTCATCCTCTGTCACACCAGTGAGGTGTGAAAAGGTGTGAAACATTTTCAAAGGGATTTGGATGAACTTGTGTAAACACAGAAAGTTATTGGATATGTGCAGCAGACAGTTAGGAAGGTGAATGGCATGTTATTGCAGGGGAATTTAAGTACAGAAATAAGGAAATGTTGCTGCAATTGTGCAGGACTTTGGTGAGACAACACCTGGAAAACTGTGCACAGTTTTGATCTAAGGATATTCTTGCCTTGGAAGCAAGGGAATGTTCACTAAATTGGTTCCTGGCACAAGAGGGTTGTCCCATGATGAGAGACTGAGAGTGGATTTTCTCCTTATTGCAGTAAGTGTGGGAGCAGGTGTGATAAACTGTATATTCCACCTTCCCCCTCCCCCCAGCCGCAATGTTGGGTTTTTGTGGGGCAGCACAATGGCACAGTGGTTAGCACTGCTGCCTCAGAGTGCCAGGGACCCAGGTCTGATTCCGGCCTTGGGTCACTGTCTGTGTGGAGTTTGCACATTCTCCCCATGTTTGTGTGGGTTTCCTCCAGGTGCTCCAGTTTCCTCCGACAGTCCAAAGGTGTGCGGGTTAGGTTGATTGGCTATCCTAAATTACCCCTTAGTGTCAGGAGGACTAGCAGGGTAAATACTCGAGGTTAAGGCCTGGGTGGGGTAGTTGTCGGAGCAGGCTCGATGGGCCAAATTGCCTCCTTCTGCACAAAAGGGATTCTTTGATATTTCGATTCCCACTTCATTAATTATGTATGCATGGGAAACACACCACACTGCGGGCGGGCAACCTCAGATTTACCTGCCCCGCTTTGACCTCATTCCTTCCTCACTCTGGACACCATATTTAAGCAGTAGCACTGCACAGCCTTCACAATGCATGCTGCTTCACCGAAGACATGGCCCAGGAAGCTAAGAAGATGGCAGCCCTCATGTTCAGTGACACCTCTCATGGACACTTGCTGGATGCTGTGGAGACCAATGTGATATCCTGTACCCTTACTCTGGTCACATAAGGTCCACCAACCTCACCACTCTGACTTGGAAAGCAGTGGCAGTGGTGGTCAGAACTAATGCGGCCCATAATAGGTCAGCCACCCATTGCAGAAAGTGGTTGAATGATCGCATTCATGCCACCAAAGTCAAACATCTCATCACTCTCAACTCACACACTCACAAACCCATCATACATTCACAGTGATCTCACTCAGTGCCAGCTAAAAGGACATCACCACTCACTCTCACACACCCTCACATCTCCGTCTGGGCTCATTGCCTCTGAAGATCGCATCCTCATTCCATCCATGGCATGTATCTTGCTTGCATCTCTCTCACTGTCTTTATGCAGCACATGTTCACACATAATAAAAGGGAGAGGTCCCAAACCAGGACGGAGATTCAGAATTCAAAGTCCTAACTCTCTTTTAAAATCACAGCATTGAGCTGGCCAAAGAAGATGAGAACTGTGCCTGCGCGGATGGTGATGTTGGCAACAAGCACCCATGTGAGGTTCTTGCCCCAGCTCATCCATCAGTCAATGCTACTGTGAATGCGCTGTCATGATTTTTAGTCGGCAGCTATGCACTAATTACCTCTACTTTTCTTCCTAGGCACCTCTGCAAAGCCCTCAGCCATTTAGGTCCTAAGCTCTATCCCCAACGACACCTCGGATGAGGATCCTGAGGACACTATAGCAGAAGAGCCATCTGGCACTCACCCACACCCTCCACCAGTGCAGAGACATGCACCACGGTGGGACCTAGTTCTAGAGCAGATTTGGGGACACAATCTGGTAAGCACCATCTGGTCCAGCGCAAGCAGAGCCAGGGACATAGAATCCCTCCGGTACAGAAGGGGGCCATTCGGTCCATCGAGTCTGTATCAACCACAGTCCCACGCAAGCCCTATTCCTGCACCCCACGCATTTACCCTGCAAAATCCTCCTTTCTGAACTCACTGGCACTGGAAGGACTGCTGGAGGCCAGAATTCTGCTGAGTTCCAGGCAGGTGATGACCCTCTGGACTCAGTCCTCTCACTCAGTGGAGCTGCAGCAACAGTCGCAGGAATATCAGAATGAGATGTCAGCTGCATTCCTCTGTTTGCAATGGACAGATGAGTCCTTCTGTGTTCAGTCTGAGGTGATAGCATGGCATGCCAATGCACTGAGGTCAACACTGGTAAGATGGCAGCACCCATGAGGACCTTAGTCCTGGACATCAGTCCTGCACTGCTGCAGGAGCTGCATCCATCATGATAGCCCTTGGTGGCATCCATCAGTGGTGTGTGAGAAGAGGGCAGGGCACCTCAATCTCACTCCAGTCACCCCTTCTCTTCAAGGAGTCAGTCAGGGGCCCTCGAGCACCCGTAGGAAGGACTGCCAGCAGCAGGACATCCCGGGACCATCAACCCAGGTGTCTCTGGGAGCATCCAGCCGATTCCAATCCCCTCTTCCTGTGACCCCATCACCTCCAGCTCCACAGCCAAGGAATGTTCACCTCCCCACAACAGGACATCCAAAGCAGGCTGGGCCTCCAGGTCTCAGCCCTCCAGAGGATGCCCACCAAGATCATCACAGGCAACTGGGCGTAACGGTCAGCAGGTGTCTCCACCTCTGCTGTGGATGTCAGGAAAGCACCAAAGTGTGGCTGTAGGTTAAGAAAATTACAAATATTTAGGAGCACAAAGGCGTCATGGATGTTTGCAAAATGTATATGATATACACAAATGTAAACAGAAACATATTTCCCCTTGTGTTTGCCTCTTTTTTATGATGAATGTGTTGCTGTAAATCAAAAAAGTTAAAGTTTATTTATTAGTCACAACTAGACTTAGATTCTCACTGCAATGAAGTTACTGGGAAAATCCCCGAGTCACCGCACTCCGGCGCCTGTTCAGGAACACTGAGGGGGAATCTAGCATGGCCAATGTACCTAACCTGCAAGTGTGATCCCATGATCTCTGCCCCCATTTATTGCAGATGTCACTCTCATGGGCCTTTCAGCTATTTAATGTGCTTCCATATCACCACAGACTGTGACCCTTTTCCTGATCATTCTCAACATCAGGGATGTCTTCACCTTAATGTTAAGTGTGCCTGTGGAACAATCCTGGTTCATATGCTTTGCAGGGTCATGTCATGTTTTTTTCTTGGCTGGGTAAGATTGAGACAGAGATGTTATCCTATTTTGTCTACATTCTTTAAAGATGAGCGTGCAGTGTGCAACGAAGGATGTGTTTCCACATGGGAAAGGATGGTATGTCGTGCAATTCCATGCACTTTCTGTCTCTCAGATAGATTTTCATGCTATGAGCTCACACTCAGAGCTTGTGTGTGCTGCTGTCTGCCGCCACATTCCTGACTTTCTGAGCATACATTTGTTGAGCTCACTGGGAGCACCTTGAAACCTCAAGGTGCTGGAGCCCTGGCCCTCTCTGCCATATTACTGTGGTGTTGAACCGCCAATCTTGAGTATCTCTCACCCCATGGACATGTCTGCTGCAGGGACAAGACTCTTGTCACAGAGTAGAGGTACATACAGCGCTGTGCGCCCCCTCACCTGAGCAATTACCAAGGTCATTGATACTAATGGCAAATGGCGGGCCTATGAGTATGTTCTGAACGACAGTGTGTAGAGGAGTAATGGGATAGGAGTGAGGATGTACTGAGACTGGAGTCTCCTCTTTATTAGCAATGACGCAGCCCTTGAGGGCTTCATGCCTGTGCATTTTGGACTTTACAAGGGTGAGGGCTGGGGTGTTCAAGAGGAGGCATTTCAATATCTGGCAGGCAAATGATTAGTATCATCTCCCCCTCCCGACCTTACTCCTAGCAAATGTCCAATCTCTGGAAAACAAGGCAGATGAACTTAAAGCCAAACTCACTTTGTAAAGAGAACTGAGGGACTGCTGTGTGCTCTGTTTCACGGGGACATGGTTCACAAGACACAGTAAGAAGTCTCACAACCCCAGGTTAAAGTCCAGCAGGTTTATTTGGTAGCAAAAGCCACTAGCTTTCGGAGCGCTGCTCCTTCGTCAGGTAAGTGGGAGTTCTGTTCACAAACAGGGCACATAAAGACACAAACTCAATTTACAAAATAATGGTTGGAATGCGAGTCTTTACAGGTAATCAAATCTTAAAGGTACAGACAATATGAGTGGAGAGAGCATTAAGCACAGGTTAAAAAGATATGTATTGTCTCCAGCCAGGCCAGTTAGTGAGATTTTGCAAGCCCAGGCAAGTTGTGGGGTTACAGATAGTGTGACATGAACCCAAGATCCCGGTTGAGGACGTCCTCATGTATGCGGAACTTGGATATCAGTCGCTGCTCAGCGACTCTGCGTTGTTGTGTGTCGTGAAGGCCGCCTTGGAGAATGCTTACCCGAAGATCAGAGGCCGAATGCCCGTGACTGCTGAAGTGTTCCCCAACAGAAAGATAACATTCTTGCCTGGTGATTGTCGAGCGGTGTTCATTCATCGTCGTAGCATCTGCATGGTCTCCCCAGTGTACCATGCCTCGGGACATCCTTTCCTGCAGCATATCAGATAGACAACGTTGGCCGAGTTGCAAGTGTATGTACCGTGTACCTGGTGGATAGTGTTCTCACGTGAGATGATGGCATCTGTGTCGATGATCTGGCACGTCTTGCAGAAGTTGCTGTGGCAGGATTGTGTGGTGTTGTGGTCACTGTTCTCCTGAAGGCTGGGTAGTTTGCTGCGGACAATGGTCTGTTTGAGGTTGTGCAGTTGTTTGAAGGCAAGAAGTGGGGGTGTGGGGATGGCCTTGGCGAGATGTTCATCTTCATCAATGACATGTTGAAGGCTCCGGAGAAGATGTCGTAGCTTCTCTGCTCCGAGGAAGTACTGGACGACGAAGGGTACTCTGTCCGCCGTGTCCTGTGTTTGTCTTCTGAGGAGGTCGGTGCGGTTTTTCACTGTGGCACGTCGGAACTGTCGATCGATGAGCCGAGCACCATATCCTGTTCTTATGAGGGCATCTTTCAGCGTCTGGAGGTGTCTGTTGCGATCCTCCTCATCCGAGCAGATCCCGTGTATACGGAGGGCTTGTCCGTAGGGGATGGCTTCTTTAACGTGTTTAGGGTGGAAGCTGGAGAAGTGGAGCATCGTGAGGTTATCCGTGGGCTTGCGGTACAGTGAAGTGCTGAGGTGACCGTCCTTGATGGAGATGCGTGTGTCCAAGAATGCAACCGATTCCGGAGAGTAGTCCATGGTGAGTCTGATGGTGGGATGGAACTTGTTGATGTCATCATATAGTTGTTTCAGTGATTGTTCACCATGAGTCCAAAGGAAGGAAATGTCATCGATGCATCTAGTGTATAGCATCGGTGAAGGTCCTGTGCGGTGAAGAGGTCTTGTCTGAACCTGTGCATGAAGATATTGGCATATTGAGGTGCGAATTTTGTCCCCATGGCTGTTCCGTGTGTCTGGATGAAGAACTGGTTGTTGAAGGTGAAGACATTGTGGTCCAGGATGAAGCGGATGAGTTGTAAAATTGCATCTGGAGACTGGCAGTTGTCGGCGTTGAGTACTGAGGCAGTTGCAGCATTGCCATCATCGTGGGGGATGCTGGTGTAGAGTGCCGAGACATCCATTGTGACGAGGAGTGCTCCTGGTTCAACTGCTCCATGTGTGTTGAGTTTCTGTAGGAAGTCCGTAGTGTCGCGACAAAAGCTGGGGTTCTTTGTATAATGGATTTCAGGATGCCCTCGACATAGCCAGAGAGGTTCTCGCACAGGGTCCCATTGCCTGATACGGTGGGATGGCCGGATGTGTTTGCCTTGTGTATCTTCGGGAGGCAGTAGAGATCTCCAACACGGGGAGTACATGGGATGAGAGCACGGAGGGTGCTCTGAAGGTCCGGATCAAAGGTCTTGATCAGTCTGTTGAGTTGACGGGTGTGTTCTTTGGTCGGATCTGCGGGTAACTGTCTGTAGTGTTCCTCATTGTTCAGTTGACGGTACACTTCTTTGCAGTAATCCGTTCAGTTCAGTATGATGATGGCCCCTCCTTTGTCTGCTGGTTTGATGACAATGTTGCGGTTGGTCTTGAGAGTGCGGATGGCGTTGCGTTGTGCTTGGGTGATGTTCGGGGCTGTCTTGTGAGTGCGGCTGATGAATCTGGTGTTGACACACCTCCTGACTGCTTGGGCATACATGTCAAGTCGAGGGCAACAGCGTTCCGGAGGAGTCCAATTCGATTCTTTCCTCTTCGGTTGCTGCACTGCGGATCTCTCTCTGTCGGCTGTTCCACACACGAGTTCCGCACACATGAGGATGACCTTAACCGGGATCTTGGGTTCATGCCACACTATCTGTAACCCCCATGACTTGCCTGGGCTTGCAAAATCTCACTAACTGTCCTGGCTGGAGGGCGGTACAGTAGCACAGTGGTTAGCACTGCTGCTTCACAGCTCCAGGGACCTGGGTTCGATTCCCGGCTTGGCTCACTGTCTGTGTGGAGTTTGCACATTCTCCTCGTGTCTGCGTGGGTTTCCTCCGGGTGCTCCGGTTTCCTCCCACAGTCCAAAGATGTGTGGGTTAGGTTGATTGGCCATGCTAAAAATTGCCCTTAGTGTCCTGAGATGCGTAGGTTAGAGGGATTAGCGGGTAAATATGTAGGGATATGGGGATAGGTCCTGGGTGGGATTGTGGTCGGTGCAGACTCGATAGGCCGAATGGCCTCTTTCTGTACTGTAGGGTTTCTATGATTTCTATGATCTCTTTAACCTGTGCTTAACCCTCTCTCCACTCACATTGTCTGTACCTTTAAGACTTGATTACCTGTAAAGAGTCGCATTCCAACCATTATTTTGTAAATTGAGTTTGTGTCTTTATATGCCCTGTTTGTGAACAGAACTCCCACTTACCTGACGAAGGAGCAGCGCTCCGAAAGCTAGTGACTTTTGCTACCAAATAAACCTGTTGGACTTTAACCTGGTGTGAGACTTCTTACTGTGTTCACCCCAGTTCAACGCCGGCATCTCCACATCTATACAAGACAGCCAGATATGATCTGCGGAGATCCATCAAAGATGCCAAAAGACAGTACCAGACCAAGCTGGAACCCCAGGCTGGCCAGACGGTCTCCTGCCAACCAAGACAAGGTCTGCAAGACATAACAGGTTACAATACAAAGGGAAGTAAAATCGCCAGCTCCAATGCACTCCGCCTCGATGAGTTCAATGCAATCTATGCCCGTTTTGGCCAAGAGATGAGCAAGAGCACGCCCTCCGTCCCAGAAGCCTAACAAAAATCTGTCTAACTCTGTTTGGAATACATTCGAAGACCCAGGCTTCACTACCTTCTGGAGAAGAGAATTCCATACATCAATGATCCTTGGAGAGAAACAGTTTCTCCTCATCTCCGTCTTAAAAGGGAGATTTCTTTATTTTAAACTATTTCCCCTAGTTTTAGTCTCCTGCACAAGAAGAAACATTATTTGGGTATCCACCCTATCAAATCTCCTCATAATCTTATATGTTTCAATAAAATTATCTCTCACCCTTCTAAACTTCAGGTGCAGAGATTGAGGTAGAAGATCAACCATAATTGCACTGAATGGTGAAGTGGGCTAATGGAGCTGCATGGTTTACTCCTGTTATTATTTCTTGTGTCCTGATTTTCTTAAACCAGAGGATGATTGAGAAGGGGCAGCAACATTGGGTGGTACTGTCGGGCCACAAATAATACCATTTATTCCAGGGGGCGGAAAGAAAGGAAGTACAGGAAAGAGCAAAGGTTGGGTTGGGTGAATGCTCACAGAAGCAGCAAGGCCCTAAAAATTCAACATCCATATTGGATGGTGGTGGAGTCAACATAGAAAGTTTTTTGATTGGACCCTGAATGGGCAGAGGCATCAGAGCAGCAGAAAACATAAGAAAGTCAGATCTGGCAGCAAAGCAGTTGCAAAAACTTCAGGAAAAGTCATATTGGGCTACAGCTAAGTCTGGCAGTAATAATGGAGATACAGCAAATTAAACTGTGCTCAAATTAAAAAGATGACAACAAATGCCAGCCAGGCAATTTTGAAATAAAAAACAATAATGGCCTGCATTTATGATCACACCGATAACTAATGTCCCAATTTGTAGAATGTCTCAAAATGCTTCACAGGAGTGTAATCAATTAAAATTTGATTTCTTTGAAGTGCCTCAACATGTTAAAGGCACTGTGTAAATGGGAGTTCTTTAAATGGAAGTTCTTTAAGAATTTCCCCAATATAAATATATATGTAGGGATTTCCAATTATGACCTTAAAAAGTGAGACTCAAACCATAAGCAGCAAGTATGTGCTTTACATGATATCCCTTGTGTAATAATTAGATGAACTGTAATTCAGCATAATGTATTATATTACCAGAATTCAGATGGTCCAAATTCCTCTGTGAAGAAAGGGATTTATAAATATTAGAAATATAACATGGTAGATTTGGGAAGACATTGATAATGAAGTACATTTTTGTGCATGTACTAGTGCAATACATAGCAGAATTGTTAACTGTTATCCTGCCCTATTGAGAGGTTCGAACACTTTGATTGAATTAGATAACTGTGAAGGCAAAAATGACCTGCCCAAATTTTTTTCCATGATCAATGTCTCTCATATCAGCAGCTGCCACCCCCTCTGCACATACAAAGCTAAACAGCTGAAGAACATTCCTTCCCCTATTGTGAATTCCTTCATCTGTTTTAGTTCTACCCCAGTTGTTTTCCTTGTCTCTGAATAAAATTTTCTTTTGCTTCCATTACTGAACAAATTTTTGACCTTTGGCTGTTCTGTAACCATGAGGGAGTCTTCTCCCTGGCCTCTATCCTGCCTTATGTGTTCACAAGATGGAATCCTGTTTCCAAGTATTATTGCCCTCCTGGGAATATATGATCCACTGTACGGGAGTGGCCCATTGCTCTGTAAAACAGGTCTTTCTGGTTTTCTGTACCATTGCTGGGCATTCCCAAATAGGCAGTGATATAATTATTGTCCAATAACTTGGCAGACTTAACTGCCTCTTGGCCTGCTTATATCAGTGCTAAACTGATAATTGCACCAATGTGCTGATTTGCGGTTTTAAATAACTATCGCTGATAGCCGTAGCAGACATCATATATCTGTATTTGCAACAATATCACAAAGGCGACTGCAAAGATATTCAGCCCAATGTAACTAAAATATTTTAAATATTTCTACCCAACATGCACTTTAAGGACCTCACATTCTGCCAAAACTTGCAACTAACTGAATTATTTTGGACTCTTTTGCTGTTGTTGGTTATGTGACCATTATTCCTTTTATTCTTCATGCCCCTCACTTCTTTATAATATCTGATTTGGTTGTCCTCAATGGTTTTTGAGCAAGCATTATCCTTCTTACTTTTTGATTTCTGAATACCTTTAAAAAATAAATTCTTACCCTTCCACATACACTCGCCTTCTTGATGGTTGTTGGAGCAACACTTATCCAGGGAAGTGGAGAGTATTCCAGCAAACTCTTGACTTGTACCTTGTAGATGGTGGATAGATTCTGGAGATTAAATATTTGTTGCAGAATACGAATTCCCTGACCTGCTCTTGCACCCACTGTACTTATCTAGTTTGTCAAGTTTGTGGTCAATGGTGACCCCCCAGGATATTGAATGTGGGGTGCAGCAATGGTAATGTAATTGAATATCAAAAGGATGTTGTTAGCTTTTGTCTTGTTGGAGATGGGCATTGCCGAACACTTACGTTGGATGATTATTACTTGTTACTTATCAGCCCAAGCCTGATATTTTCCAGGCTTTGCTGAATGCACACACAGAGTGCTTTGATATTTGAGGGGTTGGGAACGGAACTGAACATTGTACAGTCGTCAGCAAATATCCCCATCACTGCCCTTATTGAGCGAAGTCATTGATGAAACAGATGAAGATGTTTGGGCCTTGGACACTGCAACAATTTTTTGAGATCAAACATTTATTTATTTCATGAGAAATCAACTTCCGATGCGGCCAAAGGCAAAATTGAAATAAGCTTTATGATCAATCATTCCAAGCCAATACCATATTACAGCATGGTGGGCAGGGGTGGTCGCTTCTTGTCCATGAAAGTGTCATAATACAACATGGTGACACGGTGATCAGCAGTGATGTGAAAGGTGGCATTTTAAATAATGAACCCAGAACAGAATTCCAAGATAAAAAAAACTAAAAGTAGTTGAAGTCAGAGAGATGTATGCCTAAAAGGAAAGGTTGAAGAAACAGTTGAAGAAGCTTTTGATGTGCGTTATCACACACGAGGCTTGAGATGCTCAAGGAAATAAAGGCTTTTATTTACTATTACAACGAAGCTACCATGTATAGTACACGATCCCAGACTGAGGGGTCCCAGACAGAGCAGTGACCTTTATACGTCTCCGAGGAGGCGGAGCCCGACTGGGATGTACCATAACTATAATACAGGTGTAACAGCCCAACCCTAACCCCAACAGCAACAAATAGAACAACCCATCCCTAACCCCAACAGCAACATATATACATACTTGTAGTACTGGCCAGACCCTGGCTCAGTACTACCTAGTGGGAACCAACGATGGTTCACCACATTCACCCCTCCTTTGAAGACAAAGGCCGGCGGGGTACAAAAAGAACAGAATAATTTGTCATCAGTCTATAAGTTCAGACGGTCAGGGGGACCGCACCGTCGTTGTGACCTCCTCAACACCGGTGATGACACCGGAGTAGGCACTCGCGGTGGCGTTCTCCCCAAGGCGATGTCCAACGGTTCCTCCACAGTCTCACGGGCCGGCTGACCCCGAGATGATGATAATCCGTTGAGTTCCGACACGCCCTGAAGTGGTGACCATCTCCTGGACTCAGGCAAGCTGTACACGGGAGTAAAAGGGTTAAGTAATGGTCCCGATGCTGCCCGCGCCGTGTCAGGAGGGGAAACAATAGTTGGGGGGTCTCTAACAGGAGGTATGGGAGCGACAGGGGTTTCTACGTCCCCTGCTGGCGCCAGGTCTCGAATCGAGACCGTGTCCTCTCGCCCGTCAGCGTATGCCACATAGGCATACTGAGGGTTGGCGTGGAGGAGATGGACCTGTTCGACCACCGGGTCGGACTTGCGGGCCCTTACATGTCGCCGCAGGAGGACAGGTCCTGAGTACGTCAACCAAGACGGTAATGAGGTCCCAGAGGAAGACTTCCGAGGGAATGAAAACAGCCTCTCATGAGGAGTAGCGTTGGTTGCCGTACACAGGAGTGAGCGTATGGAATGGAGCGCATCAGGGAGCACCTCTTGCCAACGGGAGACTGGAAGGCTTTTTGACTTCAACGCCAGTAAGACAGCCTTCCAGACTGTAGCATTCTCACGTTCCACCTGTCCGTTACCCCTAGGGTTGTAGCTCGTGGTTCTACTAGAGGCAATCCCGTATGAGAGCATGTATTGCCTCAAGTCATCGCTCATGAACGACGAGCCCCTATCGCTGTGAATGTAGCAGGGGTACCCGAACAGAGTTAAAAAGATCACGGAATGCCTTGATAACCGTGGCAGTGGATGTATCAGAGCAGGGAATAACAAAAGGGAATCTCGAGTACTCATCAATGATGTTGAGGAAGTACACATTCCGATCTGTCGAGGGAAGGGGGCCCTTAAAGTCGACACTCAGTCTTTCGAAGGGACGAGTGGCCTTGACTAGTTGTGCCCGGTCAGGTCGGTAAAAGTGCGGTTTGCATTCCGCGCATACCCGACAACTTCTCGTTATGGACCTGACATCCTCCACCGAGTAGGGCAGATTGCGGGCTTTTACGAAGTGGTAGAGCCGAGTGACCCCAGGATGGCATAGGTCATTATGGAGAGCCGGCAAACGGTCCTCCTGTATACTGGTGCATGTTCCACGCGACAGGGCATCCGAGGGCTCGTTGAGTTTCCCTGGACGATACATGATGTCGTAATTATAGGTGGAGAGTTCGATTCTCCACCTCAAGATCTTGTCGTTCTTGATCTTGCCCCGCAGCGTGTTATTGAACATGAACGCCACGGACCACTGGTCTGTGATCAGGGTGAACCGTTTTCCCGCCAAGTATTGGCGCCAATGCCTGACTGCCTCCACAATGGCCTGGGTCTCCTTTTCCACCGCTGAATGTCGAATTTCGGGGCCTTGGAGGGTGCGGGAAAAAAAGGCGACGGGCCTGCCCGCCTGGTTAAGTGTGGCGGCCAGGGTGAAATCAGATGCATCGCTCTCCACCTGAAAGGGGATGGACTGATCAACAGCGTGCATCGTGGCTTTCGCGATGTCGGTTTTTAGTTTATCAAAGGCCAATCGAGCCTCTGGTGTTAGGGAAAAAAAGGTGGACTTGATGAGCGGACGGGCTTTGTCCGCGTAATTGGGAACCCACTGTGCATAGTAAGAGAAGAAGCCTAAGCATCTTCTCAGTGCTTTTGCGCTAGTGGGCAGGGGAAGTTCAAGGAGGGGACGCACACGGTCCGGATCAGGGCCAATGACCCCGTTTTCCACCACGTATCCGAGGATGGCTAAACGGCGCGTACGAAATACACACTTCTCCCTGTTGTAGGTCAGATCCAGGCGAGATGCAGTGCGTAGGAACTTAAGGAGATTTGTGTCGTGGTCCTGCTGGTCATGGCCGCAGATGGTGACGTTATCCAGGTACGGGAAGGTAGCCCGCAGTCCGTTATGGTCCACCATTCGGTCCATAGCACGCTGGAAGACCGAGACCCCATTCGTGACACTAAAAGGAACCCTGAGAAAGTGATACAAGCGACCATCCGCCTCAAAAGCCGTGTATTGTCGGTCCTCTGGGCGAATGGGGAGTTGGTGGTAGGCAGACTTGAGGTCTATGGTGGAGAACATCCGGTACTGCGCAATCTGGTTGACCATGTCAGAAATGCGCGGGAGGGGATACGCATCCAGCTGCGTGTATCTATTAATGGTCTGACTATAGTCAATGACCATCCGGGGTTTGTTCCCACTCTTGACCACCACGACCTGCGCTCTCCATGGACTAGCGCTAGATTGTATGATCCCTTCCTTGAGGAGCCGCTGAACATCAGATCGAATGAAGATCCGATCCTCAGCGCTGTAACGCCTACTCTTAGTCGCGATGGGCTTGCAGCCTGGCACAAGATTCTGGAACAGGGAGAGTGTGGTAATCTTCAGCGTCGAGAGGCTATAGGCGGGGCGCGTTGGGCAATTTGGAAGCTGCTGTTCTCCACTGAAAGCGGAGGGAGTGGCCCACCGTACTGTAGGGTTACACTCTTCAAGTGGACCATGAAATTTAGTCCGAGGAGTATTGGCACGCAAAGGTGCAGTAACACCAGGAGCTTGAAGCGCTCGTAAACCGTGCCCTGCACCGTTAAATTTACCACGCAACTCCCTAGCACGGTGACAGACCGGGACCTTGATGCCATCGAAATCGTCTGTTTGACAGGTTGGATCTGGAGGCCACACCGCTTCACAGCGTCTGGGTGAATAAAACTCTCAGTGCTCCCGCTGTCAAACAGACAATAAATCAAGTGTTTGTTTACCTGAATGTCCATCATAGACTTGTCGAGTCTGTGAGGCTTGGCCTGGTCCAGGATGATCGACGCCACCGTTGGTTCGTGAGCGCCACTGCAGGCAGCTGAGATAGATGAAGATGACCCCTGCTGGTCGTTCGCGGTCGGTGCCGACCAATATGGCTGCTCCCATAGGTCGCACATGGGTGATGGCGCCAAAATCAGCGACCCCTGGTGGTCGCGCATCTCTTGCGACTCCGTCGACTGTAATGGCGGCGTCCTGGCCTCGCACGTGGACGAAACCCTCGACGATGCCGACGACGAAGAACCAGGCTCCGGGGAGTCGCAGGCCGCACTGCTGTTCCTGGAAGTAAGTTTGGATCGGCATACCTTCGAATAGTGCCCCTTCTTACCACAGGCGGAGCACAACACAGCTTTAGCGGGACATCGCTGCCGAATGTGCTTCACTCCCCCACAGGAGTAACACCGCGGGCCGCCTGGAGCTGCTGCCGTCGTCAGGCCCGAGTGTGGGCACGTCATCATGCAGCTTTTCGAACCCGAGGGACGAGGAGGGATCAGCGACTGCTCCTGCCACGTTGTCTCCACGTGGTCTTCGGGATACAATACTAGGCTTTTGGAGGCCGTCTCCAACGTATCCGCTAGTTCTATCGACTTAGTGAGATCAAGATTACCTTGCTCCAACAGTCGGAGTCGGATATAAGATGATCCGATTCCCGCCACAAATGCATCTCGAGTGAGGTCGTTCATGTTCTGGTCTGCCGACACTGCTTTGCAGTTACAGCCCCTGGCTAGCTGTAGGAGCTCGTTCGCGTACTCTTCCGTCGTTTCGCCGGGCTGCCGTCGTCAAATGACTAAGAGGTATCGAGCATGCATCTCATTTGGCGGTTTAATGTAACGCTTCTTAAGAAGCTCGAGGGCCCTTGTGTAGTCGGTGGCCGCACGGATCGCGAGATATACGGTGTCACTTACCCTCGCGTGGAGGACCCGGAGTCTGTCGTCGTCTTTGGTGACCGCTGCGGAGGCTGCAAGGTAGTCCTCAAAACATTTCAACCAGTGGTCGAAGGTGTTAGAGGCGCCCGCCGCACGTGGATCCAGTGTAAGACGTTCGGGTTTTAACATTTGCTCCATACTCTCTGTATCGTTTTCTTTTTTTTAACGACGAGAGTTTAATTAATAGTAAATAAAATTGATGCGCGTTATCACACACGAAGCTTGAGATGTTCAAGGAGATAAAGGCTTTTATTTACTATTACAACGAAGCTACCATGTATAGTACACGATCCCAGATTGAGGGGTCCCAGACAGAGCAGTGACCTTTATACCTCTCCCAGGAGGCAGAGCCCGACTGGGATGTACCATAATAACTATAATACAGGTGTAACAGCCCAACCCCCACCCCAACAGCAACAAGTAGAACAACCCATCCCTAACCCCAACAGCAACATATATATACATACTCGTAGTACTGGCCAGACCCTGGCTCAGTACTACCTAGTGGGAACCAACGATGGTTCACCACAGCTTTGCTACGGACTTAGAAGTTGAGGAATCCACCCGAGTGAGTAGAAGTCCATTGTGAGATTGCCGAGTAACACAGAGTAAAATAAATCCCTGGTCAGATCACAAAGATGGGTGGCACAACAAACAAAAAATTGCAAGAACATGATTGACGCAGAGTCAAAGAACTTGGTCAGTTCACAAGATGCCAAGCAATAATTACAATAAGGAAGCTGTACTTACATTATCAAATAGGTGGCAATCCCAGAGGCTCAGCAGATTGCAGCAATTGTGGCCATGCTGCCCTTATGTAAAAGAAAATAAGTTAAATAAAAATCTGCTGGCAAAGTCAAATGTTTAAGAAGAAGGACTGCAGAGTAAAGAGAAAGGCCTATAGGATTTAGGAGAGAGGGAACCACTTTTTAGTTGGGAACCTTGGCCTTCTGACTAGAACAGAAACGATTTGCAGAGTTAACAACTCATAACTTTTAAAAAACACGTAGCCGCCGAATCTCTCAAAAGTGGAAAGGGCCTGCTGAGGTAAAAGAGAAAGAATTACACAGAAAAGAAGGGCTGCAGTTTTAAAAAAGATTTTAAATTGAAGTTTACAGTTACCGGGGAGCACTCTAAAATCAGAAACTCGTGGGAAACTCACAACAAAGAAACCCAACAGGTTGCACACAGCCTGAAGCAAAAACAACAATTATCGTACTGACAACATCAAAGGGACAACAACATTTGAAGCTTTAACTACAAGACAAAACAAATAGCCATGAACATAGGAACATAAGGCAGAGAGTGGGGATAAGAGGTCCTTTTCAGGATGGCAACCGGTGACTAGTGGTATTCCACAGGGGGCAGTGTTGGGACCACAGCTTTTCACTATATACATTAATGTTTTGGAAGATGTAACTGAGGGCATGATCACTAAATTTGCAGATGATGCAAAGATATGTAGAGAGACAGATAGTGTTGAGGAAGTGGGGAGGCTGCAGAATGACTTGGACAGGCTTGGAGAGTGGACAAAGAAGTGGCAGATGGAATGCAATGGGGGAAAGTGTGAGGTTATGCACTTCGATAGGAAGAATAGAGGCATAGACTATTTTCTAAATGGGAAAAGGCTTTGGAAATCTGAAGCACAAAGAGACTTGCAAGTCCTGGTTCAGGACTCTCTTGAGGTTAGTTAACATGCAGGTTCAGTTAGCAGTTAGGAAGGCAAATTCAATGTTAACTTTCATTTCTAGAGGGCTAGAATACAAGAGCAGGGAATGTACTACTGAGATTGTATAAGGCTCTGCTCAGACCCCATTTGGAATATTGTGAGCAGTTTTGGGCCCCATACCGCAGGAAGGATGTGCTGGCTTTGGAAGGGGTCCAGAGGAGGTTAAAAAGAATAATCCCAGGAATGAAGGGTTTGTCATGTGAGGAGTGGTTGAGGAGTCTGGGTCTACTCAAGATGGAGTTTAGAAGGATGAGGGGGGATCTAATTGAAACTTACAGAATACTGAGACGCCTGGATAGAATGGATGTGGAGAGGATGTTTCAACTAGTGGGAGAGACTAGAACTCAAGGGCACAACCTCAGAGTGAAGGGATGCTCCTTAAACTGAGATGAGGAGGAATTTCTTCAGCCAGAGAGTGGTGAATCTGTGGAACTCATTGCCTCAGAAGGCTATGGAGGCCAGATCATTGAGTGTCTTTAAGACAGAGATAGATAGGTTCTTGATCAATAAGGGGATCAAGGGTTATGGGGAGAAGGCAGGAGATGAGAATCATATCAGCCATGATTGAATGGCGGAGCAGACTCGATGAGCCAAATGGCCTAATTCTGCTACTATATCTTATGGTCTTATGGTCTAACATAGGAATTATGAGCGAGAGTAGGCAATTCAGCCCTTTGAGCCCACTCAGCCATTCTATATGATCATGGCTGAGCTCCAGCTTATCATAACTCCACTTCCCTGCCTTTTCCCCATAGCCCTTTATACCACTTTTAATCAAATATTTATCTGTCTCTTTCTTGAATCCATCGATTGATTCTGCACCCATTGCACTCTGGGGCAGTAAGTTCCATAGATTCACAACCCTTTGTGTGAAGTAGCTGCTCCTTATCTCTGTCTTGAATCTCCCCCTCTTACTCTGCAACTATGACCTCTTGTCCTAGACTGTTCTAGAAGGAGAAACATTTGGTTAACACTTACTTTATCAATCCTGTTGAGTATTTTATATACCTCAATCAAAGCCCCCCCTCATTCTTCTGTACTCCAGCGAGTACAAGCCCAAGGTACTCAACCACTCCTCATACGACAGCCCCTTCAAACCTGGAATCAATCTAGTAAACCTCTTCTGAACTGCCTCCAGTGCCACCACACCCTTCCTCAAAGAAGGCGACTAAAACTGAATGCAATATTCCGAGTGTGGTCTCACCAGTGCCTTATACAATTGTAACAACACTTCTCTACTCTTATACTCTAGACCCTTTGTAATAAATGCCAAGATTCCATTTGCCTTCCTTACAACATTCTGCCCCTGCATACCCACTTTCTGAGACTTATGCACAAGGTCACAGACGCCTTTTAAATCTGTTACCCATTTAACTAGTAATTTGCCCTTTTATTTTTCCAGTCAAAATGGATAACCTCGCATTTATCCACATTAAACTCCATCTGCCAGATTCTGGCCCATTCCGCTAGCCTGACAATACCTGTTTATAAACATTTTATCTCCTCATCACAGCCTGTTTTCCCACCTATTTTCGTGTAGTCAGCAAATTTCACTATATTACACTCTAGATCATTGATATAGATTGTAAATAGTTGTGGTCCAAGAACTCAACCCTGTGGGACCCCACTAGTTACAGATCACCAACTGGAGAAGGACCAAATTATCCCAACCCTCTGCTTTCTATCAGTTAGCCAATCCTCAATGCAAGCCACTACTCTACACCCAACCCCTTGGGATCTAACCTTCTGGATCAGTCTCTTGTGTGGCACCTTATCAGTTGCCTTCTGGAAGTCCCGAAAGATCACATCCACAGGATCACCTTGCTGGTTACACCCTCAAAGAACTCTAGCAGGTTTGTCAAACAAGACTTGCCCTTCACAAAACTGTGCCGACACTGGTGAATTGAGCTTTGCTTTTCCAGATGCTCAGTCACCTCCTCCTTAATGATTGACTCCAGCAACTTTCCCACCACAGGGGGCAAGTTGACTGGTCTATAGTCTCCCACTTTTTGCCTCCTTTCTTGGATAAGGGTGTCACATTAGCGTGTTTCCAGTCCACCGTTACCTTTCCTGAATCCAGGGAATTTTGGAATATCATAACTAATGCATCCACTATCTTTGCTGTCACCTCCTTTAACACCCTAGGGAGGTCCCGGGGACTTGTCTACTTTTAAACCCTTCAGTTTACTGAGTACCTTTTCCTGGTTATCGTAAATTCACAATTCACCAAGTTCCACTGTATTAACTGTAGTTTTTGGGACAGAATTATTATCCTCTACTGTGAAGGCAGGGATAAAGTATTGGTTTAGTGCCTCTGCCATCTCTGAGTTTCCTATTATTACCCCACCATTTCCATCCTCTAAAGGGCCAACATCTACTTTAACTATTCTCTTTATATAGTTGTAGAAACTTTTGGTGTCAGTGTTTATGTTTTCAGCTAGCTTCCTTTCATAGTCCATTTTAGCATTTTTGATATTTGTATTTAGTCATCTTTTGTTGGCATTTGAAGTTCTTCCAATCCTCCAGACTGCCACTAACTTTTGCAGTATTACATGCCTTCGTTTTTGCCCTTATGTTATCCTTGATTTCTTTATTAAGCCATGGATGATTTTTCACCCTTTTGCAATTCCTCTTCCTCTCAGGAACGTACCTTCGTTGAGATGTCTTTAATATCCCCCTCAACAACTACCACTGTTCTTCTACTGTCCTCCTCTTTAATACCCTTGCCCAGTCCACTTGAGCCAACTCTTGCCTCAGGCCTGCATAATTACCCATGCCCAAAGCTAAAACTCGAATAGGTGATTCTGTCCTATCACTTCCAATGTGAATTTGAAATTCTATCATGCTGTAATCGCTCCTCCCAAGCGGATCCTTAACTACAAGGCCATTAATCAATCCTTCCTCATTAGATAATACCAGATCTAAAGTAGCCAGTTCTCTGGTTGGCTCCATAACATGCTGCTGTAAGAAGCAGTTCCTCATACACTCTATGAACCCTTCAGCAAAGGAGGACCAAGTGACTGACTAAGCAGGGAAAAATAGAGTATGAAAGTAAGCTAGCAGGAACATAAAAACCGACATTAAAAGTTTCTATAGATATGTAAAGAGAAAAAGATTGACAAAAACAAAGCCAGAAACGGGAGAATTCATAACTGGGAATAAAGAAGTGGCTGAGGAATTAAATTTGTACTTTGCTTCAGTCATCACAAAGGAGGACATGAATAATGTACCAGAAGTGCTGAGAGAAACATGTTTTAATAAGGAGCTAAAGGAAATCAGCATTAGTAGAGAAATGGTTTTGGGGAAATTGATGGGATAAATCTCCAGGTCCTGATAATCTTCATCCCAGAGTACTTGAGGAAGTGGCCCTGGAAATAGCAGATCCACTGGTGGTTATTTTCCAAAATTCTTTGGACTCTGGAATAGTTCCTACAGATTGGAGGGTAGCTAATGTAAGACTGCTATTCAAAAAGGGAGGTAGAGAGAAAACAGGGAACGAGACCAGTGAGCCTAACGTCGGTACTGGGGAAGTTGCTAGAGTCTATTATCAAGGATTTCATATCTCAGCATTTGGAAGGCAGCAGTATAATCAGACAAAGTCAGCATGGATTTACAAAAGGTAAATGATGAATTGATGAATCTATTTGAATTTTTTCAGGATGTAACTAATAAAGTTGACTGAGGAGAACCAATGGATGTGGTTTATTTAGACTTTCAGAAGGCTTTTAACAAGGTCTCACATAACAGACTACGATGTAAAGTTAAAGCAAATGGATTGCAGGTAATGTCTTGAGATGGATAGAAAGTTGGTTAGCAGATAGGAAGCAAAGAGTTGGCATAAATGGGTATTTTTCTGATTGACAGTCAGTAACTAGTGGAGTGGTTCCACAGGGATCTGTGCTAGGACCCCAACTGTTCACATTATATATTGATTTGGAAGAGGAAACAGAATATGTTATCTCCGAATTTGCAGATGATACAAAGTTGGGTGGGAGGGTGAGCTGTGAGGAGGATGCATAGATGCTTCGGTGTGATTTGGACAGGCTGAGTGAGTAGGCATCTGCATGGGTGTATATTGAGAGAGGTGGATACTCAACGAGACCTTGGAGTCCTTGTGCATCAGGTGCTGAAACTAAGCACGCAGGTACAGCAGACAGTAAAGAAGGCAAATGTATTGTTGGTCTTCAAGAGGATTAGAGTTTAGGGATCGGGATGTTTTGCTGCAATTGTATAGGGCATTGTTGAGGCCACACCTGGAGCATTGTGTGCAGTTTTGTTGTCCTTATCTGAGGAAGATGTCCTTGCTGTAGAGGAATTACAGCGAAGGTTTACCTCTCACTCTACCATTTTCGTAGAGTGAGAAGGGATCTCACAGGAACTTATAAAATTCTAACAGGGTTAGACAGCATAGATTCAGAAAGAATGTTCCCAGTGGTGGGGGAGTCCAGAACTAGGGGTCATAGTTTGAGGATAAGGGGTAAACCTTTTAGAACTGAGGAGAGGAGAAATTTCTTCACCCAGAGGGTGGTGAATGTGTGGAATTCAATATCACACAATGTAGTTGAGGCCAAAACATTGTCTGATTTCAAGAAAAAATTAAATATAGCTCCTGGGGCTAAAGCGATCAAGGGATATGGGGGGGAATGGAGGATCAGGATATTGAATTCGATGATCAGCCATGATCAAGACAAATGGCGGAGCAGGCTCAAAGGGCCGAATGGTCTACTCCTGCTTCTAGTTTCTATGTTTCTTTGTTTTCTCAAGACTACCCTTGCCAAGTTGGTTAATCCAGTCAATATGCATGTTAAAGTCACCCATGATTACCATAGTGCCCTTTTCACAAGCCCTCCTCATTTGTTGATTTATACTATGCCCTACTTCTAAGTATTATTCGGGGCCCTGAAAATTACTCCTGGAATGTGTTTCTTTCCTTGCTTCTTATTTCTACCCAGAATGACTCAACATTTTGGTCTCCAGTGCCAATATCATTTCTGAATACAGTCTTGATGTCATCCTTAACTGTTTGAGCAACTCCACCTCCTATTCCTTTCTGTCTGTCCTTCCAGAATACTGAATATCCTTGGACATTCAACTCCCATGCTGGTTCTCCTGTAACTACGTTTCAGTAATCCTCACCAGGTCATACACGTTTGCCACTATTTGTGCTGTCATCGACTTTGTTTCGAATACTGCGGCCATTTATGTATAAGGTCTTTAGTAAGTCTTACTGATTTGTCTTTCTCTCTCTTCGTCTTTATTTGTTGATCCCTGATAATATTGAACTTTATCTCTAGTACTTACTCAAGACTTCAGTGTACATTTTGTCTTGACAGAATATTAGATGAGACCCAGAGAGAGAGAAACTCCTAATAAAATGCCAAGGGCAACACAAAACTCCAGAGGGAGGATAAGTCCCAATAAAATGCCAAGGGGCAACAAGAGACCCCACAGAGAGGGCAGCTCCCACTAAAGTGCCAACCGCAACAAGAGACCAGAGAGAGCAGGAAACTCCCAGTAAAACACTGTACACAACGAGAGATCTCCAGAGACAGACAAAATGACCTCAGGGAGAGGGCAACATGGGGCCACAGAGGGAGGGCAACAAAAGATCCCAGAGTGAGCGAGCCAAAAAAAACCCAGAGCAAGGGAGACAGAAGACCCCAGAGTGAGGGAGATAATATTCAGTTAAACCACAAGATGGTGGCTGACTATGCCAGTGCAATGAAATGCATAAGCCAAAGAGTTTACCATAGAAGAAATCTGTGAGGAACAGCCCAAAGGCTCAAAAATAGAGTTTCTTGAAAATACTGACACAGTGCACAACTGCAACAGCAGCTGGCAGTGCAGAGGACACCAATGGTTGTGAATGAAGGAAAGCTGTTGTTGTGGCCACTACCAATGTTAACTGCTGAGCAAACCAATCCCAGAGAAAACTTGGCTTATGGGTCTTACCTTTTTTTTTGTTTTTTTTCTGAAAACAAGAAGAAAACTTCTGACCTCGGCTACAAGAATTCCAGTAATACTGTTGAGAGTTTAAAGCTTCACACTTAAAGGTTTATCAACAAGAAGGGAAAAAAACTTAAGCACAGAAGTTTACAATTGTGCAGTTAAAAATAATCTTACAAAACTTTTTCCCCAAAAGACTCCGTACGTTGTCAGAACAATAAATAAATACTGTTAGGGATCAAACCAGAAACTCCAAGGTATAATATGCAGTTAGCCTAGACCCCAAATTTTGCATTTGATTTTGACATTAGGGGAGCATAAGATGCTTTGCTCCAGGTATGATTCAATTGATCCACTAAGAATCTTCTCAAAACAAATTTTATTTAAAAACAGTTAGGATAAAACAAAAAGGATGAGCATAACTTTTACCAATTAAAATACTTAAACATGACAAAGTACAATCCTTAACAGCTAACTATCTCTATTGTTCCAATTTAAAGCAATATTCCCTGAGACATACATGCTTCTTCAGAATTAGTTAGTACAAAAAACAAATATGCTCACATGGTGCTAGTTTTCAGGCTTTTAAACACCTCTGGACAGAGTTCCAACAGCAGTCTCCTGAGGAGGATATATCCTCAAAACAACAGAACTCAGAGAAGTAACCCTAGTCTTTGGTAGCTCCCAGTCTCCAGACTTCAGAGAGGGGAAAAGAGAGGCACTGCTCTCTCTAAACTCAAAAGCAGCATCTAAAAAGCAAGAAAGCTTCAATTCTCTGTGTAAGCCTAGCTTTACCCAGTCATATAACCTTACCTGTCCATCAACCTAATCAACACCTACTCTACAAATTCCCATGGAAAATCTCAAAAACCTGCATTAGTACAGATTAAAGCACATATTGTAACAATTAAGATCAATTATGCTGCTGCAGTAACAATACAGGATGGCAGTCACAGATAAAACAGCACCAATAATAACTAAAATAGATCCTGCAAAAGAAACATGATGAAAATATATATCTTAGAGGCGCAGTATCATCATAACACTCCTTTATAGATGTTTAACTATAAAAATCTAGTAATAATATCCAAGACAAACTGATATAGCACTAATAAAGGTAAACCACATAACCTCTCAAACACCCTTCCATTTTGCTGTGGAAGTCAAAGAAATTTCAGAACAAGACTGCTTTTTGATGCCCAAGAATGATCTAACTTGACTGGATGGCTGATTCAAAAGTCACATCGTCTCCCAGCCCAGAGCTGTTTCCTGGAGATCTTCCTGACATAGCAAACACCCAAATCAGCTCAATATTTCTCCTCACATATCTTTTTTTTTCTTTCATTTTCAATGTCATTGTTCTCAGCTCTCCTTTGAATTTAAGTTTTCCAAAATATACAAAATCTTTCATGCCTTTCCTCTTGCCCCGACTTTTGGGATCAAATAAAATGTAATAATCTTCCCTCCCTTATTTATGAAACCTTTGCAAGCTGTAAAATCCTTTTACACCCTTTGAAATTTAACAGCTGAAAAACCAGGTCCCTAATGCAAATTCATAACCTTCACTCATTTACTTATAAAACCAACAAATGGCAGATGGAATTTAATTTAGATAAATGCGAGGTGATGCATTTTGGTAGATTGAACCAGGGCAGGACTTACTCAGTTAATGGGAGAGCATTGGAGAGAGTTACAGAACAAAGAGGTCTAGGGGTACAGGTTCATAGCTCCTTGAAAGTGGAGTCACAGGTGGACAGAGTGGTGAAGAAGGCATTCAGCATGCGTGGTTTCAGTGGTCAGAACATTGAATACAGGAGTTGGGACGTCTTGTTGAAGTTGTACAAGACATTGGTAAGGCCACACTTGGAATACTGTGTACAGTTCTGGTCACCCTATTATCGAAAGAATATTATTAAACTAGGAAGAGTGCAGAAAAGATTTACTAGGATGCTACCGGGACCTGATGGTTTGAATTATAAGGAGAGGCTGGATAGACTGGGACTTTTTTGTCTGGAGCATAGGAGGCTGAGGGGTGATCTTATAGAGGTCTATAAAATAATGAGGGGCATAGATCAGCTAGATAGTCAATATCTTTTCCGAAAGGTAGGGGAGTCTAAAACTAGAGGGCATAAGTTTAAGATGAGAGGGGAGAGATACACAAGGGTCCAGAGGGGCAGTTTTGTCACACAGAGAGCGGTGAGTGTCTGGAACAAGCTGGAACAAGCTAATGTTAGAGGCGGGTACAATTTTGTCTTTTAAAAAGCGTTTACACAGTGACATGGGTAAGATGGGTATAGAGGGATATGGGCCAAATGTGGGCAATTGGGATTAGCTTAGGGGTTTAAAAAAAAAGGGCGGCATGGATAAGTTGGGCCGAAGGGCCTGTTTCATGCTGTAAACCTCTATGACACTTGAATGTAGTTTAATTACTAATGCATGCATTTAGCACCTATACTCCTTTTATCTCTCAACTCTTCAAACAAACTGACTCCATTAACCTTTCCCAAACTTAATTAATTCATTTACCCAACACAGTAAGACACACAATCTTCTTTACAGAATAACATAATATTCCCCAAAACATATTTAAATAAATTATGTCCATTCTCATACTATATGAGAACTCTAAATAAGCAAAACGTGCAGAAAAATGAATGAAGCTGTTCAACAGGAAAATGTTTGCATCAGAGCTGAACTAAAAGGTTCGAAGCAAGAGATTCAAGCCAAGTCAATGAGAGGATGCACTGAAACCCAGTGCAAGTTGTCAAAAGATCAACAAGAAAATTAACAGTTCAAAGGACAGTTGATTATCCTTCAAAATCAAATGCAAAAGAAACATGTGATCTTACAGCAACACAAAGAAATGAAGACAGTCTTAAACAGCTGAATGGAAGCACAGCAGAAGAAATTTAAGGAGACTTTGTTGAGCTATGGGCAAGCTCAATATGAAGCAAGTGAACTTCACAAAGAAAAGGAAAATCTGTTGAAGAACCTTCACACTTTGCAAGAATCCTCTGGAACATTAGAAAGAGAAGGAAAATTAATTTAACATTACCCTGAACAAACTGAAGAACCGGTCAGCAGAGAAGACTCAGCAACATTCAATACTCAGGAAGAAGCCCAAAGCTACAAGAAACAGACTGAAAAGCTGAAGAAGCAATTGTATGAAAATGAGGAGGCATTCAAATGAAAAGCTGTAGAACTTTCCAAGCTCTGAGCGGATAATGAAGCCATGAGTAGCACAGTTACAGAACTGAAATAAGTTAAGACATTGCCGGAAATTGACCTGACCAACAATGAAACCAAACTGAAAGAAAGGACAACGTTCTATTGCAGAGAGAGAAAGAAAAGACTGAAATGAAATTGGAAAATATAAAACTGACACTGAAGTACAAGGAATAGGAGAAGAAAAGTTTGAGATGAATGAAAAGATTCTTAAGCTCACAAGACAGCGTGTAAATAAAACCTCAAACAAATGTTTGGGAAACAGATGGAAAGATTCCATTTGTGAGACACAATGGAGAAAGAAAATTCCAGTCCCTCAGAATGAATGGGCCAAATCCACCCACCAAAATCTTCCAGCCATTCCCATCGGTGGGATCTTTCAGATAACAATTCCCTGCCACGGTTTCTTGCAGCGGAGGGTGCAAACAATGGGAAGATCTATTGACAGAAGTGGCTAGTGGCAGGATGATCCTGCCACTAGCCAATGGCGAGCTGCTTCTGCCACAGCAAAACAAACTAGGGATGGGCAGAAAATCCTGCCCACAAGGTTGGAAACATTCATCTTGAAGGAGTGCAAAAATAGAATCAAATGAAGAAAACCAAGTGCCAGAAACACAGAGCACAACGACCATGTCGCCAAGCATGACAGCCTGAGATGTGGAAGAGCTGTCAAGCCTCAAGACTATCTGAATTCAGAGACTTGATGGGGGTGGAGGGAGAGAAAGAGTAGCAACTAGAGATTATATAGTAATGCTCCATTGGAAGGGAGGGACATTTTTTATTGAGAAGAAAGGGGAATTTTGTATTATGAGCCTCCATGCCATTGCAATGTAAAGTTACTCAGCAGACCAAGGGTTCATGTGGGATTGGATACTAGCACCGCCCACAGTATGATTATAAAGTCACATGGTAGGAAACGCAGAGAGAACACTCTGGAAGCAGCCTCCGTGGGAGAAACACCACCATCTACAATATCTGGGATCTGTAAGTAGCTAAAGATTCATTCCCTCCACCAGCAATGCACAGTGACAGCATTGTGTACCATCTACAAGATGCGCTGCAGGAACTCACCAACCTCATCAGGTAGCACCTTCCAAACCCATGGCCATTACCATCTCGAAGGACAAGAGCAGCAGACACATAGTATCACTCAGCATCTTGGCTTGGAACTATATATTCCTTCGCTGTTGCTGGGTTAAAATCCTGGAACTCCCTCCCCAACAGCACCATGGGTGTACCTACACTACATGGACTGCAGTGGTTCAAGAAGACACCTCACCACCAACTTCTCAAGGGTAATTAGAGATGGGCAATAATTGCTGGGCTAGCCAGCGACACCCACATCCCATAAATGATTTTTTGAAAAATGGTTCATGTTTAAACATACAAGTCTCAAGATCTCATCATCAAGACTTTTAAAGAACCCACATTATAATAGCTGGTGCTGGCAAAACCCAAACTGAACACTGACGAATAGGTTAAAGGAGAGTAGGTGCCATTTGATAACACTGTCAAGGTCCTTTCCATCACTTTGCTGACAATCAATTACTTTAATGTGGAGCTACTACTGTTATGACCAGTCCCAGAGTTGGGCGGGGGGGGGGGGGGGGGGGAGGGGTGGTGGTGATGGTACCCACAATATTATTGATCTGGGTGACACCCCTCAATTTGTCACCATCCGGCTGGGATACCCTCTAAGCGTCACAAACGAACCCGGGTGAGGTGGGATGACTGGCTCTGGATCTTTATTTAACCTATCCTCTGCTGTTAGCAACAAAGATTTAATTTAACAAGGTTCCCTTTCCCTTGAATGCCATTTCCAGACCCATCAGTTATGTTTAAAAAGGAGCCATTTCAAACAGGCTTTCTTGAGTTAAGACAGTCATATGGATTAGAGATAAAGATTGAGTCCAATAGCAAGTATATATTTAAAAAGTTATATGGGACAGCCTTTGAGTTGCAAAGAGTACAGAACGTGTTGCGGCTGTTACGGTTGTCAGTAGAGTTGGGTACTGCTGGCAAACAATTGATTCTTTGGTTCAGGCGTCCTGTAGTTCAGGAGTTTGGGAGAGATTTCAGTTCTTTTCCAGCTGTGATCCTTCTTCTTGTTTATCAACTTTCACAGAAAGAGAGCGAGCTTTAGATGTTCCTACAAAAGCTGGCTATTTTTGCAGGGACCCTGCTTCGGTTACTGTATTATCTTCAGTGTGGCAAACTTTCAGCTGCTTTTCTCACAGCGTGCACACACACACACGCGCATGCACATGCACACGCCCACATGTGCACACACACAGGCCATTATGTCCTTTTGTCCTTACTGAAGATGTACATTCTTAACCATCTTCGATATCTATGTCCATTTGTTAAAGTATACAACTCAGGTCTTTTCAAGTCCAATGTTTCCTTGTATAATTCCAGGGTTTTTTCCCATCGTCATAAAACTACTGGTTTGTAATTGAACACAGCAACGATTCTGCACACAAGGTTCTACAAAGCACAAAGTGAATGATCAGCTAATTATTTGGCATGATGTGGGTTGAGAGAAGAATGTTATCCAGAACATTAGGGGATCTCAAATAGTTCATGGAATCTTTAACATTCACCTGAACAGGTTGATACAAGGCCTCACAGCTTAATGGTATTGTCCTAAGGGCATACAATTCCAACTGTATAGCACAAACTTCTAACTCAATGACAAGAGTGTAATCAAATAAACAAAGTACATTGAAAAATATGTTATGTTAGGAATGCAATCTTTGCAAAGACTATTTCTTCTTCAATGTGCTGAACACAATTGTGCAGATCCAACAGTCCTCCTTTAATACAATACAATGTTGACAATCAGACCTCCAATGAACTTCATGCCACTGTGACAAAATAATTCTGCACTAATCAAGACGATCATAGCTGACCTTCCAATCAACTCCACATTCCCGCCCCTTCTCCATACCTCTGGATTTCCTAAGAGACCAATTCTGGTCACTATGCAATAGCGCAGAAATTCTGTGGAATGGCAATCGGTATTGGATTTCCGCTCTGCTCCTTTTCACTTACACTGGAATGGAGCTGCATATTGCCTGTTCAGAGCTTCCTATCTTGGCCTGGTGAGAAATGTGCAGTGCAGCAGTTCCAGAGTCCATCCAGGGCAGGGCAGCAGCGTCGGGGGAAGTGAATGTTTAAATGTCCCAGTTACTGACAGGAGAGAAACTAAATGTGTACAATGAGTAAGATGAGTCAGGGCAGGTTTGGGAGGGTATAAGTGGGAGTCGGGTTGTGGGGGGTGGGGTTGGTGGTCAGGAGGAAGATAGCGGGAAATAAACTTTCCTGGATAACAATTCTGTTAAGAGAATCAGAACCATCCAACTTTAACTCAGGGTATTGAATGGTTCCCCATGCAGGTTAACTATCCATAGGAAATTTAAACTTTCCCGTAAATTTCCCTGCAGTTCTTGCCTGGAGATTTCCGGGTATCATCCTGCTCATCTTCTGGGATACTTCCAGGGTACGACCCCTGGGAAATGGAAGTTCTAGGCCAATAACTTTTTGTTCCTCTGGTTTCCCTGCAAATTAATTTTTTTTAAATGAATCAGTATTTGGAATCCTGATTCTTGGTAAACCTACTTATCAACTGACAAGTAGATGTATTGTGCAATTACATGTCATCAGGTTTGCATAGCCAAGTTCCATTGTTAATATAGACATTGGAATTTATAATCAAGAACCTGACACAAAGCAAGAAAGGAGGTTTTATAGCTGGACAGTGGGGACAGATGTACTATTTTTACAAGATGTAGATGTTCAAATCCATTTTCGATTCACCTAAATCTCCAATTGCTCCATTGCAATCCCATCCCACCTAACTCTTCTCAGTCCTTCACCATTCTACTCTCCAAATGACTATGGGTAATGCCATTCGGGATAGGCTAGTACGTAAAATACCGTTGTGAAGGAAAAATATATTTTTCCTTTCTGTGTGGAAGACAGCATTTATGGAGGACAATTAGAGTGAATCTAAAAGATATTTGATCTGGCTAAAATAAACTGAAAAGTTTTACCCGACGGAGAAAAGTCTATTCCCTTCCTTCGAATAAAAATAGTGCGGAAGATTCAAGGTTAAGCCGCAAAACAGATTGCTGCCTAAAATCGAATTTTCTGCCTGGCTGACATGGGCAAAGATTTCATTGAGAATAGCATCAGAACCTTACCTTCTGTTGTTTTTGTTTAATAATGAGTCTAAAGACCCTGGAACTGTTGTACTTCAAAAATGCTGAAGACAGGAAAAACATATAAATTATGTATCCCACATGGATGCAAATTTGTCTGAGTTTATTTTCAGCTGAACTGGTAGCATGCATGATCACATGAGTATAATTAGGAGATGATGCCGATCAGGGATGTTATCATCATTAATTAGACAGGCTGTGACAGCTCCCAGCACTATTGATTGACAGCTTATCTAATGCCAAGGGGGTGGGGTGTACGGATATTGGGTGTCTCTGATTTTCAATGTAGGAAAGGTTTATTGACTTTACCAGGGTGACCAAACAAATTTTTATATCACATCATTCTTTCATAACTCTGCATTACATGAAACTCCAATGCTCACCCTTTTTGCCCTCCAAATTATCCCACTTCTTCCTTTTCTCCAGCTTTTTGCTCTTTAATCTTCCACTTCTAACTTTCCCTGCCTGTGTCCAAATATCCTCCTAGCATTTAACCCTACTCAATCTGAATAATCCGCTTGGTCACGTGCAGTACAACAGCAAATCAACTAATTATTCAGCATAAATATATCAGAGATTATAGGTGCTGAAACGAACATCAGAAGGAAGCAAAACAAGATAATGATTCCCTACTGTATAAATAGAAAATAGGGCTTACAAATGCACTTGTGAGCCATAGGGCACTGTGAGGTTGAACCCCATGGAGCAAAGTAAGTTTAATATGTGACCCGATGCTCACAGCAAGCAGCAAAAACAATAACATGAATATAGTTTTGTATAAGCTGAAATAATGGAAGGCAAAATGGAAAACCAGGTTCGATCTTGTATGTGCATTACATGATGAGTGAAGTGTAACCTATATTTCCCACCAAGTGCAGATGGTTGCTAGATTATACAGAACAAGCTTGCCTGCCCATCCTATGTCTGGGAAATAAAGGGGTGAAAGTTAAAAATCAGATTTTAAAAACAAAGTAAAGAAAATGTTTTTATGAAGTAATAAGCTGTGATATTTGATATATGCATTATGACCATAGAATCTCTACAGTTCAGAAGGAAGCCATTTGGCCCATCGAGTCTGCACCAACTCTCTGACAGAGTATCTTACCCAAGCCCAACACCCCGACCTATCCCATTGTCTAATCCATCTAACCTACACATCTTGAGAAATGAAGGGGCAATTTACCATGGCCAATTGGCCTAACCTGCACACCTTTGGACTGTGGGAGGAAACCGGAGCACCTGGAGGAACCCACACAGAAAATGAGCCACCATGCTGCCCTAATATCTGATGCACATTTATCACATTCTTTCTTGAAATGTATAGTTAAGGTTGGTTAAAGCATCTCTGAATGATGGTGTCAGTGGGCACACGGTATAGGCAGGATCACAAGATCCTCTTCCCGGAGGCCAAAGCCTTCGTAATAACACCAAGAACCAGACCATGTAAATGTTTCTATGAAGTAATTTATTTGAAATATTTCTTAAATCCAACAGATTTCATGCAACAATTTTATTTTCTGTCGGACAATTATTTTCATTAACAATTTTAATCCCACAAATATGAAACACAATTAATTCACACAATTCACACAATTCACACAGATAATTCACACAAAATTATTTTGCTCAAAAACAATAACTGACAAAAAATATTCCATTTCACAATGAATTTACATTAATTCGCTTTGTTTTACTTGGCTTGACTAATTCAATCAAATTTACAGTTTTTACTTAATGTGGGTATTAATTTCAATTAATGTGGGTATTAATTTCAATTAATGTGGGTATTTGAGAGGAAGAAGGGCAGATTGGGAAGTCCAGGATGCACTCATGGGGCATGAAGGTGCTAGTACTGCACCAGACTGAGAGGGCGATGAAACTCAACAGAGCCGTAGAAGGACTTATGCAACCACTCAAGTGTCTGAACAGAAACTAAGGTATCTGCAGATGTCCAAAACAGAATGCAAGAGGAGGCTTAGGTTCTCAAGAGCCACAGTCACATCACTCTGTGACGTGCTGGCTGGGGAGATCTCCTCCAAAGTTGGATGACCCTGTAGCTCTAAAGGTCACACTTGTGCTCAGTTTCTTCATGATGGGGTGCTTTCAGGCAGTGTGTAGAGGTCTTAATAGCATAACACAGACTGCTGCACATAACTGCATCAAGGTCTTCACTGATGCAATCTTTCGAAGGGCAGGGAATTAAATCTCCTTCACATTGTATGAACAGAGCCAACTTGATAGAGCCAGGGGATTTGTGGTGATTGCAGGAGCCATTGACTGTACACACATCACCATGAAGGCTCCTGCTGGACAGCCCCACACTTTTATTAACGGGAAGGTCTTCCACTCATTGTATGTCCAGCTGTTTTGAGGTCATCAAAGCCGTATCATTCAGGTATGAACAAGGTACCTGGGCAGAAGCCATGACTCCTTTATTCTGCAAAACTACAGGTGCCAAACCTATTCCTGGATGGATGGTTTCGAGGTTACTCATTGAAGAGATGGCTCATGATGCCAGTGAAAGCACCTAGAACAGAAGCAAAGAGGAGATACAATGACAGCCCCAGAAGCACCAGGGCCATCATTGAATCGACCATTTGAAAATCAAGTTTAGATGCCTTGACAGATCAGGAGGGATATTGTAGTACACTCCATCACATGTGCTCCTCATGATTGTGGTGTGCTGTGCCTTCCATAAAATTGCTATTTAAAGAGGGGATGATGTTGAGGATGAAGGCACATTAAATAGGGGCTATTTGTCTGAGGATGAGGGTGAGGGAACACGGTGATGGTCAGGTGGAAGGCCCTGGATGTGATCACATGGATGGCCATGACAACAGGGATGTTTTGCTAAGGCAGAGGTTTCAATAGTTTCACAAGTCCCAGCTCAGAGATGAGTGCACGGTATGTGTCCGAACCTTTTTCCACATGCAGTAGGAAACTCATGTCACTGTCTTGTCAACACATCTACCCTGTCCAAATACTGACACTCGATGTATCGAGCCCTCCATGAAACTATTAAAGCTATAATTTATCTCCCGAAAGATGTTCCGTAGCCACAATATATATTACAAATTTCTGCATGAGGGACAATGGGATCAGGGTTTATTTACAGACTTATTCACAGTCATGAGGAACACAGATATGTGACTCACTTGGTGGAGATTCCGAGTGCTCCAGTGCAGTTCATGCTTGCAGCTGCACTGGAGAGAAGCAACTGAACTACTACCTCCCTTACCCTGGATCATTTTGGAAGATGCCCTCTGTGTGTCTGAGGCCTTGAGTTTCCTGCCACATTAGAAGACCCCTGCTGAGTGACAGGATGAGCTTCTGTCACCATGGCACTGAACAAGGTCCATGAAATTTTGCCCCCATCAGAGGTGCTTCCAGATGGTGGCAACTAGTGCTCATCCTTTGCTGCAAGAACTGTTTAGCCGTCCCTGCCATGAGACCCCAGGAAGTGGGTCTGTGCCCTTGCTCCCAACCCCCCGTCACCCTGGCTCTCAGCCCCTGAGCTCAGAGCCAGGGTAACGGTGTGCAAGTCAGAGTGCATACCCATGATTGTGTTTGCAATACCCTCAGGTTGTCCCTCCAGGACAGTCGCCAGTCTTTCTGGAGCAGGCTTGTTGCTCTGAAAAGTAGCTGATTGCAGTGCATATGGTCAAGATGGACATGACCATTATACGAGTAAGAGGACGTAACTTCTCTGGGATATCTGTCAACTCTCCATGGACCATGTGCAGGACATCGAGCATCAGCCACCTCACAGGCGACTCCAGAGTCTCATCATCCAACTCAGAATCTGTCTCTGGGTCAGTCTAGACACTCCTCATAGTCATTACAGAGACATGGCTGCAGAATGACACAGGTTGGGATCATGAATATTGAAGGATACACGATGGTAAGGAAGGACAGATGGCAGACAATAAGAATTTCTATAAATGTTTTAAAAAGAGTTGACAAAGTGAGCATTTGACCTATAGAAAGTGAGTCTGGGGAATTAATAATGGAAAATAAGGAGATGGCAGATGAATTTAACAGGTATTTTGCATTAGCGTTCACTAGAGAGGTTATAAATAACATCCCGAAAAAGGATGTATGTCAAGAAATGGAAGGGAAGGAGGAAGTCAAGAAAATTATAATCACCAGGGAAATGGTACTGAGCAAATTGTTGGAGCTGTGGGTGGACAAGCCCCCAGGTCCTGATGGGCTTCATCCCTGGGTCTTAAAACAAGGGGCCAGTGAGATTGTTGATGCGCTGGTTTTAATTTTCCAAAATTTGGGGAGGTTTCCATTAGATTGGAAACTACTGCTCAGTTAGCTTAACATCTGTTATAGGAAAAAATGTTAGAAGCTATTATTAAGGATGTTACGGCAGGGCACTGCACTTAGATAAATTCAAGGCAATAAAGCAGAGTCAACATGGTTTTGTGAAAGGGAAATCATGTTTAACCAATTTATTGGAGTTCTTTGAAGAAGCAACATGTGAGGTAGATAAAGCGGAATCAATGGATGTACTGTTCTTAGATTTTCTGAAGGCATTTCATATCAAACATTATTGCGTAAAATAAAAGCTAACAGTAAACAGAGCATAGGCATAAATGGGTCATTTTCTGTTTAGCAAGATGTAACCACTGGTGTACCACAAGGATCGATGCTGGGGCCTCAACATTTTACAAATGATTATTATGACTTGGATGAAGATGTGGTTGTTAAATTTGCTGACTATGCAAAGATGTGTAAGAAAGTAAGTTGTGAAGAGGCTAAAAGGGATATAGAGAAGTCAAGTGAGTGGACAAAGATCTAGCAAATAGGGTATTATGTGAATTTGTCCATTTTGCCAGGAAGAGTAAAAGTGAAGCATAAACAGTGAGAGATTGCAAAACTGTGAGATGCAGAAGGATTTGGGTGTCTTAGTGCATGAATTGCAAAAGGTTAGTGTGCAGGTACAGCAAGTAATTAGGAAAGCTAATAGAATGTTATCATTTATTATGAGCGGAATTGATTATACAAGTAGCAAGTTTATGCTTCCATTATACAGGGCACAGGTGAGGCCTCACCTGTGCCCTGTATAATGGAAGCATAACCTTGTGTATAGCATTGGTCTCCTTGTTTAAGGAAGGGTTCAAATGCTTTGGAAGCATTTCAGAGAAAGTTATTAGACTAATACCTGTGATGGGAGAGGTGTTTTATGAGGAAAATTTGGACAGGCTAGGTTTGTATCCACTGGAGTTTAGATGAGTAAGAGGCAACTTGATTGAAACATATATAATCCTGAGGGGTCTTGACAGGGTAGATGTGGAAAGGATGTTTCTTCTTGTGGGAGAATCTAGAACTAGGGTCATTGTTTACAAATAAAGGGTCACTCATTCAAGATAGAGATGAGGAGTTTGTTTCCTCAGTGGACCTGAGTCTTTGGAACTCCCTTCCTCAAAAACAGTGGAAGCAGAATCTGAATATTTTTAAAGAAGAAGAGATTCTTGATAACGCTTATCAGACATAAGTGGGAATGTGGAGTTAAGGTTGCAAATGTGGAGTTGAAGTTACAACCAAATCAGCTATGAACGGCGAAGCAGGCTTGAGGGGCTGAGTGGCCTACTTCTGCTCTTAATTTGTATGTTCATATGTATGTTCATTTATTTGACTACACTTAAAAAGCATTTAATTGGCTGTGAAATGTTTTGGGGAAATTTTGAGGTTGCAAAAGGCACAACATTTCAACCACGTATCTCACCTATTTTAAAATGTTAATATGGCCTCTGCTTCAGGAAATGCATGCCACAGCCTCGTAACTTGAGCATCACAAAATCACTGAACAATAGTATTGTTACAGCGCAGAAGGAGACCATTTATTTGGCCCATCATGCCGGTGTCAGCTCTTGGAATGAGGAATTCACCTAGTGCCATTCCCTTACCAGCTCCCCGTAACCCTGTACATTCTTCTTTTTAAAATAATACTCCAATTCCCTCTTGAATGCCTATGTTGAAGCTGTCTCCATCACACTCTTAGACAGCACTGTACAGGTCTTAACCACTCGCTGAGTGAAAAAGTTTTCCCTCAGGTTTCCATTGATTATTTTGCCAATTACCTTAAACTGAGCCCTCTCATTCTTGTTCCTGCCAGCGCAAACAGTCTTTCTCCTGATCAGTTAAAAAGGCTTGTCTTGTTGTTCTCTATTAAATATCTTACATTTAATCTTTTATCTATGTCTCCTCTATCTAGACATCTCAACAACAAGGAACAGTCTGTTTATATCTGTTCTGTCCAATCCCTTCACAATTTAAAATCATGGCTATCAAATTAGCCTCAACCTTCTTTATTTAAATAAAAACCAGCCACAATTCACTTTAACTTACATTGAATGTTCAGCACACAAACAGACCAATTGGCCAAACTAGTCTCTTATGTACAATATTAGCCTCCGTCTATCATAATCCATCTAATTCGAGAACAAATCTTTCTATTCCTGTTACTCGCATGCATTTATCTAGCTCTTTAAAAGCATCTTTGTTATTTGCCTCAATTATATCTTGTGGTAGCACATTCATACCATTCTTCGAGTAAAGACATTTTTCCTGAATTCCCTATTGGATTTATTGGTGATAATCTTTTATGTATAACTTCTTGGTTTGGAGTCCCCAAAGGTGGGAACATTTTCTCTATGTCTACCCAATCATACATTTCATTATCCTGAAGACTTTTATCAGGATGCTCCTCAGCCTTTACTTCCCTAGAGAAAAAAGCCCAAGTCTGTTCAGCCTTTCCTGCGAAGCAGGGCGGCACGGTAGCACAGTGGTTAGCGCTGCTGCTTCACAGCTCCAGGGTCCCGGGTTTGATTCTTGGCTCAGGTCACTGTCTGTGTGAAGTTTGCACATTCTCCTCATGTCTGCGTGGGTTTCCTCCGGGTGCTCCGGTTTCCTCCCACATTCCAAAGATGTGTGGGTTAGGTTGATTGGCCATGCTAAAAAATTGCCCCTTAGTGTCCTGAGATGCATAGGTTAGAGGGGTTAGTGGGTAAAATATGTAGGGATATGGGGGTAGGGCCTGGGTGGGATTGTGGTCGGTGCAGACTCGATGGGCCGAATGGCCTCCTTCTGCACTGTAGGGTTTCTATGATTTCTATGTCCTCTCGTTCTATTGTCAGCTAACTCTTCCCTTGTCTTTGCATTTCCTTGTGACATGTCACACTGGTACATCTTCTCGAACTTCTCTATTGCCTCAACATCCTTCCAATACTGCCAAGTTTAAAACAGCCTACAGCTGTTCCAAATGTGAACTTAAGATTTTATATAGATTAACATTACACCTTAAATGTAGTATTCCATAGCTTTTTCCTTAAAGCTCAGTATTCCATTAACATTTTTATATTGGCTTAGCCCATCAAACATTTCAAATTTGTGAACTCCCAATTCCTTTGCTCTATTACATCACCCGGCCTTCCCCAGTTCATAGTCTAATTACTTTTATAACTTTTACCAAAAGTACATTTCATAGGAACGATTTTGAGCCTGCACTTTCCATCTGCGGGAATGGCAGCGTGCACTCAAAATCCAGAAAACATGATTTGCACTGGCGAGTTTCCGAGTTCTGATTTTCTTGGCACCTCACCAAATGGAGTGGCATGAAACATGCCGTGGGAATGCAGCAAGCTCATTTTAATACATTAGCATGTCATTAGTGAGCATTCTCTCCAGGACTTCACTCCTCACCAGATATTCATTGGGCGCGGCGTGACATCACACCGGCACCATTTACAACAGGTTCACCTACACATGAACCTGTTGTGGGGATCTCCCTCAGGGTGTAAAGGTGAGTATATTCCCCGGGGGAGAGGGACGTGGCCAGGCAGTTGCCTGGCAATGCCCCCTGGCACTGCCCCTAGGCACAGGTTGGCACTGCAGTGTTGGCACCATGCCCATGCCAACCTGGCAGTGCGAACCTGTGCCAAGGGATGGGGCCCAGTGGGAGCCTCATGGAGCAGGGGGGATTCATTCAGATTTGACTGTGGGCCGGGAGTGGACGGAAGAGCAGAGGATGCTGGCTCTGACTGAGCGGGGGAAAGGGACTGATGATCAGGAGTAAGGGGAGGAAGGGGTGGATGATTGGGGAGAAGAGCTGGATGATTTGGGGGGAATTGGAGGTAAAGGGGGGAAGGGGCTGATGATGGGGGAAAAGGGGGGAAGGGGGAAGGAGCCGATGACCCTGGGGAAGGGTGGGGAGGGGCTGATGATTTGGGGGGAAGGGACTGTTGATGGGTGGAAAGGATGGGAAAGAAATTCCAACTCCAATTGGGGGATGGGGAGGGGAGACCCTGAGATCTCTGTGGTGGGCTGGGGAGGAGGTTTATTCCTGTTATGATCGGGGCACCCTTTAAAGATGGTGCCCTGATTTCTGTGCAGCCAGATTTTGCTGGCACGCTAACGTAAGAACATAAGAACTAGGAGCAGGAGTAGGCCATCTGGCCCCTCGAGCCCGCTCCGCCATTCAATAAGATCATGGCTGACCTTTTTGTGGACTCAGCTCCACTTACCCGCCCGCTCACCATAACCCTTAATTCCTTTACTGTTCAAAAATTTATCTATCCTTGCCTTAAAAACATTCAATGAGGTAGCCTCAACTGCTTCACTGGGCAGGGAATTCCACAGATTCACAACCCTTTGTGTGAAGAGGTTCCTCCTCAACTCAGTCCTAAATCGGCTTCCCCTTATTTTGAGGTTATGCCCCCTAGTTCTAGTTCCATCCGCCAGTGGAAACAACTTCCCTGCTTCTATCTTATCCATTCCCTTCATAATCTTATATGTTTCTATAAGATCTCCCCTCATTCTTCTGAATTCCAATGAGTATAGCCCCAGTCTACTCAGTCTCTCCTCATAAGCCAACCCTCTCAACTCCGGAATCAACCCAGTGAATCTCCTCTGCACCCCCTCCAGTGCCAGTATATCCTTTCTCAAGTAAGGAGACCAAAACTGTACACAGTACTCCAGGTGTGGCCTCACTAGCACCTTATACCGCTGCAACATAATCTCGCTGTTTTCAAACTCCATCCCTCTAGCAATGAAGGACAAAATTCCATTTGCCTTCTTAATTATCTGCTGCACCTGCAAACCAACTCCTTGAGATTCCTGCACAAGGACACCCAGGTTCCTCTGCACAGCAGCATGCTGCAATTTTTTACCATTTAAATAATAGTCCATTTTGCTGTTATTTCTACCAAAATGGATGACCTCACATTTACCAACGTTGTACTCCATCTGTCAGACCCCCGCCCACTCACTTAGATGTTGAAGCCCCGCCCCCTGCACGATGGTGTGAAACACGCCCTCTTGATTTTTTTTTAGGCATTGTCATAAGATCTGGTGAGAAAACCCAGAGATACGAGGCTCTGCAATTTTTTGATAAGATCCCCCCACTATATATCCTGACATTCAATTGCAACTATCACTTTCTTGCCCATTTGACTATCTTACCTGCAACTTCTTTTAGTCCTCAGAATGATGTAATATGCCTCACATTTTAGAATTTTCAGAAAATCTGGCTACTACTCCCTCAGTTATATATTGAAGTAAATGATGTTCACCATGAACAGGGAATGGAATCTTGCAGGACACTGTTTCCCACTTCTAACAGCTTCTGAGAAACTACTCTTTACTCCTGCTTTCTGTTTTCTACCTTCTAATCAGATTTTAAACCAATTTTCTAATTCCATAATCGTTTATCTTATCCGATAGTTTATGTGTGGTACCTTATCAAAGACCTTGCTGGAAGTTCATGTATTCCACCTCCACAGAATTTCCCCCTTTTTAGCAAATTTATTTTTTTTAGAATACTTTTCTTTTCTTTACAAAGGTTTTTGAGAGTCTCTCCTCATACTCTCCCTTTTCCAGTTCATATTCTTTTTTCCATTTTTGTTTGGCCTATGTACAGCTTATTATTATCACAAAATTAAAATTCTAATGGTGGAGAGTCTGCTTGAAAACAAAAGGAATTGAGCAAAATGTTTTTGTTTTGGAAATAAGAACCAGTGTGACATTTTTGTCCTGAGGATGCAATGTTTGACTTAATTTGCACTGTCACGTGAAGTATTTGCAAAAGATACAATTCAATAGGTTATTTTTTTAAACTATAATCACAAAAAACACTCATTTTCAGCATTGCACAATTAACTGCTTTGAAAACTGCTTTGTCTCAAATTCCAGCCTCTGCAATAATTTGCTTTTCTATAGAAATAAAGAATCATAGAATCCCCACAGTGCAGGAGGAGGCCATTCAGCCCATCGAGTCTGCCCTGGCTCTCTAACAGGCCCTATCCCCGTAACCCCACATATTTATCCTGCTAATCCCCCTAACCTGCAGGTTTTGGGATACATGGGGCAATTTAGCATAAACCTATTGTTTAGGTATTGTAGTATTGTTTCGGATTTTTAAAAATGTATTGTAGATTTAAAATATCCAAATAAGTTCCAGGTCATTAAAAAAAGAGGGCAACATGGGAAATCAGTTAGAATTTAAAGGAACAGAAGAAGTGTTTGGTACGAATTTGAGCAGCATCAGCCATTAAGTCAAGTGTGCGGCACTAGGACCTGGCGGAATCCCCTATATGGGGCTGCAGCCAGTTCCTCCGCACACTGCGGCTCAGCGCTGAGCTCCAGCTGCGGCTGCGGCAGCGGCGCCTTGGGAAAGCTGCCAAAATATAGATTCAAAAGAGGAGGAGAAGCTCCGAATAGTTACACCCCCATTACAGCAGTCTCTGCCGGCCATCTCCACTTTCTTGCTGCATCTGAGCGGGGAAGAGGCTGTTAACATCAGCCCTTATTGCCGTCCTGCAGAGAGGAACATCCTCAGCTCTCCAGTCGGGTATCGCCTGCGCTCCTCTTCCCGCTGGAGTGTCAAGTGGCGGTGGCGCTGGATCAGGCGGCTGTGCTCCCTCCCTCTCTCTATCCCCGCTTGCTGTGGACCACAGCATCCTGCCGACTGGCTGCATCTTCTCACCTCTCCTGCACTCAACTTAGCCCCAGCATCTGTACAGAGGCCGACACTGGACTGCAGCTGAGCACAACAACAATCTCCTCATCCTCTCCCCTCTTCATTTTGGGGCATCCTCCCCCCCCCCCCCCCCAATCAAAAGGAAATGGTGGGAGATCCACCATCCTGGACCAACTGCCTGAAGAGCCCAACACATTGTCTCTGGTGATCAAGGCAACCTCCTGCCATTGTATATTTTCTTAAGGATAGTAATTGTTCACATATTCACAATTTAATGCCACAATTGGACTTGGGAAGGTAACCGGATCAGCGCTGGCAGTCAGAAAGGGAACGGGGATTCTTAGCAGCTTTGAAGGAATAACAGTTTTCTTTAACATTTTAAAACATATTTTAATTTCTTATTGCACAATTAATAATGTCGCACGATCGGAGTATCGAGCTGGAGCACTTTGAGGAGAGGAGCCGGGGTCACCGATCTTCTCGCCGTGGAAGTGGCAGTGGAGGAGGAGGCGGTGCAGGAGGCGGTGGAGGAGGTAGTGGTGGAGGAGGCTCTGGCTCCCGAGGAAATGGTTTACCGAGTCCAGCTCACAGCGCTCACTGCAGTTTCTATCGGACCCGTACCCTGCAGACACTCAGCCAGGAGAAAAGAGCCAAAAAAGTCCGCTTTTACCGAAATGGAGACCGCTACTTTAAAGGTCTTGTGTATGCTGTGTCTTCAGACAGGTTCAGGTCCTTGGATGCTTTGCTGGTGGAACTGACTAAGTCTCTTTCGGACAATGTCAATCTGTCCCAAGGAGTCAGGACCATCTACAGCATCGATGGGAACAAGAAAATCACCAACCTGGATGAATTGCTAGAAGGTAAGTGAGAAGGAAACAAATGTGCTTCAATTAAGGCCAACTTAAATTGTACCAAAGCCAGAAATCTGATGTTGAGCCGTGTTACACTTTTCGAGAATTAATAGTAAAAGTACAGTATGATAGATGAACGAATTCCCTATTCAAGCACAAAAAGCTTGCCTTTGCTTTAGAATAGGCTAAATTTATTTACACTTATTACAATAGTCACAAAACAAATGAGCTGAAAATGCATGTAAATAAAGGTTTGATATTAATGTTATAGGTGATTCAAAAGGAGCTAATTAACAAATCTTCATTAATATGTTTGCCAGTTTAGCATCACAGTTCTTGCTGCTGCAGCTAAAATAGGGAGCACTTTTCACATTGCAGAGTTTTGGGTTTTCAATCTTGGAATAATCTCAGTCAGAAGCTTCTGTCACAATTCAACTTGATGCTTTTCAGAATAGGACTTTAAATGGTCATTTTTATTTCTCAAGCTTTAGCATTTAGTTTAGTTAAACATATGAGCTACAGGATTCTCTATCAGATGCACTTTCCGAGTGTGATAGAAGTATGATGTAATTTGTCAAATCAGTGGACAAATGTTCCTACATTTACAAACTTGGTGCAATGTCTTCCAATACCCTACTGCTACTTATAGGCTTTAACTTAACTTAAAAGAAGGAAGATAAACAACATAAAGGTAAAAGAAAATCTAGGAGGAACTTCCTCTTCAAAGTATTCAAATTTTTATTCAAATAAAATTTTATCGCTTTGATCTTGATAGCCATTTTATCAGTAATATGGAGATATTTGATTCAGGCCTTCTTTCCTGTTAAGCCTCTCAGACGTACAGTAACAAGGACCATTCTGGAGTTACTTAATGGTGAATAACAGGGAGAAGTTACCCTAGGGCATTCTCTTATCTTAGAAGAATTGTGTACTGAGAGCTATAAGTGCCAATCTAACTTTGGAAGGCCCTCCCACAGCTCGGGTTGTGGACTTCCAAGACTAAAATATGGTTTCTCAAGGCCTTACTGCTCCAAAGTGACTTGCAGATAAGCATTGCCAATAATAACAACCTTCATTTTACATAATGCTGTTAATATAACAAAACATCTGAATGTGTTTCATGTTTGAAATTGCTCCTTTCTGCAGTTTGCTATGGAGTCACACATCATAGTGTCACTCAGGATACTTCTTGTAAGTTACTGAAGTAGCCCAGCAGGAAAGGAAGACTTGATTTAAGGGTTGGTAAAATTGACATTAAACTTATGAAAAAAAAAGTTTCATTTTCTTCTGTAAAAGAGATGATCTAACCTGAAAGTATCGCAAGAAGCAAGTCTGACAAAGGAAGCATGATCTGTGGATCATATTTTTAATATAAACTCACAGACCATTTATTGAGTTGCTAATGATGAATCAGTTGACATGTTGTCTTATAACAAAATGGGCAGCATGGTGGCACAGTGTTTCGCGCTGCTGCCTCACAGCGCCAGGGACCTGGGTTCAATTTTGGCCTCTGGCCACTGTCTGTGTGGAGTTTGCACATTCTCCCCGTGTCTGCGGAGGTTTGCTCCCACTCCAAATATGCAGGTTAAGTTGATTGGCCATATTAAATTTCCCCTTAGTGTTGGGGATCAGCAGGGTAAATATGTATGGTTACAAGGATAGGGCCCGGGTGAGATTGTTGGTGCAGGCTCGATGGGCCAAGTGGCCTCCTTTTGCACTGTAGAATCATAGAATCTCTACAGTACAGAAGGAGGCCATTCAGCCCTTCGAATCTGTACTGACCACAATCCCACCAGGCCCTATTCCCATATAACCCCGCACATTTACTCTGCCAATCCCCTTGACACTAGGGTTAATTTAGCATGGCCAATCCACCTAACCCGCAGATCTTTGGACTGTGGGAGGAAACCGGAGCATCTGGAGGAAACCCACACAGACACAGGGAGAATGTGCAAACTCCACAGACAGTGGCCAGAGTTGAACCTGGGTTCCTGGCGCTGTGAGGCAGCAGTGTTAGCCACTGTACCGAAAGAGATGATCTAGCCAAAAGATGTGATCTGAAAATATTGCAAGAAGCAAGTCTGACAAAGGAAGCATGAGCTGCACCATATTTTTAATCTCAACTCATTGACCATTTATTGAGTTGCTAATGGTGAATCAGCTGATATGTTGTCTTATAACAAAATGGCAGCATGGTGACACAGTGTTTAGCGCTGCTGCCTCACAGCACAGCTTATAGGGATTTGATGATTCTAATAGTTATTTATGCCATGCAGAGATAATATGTGGATCAGTGTGCACTGTCGATTTTATTGGAGAAGGCTACAGGAAAGATATGATATTGCAAATGGGAGGCCTATTTTGTGTTTGATGCCCCCTTCCCCCTACCCCCGAGTGAAGTTCCAGAGGATTGGAGAATAGCCAATATTGTCCCATTGTTTAAGAAGGGCAGCAGGGATGAATTCAGGAAATTATAGGCCGGTGAGCCTTACGTCAGTAGTAGGGAAATTATTGGAAAAGATTCTTAGGGACAGGATTTACTCACATTTGGAAAGAAATGGACTTATTAGTGATAGACAGCATGGTTTTGTGAAGGGGAGGTTGTGCCTCACCAACTTGATTGAATTTTTCGAGGAAGTGACGAAGATGAGGGAAAGGCAGTGGATGTTGTATACATGGACTTCAGTAAAACCTTTGACAAGGTACCTCCATGGTAGACTGATACGAAAGGTGAAGTCGCACGGGATCAGAGGAGACCTGGCAAGATGGATACAGAACTGGCTTGGGCATAGAAGACAGAGGGTAGCAGTAGAGGGGTGCTTTTCTGAATGGAAGGCTGTGACTAGTGGTGTTCCACAGGGATCAGTTCTGGGATCTTTGTGGTTGGTAGTATATATAAATGATTCGGAGGAAAATGTAGCTGATTAGTAAGTTCACAGATGACAAAATTGGTAGAGTTGTGGATAGTGAAGAGGATTGTCAGAGGATACAGCAAGACTTGGCCAAAGAAATGGCAGATGGAGCTTAACCCAGACAAATGTGAAATATTGCATTTTGGAAGGTTCAATGCATGTAGGAATTATACAGTAAATGGAAGAACCCTTAGGAGTATTGACAGGCAGAGAGATCTGGGCGTACATGTCCACCGATCACTGTGTGGCAATGCAGATGGATAAGATAGTCAAGAAGGCATACGGCATGCTTGCCTTCATCAGTCGGGGCATTGTGTATAAAAATTGGCAGGTCATGCTGCAGCTGTTCAGAACCTTAGTTAGCCCTCATTTGGAATATTGGTATACAATTCTGGTCGCCACACTACCAGAAGGATGTGGATGCTTTGAAGAGGGCACAAAACAGATTTAGCAGGATGTTGTCTGGTCTGGAGGGTATTAGTTATGAGGAGAGGTTTGTTCTCATTGGAACGACAGAGGTTGAGGGGCAAGACCTGATCGAGGTTCACAAGATTGAGAGGCATGGAAAGAGTGGATAGTAAGATGCTCTTTCCTCGGAAGAAAAGTCAACTACTAGGGGACATAGGTTTAAGGTGCGTGGAGGAAAAGTTTAGAGGAGGTGTGCGAGGCAAGTTTTCTTTACACAGAGGGTGGTGAATGCCTGGAACGTGCTGTCCGGGAGGTGGTGGGAGCAGGTGCGATAGCAGCATTTGAAGGGCATCTAGATGAATACATGAATAGGATGGGAATGGAAGGATACGGACTCCAAGTGCATATGGTTTTAGTTTAGGCAGGCATTGTGATTGGCGCGGGCTTGGAGGCCCGAAGTGCCTGTTCCTGTGCTGTACTTTTCTTTGTTCCCAAAATTGGTCTTCCCTGAATGCAGTCAATGCCAGGCTGTTCTGTTCACATAGCCTAACCAGAAAGTGATACAACATCACTGTTTCCTTTCAAACTGTGGTTTGAAAAATAAAACCCCTGGTTAGGATGTGAAAGGACACTGCTTCTCTCTGTGTCAGTGCTGCCTTTCTGTATCTCTCGGAGGTTAATAATTAGAGTATTTACATTTGCTAACTATCAACAAAAACATGGTGATAATTCAGTAATAAACAGAGTTTTTCTGCTTCAACCGCTGTTTCTTGCTGTCCACAAAATATATTTTCTTAAGTTCCTAGAATACATTGCATTAGGAGTGTATTCATTGCAGCCATGCATTTCATAAACACAAACCTGCGCACGCACTCTGTTTTGCCTGAAAATTGGGTGGAGCCTAAATGGGTTGATTAAGCAGAGGAATCCATTAGTGGCAGAAAAAGTGAAAATTGTGAACAGGACATGACCTTGAAAATTGGGAGGAAAAGCAATAGACCTGGGTAACCCACACCATAGCACCACTCAGTGGTGAAAGTCTTGAGTTGTGCACCTCATCACCAACAATGTGCAACTACAACGTGATGAGCACATGCTTACATAAGATATATTTATTATGAATATTGGTATACAGTCTTTTAGATTGTAAGCTTGTGGGTATCCTGCAGCGTGTCTACAGAAAGTCAAGCACAGCAAATATTCCACAGTACATTAGTGTTCCTGTAGGTGTAGATTTGCACCTTCTAGAGCTCATAACATTCAAGTTATTAGCAGAAGTGTGTTGCTACAGGAGTGGTTTTATATCACAAAGGTAATGCTCAAATGAAGAGTGCATGACATATGTAGCAAATTTAATATATTTTGACATAAACCTATTAAAGTTCATGACACATGATCTAAGGGAAATTGGGACAGGAAGTGCATGTTATAATCAAAATATATATGCATTGAGTTGCATGTGTCTAAAATTGTGTTATCATATGCTTCAGTTTTAAAGAATTACTCTAGGATATTCATGCATGAATGAACAGAAAATGATAGCACTTCATGAACGTCCAAATTGCTTGTGACCCCTCAAAGAAATATATACATGTGAAAAGGACTATTTGGGATACCACGGTCTCTTAACTGGAAAATTCTTTGCTTATTCCAGAGAGGACAACTTGGAGAATTAGTTTCTTGGAAAGATTAGATTACCCACTTGAAAAATAGTTAATGATACTGTGCGCAAACACCCCTGACATATATTTGCGAGGGAGGATGTAATCAAGCATTAGGCTGAAACATCAGTTAATTATAGTAGGATATGCTTCAGAGTATACTGCAGAATTGTAGTGAGGTGCTGCATACTGAACATTATAGCTGTCGAAAAGGCATATACATATTAGTGAACGATGAGCAGCAACAAGCCATGGTACCTGTGAAGGAAAGCACAATTTGGACAATAATAATGAGGAGCAGAAACTGAGCCACAATTTCTGCTCTGGCTGAGTGGTTCCTTTCTCAAGGCCTACATCTATTTTTTATTGTGAGGTTTCATGCAGAGAATCATTTCTCAGTCATGTTGTGGGGAAATAATTAATTTTGAACATAAGATTTGTGGTGATGTCTTGTAACTTTGTTGAAGGTACGAGTGAGCAGTTTTTGGCCCCGTATCTAAGGAAGGACGTGCTGGCCTTGGAAAGGATCCTGAGGAGGTTCACAAGAATGATCCCTGGAATGAACAACTTGTCGTATGAGGAACAGTTGAGGACTCTGGGTCTGTACTCATTGGAGTTTAGAAGGATGAGGGGTGATCTTATTGAAACTTACGGGATAGAGGCCTGGATAGAGTGGACATGGCTATTTCCACTCGTAGGCAAAACTAGAATCAGAGGTCACAACCAGACTAAAAGGATGATCCTTTAAAACAGAGATGAGGAATTTCTTCAGCCAGAGAGTGGTGAATCTGTGGAACTCTTTGCCGCAGAAGGCTGTGGAGGCCAGGCCATTGAGTGTCTTTAAGACAGAGATAGATAGGTCCTTGATTAATGAGGGGATCAGGGGTTATGGGGAAAAGGCAGGAGAATGGGGATGAGAAAAAAAGCAGCCATGATTGATTGAATGGCGGAGCAACTCGATGAGCCGAGTGGCCTAATTTTGCTCCTATGTCTTATAATGTAGAGTATGTATCATTATTACTTTCCTCCCTTCATAGGTAACTTAGTAATACATGGTATTTGTATTGAGCAACTCCTATTTGCTATCCTACATTGAATTTTCCCACTAGTCTGCTGGCAGATCTAGCCCTGTCTAGGTGATGGGAAACCTGATGTTTTTGAAGGGTTGGATAGTTAGCTTACACAATTCGTATGTTTCGCCTCCCCTGGTCCATTGGTAGCTGAAACAAGGGATTGGCAGATTGTAAAACCATTCAGCATTCCAATGCTTCAGATAATGTATGCTTATCGAAGATCACATCACCTGGACCAATATTTTGGACAAAGCAATGCAATCTCTGAGTTCCTCACATACTCACTAGGAGAAAAAGTGGAAGACATTATTATGCCATGGAATGTAAACCTCAACATCACCAGTGGAATGGGTAATTGTGCTCTGTCAAGTTAATCAGGTGTCTTCCATTTCTCAGTTTTCTCCTTGAAGACTGATCAAGAAATGGTTCAACAGGGCATTGCAGCATGATGCCTCTGCTGAACAAACAACACCTTTGCGTCCCCAATTCTGCCCATTCCATATGTATAAGATTCATCGTGTTTCTTCATCGATTTGGAAACCTGCCAAATGTATTCCTGGCCACTTGCCTGCTTGAGGTGATGAGGCTGAAAGCTGTGGTCAGATGCTTTGGTGAGAAGATTCAGTTTTCTGTATTATAAGGAAAAGGTGTTTGATAAGTTAGTGAGCATTGTTAGGCATCTCATAGCTATTGTGGAGACAGCAGATAGCAAATATCAAGATACAACGTGGGCACCACAGCCCACCTGCTGAAATACATTTCCACAGAGAGTGTGTGCCAGTCTAATTGGCCATTTACTTCTCTAGTCAGCCTAGTTGTATACAGTTTCCCAACAAAGCTTTCCTTGGTGGCATCTTCAGGTGCTGGGAGATTTGGTTGCTCAATCCTTCTATCATCTGTGTTTGATTTCTACTGCTGAAGAAGGAAGATAAACATTGCAGTAACTGAGGGTAATAGTCATAATAAAAATTAATTTTTGGTTCAAAAGCTGGCCAAAATGTAACACAAAAAAATCAAGGACAAAGTGGAAATATGGTACATAGAACATAGAAAAGCTACAGCACAAACAGGCCCTTCGGCCCACAAGTTGCGCCGAACATGTCCCTACCTACTAGGCTTGCCTATAATCCTCTATCTTACTAACTTCCATGAACTTATCCAAAAGTCTCTTAAAAGACTCTATCGAATCCGCCTCCACCGCCTCCACTACCGGCAGCCGATTCCACGCACCCATCACCCTCTGAGTGAAAAACTTACCCCTAACATCTCCTCTGTACCTACTCCCCAGCACCCTAAACCTGTGACCTCTTGTGGCAACTATTTCAGCCCTGGGTAAAAGCCTCTGAGAATCCACTCTATCAATACCTCTCAACATCTTATACACCTCTATCAGGTCACCTCTCATCCTTCGCTTCTCCAAGGAGAAAAGACCTAGCTCTGTCAACCTATCCTCATAAGGCATGCCACCTAATCCAGGCAACATCCTTGTAAATCTCCTCTGCACCCTTTCTATGGCTTCCACATCCTTTCTGTAATGAGGCGACCAGAACTGGGCACAGTACTCTAGGTGGGGTCTGACCAGGGTCCTATACAACTGCAGCATTATCTCCCGATTTCTAAACTCAATTCCTCTATTGATGAAGGCCAGTATTCCATACGCCTTCTTAACCACAGCCTCTACCTGCGACGCTGCTTTGAGTGTCCTATGAACCCGGACCCCAAGATCCTTCTGATCTTCCACACTGCCAAGCGTCTTACCCTTTATTATATTCTTTCATCCTATTCGACCTGCCAAAATGAACCACCACAAACTTATCTGGGTTGAAGTCCATCTGCCACTTCTCCGCCCAGTCTTGTATCTTATCTATGTCTCGTTGCAACTGCTGACATCCCTCTACACTATCCACAACACCACCAACCTTTGTGTCATCTGCAAACTTGCCAACCCATCCTTCCACTTCCTCATCCAGGTCATTTATAAAAATCACAAAGAGCAAGGGTCCTAGAACAGATCCCTGGGGCACTCCACTGGTGACTGACCTCCATGCTGAAAAAGACCCATCTACAACCACTCTTTGCCTTCTGTGGGCAAGCCAGTTCTGAATCCACAAAGCAATGTCCCCTTGTATCCCATGCCCCTTCACTTTCTCAATAAGCCTTGCATGGGGCACCTTATCAAACGTCTTGCTGAAATCCATATAAACTACATCTACTGCTCTTCCCTCATCTATGTGTCTAGTTACATCTTCAAAAAATTCAATTAGGCTCGTATATGATGCCACAACTTACTGTTTTTAAAACACAAGCCATAAAGCATCATGAAACTTTACTACAATTTGTTTTCTTCGCCATACAATTGTGAGATGAGGATGAGAGTGACTGCCCTTAACATCAAGGCAGCATTTGACCAAGTATAGCATCAAGGAACCCCGGCAAAACTGGAATCAATGGAAATCAGGGGGAAGCCCTCCACTGGTTGGAGTCATACCTAGTACAAAGGAAGATGGTTGTGGAGCTTGGAAGACTATCATTTCATCTCCAGGATACCACTGCAGGAGTTCCTCAGGGTAGTGCACCGCGCCCAACCATCATAAAATCAGAAGTGGGAAGTTCACTGATGCACAATGTTCAGCATCATTCATGACTCCTCAAATAATGAAGCAGTCTATGTTCAAATGCAGCAAAACCTGGACAGTGTCAAAGCTTGGGCTGACAAATGGCAAGTAATATTCGTGTCACCACACAAGTGTCAGACAATGACCATCTCTAACAAGAGAGGATCTAACCAACGCCCCTTGACATCCTGGGGGTTGCCTTTGACCAGAAACTGAACCTGACTATCCATATAAATACTGCGGCTTCTAAAGCTGGTCAAAGGCTAGGAATACTGTGGAAACTCACCCCCAAAGCTCTTCACTACCTACAAGGCACAAGTCAGGAGTATAACAGAATACTCTCCACTTGCCTGGCTGAGTGCAGCTCCAACAACACTCAAGAAGCTCGACACCATCCACAACAAAGCAGCACACTTGACCAGCACCTCATCCTCAAACAGTCACTTCCTCCACCACTGACGAAAAGTGGCAGCAGTGTGTGCCATCTATAAGATGCACTGCAGGAATTCACCAAGGATCCTTAGGCAGCATCTTCCAAACCCACTACCATTTAGGACAAAAAGTAGTGGATGCCTGGGAACACCATCTCCTGGATGTTCCCCTCCAAGTCACTCACCATCTTAACTTGGAAATATATCACTGTTCCTTCACTGTCTCTGAGTCAAAATACTGGAATTTCCTCCCTAACAGCACTGTGGGTGTACCTGCATCGCAGGGATTGCAGTGGTTCGAGAAGGCAGCTCACCACCACGTTTTGACAGAGGGCAGCTAGGGGTGGGGAAAAAAATGCTGGTCTAGCCAATGATGCCCATATCCCCTAAATTAATTTTTTTTTAAAAATAGCTTGTGGTGCAAATGTCTGCTGATTGTCTTCTATAAAATTCAATAGCGTTGTTTTACTATCACCACAGAGAGGTACATTTTGGATGGGTATCAGCTGTTTAGACCTTGTGCTTTATTTGGAAGGCTTTTTGTTTGCTCCCATATATTTATCCAATTCTCTTTTGTAAATCATTATTGAATCTGCTTCCACCATTCTTCCAGGTCATCATTCATTGTGAAAAGTTTTATTCTTTTGTCACTTCTGGTTCTTTCATGAATTATCATGAATCTGAGTCCCCTGGTTACTGAACCTCCTTGTTTGCTGTATGAAAACTCTTCATGATGTTAGACATCGCTATCAAATTTCCCTTAACCTTGTGGCCAAATGACAACCTTCAATGCTCGAAGAAGAACAGCCCCATTTTTTTCCAGTTACTCCACATAACTGAAGTCCTTTGTCCTGTGTACCATTCTCATAAATCTCCTCTGCAACCTCCTGTATGGTGCCCAGAACTGACTGCTATACTCCAGCTGGAGCCTAGATTTAGCATAAGTTCTTTGCTTTTGTATTCTATGTTTCTATTCATGACAATCCAATATTACAGCTTTCTCAACTTGTCCTGCTACCTTCAAAGATTTGTGGATGTATATCCCTAAGTTTCTTGCATCTCCTTTCACTTTGTACCATTTAGTTTATATCAATTTGAATATTGCTGAAAAGAGAGACATGTTGTCAAAGCTTTCAATCTTACACTCATCAGGACAGATGCAAGAATGCTGAATTTCAAACAATCATAGCCGTTTATATCACAGTAAATGGGGTACTGATTGGTTGGCAAGTCGACTCTGGCTGTGGTATTGCCATAGAGAAAGCAGTGGGGAACCATAGGCCTCCCATGCTTCCGGGTAATTCAAAAACAGCACAAGGATTGAACATTTCCATTTTGTTTGAAGAGAATGGGTGATTGTGAATGAATGTGTCATTTCTAGCAAGTGTATATGGACCATGTTACGAGTTCAACAGGTTATCTGAAATTGGTTGTCAGTGTGGCTATCGGTATAACACTTAGGATTGATCAGCAAGTGCTGTCCAATCATGGAATTACTTCTAACTGTAAGGTTTTTCATTTTGCAAGTGTGGGTTGGCTGAGGATGGTCTGCACTCTGTCTATTATGAGCAGCTAGTGGAACATGTTGTTTGATTCAGTCAGCCTATCTTTGGGATGGACAGTCTACTGAACTGATACTGCAGTAGTTGCTCATTTGTGTGTGAGCCAAAATAGAAAGTGGAGCTATAGGAATCTCTCTAATCCAGCTCTCAGTAATATTTTCATAGGTTTCCTGAGAAACATGTTTTGATGGAATGTGTCCTAAACTCCTACCCTGTGCATATTTCCGATGCGTAGATGATACGTTTGGTATATTTGAACCTGCAACTGTGTGTATGGATTTCCCACACTTCATTCACTTTTGAGATGGAGCAGTCTAACATATTCCCTTTTCTTGATGTGTTAGTTGAGAAATCCGCTAATAGTTTCTGCACTGTCTACTGTAAACCTAGCTTCGCTGGTTAATATACATGTTGGGATCTGTATAGCTCTTGTAAATAGGACCCTAGCTACTTACTCACATTGCAAGTTCAATACAGAAATAGAGCACATCAAAGCTATCCTGTGGGACAGTGGCTATCCTGATCACATTATTGTTTGCTGCGTATCATACAGATACAAAAATGGGCCAAAGTTAATCACTTTTGGAGCTGAAAAGTGCCCAGTCCACCTCAAATTATCCCAGGAAGGCCAAGTATCAAAGTATTTGAACAACAGGTTAAGCAAGCTTTTCCATGCTTCCAATATGTAGTGGTGTTTTTCATTAATATGATACTGCTATCAGTCCAAAAACAATTTCTGTCTAGCACACAATTGAGCAATGTTGAGTATGAGTTTCAGTGCCTGTGCGATGACAGGTATGTGGGCTCTAGGTCCCAAAGATTGGCTGATCAAATCAAACAACATGTTCTTTCAACCATTTTAGGAAGAGTATAGACCGTACTCACCAGCCTGTGCTTGCAAAACCCAAAATTAAATGCCCACTGATAGATGTGATTCTGTGATTGGGTAGCACTGGCTGAACAATCCTGAGTGTGCTAATTTGCTACACAATCAACAAATTTTCATCATGTTTACGCTTGCTAGAAGTGACGTGTATTCACACTCTGGGACATATTTTCTGCAAATGAAAAGGATATATTCAATCCTCTTGCCTTTTTTGAATTACCAGGAAGCTTGCTGAACCTATAATTCCACATTGGCCAGGGCATTGCTATGAAGAAAGCAATCCGAGTCGAGTTGCCAACCAATCAGCATCCTTTTTCCCTGTAGTATAAATTGTGATTGTTTGAAATTTGGCCTGTGTTGGGCCTGATGAGTGCAAGGCAAAAAGCTTTGGCAACATGTTCCTCTTTTCAGCAGCATTTATACTGCCTCAGTCTGCACTCTTCCTGCTAAAATACACCATTTCATGCTTCCCTGCATTAAATTTCATGTGTCTTAATCACCATTCTGTACATGTTGTTCTAAAGTCTGTTACTAACCTCCTCACTGTTTATTACATTTCTCAGTTTTGTGTCATCTGTGATCTTTTAAATTATGCCCTGTATACCCAAGTTCAGGAAAAAGCAGTGGTCCCAACAAATTATATCATTTTTGCCTCCTTAATGATCCATTAGTAATTCTGGCCTCTGTATGCTGATGTCAATGGAGTTTTCAGCCACCTCACTCCCACTTTTTGGGATCCCTCCCTAAACCAATCTGTCTCTCTGATCTCTAGAATCTTCAAAAGATCCGTTTCTTTGGCCAAGGTCCAGCATTTCTCCTAATCTCTCCTTTTTTGCCTCAGCATTGTTTCCTTGCACTTACTTGCAAAACTCCTTGGGACATTTCTTTAGACTAAAGGTAGATATAAATGCACAAAGTTGTTGTTTACAAGTCTTCTAAATGTGTCTTCATAATGTCTAGTGTATTTTTGCTTGAAAACTAGCTGGTACAGATTTTTGCTGACTCAAACACTTTGCAGTCGACACTAGGAAGGAAGCTGACCTGCATTGCAAATCCCACAGTTGTAGTCACACTTCCTCCCTTTCGACCACTGGGTTTTTTTGATGACAAAGAGGAATGACCCGTAGTTTAAAAAAACCAAATCGGATAAATAATGAATAAATAATTCAATACTGAAACTGCACTACCAGCGTGCCAGTAGCTCAAAATAGAATAAACAAGTTAACTTTATGAGAAGAAAACAAAACAAAATGCTAGAAATACTCAGCAGGTCAGGGAGCCACAGTGAAGAGAAACAGAGTAAAACTTTCAGATCAGTGACATTTCATCAGGACGAAAGTTCATGGTCCTGAAACTCTGGCCGCGATTTTCCAGTCTTGTTGTGCCTGCTGCAGATCGCGCCAATCTCTGAAAATTACGTGCAGGCCTAAAAACAGATTCCGTGCTGGCACCAAACGGTTTGGCGCCAGCACATGCTGGCACAAACCGGATCGCGCCCAGAAAGAGCATGAAGCCAATTGGCATATGTAAAGGAGTGTTTAAATACATTGAGCCTGTTTGATGCCGGATTCTCTTGGCTCCCAGGATCTTCCAACCTTTGGGCGTGGCAAGAACCTGGCGAGAATCGCTACTGGTCTCCACTAGATGAGACCACGCCAGGGGGGGGCTTGGGAGCCATGGAAGCCCCTAGGTGGTCAGGGACATGGCTGGGCGGTGCCCATCTGACGGTGCACACTGGTAGTGCCAACCTTTTTTCTCTTTTTTCTTAAAGAACTGAAAAGGCTGGATTTTCCTCTTTTTAGCCAGTTAGTGACACGGTGGGAATTTTGCAACTTCTACAAACTCACTTTGGCACATTTTTCTGAGTATAGAGTCACTAAACATAGAGAGAAACTTTCCATTGGGAAACTTGGTGTCACCAAGAGAGAAACTAATGTTGCCAACATACAAAAACCTTGTTGTTTGTACACTGGGTCTGCTACTGTGGTACCAGGACCACTTGAAGAAACAAAAGAACCCAACTAAGAACTTAAGTGGCATTTCTGTAAATGTTAGCCAAGACGAAGCCCAGAAAGTTAAGTATGCAGGACTGGATTGGATGGAAAGGAGGCCACCTTAGTTACTCCAAGTTAATGCTGACATTTCCTGCAGTACCCCTGGGGACTACCAACTTTTTTCTTCTGCTGGTCCTGGGGGCAGGGGTAATTGAGGGGGATGACAGAAAAACCAAGGCTTCATTTCCTTTGTTGGTATTTTATGTGCCTGTTAGGGCAGAGAGTAACATAAGCAGCAGTCCTGATAAGGACAAGGAGAGGAAAATTAAAAGATGATGATAGACTTCACCACCTAAATTTTCTTGACTTCCTATGACTGCAGGCAGAAAAGCAAAGAAAATTCCCACCTTAAATATCTGAAGAAGACATGTAGCAAAAGCAATCCATGCTGTGTTGTATTTTGAAAGAAAGCAGGATAATAATCTGAGATAGCAGCAGGAAAGAGCAGACAGGAACTAGCTTCCACATCTACAAAAGGGTCCAGAGGGGCAATTGTTTCACAGAGGGTGGTGAGTGTCTGGAATGAACTGCCAGAGGTAGTAGTAGAGGCGGATATAATTTTGTCTTTTAAAAAGCATTTAGACAATTAGATGGGTAAGATTGGAATAGAGGGATGTGGACCAAATGCGGGCAATTGCGATTAGCTTAATAGTAAAAACTGGGCGGCATGGACAAGTTGGGCTGAAGGGCCTGTTTCCATGCTCTAAACCTCTATGACTCATTCTCACCTGAAAAGTACATTCAGTCCTGAACTGGTCAGCCCACTCCGATATGCTCAGGTTTCTGGAGTGGGGTTTAAATGCAAATGTACAACTGAGTCCTGGATGATACCCTGTCAACTCATCGAAAAGTCGGGAAGGCTTTTTTTATTGTGTTGCCACTGGTTTAGTGGCCGCTGTGTGCTGCTGAGGGAAGAAATATTGGTAAGGATGCGTTCTGTTAGATCTTCTTTATATTCCCATCCATCTACCAGCATTATCTTGTATAAACACCAAAGCCACTTACCCATAAAGGAGCAGGTGTTTCTAAATGAGGTGTCAATATGGAGGGACTTGGATTTTACGGCCTCCTCATTGCCGAGTGTGTTTTTGGGAGGAGGACATGTAAAATATGAGGGGTGGCCAGCCCACCGTCTTTCTGCCCAATCTGTCCCACGTAACACAGTAGGTGGGTGTCAAAATTAACAACCAACTGACCATTTTTAAATAAATAATTAATAGTCAATTGAGGTTGTTACAAAACATTGACTGGAATAACAGTTGGCATGAGTAGGCAGGCAGAAATGGGCATGCTTTTTTTTAATGGAAGCTGTTTAAGTGGTAAGGAAGGTTGAGTACATCCTACCATGTGGGGGTACCTTGTGCAGTCAGGGACAAACCTCCATGATGCCCCCCCCCCCCCCACTTTGTTCCTCCCTGTCCTGCCTCCAAAACCTACCCCCACCGCCAATCCCTGAACTCTCCCATCTAATACCCCCCCGACTTGCCTCTCTCCGGGATCCATGCCCTCTTCATTCTGCTTTTCCCAGGCTGGAGTTGTGACAGATTGCAGAGCCTTGTTGGAATAGAGTTTTTATGCATTGCCCCTCCACCCCCCCATCAGACACTGCAATAATCAGGGCAGCATAGCTGCTGTCATGTTAAGGACAAGATTGACATGCTCAAGGTTATGAACAATGTACTATGTAAGGTCAGGTTGATAGTCTGGAGGTTTGTAGGTGAAATAGGGACACTGGACCAAATCCATATACATTTTTTATGTTATGTTTGAAGATGACACAACCATACAGGCTGAACTGAGTCTGGTAGTTACATTTGTTTCATCCAATAAACATTCTTCACCAGGGAATTGGTGTCAGTATATGTTTCATTCTAATAGCTGCCATTGATAAACAGCTTTGGTGTATTTTTCACATTTTATTTTGACAGTACTACTTGGTGCATATATACCTGTCTGATCAGAGATAGCTAACACCGAGGTCCCAATCTCCAGTTCAGGGTCGGAAGTTTTCCAGGGGGCAGTGCTGGGGGCAATACCAAGGGGCAGTGTCCAGGCAGGATCAGTTCCTGGGTAAGATCCCCCCCCCCCCCCGAGCGATTGTACTCATCTGGTGGGTTCTGCTTGCCAGGTGAACACAGTTGGAGATCTGTCCCTCACGCTGACGTGAATGGATTATGTAACGGGGGGGGGGAGAAGATTATCAGACGCAGAAGCCTAATAATATGTAAACTTATTACAATGAGCTTCCCGATGTTTAAATACCCCCCTCCCCCCGCACCTCCTGCCACCCATTTATGACACTGAACAGAAAACAAACACAATTACATTCCTCCAATAGTTCAGGGTGGTCTTTTTTTTTGAGGGATCCTTCCAAACTGACTTAGTGCAGGAAACCTTGAGTGGGGTGGGGGGACCAGCAGAGAGAATCTGTCCAGAAACCACACCTCTTTTTATGGCACTAGATGTCATCTTCTAGGAAATAAAGAGATTAAATGTTTGAAAGTTTCTTTGAAAAGCTACGGAGAGAAGATAAGCGTATGAGAGGGTAGGTAGGCTGGGTAAGTAAGCAGGTAGGGTGGGTAAGATGTGAGGTCAGGGGGAGTCAGAGTTAGAATTAGTCATTTTGGGTTGGGAGTCGGGGACTTGTCAGATCAGGTGGGGGAGTCTGGGGGGGGGGGGGGGGGGGGGGGGCAGTTGGGTGGTGATCCAGTCAGGCTGGGGTGAGTTGAGGGGTCAGGGAAATCAAGTGGTGGGGGCTAGTCAGGTCAACTAGGATCAGTGGGGGAGATGTGTGGGGATTAGTGCCAGTGATTGGGGAGGTGGTCAGTTGTATAGTTAGCCAAGCAGTATTCTAGATTTTAATCTGTCTAATATTTCCTGGCTAACTTTTTAACTATATAAGTATGGGCGGATCAGTGGTTAGCATTGCTGCCGCACAGCACCAGGGACCCAGGTTCAATTCCAGCCTCGGGTGATTATCTGTGTGGAGTTTGCACATTCTCCCCATGTCTGAGTGGGTTTCCTCCAGGTGCTCTGGTTTCCTCCCATAGTCCAAAGATGTGCGAGTTAGGTTGATTGCCCATGCTAAATTGACTCTTAGTCTCAGGGGGATTAGCAACATGGCATTGCGGGGATAGGGGCTGGATGGGATTGTTATCGCTGCAGGCTTGATAGGCCGAATAGCATCCTTCTGCACTGTAGGGATTTTCTGATAATTCTATTCTAAAAGTTGGAACCATTCAAAGTCTCTTAACTCGGACTTTTATAGAGGATCCAAGGGATCAGAGGAATTGGTTATGAGCTTCCCAGGCACAGCCAGCAGAGCCATTGCATTGGGACTTCCAAGAGGTCTCGTAGCTTATCTTGAGGATCACATCTGGTCCCTGATTATCTGGAAATGGGAAGATCTGATCCATAAGCACAGGGTTGCAACCTCGAGGGATGGCTGTGAACAATGCTCATGCTGCTATGGCAACTATTTTAGGAGTGGAAACTGGTTATGTCTTTATGTGCAGAGGCAGCATCGAAAATAAAGCATCTTAGACACTGGTAAATTCTTCTGTATATTATTGCTATTTGAAGGCAATTTTTTTTCTTCACTGTTGAAGGGGAACAAAAGGAAGTACACTTAGTATTCATTGTTTCAAAGAAAACATTTACAAGGAATCATTGCGAACATTTCAGCAAACTTTTCAATCTAGTTAATTTAAGAAAGCTCGTTTGCAGAATAAATGTTGAAGACATTACCATGAGTATTAGATTGGAAGGATTACTGAACCAAACACTGTGAAATCTAAATTAACCATTAAACATTAGGACATTTTCCATTGTTGTTTTTGGAAACTTAGGGACGTGTGAGAATTTACCCTGTGGAGAACTGCAAACTGTTTGAATGCTGGTTAAGAATGTGTTTAAACTTAATATGACCACAAAGTATATTGTTTGTTTGAAGTCCATAGCTTGGCAATATTTTAAAAAAATTGAATATTGTTTTCTGATGCTTGCATGCATGGCTGGGACAGAAAAATTTGGAGTGCCTTTTGGCCGGCTGCTCCCCAGATGTTCCTGTCCCGCTTCTGATGATGGCCGCTGCTGGTGGGACTGGATAATTCCACGCTGTGACTTTTGCATTTATTGTATCAGTGTCTGGGAGAAGGTCAGAAATAATGCTATCCTGTTTCTGAGGTGGATGCTCACTTCAGAAGGAAATGACACCCCAATATACCATGGTCGATTGTAAACAATTCCTTGTCACAACAAAATAGTTTAATTGTTGAAGTAAATGTCTGTTGTTTAGGACCAAACTTGTTTGAATTATCTAGCAAATGGAACTAAAAACCTAAGTCGGCCAGGTGAGAGGAATAATTAATATGTATCACTGAGCTGTTGTTTACTTATATTCACAGTTTATTACATTTGCAATAGATTTGTGTTTGTCAGATTCGCAGTTCCACCTTGTCAGTAAACTGGGTGATTCATCTGAATCAGTCGTGTGAGTTGATGCCTTTATATTTTTGAAACGTGACTCAATTGACAAACGCATCACACTACAAAGTGGTTTTAGTGGGCTGTTTGATTACAAATGATCATAGAATCCCTACAGTGCAGAAAGAGGCCAATCAGTCCATCAGGCCTGTACTGACAACAATCCCACCTATCCCCGTAATCCCATGTATTTACCCTGCTAATCCCCCTGACACTAAGGGGAAATTTAATATGGACAATCAACCTAACCTGCACATCTTTGGACTGTGGGAGAAAACCGGAGCATGGGGAGGAAACCCACGCAGACACGGAGAGATCGTGCAGACTCTGCACAGACACTGACCCGAGGCTGGAATTGAAACCAGGACCCTGGCGCTGTGAGGCAGCAGTGCTAACCACTTTGCCACCGTACTGCTTATTTGCTTATCTTTCTTGCAACTAGTTTGGAAATGAAAGAAATGAGTAAAGAACTCCCAGAACTGGTGCCCTGTTTTCCTAGTTCCTTATTGTGTTAACAGTGAGCTTCTGGGGATTCCAGGCAGTGTCTTTGTGGAATATTAAATGTTGCTGAGAAGCTGAATATTCAATTTTGAGTTATTGCTTCTGGGGAAAAAATAGTTTCTGTAGCTGCTTTTACCACCTCAGAACAGCCAATGAATTACTTTTGAAGGGTAGTCACTGTTACTTAAATAGATATACAGCAGCCAATTTGTACACAAGTTGATCCCACAAACAACAAAGAACCAAACATAAATAAATACAGAAAATGCTGGATGAACTCAGCAGGTCTGGCAGCATCTGGGGAGAGAGAAACAGTTCATCTTTGAAGTCCATGTGACTCTTAGAATTGTAGATTCAAAATGTTAACTGTGTTTCTCTCTCCACAGATGCGGCTGAGTTTATTCAGTATTTTCTGTTTTTATTTCTAATTTCCAGCATCCGTGGTATTTTGCTTTTAAATGAACCAAACATTCTGCTTTGAAATTTGCCACTTTCCTTGCTGATGAGTCTCATTAGAAATGCATATAAGCCTATGTTAATTGATTTGCTTTACATCTTTAAATAAAGTTGAAACCCAAAAAAAAAGAAATGACCAGTGAATTTATTTTGGTGGTGTTGGCTTGGATTTGGTGCCATGGCCTCAGCTGAATGTCTCATCTGACAGCATCATCTGCAATATTGTAGTAGTTCCTCAATACTGTGCTCAGTGACAGCATGAATGATGTGCTTAAGTTGACAGTTGACATAGACTCACCAATGATTTGTTTCTGCTGCTTGATGAAAGTCAGGCAGGCTGGAATACAGGCAGTAGAGTTTTGATCTCAAGTTTACATAGAGTAGAATGTGGGAGACCAGCCAGGAGTGCATTGGAATAGTCAAGTCTAGAGGTATCAAAGACCAGGCTTTCAGCAGCAGATGAACTGAGGCAGAGGCAAAGCTGGGTCATGTTGTTTAGCTGAAAACAGCTGGCCTTAGTGATAGCATGGATATGTGCTTGGGAAATAATCTTGGGATCGCATCTGACAGCAAGATTGCGAATAGTCCTGGTTCAGCCTGACACAGTGGCCAAAGTGTGGGTTGGAGTTGATGGTCAGGGAACAGGTGGGGAGTGAAGACAATGGACGGGATCATCCGGTTCTACTGACGGCAAGCCCCTGTCGGGGGTTCCGTGGTGGCAGAGGGTGCGAACAACAGGAAACCCTGTCGACAGCGGCAGGAGTGGGAAATCCCGCAGCCGGCCAATGGCAGGCCACCTCTGCCACCGCAAACATACCGTAGGGGGAGGTGGAAAGTCCTGCATAATGGTTTTGATCTTCCAAGTAGCAGGAGAACCAAATCCTCAGGCTTAGGGTTCAGCAAGGAGACACTATTGCCAATTGTCCTCTGATACAAGAGATAATGTTGTCATTTTGCCGGCAAGGTGATTGCCAACACTGACAATTTTATACTGCCTTCTCCTCCCAGGTGATCACATGATCCTCCTGCAGTGTCGACCAATTTGCTCTTGACTAACGCAGGTTGGAAGCCAGTGACTAATGCATAGTGTAGCACGACAAACTCAATCATCTTCTTTCCCATGGTACATTAACAGCAGTGTAGTCTGGTTACTCAAATTCCCTGGAGAATTTCTCAGAATATGAGGGATAATTGATGGCACCCATTTGTCATTCCAAGCTCGAATGCACAATCTCGCTGTCAAATAAATAGAAAGATTATAGCTTTATTTTTAGAAGTAAGAACAGAAAACGCTGGAAATATTCGGCAGGTGGCATCTGTGGAGAACCAGAGGTAACTTTTCAGGCCGTTATGATCCACAGATGCTGTCTGACCTGCCGCGTATTTCCAGCATTTTCAGTTCTTATTTCAGATTTCCAGCATCTGCCGTATTTTGCCTTTGAAATTAGAGCTTTTATTACTTTCCTGAAAGGAACGTTCTGGGAGATCTTGATCTTCAATTCTCTGAAGTTTCACTTTTCTGAGATAAGTAGAAAACTCCTGGGTGGGACTGAATTGACTTCATTTGAATATTCCTGTCGCTGCACTTGTGGAATATCCGGGAAATTGAGGAAAAGGGTTTGGGATGATCATCACCCAATTTGAAAAAAATGACACTGAACATACCATATTTAGTACTTCTTAGTAATCTATTGTGATAGTTGATAACTTGTTTGTAATAAAGTGCATTTCAAAGCTGATGAATTACTGTACTTGTTATGCAGGCAAATATCGCAGCTAGTGAGAGAAGTGGATAGGAGCTGTTTTAGTGGTGATGGGGGGGGGTTCTTCTTTTGGATTTTCCCATTTTACCTGGTTTGCCACAATGCTGGTGGATCACCCTTCTGCATGTCCTCCTGTCAGTCACCCATTCCTCTTCTAATCCTGCTGTGTTTAAATCTCTCCTCAACACATCTTTTCATCTGCTTCTAGACTTTCCTCTTCTTCCTAACAGACCCATCTCCATTTCTCAACTCACCACTTTTCCTCTCTCTCTCTCTCTCTCTCCACATCGACGACCAGATCATTCCAATCTCTTCTCCCCACCTGCCTGGATGAGTGCAGCTCCAACAAAACTGAAGAAACTTGATACCATCCAGGACAAAGCAGCCTGTTTGATTGGTACCCCTTCCACAAACATTCACTCCCACGAACACCAGTTCACTGTAGCATAAGTGTGTACCATCTACAAGATGCACTGCAGGAACTCACCAAACTCCTTAGACAGCATCGTCCAAACCCACAATCACTATCATTTAGGAAGATGAGGGCAGCAGGTACGTCAGGACACCATTGCCTGCAAGTTCCCCTCCAGGCCACTCGCCATGCTGACTTGGAAATGTATTATTATTCCTTCTCGGTGGCTGGGTCAAATTCCTGGAATTCCCTCCCTAACAGCACTATGGGGTGTACATGCAGCGCATGGATTCAAGAAGGCAGTTCACCATCACCACCTTCTCGAGGGCAATTAGTGATGGGCAATAAATGCTGACCTAGCCACATCCCACAAATTAATTAAACAAAAACTTTCTTCAATGCTCCCACAATTTTCACCGGCCTGCTGATGTACTGGTTCCTGAATTTGTCCTTTCTCATTATTCCACACACCCATCTCAGTATCCACACTTCAGCATCCACATCCAGTCATTGTTCCTCTTGATATTGGCCAAGTTCCTGCACTATATACCAAGGCCACACTCATAACTTTCTTGTAGATTCTTCTTTTTGGTTTCAGGGATAATTTTCTATCACAAAACATTCCATTGCACTTTGTACGATTACTCAAACCAGAGCTAATGTATTGTTTAATTTGCGTCCCACTTCCAGTTTTTACCATCGCTACTCGCAGGCACTTGAAACTACTCACATTCCCCAAGTGTTCCAAGGTGACCCCTGGGCATTGGCACTTTGGGGCCCAGATCGGCGCTGCCAATGCCCAAGGGGCACCACTCCCCTCCCCCCAAGCGCCCGACCCTCTGGGGGGCCTCGATTGCTCCCCTTCACTCCAACGGGGTCGGGCCACCAGCTGCTCAAAAGTGGGGAGCTATAACAATCCCCCCTGGAGTGAACCATTCTGATTAGAGGTAGGGGGATGCTAGCGGGCCTGGAGACTTCAGTCCCGGACCTGCTAATTGTATGTAAAATGTATTTAAAGTCTTATTTAAATAATTAATGCACCTCCCCACCGATTTCCGGTGTGGAGCTGATGCCACGTTGGGAAACGTTATCAGAGCGGGAAGCCCAGCACGGATCGGGTGCCGCTGATTCCCGGCTTTTTGAATAACAGACAAGAGTGCTACAACTGAGACATAGTTGACACAAATTTAACATTTTAGCCAAAAGTCACCTCCTGTTATGAAACAGCACTGCCGGAATGCCAAAATGCTAGAAAATGCACCAAAACGTCAAACTTAAAAATGCCCATGGGAGCTGAGTGACATAGTAAGAGTTTTAACAACACCAGGTTAAAGTCCAACAGGTTTATTTGTTGGCAAACTATGCTGAGTGACATACCAGACCATTTAAAACAATACATCTCCTTTCAGTATTTACTAAATGTAATACAGCTGTGTCTTTTTGTACTTAAATTATTTTCACAATAAACATACCAATTATTGGATAAATTTGCAGTTTGAATTATGAAAATGCTGTGCTCTATTACACTTTCACTCTCACTTATTTTATCTGTCATTAGACCCTGTTTCACTAAAGCAAGGGGCACAGCAGCTTAGTAGTTATGTTACTGGGTTAATAATCCAGAGGCCTGAACTATTGATTCAGAGACAGGAGTTCATATCTCACCAAGGCAGCTTGGGAAAAGAAATTCAATTTCAGTACTTAAATAATCTGTGGTGGGGGGGGAAGGAAAAGCTCATCTTAAAACTGTTAGATTACTGAATCTAACTGGTTTACTTCATCCTTCTGGGAAGGAAATCTGCTGTCTTTACCTGGCCTGCCAATATGTGACTCCCACAGCAATGGGGTTGATTCTTAACTGCCCTCTGAAATGGTTTAGCAAGCTGCTCAGCTATGAAAAAGTTGAATCAGAGTAAACTGGACAGATCATCCAGCATCACCGACACAGAACATAACAAAGTACATCCTGCCCAGTTGACCCTTAAAGTCCTCCTCCCTAAAAACAGGAGACTGTCTCACAGACTAGCCTGGCTTAGTCATACTTTAAAAATCATACCTCGCAGCCAATGTTTCAGACTCTTCTGTCATCATCCTTCTGTCTGTCCTGTCAGTAGGACCATCACATGGCCTTAGGCATCCTCAACATTGGCTCCAGACCTCATGAAGTCTCATGGCATCAGATCACACACGGACAAGGAAATCTCCTGGTGATTACCACCATTGGTGGCCACACCTGCAGCTACCAAAGCCCTGAGTTCTGATATCTTTTCCTAAACTCCTCTAGCTCTCGATCTCTATTTCTTCCTTTAGGACGTGCCCCAAAATCTCTCTCTGACCAAGTTTTTGATCATCTGTTTTAATGTTTTTAAAAATTCTTTCACAGGATGTGGGTGCCACTGGCTAGACCAGCATTTATTGTCAATCTTGAATTGACCTTGAGAAGCGCACAGTGGTTAGCACTGCTGCCTCACAGCGCCAGGGACCCGGGTTCAATTCCTGGCTTGGGTCACTGTCTGTGTGAAGTCTGCATGTTCTCTTTGTATGTTTCCTCTGGGTGCTCCTGTGTCTGCATGGGTTTCCTCCCATAGTCTGGAAGACGTGCTGGTTAGGTGCATCGACCATGCTAAATTCTCCCTCCGTGTACCCGAACAAGCACGGAGTGTGGTGACTGGGGAATTTTCATAGTAACTTCATTGCAGTGTTAATATAAGCCTACTTGTGACACTAATAAATAAACTTTAAGGTGGTCGTGAGCTGCCTTCTTGAACCGCTGCAGTTTATATACTGTAGGTACACACACACTGCTGTTAGGGAGGGAGTTCAGGATTTTGACCCAGCGACAATGAAGTGATATAGTTCTAAGTTGGATGGTGTGTGACTTGGAGGAAAAGTTGCAGACGGTGGTGTTCCCATGCATCTGCTGCCCTTGTCCTTCTAGGTGGTAGAGGTCACATGCTTGGAAAGTGCTGTGAAAGGGGCCTTAGTGAGCTCCTGCTGTGCACCTCGTAGTTGGTACGTACTGCTGCCACTGTGCATCAGTGGTGGAGGGAGTGAATGTTTAAGGTGGTGGATGGGATGCCAATCAAGTGGGTTGTTTTGTCCTGGATGATATTGAGCTTTCTTGAGTGATGTTGGCGCTGCACTCATCCAGGCAAGTGGAGGGTATTGCATCACACTCCTGACGTGTACCTTGTAGATAGTGGCTAGGCTTTGGGGAGGCAGGATGTGGATTACTACTATAGAAATATAGATACTAATATCTATATTTCATGTCTCCATGTGGATTGATAAATTTTGCTTTTGTATACATCTGTGACACACTTTGCAATGTTTTATGTTTAGTCCCTGTACCTAATCTTAAGAAAAAGTAATGCATCCTTGCTTTGAGTGGAGTCAGTCCCTTTTTCTTGGGTGTACCTTTCTGATCACTTTCTCTATTGTGCCTAAGTTATTTTTTTAAAATGAGTGCACTGCCTGCCTGGCTGAAATCTTTATTTTACTGTCGTACCCAATAAGCAATTTATTCTTTGCTAAAGAAAGTTTTAAATAAAGGTAATCTTGGATTATTGGGAGAAAACTTTGAGAGCTTTTAACCAGTCATGTTCTGGATACTAGGTAGGTGATCAACGAAAATAAATCAATAATTTTAAAATTATACAATCCTGAAAGTAAAGAAAGAAATATCAAAATTAGATGATAATTACAAGAAGATAAGAAGACATCGATATGGTTACAAAAGGTGTTGGTAATGCAAAATGCATTTGTCCACTTTGTATTGGAGTTGTGCGGACTACATCTCCCTAACTTGTAAATTATCCAATCAACAAATTCATATTTCTTGCTCAGTCAGATCTAGCATCCTAGGGAATTTGCAGGAATTAAACAAAGCAAAACTCAAAGAAACATTCCAATATTAGAAATCACCTGGAATATTAATTTAGAAATTGGCTGAGTCTTGAGCTGGTAAATGCAATTTGAATTTTCTCATATACTTAAATACTGGACGGTTCTGACCAGGAGATGTCTATTCTTCCTTCCCAAGGGAGGAGTAAGGTATAACAATCCTCTAGATCAGTGGTTCCCAACCTTTTCTTTATGCGGACCACTAGATTGTCATCAAAAGCTTTTGTGGACCACAATGTACATGAGCTGTTTTAAATTTTTTTTTTGCATAGCCTATTGCTAATGGGAGCTGTTATATCAATGGGTATTAAAAATGCAGCTATTTTTAATAGTTTATGATGCGCACTTACAAATACATTGCACGGGTCACAGCACATTTACCTGCAGTAGGCCTACCAGTGGAAACAGATACCACTTCTTTAATGAGAAGGCAGATGTTGTTTCGCAGACGTCAAACGCTGGAGGTCAGGTTCCAGAGATGGCAGTCTCAGTTGGAGATTTGGTTCAATGTTGAATTTATTCTGATATTTGGTCTTCAATGCGACCAGCACATTCTCCTCGTGTCTGCGTGGGTTTCCTCTGGGTGCTCCGGTTTCCTCCCACAGTCCAAAGATGTGCGGGTTAGGTTGATTGGCCATGCTCAAAAATTGCCCTTAGTGTCCTGAGATGTGTAGGTTAGAGGGATTAGTGGGTAAATATGTAGGGATATGGGGGTAGGGCCTGGGTGGGATTGTGGTCGGTGCGGACTCGATGGGTCGAATGGCCTCTTTCTGTACTGTAGGGTTTCTATGATTCTTTCTATGATTCAGCTCTAAAAATCCAGTTTCACAAAGTTAGGTTGTCGGAAATGTTACTGGTTTGTTGAACAGTTCTGGGTATTCTGAAACAACTTTAAGCCAAAGGTCAGTCAGGTAGTTGTGAGAAAAATCCAGCTTTAAAACACTGTCACAACACAGATCCAACCAAAGGACTCGCCCGTCAACTCAACAGACTGATCAAGACCTTTGATCCGGACCTTCAGAGCGCCCTCCGTGCTCTCATCCCACGTACTCCACATGTTGGAGATTTCTACTGCCTCCCGAAGATACACAAGGCAAACACACCCGGCCGTTCCATCGTATCAGGCAATGGGACCCTGTGCGAGAACTTCTCCGGCTATGTCGAGGGCATCCTGAAATTCATTGTACAAAGAACCCCCAGCTTTTGTCGCGACACTACAGACTTCCTACAGAAACTCAGCACACATGGAGCAGTTGAACCAGGAGCACTCCTCGTCACAATGGATGTCTTGGCACTCTACACCAGCATCCCCCATGACGATGGCATTACTGCAACGGCCTCAGTACTCAACGCCGACAACTGCCAATCTCCAGGTGCAATTTTACAACTCATCCGCTTCATCCTGGACCACAATGTCTTCACCTTCAACAACCAGTTCTTCATCCAGACACACGGAACAGCCATGGGCACCTCAATATGCCAACATCTTCATGCACAGGTTCGAACAAGACCTTTTCACCGCACAGGATCTTCAACCGATGCTATACACTAGATACATCGATGACATTTTCTTCCTTTGGACTCATGGTGAACAATCACTGAAACAACTATATGATGACATTAACAAGTTCCATCCCACCATCAGACTCACCATGGACTACTCTCCGGAATCGGTTGCATTCTTGGACACACGCATCTCCATTAAGGACGGTCACCACAGCACCTCACTGTACCGCAAGCCCACGGATAACCTCATGATGCTCCACTTCTCCAGCTTCCACCCTAAACACATTAAAGAAGCTAACCCCGACGGACAAGCCCTCCGTATACACAGGATCTGTTCAGATGAGGAGGATCGCAACAGACACCTCCAGACGCTGAAAGATGCCCTCATAAGAACAGGATATGGCGCTCGACTTATCGATCGACAGTTGCAATGTGCCACAGCGAAAAACCACACCGACCTCCTCAGAAGATAAACACGGGACATAGCGGACAGAGTACCCCTCGTCGTCCAGTACTTCCCTGGAGCGGAGAAGCTACGACATCTTTTCCGGAGCCTTCAACATGTCATTGATGATGAACATCTCGCCAAGACCATCCCCACGCCCCCACTTCTTGCCTTCAAACAACCGCACAACTTCAAACAGACCATTGTCCGCAGCAAACTACCCAGCCTTCAGGAGAACAGTGACCACAACACCACACAACCTCTGCAAGACGTGCCGGATCATCGACATGGATGCCATCATCTCATGTGAGAACACCATCCACCAGGTACACGGTACATACACTTGCAACTCGGCCAACGTTGTTTACCTGATACGCTGCAGGAAAGGATGTCCCGAGGCATGGTACATTGGGGAAACCATGCAGATGCTTTGACAACAGATGAATGAACACCGCTCGACAATCACCAGGCAAGAGTGTTCTCTTCCTGTTGGGGAACACTTCAGCGGTCACGGGCATTCGGCCTCTGATCTTTGGGTAAGCGTTCTCCAAGGTGGCCTTCATGACACACGACAGCGCAGAGTCGCTGAGCAGAGACTGATAGCCAAGTTCTGCACACGAGGACGGCCTCAACCGGGATCTTGGGTTCATGTCACACTATCTGTAACCCCCACAACTTGCCTGGACTTGCAAAATCTCACTAACTGTCCCGGCTGGAGACAATACACATCTCTTTAACCTGTGCCTAACCCTCTCTCCACTCACATTGTCTGTACCTTTAAGACTTGATTACCTGTAAAGACTCGCATTCCAACCATTATTTTGTAAATTGAGTTTGTGTCTTTATATGCCCTGTTTGTGAATAGAACTCCCACTTACCTGATGAAGGGGCAGTGCTCCGAAACCTAGTGGCTTGTGCTACCAAATAAACCTGTTGGATTTTAACCTGGTGTTGTGAGATTTCTTACAACACAGTTCCACAAGGTTGCCTTGCTCTGGCGAGGATGTCATCGTCAAGGCTCGCAAAGCGATTTTGTATCCAGTTGAACTTTGTGTCGAGAACAGGGAAATACTCGCATAGCTATTTTCAAACTTTGGAGGTGCTCTCCAATGTCATGTTTCACACTGTTTGGAAGCTTCATTTCTTCTGTGGCCAAAAGATCGGCCAGATAAGCAAATAAGTCATAATTCAACTGCGCAAGTCATTTGGCCCACATCTCTCTTTTCTTGATCATTGTTTCTATTTTGTACTGCACATGAAAGACTGTCACTGATTTTCCCTGAAGACTCAAATTGAGACCATTTAGGTAATCAAAATATCTGTCATATATGTTAATTTGGCTAGCCACTGAAAACCATTGACACATTGAGAGTTCAAACTTTGAGTCAAGTAAAAAAAAAAATTTCACTTCTTGCAACTTGAAAAGACGTGTGAGTACCTTTCCTTGGGAGAACCAGCAGACCTCAGTATGCAGAAATAGTTGATGGTGATTATTGCCAATCTCATCACATAGAGCAGCAAATATTCACAAATTTAGTGGAAAGACCTTGATATAATTAACTGTTTTAACCTCCAAAACAGTAAATGAGATCAGCAGGCATTTTCTTTGCAGTTAACACCTCCCTTTGGACGCTGCAGTGAATGTACGTTGCTAGGGGAGCCAATACTCTTGCATCCGTAACAACCCTAACATGGCACAGGCCTATCTGTGCTAACTCCTACGCATTTTAACGAATCAATCCCATTCCAAATAATAGAAACATAGAAAAACTACAGCACAAAACAGGCCCTTCGGCCCCACAAGTTGTGCCGAACATATCCCTACCTTCTAGGCCTACCTATAACCCTCCATCCTATTAAGTCCCATGTACTCATCCAGGAGTCTCTTAAAAGACCCTATTGAGTTTGCCTCCACCACCACTGACGGCAGCCGATTCCACTCGCCCACCACCCTCTGTGTGAAAAACTTCCCCTGTACCTCCCCCCAGCACCTTAAACCTGTGTCCTCTTGTAGCAGCCATTTCCGCCCTGGGAAAAAGCCTCTGAGAGTCCACCTGAACTACGCCTCTCAACATCTTATATACCTCTATTAGGTCTTCTCTCATCCTACGTCTCTCCAAGGAGAAAAGACCGAGCTCCCTCAGCCTATCCTCATAAGGCATGCCACTCAATCCAGGCAACATCCTTGTAAATCTCCTTTGCACCCTTTCAATCTTTTCCACATCCTTCCTGTAATGAGGCGACCAGAACTGAGCACAGTACTCCAAGTGGGGTCTGATGAGGGTCTTGTATAGCTGCATCATTATCCCCGGACTCCTAAACTCAATCCCTCGATTGATAACGGCCAGCACACCATATGCCTTCTTAACCACCTCCTCCACCTGCGGGGCCGATTTTAGAGTCCTATGGACCCGGACCCCAAGGTCCTTCTCATCCTCATAGAATCATAGAAACCCTGCAGTACAGAAAGAGGCCATTTGGCCCATCGAGTCTGCACCGACCACAATCCCACCCAGGCCCTACCCCCATATCCCTACATATTTACCCACTAATCCCTCTAACCTACGCATCTCAGGACACTAAGGGCAATTTTAGCATGGCCAATCAACCTAACCCGCACATCTTTGGACTGTGGGAGGAAACTCCCTGGAGGAAACCCACACAGACATGAGGAGAATGTGCAAACTCCACACAGACAGTGACCCGAGCCGGGAGTCGAACCCAGGTTCCTGGAGCTGTGAAGCAGCAGTGCTAACCACTGTGCTACCGTGCCGCCCTCTACAGTACTAAGAGTCTTTCCCTTTATATTGTACTCCTTCATCCCATTTGACCTGCCAAAATGGACCACTACGCATTTATCTGGGTTGAAGTCCATCTGCCACTTCTCCGCCCAGTCTTGCATCCTATCTATGTCCCTCTGTAACTTCTGACATCCCTCCAGACTATCCACAACCCCGCCAACCTTCATGTCGTCAGCAAACTTACCAACCCATCCCTCCACTTCCTCATCCAGGTCGTTTATGAAAATGACAAACAGCAAGGGTCCCAGAACAGATCCCTGGGGCACACCACTGGTGACCGACCTCCATTTAGAAAAAGACCCATCTATACCCACTCTCTGCCTCCTTTGGGCAAGCCAGTTCTGGATCCACAGGGCAGCAGCCCCTTGGATCCCATGCCCTCTCACTTTTTCTAGAAGCCTTGCATGGGGGACCTTATCGAACGCCTTGCTAAAATCCATATAAACCACATCTACCACTTTCCCTTCGTCAATGTGTTTAGTCACATTTTCGAAGAACTCCACCAGGCTCGTAAGGCACGATCTGCCTTTGACAAAGCCATGCTGAGTATTCTTGAGCATACTAAACCTCTAAATGCTCATAAATCTTGTCCCTCAGGATCTTCTCCATCAGCTTACCAACCACTGAGGTTAGACTCACCGGTCGGTAATTCCCTGGGCTATCCCTATTCCCCTTCTTGAAAATAGGGACCACATCCGCAATCCTCCGGCACCTCTCCCGTCTCCATCGACGACGCAAAGATCATCGCCAGAGGCTCTGCAATCTCTTCCCTCGCCTCCCACAGTAACCTGGGGTACATCCCATCCGGACCCAGCGACTTAGCTATCTTGATGCCATAATAATGGCATTGATTAATAATGTAACATTGATTATGATACATACGAAGCGCACACAATTGTATTTTTATGTCCACGGACCACCTGCAGTAGTGTCACAGACCACCAGTGGTCCACGGACCAGAGTTCGGTAACCACTGCTCTGGATCATCAAGAAGTTACTGGGTTGCTCCTGTCTTGCCTATCTCGGGTATAAAGGGGGTGACTCATAGCTGCTGTTTTCTCGGCATCTGCAGGAACATACACGGCATCAGGTTTCACCTTCAAATGTTTATGCAGACAATAGTCTTCAAAGCACATTGACACCAATGTGCTTCACAGGAACATTATAAAACAAAGCATGATGCCAAGCTACAATGAAAGCAATACTGGATCAGATGACCAAAAGCTTGGTTAGAGGTAAGTTTTGAGGAGTGTCTAAAAAGTGGAAAGTGACGTAGTGAGGTGTAGGGTGGGGATACCGAAACTTGGTGTCTTTGCAACCAAAGGCACAACTACCAATGGTGGATCAATTAAAATTGGAAATGCTCAAGAGGCCAGAAATTACAGAGATAGGGAAGGGCAAGGCTATGGAGGGATTTGAAAACAAGGATGAGAATTTTGTATAAGATAGTGCTTAACTGGGAATCAATATAGGACAGTGAGCTCAAAGGTGATGAGAGAACAGGACAAGTTAAGATATGAGCAGCAGAATTTTGAATGACCTTAAGCTTACAAAAGATAGAATGTGGGAGACCAGCCAGGAGTGCAATGGAATAGTCAAATTTAGAGGTAACAAAGCCATGAGTGATGATTTCAGTAGCAGATGAGCTATGTCGTGTGATGTTAGGGCAGTGGAAACAGGCAGTTTTAGTGGTGGTATGAATAAAACCTAACTCCATTTATTCAGCTCTGCCCCCACCCCAATAATGAGCTGTGACGGGCTTTGTTCCTATTCCTGCTTTTTCTACAAGAAAGAAAAAGCATCATATTGATCTAATAAGAATATGAAACCTGATTCAGCCTCTTTATCATAACTTAGCCTATTCAGTCAAGCTTGGAAGAACTCAGTTGTGCTTTGTTTAGAGGACTCATCCTGAGGAGGGGAAAATTTAAGAAAATATTAAGAAGGCTGATGTAATTAGGGTATACATGCCATTAGCAGAAACCATTGCTAGGCTTACAAAGGCATTTAGTGTTTTGTTAAATACTACAGGACTGGGATTGGATGGACAAGTCAAGATGGTGTCAAGTCAGTCAATATTGATAGCAGTACTTTATTTTGTTCAACGAAAATTGGTATTCGAACCATGTTGAAACGTAGGAACTGAAAGAAATATTTAATCATCTGGGTAGATAGTAAGCAGATCCCATCACTATGGAGATAGAAGTCATTCCCAGGAGGAAGGGAAGAACTTTGCAGTTCCCAATAGGGTTGACTCTTGGGCAATAGGAAAGCTTATTCATTATCCATTGTTGTAATTCCATTTACTCTTCAATTACATATATTCAGGCACTGTTGCGTACAATAATTTTCTGTGAGATAGTCATTAATCCTGGATAAGAATTAATTGTCTTACTACATAGACCTTAGAATGCATTGACCTGAACATCTCTTGGCAGAAGAAATTGTTGATGGCAGGGTGAGGGGTTAACTTGAACATTGCTTACAACCTGCATGTTTATCTTAAGACTATACAAATCATTTTTGGAAATATATTTCCTCGGTACAACATGCTGTTCTATAATAAATGGTTTCACATTTTTTAGACAGCTGGCATGCAATAGGATAGAGCAGTTCAGCCGTACTTTCCACTTAGACATTCAACACATTTGCTGTGCTGTGTTGATTTTCTAATTCCACGTAAGGAAATAGATTATAAAGAATATTTTGCTAAATATAAATGGAGTCACATCGTCAATATACTGTTGGCTGTATTTTAAAATTTAATTCATCCAAAAAAAAGCCTAATATTTAGAAGAACTATATTTACAGAGGACAACAAGATTATAGCACAGCCGGCATCTAAGACACTTGAGTTTGTGGCTGTGATCGTTCTGGAGATTAACTTTCATACAGTATCATTAATCGATTACTATTCCTTTGTGTACAGTTCCTCATTTGCATTCAGTGGACGTCATCCATCCACAAGCTTTGTGTAAGAGGGTTACCAGTGATTGTGCATCGTGTACAGTAAAAGGAATTAACAATCTCCCTCAGGCCTGTTTCAGTTACTGTGGTCAGGAGGGTCGCTCAAATTCTGCCCATGGTGTCAGGTCTTGAAAATTTTCTTCTGAAGATTCAGAATTTAAAAGGTTACAAAGCAACCTAATGTCTGTGGCTTTTGAAATCTGTTTCAAAAATACTTTGCCTTGCTTCAGCAATAAGAACATAAGAATTAGGAGCCTGAGTGGGGCATTTGGCCCCTTGAACCTGCTCCGCCATTCATTAAAATCATGACTGCTCTGATCATAGCCTCACCTCCACTTTCCTGCCCTGCCCCCATTACCCTTGACTCATTGGTAGATGAAAAGTCTGGCTAACTCAGCCTTGAATACATTCACTGACCTGGCCTCTGCTGCTCTCTCAGATAGAACATTTCAAAGAGTAACAACATTGGGGGAAGAAATTCCTCCTGATCTCCATCTTAAATGGGAGGCTGCTTAGGATGGATTTTGGTGGAGTGAAGAAGACCCTGTGGACCTTTAGAAATGACAGGCAGGACCAGTGAAGGAGATCCTGCACTCCCTGCCCAACCCCCCTCCTCCTTTTGACAAATCCATATTTTGCCAGTAAGGGAGGGGGTGGGGTGGTTGTATCTTTCACATAGGCAGGGAAGCCAAAATCAGCAGAGCCAATTGAACTGAATGCTGAATTTAAACAGACTCCATTTTAGCTGGTCCCAGGGCCTTAACCCATAGTGTTGGAGTCAGGTGTTGATGGAGCAGATGTAAGCACTCTGGATGGGCCTTTAGTATCTGTATAGCTGTCATGATCTGAAGTTTTTTTATATGCCCCCTTTAAACTTTAAAAAAAGAATAGGCTGCAGGTGTGAGAGCTAGAAAAACACTGCTGAATTGCTTTGATTGACATGCGTAGGTTAGAACAAAAACCAGCAACCAGTTTCAGTAAAGTTCTTTGTTGACATTTTTCCAATGGCTATCATTATGTCATTATGAATGCTTGCCTGTGTTTAAAAGCTGAACTTTCTCAATAAGGGCTTCTGAGATCAGCATTTGATTGACAGTTTAAATAACCTATTAAAAGATGAAAAGCAAATCACTGCAGATGCTGGAATCTGAAACAAAAACAGAAATACTGCAACTCTCAGATCTTAGAGCATCTGTGGAGAGAATAGAACTGACGTTTCAAGTTTGGATGATGATTCTTCAGAGCCTCTTAAAGGACTAGCTGTTTTTGATGTTGCTACTGCCATCTTGTTCTTCCAACTGCTAAACTTTTGTGCTTCAGGAATTAGGACACCAAGATCCCTGTGTACCACAGCATTCTGAAGTTTCTCTCTATTTAAATATTATTCTGCTCTTCTGTTCTTCCCACCAAAATTGATCATCTCAAATTTTCGCCTAATTTTACTCTATTTGCCTACTCACTTAATCTGTATCTATTTGCAGTAATAGATAGAAAAATGTTTTGCATTTATATTGGACCTTTCACCTCATCAGGATGTCCCTAAGCAGTTCACAGCTAATGAATTATTTATAGTGTGTAGTAAATGTCATTTGTAGGCAAATGTGACACCAAGTTTATGTATTGCACGGCCCCATTAATAGCAAAGAAGAGAAATGACCAATTCATTTACTTTGGCTGAGAAATGAACGTTGCCAAGGATACTAAGAGAATTTCCTGCTTGTCTCTAAAAAACATGGGATCTTTTGCATCCACATAAACAGGCAAAGAATTGAGGATCATTGTCAAAAGGCAGCAGGCCCAACAATGTATCAGTCCTTCTGCTGTTCTAAAGGATGGTCTGTATTCTGTGCTGGTTGAACCGCCAACCTTCATTACTGCAGAATAGGGTGACTTAGCCATGGCTGAATATTTTGAAAATGCTCAGCCCTCATTAACAGTTGATAATTTAAAAATTGTCATGCTTCTAATGTCTCCTTTTGATTTTTACAAAATTGCAGGCAAATCTAAGGTGCAAAAGAGAAGCATGAGAGAGTGCAAATGCATGTGAAAGAATGTGATAAACTTTGAAATAAATGAAACTGCATGGCTTTGGGGGGTGATCTAATCATTTTTAATAAGGAAGCAATCACAAAAGCTGGGCAATGTAAAATGTGCACAGTAAGAAGTCTCACACTGAGGGTCCACTCACCTGATGAAGGAGCAGTGCTCCGAAAGCTTGTGATTCCGAATAAACCTGTTGGACTTTAACCTGGTGTTGTGAGACTTCTTACTGTGCCCACACCAGTCCATCGTCGGCATCTCCACATCAATGTAAAATGGAAAGAGATCGAACACTGCTCTCTTCCCTTCCACACTTAACTGTGCAAAAGTGTGTGAAACCTGTTTGGCCACATCATGAATGCACCTTCCTTGGCCATTAAGTCCTGGGGTGGAACTCGAACCCAGACCTTCTGGTTCAAAGGCAGGGATGCCACTCACTGCGCCACAAGAGCTCCTCTGAGGTAAAATGGTCAATCCCAATAATCCAACTAGCAGAGATTTCAAAGATAGCAATATTTTATTGAAAATCCAGAAAGCTGGAGCAAATGAACCTCTCCAGTTGTTTTTCAGTGATGGTTTAAGATTACAAGCTTTGCTCTGAAATATCAGAATCTTTGTAAAAGCAAAATACTGTGAATCCTGGAAATCTGAAATAAAAACAGGAAATTCTGGAAAAACCTAGCAGGTCTGCAGCATCTGTGGAGAGAGAAACAGAGTTAATGTTTCAAGACTAACGTGACTTCATCAGAAATAGTATTTTTATTATATTTTTATTTTAATTTTGAGTATTTTTGCAGTGGATCACTGAATTCATTGGCATGAGTTGCTAAGTGGTTAACTTGAAAATAAATTGATGCATTTTGTAACATGCAGCACAGTGAAGAGGTGTTAATCTAGGAATAGATTTGCTGTGAGTGTTGCTATGGCCGTGACACTGGCAGCTTTGAAGTTCACAATCAGTGCTATTGAATGGGGCTGAGTGCTTTCAGGTTGAAGAAGGTTGTTTTTGTCAGTAAAGCTTCATCCAGCTGCTGCTGAATTAGCATTTGTCAAGTCCATTTTGCAGTAAAATGAACTAATTTATAGGTACGCATATGGAAAAAATGATTACGACTGCCTCCTTATCAAAATGCATATTGAAAGTGAGGTGATTTAATTTAAAACCAGCAATAATTAAGTCCCGCCCCGCCCAACTATAAGTCACAACATCCAACAGATGTTAGTTGTGTTACTTTTTAAAATAAAGAGAACTGTAATAAGTGGAAATGAGCCACTTGACCTCTCAGTTGATTCCCATCCCTTTTGCCCCAAAACCATACAATATTTATCATCTAAAAGCATGGGCAGGTGGCTTCTATCAAAGCTTTCCAATAATTGCTTTAAATATGGTTATTAGGAACTGTGCAGAAGTGGTTAGCATCCCTCTGACCCCTCAAAGGTTGAACTCGGGTCCACAGCAGAGGCCTGAATTTTAGTTGTTGCTGGATCCTCTGGGGTACATGGGGAAATCTGCTGCTGAAACTTGATGGGAAGACTACAGTCAGATCAGCTTAGCCATCGGCAGTGAAGACAATTGTGCCATTAATTCCAATAAGAATAACTATTACCAATCCCGTATTGAATTGATAGGAAGGTTTTGATAGAAGATACGCAGAAGCCTTTCCCCCATAGACCTGCAATTTAAAAAATTTGGGTAATTATCCAATTCCTTTTTAAAAGCCACAATTGAATCTGCTTGTACCATGCTCTCAGGCAGTGCTTTCCAGATCCTAGCCACTCATTACATAAACATTATCCTTCATGTCGCCTTTGGTTCTTTTGTCTTTCACCTTAAATCAGTTCCTCTGATTCTTGCCAATACGAACAGTTTCTCCCCATCTACTCTGTCTAGACCCTTCTTGATTTTTGAACCTCTCCATCAAATCTCCTTTCAACCTTCTCGAAGGAGAACAGCACAGCTTCCCCAATCTGTAAAGTAACTCAAGTCCTTGATCTCTGGAACCATTCTTGTAAATCTTTTCTGCACCCTCTCTAATGCCTCCACACTCTGCCTAAAGTGAGGAAGTGAGGTGCCCAGAATTGGACACAACACTCCAGTTGAAGCTGAAACAGTATTTTATAAAATTTTGCCTCTTTTTTGTATTCTTGTAATAGATGGTGGGTGATGTGGGATAATTTTCCCCCTTTTCTCACTCTTGCTCACTGCAACAAGATGTATTTTTAAAAAGGACCGTTTAACCCCTTGAATGCAGTGACATTAAAAAACAGACATAAACAGGCTTTCTTGTAAGTTTAAATCAAAAGAAACGTAAACATTCATTTTCCACAACACCCAAAATGTAAATGCAACAAACACCCACTCCCCAACAAGCAAGCAAACAAGAAAAGGTGATTTTTTTTGAAGATGTAACATGTACTTAGATTAATAGAAGGATAAAACAGACACTGGTCATTTCACAGCTTTTAAAATTGTGGTTGAAAATGTTGGAGGCCTGAAACATTCTCTCTTAATTCCCTGAAGATAAATGGAGCTTGGGAGTTTCTGGCTATTCAGTTGGAATTCTGGTCTGTAGTGAAGAAATATTATCTTGCAGGTAAAATAAATTAGCTCTTCTTCACTGCCTGCGATAACTTTCTTTTCGAGGTAATGTTCTTTTTTTGCTGGATGAGATCTCTTCCTCCGAGGTGCATGTCCCAGACTGACTTGCTGGGGGCCCTTATGGGTTAATAAGGTATCTGCTCCCTCTCCAGTCAATGTCTGCCATGTGAGGACAGTGTTGATGTATTCCACATAATGGGTTGAAGCCGAGGTAATTGACACACAATGGGAAAATGTTTTATATCCCATCAACACTTCAGCTATGATCATCCTCACTGAATGACTTCACTGGAAAATCCCATCTTCATGGGACCAGCCAGTCTGGCAACCATTGTCATTTTAAGTCTCTTCCATTGAAATGATGAGGAGTAATCAGTCAGCACCTGGCAAGACCATTTACATGTTAAACGGCTTCTCAGATATGTCGGTACAGAACCCACAAAGGAAACCATTGTCTTTCTGGAGTCCATGTTGTGAAGGTACAGTGTCCATATTTCATGTTGCTTTTTAAAACTAACATGCTCATTTTCCAATCTGCTTTGGGGGCGTATGATGTAACCATAACATGGGGCTGGGATTTTCCACTCCTGCCCAAGGCAGGCGGGTGGCATGGTGATTAGCACAGCTGCTTCATATCACCAGAAACCTGAGTTCAATTCTGGCTTTGGGTCACTGTCTGTGTGGAGTTTGCACGATTTCTCTGTGTCTGCGTGGGGTTTCCTCCGGGTGCTCCAGTTTCCACCCTCACTCCAACGAAATGTAGCTTAGGTGGATTAGCCTTGGTAAATGTGTGGGGTTATGGGGATAGGGCAGCAAAAGGCTCTTTCGGAGAGTTGGTGCAGACATAATGGGCCGAATGGCCGCCTTATGCATTGTAGGGATTCTATGGAATATTAAGTAGCAAAAAAGTCAGTTTCCTGTTGGCAAACAAACAGGTTGCAATTGTCCACTCCTGTCCTCCAATGGCAGCGCACGTTTCCCACTGTGCCATGTCAGGAACACTATTTGAATACATTACATTATTATGAATGCTCATTATTCAAGAAACTTGCCGGAATTGTGCTCCTTCGCCGAACAAAAGGCCTTGTTTGTGTCTAATGAGACCGACATGTTTCACAACCGCTATAAATGACATGCAACTGGTGACCGGCACTTCACTCATGAGGAAGGGCGGGTGACAGAAGTGTCAGTGAGCAGTCACTTTGGGACCAATGGCCATAATTCTATTAGTTTTATGATAGCTATGGAGAATGATAGGTCTGGCCCAAAAGTTAAAATTCTAAATTGGGGCAATGCCAATTTTGATGGCATCGGGCAGGAACTTTCAACAGTTAATTGGGGGAGTCTGTGGGAAGGCAGAGGGACATTTGGTAAGTGGGAGGCTTTCAAAAGTGTGTTAACCAGTGTGTTAAGCACATTCCTCTTAGAATGAAGGGTAAGGCTGGTAGAAGTAGGGAATCCTGGATGACTCGGGATATTAAGGCCCTGGTCAAGAAAAAAGAGGCACATGACATGCATAGGCAGCTAGGATCAAGTGGATCCCTTGAAGAGTATAGAGGGTGTAGGAGTAGAGTTAAGGGAGAAATCAGGAGGGCAAAAAGGGGACATGAGATTGTTTTGGCAGGTAAGGCAAAGGAGAATCCAAAGAGCTTCTACAAATAGATAAAGGGCAAAAGAGTAACTAGGGAGAGAGTAGGGCCTCTTAAGGATCAACAAGGTCATCTATGTGTGGATCCACAAGAGATGGGTGAGATCCCAAAAGAATATTTCTCATCAGTATTTGCTGTTGAGAAAAGCATGGATGTTAGGGAACTTGGGGAAGTAAATAATGATGTCTTGAGGAGTGTACATATTATAGAGAAGGAGGTGCTGGAAGTCTTAAAGCGCATCAAGATAAATAAATCCTCAGGACCTGATGAAGCGTATCTCAGAATGTTGTGGGAGGCTCAGGAGGAAATCGTGGGTCCCCTAGCAGAGATATTTGAATCATCGATAGTCACGGGTGAGGTGCCTGAAGATTGGAAGGTGGTAAATGTTGTGCCTTTGTTTAAAAAGGAGGTTAGAAGATATTTTGAGAGACAGGATCTACAGGCATTTAGAGATGCAAGGACTGATTAGGGACAGTCAGCATGGCTTTGTGAGTGGAAAATCATGTCTCACAAATTTGATTGAGTTTTTTGAAGGGATAACCAAGAAAATAGATGAGGGCAGTGCAGTTGATGTTGTCTACTTGGACTTTAGCAAGGCCTTTGACAAGGTACCGCATGGTAGATTGTTGCATAAGGTTAAATCTCACGGGATCCAGGGTGAGGTAGTAAAATGGATACAATATTGGCTTGATGACAGAAGCCAGAGGGTGGTTGTAGAGGGTTGTTTTTCAAACTGGAGACCTGTGACCAGCGGTGTGCCTCAGGGATCGGTGCTGGATCCACTGTTATTTGTCATTTATATTAATGATTTGGATGAGAGTATAGGAGGCATGGTTAGTAAGTTTGCAGATGACACCAAGATTGGTGGCATAGTGGACAGTGAAGAAGGTGATCTCGGATTTCAATGGGATCTTGATCAATTGGGCCAGTGGTCTGACGAATGGCAGATGGAGTTTAATTTGGATAAATGCGAGGCGATGCATTTTGGTAGATTGAACCAGGGCAGGACTTACTCAGTTAATGGTAGGACATTGGGGAGAGTTACAGAACAAAGATATCTAGAGGTACGTGTTCATAGCTCCTTGAAAGCGGAGTCACAGGTGGACAGAGTGGTGAAGAAAGCATTCCCTTTAGCCTGAGGTTGTACCCTCTGGTTCTAGTTTTTCCTACTAGTGGAAACACCCTCTCCACGTCCAGTCTATCCAGGCCTCGCAGTACCCTGTAAGTTTCAATAAGATCCCCCCACATCCTTCTAAACTCCAACGAGTACAGACCCAGAGTCCTCAACTGTTCCTCATACGACAAGCTGTTCATTACAGGAATCATTCTTGTGAACCTCCTCTGGACCCTTTCCAAGGCCAGCACATCCTTCCTTCGATATGGGGCCCAAAACTGCTCACAATACTCCAAATGAGGCCTGACCAGAACCTTATACAGCCTCAGAAGTACATCCCTGCTCTTGTATTCTAGCCCTCTCGACTTGAATGTTAACATTGCATTTGCCTTCCTAACTGCCGATTAAACCTGCACGTTAACCTTAAGAGAATCTTGAACAAGGACTCCCAAGTCCCTTTGTGTTTCTGATTTCCTAAGCATTTTCCCATTTAGAAAATAGTTTATGCCTCCATTCCTCCTTCCAAAGTGCATAACCTCACACTTTTCTACATTGTATTCCATCTGCCACTTCTTTGCCCACTCTCCTAACCTGTCCAAGTCCTTCTGCAACCCCCCTGCTTCCTCAATACTACCTGTCCCTCTACGAATCTTTGTATCCTCTGCAAACCTAGCAACAGTGCCTTCAGTTCCTTCCTCCAAATCGCTAATTATAATGGGAGGGGGCGAAGCATCCTCTAGGTCAGAATTGGGATAGGACATGAGCGAGTCAGGGCCAGAGTGGGAGGATTGTGGACTGAAGAACCTTCAGCTTACATTGCTGAGCTTCTGAAGACAGTCCTTGGCCCAGTCCAGTCAGCATAGTGTGCACAGGGTGTGGTCATTACCTCACGCCCAGCAGTGCGCAGGGGTTCCTGACATTGTATTCGGTCGCAGACGGTACAGGCGCAGTCAGGGGTGGCATCTGCAGCCTATAGATAGGAAACGAGTAGTTTGGGGGTGGGTACTTAATTGTCTCATGGGGGTGGGGGGGCTGGGTCCCTATGCATGATGGTGCAGTAAGCTTCAAGATGGGGAGGGGTAAGATCTACATGGGACATAGGCACATCCACATGAAACGCTTCAGGAGTAACACAGTGATATCAACCACAATTACAGTGGGAGGACTGAGAGGGATAGGAGGGAGGGAAATCTGAATGTTAAACTCCACCAGGACGGTGGGCGGTATTTCCACAGTCACGCAGGGAGGGTCAAAGCTGCCTTGAAATACAGAGGACCACAGGATCACTGAATTGTTATAGTGCAGAAGGAGGCCATTTGGCCCATAGTGTCCGTAGCCCGGCTCTCCAAATGAGTATCATTGCTTAGTGTCATTCCTCTGCCTTTTCCTTGTACCCCCACAAATTTTTCTATTCAAATAACCATCTAATGCCTTCTTGAATGCACCAATTGAACCTGCCTCCTCCACGCTTCCAGGCAGGAAATTCCCAACCCGAATCACTCCCTGTGTGAAAAAGCTTTTTCTCACATCACACTTGCTGCTTTTACAATCTTTTCATTCTCGTTCTTGGAAACTCAAAGCACTATGCGTAGCACAAAATGAAACTAAGACACAACTCAGCATACAGAGGAGGCAGACACAAGAGGAGATTTGGAATGAGTGTAATTTGGTTTACATTGGTGGGAAGTATTTACATGTGGTAAACACCCATGCCACCATGGAGCTCCTAGTATTTTGTATCTTTCTAACCCTATCGCTACATCTTGGTGCATCCCTGACATCCACAGTGGAGGTGGAAGCAGCCTGCTGACTGCTATACCCTGTTCTTGCTGATGAAATGGTGAGCATCCTCTAGAGGGCTAAGAGTAGAAGAGTCCCGGCCTGCTTTGGGTGTCTGCTCTGGGGCAAGTGCACCCTCCTCAGCCCGCGGAATTGGAGGTGATTGGGTCACAGGCAGAGGGGATTGGGATCAGCCTGTGGGGTGGATGACCCTGGGGTGTCCAACTGCTGGTCCTCATCCCCACAGATTCCCCAGGGCTCCTGTTTGTCTCCTTGAGCAGAAGGGGAACCTTGAGTGAGATCTAGGTGCCCTGTCCCCTCTCACTGGATGCCACCAGTGTCTATAGTTATGGAATACGACTCCCACAGCAGCCCAGGCGCAATGTCCTGGACCAAGGCCTCCATGGTGGATGCCATCACACTAGTGCTGACTTGGGTGAGCTTGCGTGCCTGGGTTATTACCTCAAACTGAACATGATGGACTCTTCCATCTTACTTTCAATCTGTGGAATGCAGCTGACAACCCTGCCTGATATTCTGGTGTCTGTTTTTGCAACTCCAACATCTGCATGGAGACCGACTCCATCGATTTGCCATCTGATTGGGACTCAGCAGAATCCTAGCCACCGGCACTCTCCTGAGTGACCTCCAATGTCCCTGCTTTCGCCTGCTGTGGACCACATTGTGCACTGTGCTCAACAGATTATGAGCCCGAGTCTGCTCTAGAACTCGGTCCCACTGAGATATGTGTGTCTGCACAGGTGGAGGGTGTGGGTGAGTGCTAAGATGGATCTTCCACAAGTGGGTTCTAAAAATTCTCTTCTGAGGCACCTTTGGGGCTGGATATGAGGGACTGGCTCCCAGTGTCCCTGAGGTGCTTGGTTATAGTGCTCTGAGTAGAGATAACTAGTGCATGGCAGCAGATGCTAAGACACAGCATTGCACTCACATTCTCACTGTCTGAGGGATCAGCTAGTGCACTCACTGGGTGTATGATACTGACCTCACTGTCGCCACAGACACAGTTCCAGTCCACTCCAGCCAGATGTACTGCATACTGTTTGGACTGGGTGAGGTCCTTGATCTCTGGCATCCCACCATCAGTCTGTGACCTCTCCCTGTTATGGTGGGCGTGCTTGGCCTACGTAAGGACAGATGGAGGATGTGAGCAGGAAGCTTGCCAAGACAAATGATAAGGATACCTCCTGTGGGTGCTGAGTGGAGCCATGTACACTCTGAGGATGTGAAACCAAATGGAGATGTCGGTGTGTGTGGGAGAGTGAGTGGTGATCTCCTTTATGCTGGTACTGTGTGAGATTCTTGTGGGCAGTCATCCTGCGAATTGTGAGAGTGTGAGCTGAGAGGGTTGATCTACCCTGGCTGTGTGGATAATATAATTCGTCCATTTGCGACACTGAATCACTGTTCTCCGCCAGGCTGAGGTGGTGCTTATCACCACGGACTCTTCCTCCAGAGCTGGGTTGATGATCTTGTTACACCTCCGCTGGCCATTGCCAGGGTTGGAAAGGTTACAGCATACCTCAACTGTGTCCAGAAGTTGACTGAGCGGGGCATCACTAAACTTGGGGGCTGCTTTCTTCCTGCTTTTGGGGGCCACCTGTCACTTTAAGCAGTTCTGGGCTGCAGGCATTGAAAGATCTGTGTGTGAGTGCAGTTTAAATATGGCAGCTGGAGGGAAGATCTGCTGAGGTCATGGCAGGGCAAGCGAATCACTGGCTGCCCACTGGAAAAACGGCGTGTTTCCACCTGATACATATTTAAAAAGATGAGAAGTGGACAAATGGAGTGTGAAAATGCATCATTGTGATTGGCGGGGGAAAAAGCCTGCCCTCTTCCCTTTATTAATAAAGGCCTGGAAACCGTATGTTTTATTAAATACCTTTTCAAACTGCACTGCCAGCTTCAACCATTTAAGCACATAAACCCCTAATTTTCTCTGCTCCTGCACCCCTTTAGTACCGTATCCTTTATTTGGTACTGCCTTTCCTCAAGGGAGGAAGTGTTAGGTTTTTTAGGGAATATAAAGACTGACAAATACCCATGGCCTGATGGAATCTATCCAAGGCTGCTCAGGGAGATGAGAGATGAAATCGTTGGGCCTCTGACACAAATCTTTGTCTTGTCACTGGACGTAGGTGAAGTCCCAGAGGATTGGAGGATAGCTAATGTGGTCCCGTTATTTAAGAAGGGTAGGAAGGATAACCCGGGTAATTATAGGCCGGTGAGCTTGACGTCCGTGGTGGGGAAGTTGTTGGAGAAGATTCTTAGAGATAGGATGTATGCGCATTTAGAAAGGAATAAGCTCATTAACGATTAAGGAATAAACTCATTAACTCATTAACGAGGTGGCACAGTAGCACAGTGGTTAGCACTGCTGCTTCACAGCTCCAGGGACCTGGGTTCGATTCCCGGCTTGGGTCACTGTCTGTGTAGAGTTTGCACATTCTCCCCGTGTCTGCGTGGGTTTCCTCCGGGTGCTGCGGTTTCCTCCCACAGTCCAAAGATGTGCGGGTTAGGTTGATTGGCCATGCTAAAAAATTGCCCCTTAGTGTCCTGAGATGCGTAGGTTAGAGGGATTAGTGGGTAAAATATGTCGGGATATGGAGTAGGGTCTGGGTGGGATTGTGGTCGGTGCAGAATGGCCTCTTTCTGTACTGTAGGGTTTCTATGATTTCTATGATAGTCAGCATGGTTTTGTGAGAGGGAGGTCATGCCTCACTAACCTGGTAGAGTTTTTTGAAGAAGTGACCAGAATGGTTGACGAGGGAAGGGCCGTGGATGTCGTCTATATGGACTTTAGTAAAGCGTTTGACAAAGTCCCTCATGGTAGGCTGGTGAAAAAGGTTGGATCTCATGGGATAAAGGGGGAGGTGGCTAGATGGGTGGAGAACTGGCTTGGTCACAGAAGACAGAGAGTGGTAGTGGAAGGGTCTTTTTCCGGCTGGAGGCCTGTGACTAGTGGTGTTCCGCAGGGCTCTGTATTGGGACCTCTGCTGTTTGTGATTTATATAAACGATCTGGAAGAAGGTGTAACTGGGGTGATGAGTAAGTTTGCGGACGACACAAAATTGGCAGGACTTGCAGATAGTGAGGAGCATTGTCAGAAGCTACAGAAGGATATAGATAGGCTGGAAATTTGGGCAAAGAAATGGCAGATGGAGTTCAATCCTGATAAATGCGAAGTGATGCATTTTGGTAGAAATAATGTAGGGAGGAGCTATACGATAAATGGCAGAACCATAAAGGGTGTAGATACGCAGAGGGACCTGGGTGTGCAAGTCCACAGATTCTTGAAGGTGACGTCACAGGTGGAGAAGGTGGTGAAGAAGGCATATGGCATGCTTGCCTTTATAGGACGGGGCATAGACTATAAAAGTTGGGATCTGATGTTGCAGATGTATAGAACATTGGTTCGGCCGCATTTGGAATACTGCGTCTAGTTCTGGTCGCCACACTACCAGAAGGACGTGGAGGCTTTGGAGAGAGTACAGAGGAGGTTTACCAGGATGTTGCCTGGTATGGAGGGGCTTAGTTATGAGGAGAGATTGGGTAAACTGGGGTTGTTCTCCCTGGAAAGACGGAGGATGAGGGGAGACTTAATAGAGGTGTATAAAATTATGAAAGGCATAGATAGGGTGAACAGTGGGAAGCTTTTCCCCAGGTCGGTGGTGACGTTCACGAGGGGTCATAGGTTCAAGGCGAAGGGGGGGAGGTTTAACACAGATATCAGAAGGACATATTTTACACAGAGGGTGGTGGGGGCCTGGAATGCGCTGCCAGGCAAGGTGGTGGAGGCGGACACACTGGGAACGTTTAAGACTTATCTAGATAGTCATGTGAACGGAGTGGGAATGGAGGGATACAAAAGAATGGTCTAGTTTGGACCAGGGAGCGGCACGGGCTTGGAGGGCCGAAGGGCCTGTTCCTGTGCTGTATTGTTCTTTGTTCTTGGTGGGGAGATTGAGAACAATCACTTCACACTTTTCTGCCCATTCTACTATTTCATGTTCCCTTGAAGTCTTTCACTAGTTTCCTCACAGTTCACAATACTTCCAAGTTCTGTATCACCTGCAAATTTGAAAATTGTGCCCTGTACACCTGAGCCTTGGTCATTATCATATATCAAGAAAAGTAGTAGCCCGAGTGTCAATCCCTCAGTGGGGATCTCTACTGTATACCTAGCTCCAGTCTGACAAATAATCACTCACCATTATTCTGTCTCCCATCACTCAGCCAACTTCATAACCTTACATTCTGAAAGGGACAGCAGCTGTGAGATACAAAAGGGTCCAAAGGGGCAATTTTTTCACAGAGGGTGGTGAGTGTTTGGAACAAGCTGCCAGAGGTAGTAGTTGAGGTGAGTACAATTTTGTCTTTTAAAAAGCAGTTAGACAGTTATATGGGTAAGATGGGTATAGAGGGATATGGGCCAAATGTGGGCAATTGGGACTAGCATGGTGGTTTAAAAAAAAAAGGGCTGCATAAACAAGTTAGGTCGAAGGGCCTGTTTTCATGCTGTAAACTTCTATGACAATAGAATCCCTACAGTGCAGAAAGAGGCAATTCAGCCCATCGAGTCTGCACCGACCACAATCCCACCCAGGCCCCATTCCCGTAACCCCACATATTTACCCTGCTAACCCCTCTGACACGAGGGTCAATTTAGCATGGCCAATCAACCGAACCCGCACATCTTTGGACTTTTGTTACTGACTTTACTGACAAGCCTTTTAAGTAGCACTTCATCAAACACCTTTTGGAAGTCCATTAACATGGTAACCCTGGTAGAAACTTTACTTCTGCGCTTGTTATCCTGTGATTTTCTTTTCCTCATTATAAGTGAATGGAGAGAAAATCACTCACTGGTGGACCCAACAGCAACATTTCTTTGTATGGGACCTCTTGATTTAGCAGCACTTCAATCTCCCTGAAAGTGAAAGCTGGATGTTTAGTGGCTTGCTCTCATTAGTCAGGTCTCCCCAGAATCATAGAATGCGATTAAGCAACAACTTGCTAAGTTGTGAGCACTTCAGTACTGACCTTCGCTGTTAAATTAAAAATAGAAGAGAATTCAATAAAATACATCTTTTATTTTCATACTCCTCTCGGAAAGAGGAAGAGTAAGTGGGATGGATGTGGAGATGTGACTGGAACTATGAGATACTGCTCCATGATTTACAGCACCAAGCAGCTCTTTCATCGCCAAAAACTCAGCAATTAATACTGAACATCTGCTTCCAGTTTACAACTTTACAAGATGTGAGCAATTATCAGCTATTTCCCTCTCCGTAGACAATTAAAATCTACCTCACTAACGAGTGAAAATTGATGGTAAAAAAAATTGAATTTAATTATGCTGAAAATGACGAGAAGAATTAGATTAATTACTAAAGTTTTCAATGATTTGCAGAAGTTCTCAAGGTCACGGGAAGACCGAATAACTCTTGAGGTTTCAGATTTGTGACCAGTGGCTTCTCTACCATATGACACTTTAACCCTCAATACACTTGTTACATTAGCTGTGTTTTAGTTACATGGGGTAATATCCTGACCCTCAGTAATTTTCATGTTTCTTTACTGCCATGTTATAATGGCGTGCTAAGTCCTAAAGCTATTTCTAGACAATATTAATCTTCGAATCCCTACAGTGCAGAAGGAGGCCATTCGGTCCATCGAGTCTGCACTGACAACAATCCTACCCAGGCCCTATCTCCGGAACCCCACGTGCCTACCTTGCTAATCCCCCCGACACTAAGGGGCAATTTAGCATGGTCAATCAACCTAACCTGCACATCTTTAGACTGTGGGAGGGAACTGGAGCACCCGGAGGAAACCCACGCAGACAAAGGGAGAATGTACAAAGTCCACGCAGACAGTTACCCGAGGCCGGAATTGAACTCTGGTCCCTGACGCTGTGCGACAGCAGTGCTTGCCACTGTGCCAATTTGCAAACTCTGGGGTCAATTTGATGCAGTAGTGTGTTTTGGCTGGACAGCAAAATTGGAAATAGGCAGATCTGCTACATGTTGCAAATCTCATACACTGTTTTCTCTCATTCATTTCCTCCTACTTTCACCTTGATACACTTCTTCATCCTTCTCAATACACCCTTTGGAGAGAGAAGAGAGCTTTTGAGTCATCCAGGCTCGAAATATTAGCTCTATTCTTTAGCCAAAGATGCTGTCAGATCTGCTGAGATTTTCTAGCATTTTCTGTTTTTGTTTCAGATTCCAGCATCCGCAGTAATTTGCTTTTATCAATACACCTTGTGTTCTCTTTGCTCTGCGTTTCATGTGCTCCTATTCCTTCAAAGTCTGCTTTACATCTACCTTGTATTCCATTACACTCATATCTCCTATTCCTTTACAGTTTCATTTTCTCTCCTCTCAGTATCGTTGTTGGACTGTGTTTCTGTTCTGCTTTGGTTCCTTGCATTTAGAGTCATCAGTTTAGTGCTGGCTGAGGAGGTTAGAGTGATTGCCACGGGGAGCGTGAGAGGGCGGACAGCTAACGAAGTATGCTTTTATGTTATTCAGTTCATTACCTGTATATCCACGAGGAGCACCGCAATTTACATGGCAGGTGTGCAGACGGAAGCTGCCACACCTGCTGTTACTTCTTGGAGTTGAAGGTCAGGGTGCCATATTTAACAGGCACTTGGATAGCCATGCACTCACTGCAAGCCAGGACTTCTAGATACTGCCAATACCAGGATGTCGCAGGCCTGTCAACGTCTAGCTCCAGGGTTCAGTGAAGCTTCCTGGCATATTCCCCTCCAGCAAAGGTGGCAGGTTCTGTTTCCCTAGGATGGCAGAAAAAGGCCTTCTCGTTTGACCATGGTGACTAAGGTGGAAGTCGCAGTGGCCATTTGTGGGGCCCAGCGCAGAAATCCCCAGCAGTGCAGGAAGAGGAGGAGTAACCTGCCCTCATCCAGGGTAAATGCACCATCTCCTCTCACTGCAAACTGACAAGAGCACCAGGCGGTCTGTGTGCGAGTGCACAGGGATGTCAGACAGGGGTTTGGGTTGCAGGACTCAGCAGCAGATGGGACACGTGCACTGAATGTAGGCCAGCCACTTCATGGTCTCAATCGTCTTTGGTTGCAGGACATCCCGCTTGTTAATCACTTGTTAATCAGGGACAACAGAGCCTCACTGCAAGTGAGACAGGTAGGGGGATCCTAAATTCAGGAATAGAGGAGCCTGGGCACTTGACCTTGTCCGACAGGTAGGAGCTACCAGCTCCCTATTTAGATGAGGAAGAGGGCTGTAGGGAGGATGAGCTAGCTGACCACTTCACCATGGTACAGGAGGCCATTTAAGAGGGGGAGACAAAAAGACAAGTGGTAGTTGACAAGTGGTAACTATAATTCGGGGGATTGATATCATCCTTTGTAAGCCAGATTGTGAGTCCTGTATGGTATGCTGCCTGTCCAGTGTCGGGGTGAGGGATGTCTCTGATCAGTTTGAAAGGATATTGGAGTGGGAGGGGGCAGATCCAGTTGTTGTGGTCTACGTTGGGACAAACAACATAGACAAGAGTAGGAAAGAGGACCTGTTTGGAGTTATCAGGCATTAGCAGCTAAATTAAAGAACAGGCCCTCAAGAGATATAATCTCCTGGATTATTATCCAAGCCACGTGTGAATTGGCGTAGGGATGAGAAAATTAGGGAAGTGAACACATGGCTAAAGGAGTGGTGCGGGAAAGAAGGGTTCCATTTCATGGGACATTGGAACAGGAGGGATCTGTACCATTGGGATGGTTTTCACCTGAACTGATCTGGGACCAGTGTTCTAGTGGAAAGGATAAATAGGGTGGTCACAAGGACTTTAAACTAGCATGTGAGGGGGAAGGGAAGGATAAAACTACAGGAAGTATAATGGTAAATAGGAAGCAAAAGCAGCAGGTTAGCATGTGGGGAGAAGGTTTCAACCACATGGAAAATTACAAAAAAAGTTAGAAGGGAGAAGAACTCAGGAGATGTTATTAATGGAGGTGTTAGGATTCAGAAAGAAGGTATAAAAGCGAGCATAAGGGCACTTTACCTAAATGCTTGGAGCATTCATAGAGTCATAGAGACTTGCAGCATGGAAAGAGGCCCTTCGGCCCAACTTGTCCGTGCCACCCCTTTAACCCCTAAGCTAGTCCCAATTGTCTGCGATTGGCCAATATCCCTCTATATCCATCTTATCCATGTAACTGTCTAAACGCTTTTTAAAAGACAAAATTGTACTTGCCTCTGCTACTACCTCTGGCAGCTTGTTCCAGATACTCACCACCCTGTGTATGGAAAAAATTGCCCCTCTGGACTCTTTTGTATCTCTCCCCTCTCACCTTAAATTTTTGCCCTCTAGTTTTAGACTCCCCTACCTCTGGGAAAAGATATTGACTATCTAGCTGATCTATGCCCCTCATTATTTTATAGACTGCGATAAGATCACCCCAAGCCTCCTACTATCCAGAGAAAAAAGTCCCAGTCTATCCAGCCTCTCCTTATAACTCAAACCATTAAGTCCTGGTAGCTTCCTAGTAAATCTTTTCTGCACTCTTTCTAGTTGAATATCCTTTAGATAATAGGGTGACCAGAACTGTACACTGTATTCCAAGTGTGGCCTTACCAATGTCTTGTACAACTTCAACAAGACTTCCCAACTCCTGTATTCAATGTTCTGACCAATGAAACCAAGCATGCCACAGTGTCCACCTGTGACTCCACTTTCAAGGAGCTATGAACCTGTACTTCTAGATCTCTTTGTTCTGTAACTCTCCCCAACGCCCTATCATTAACTGAGTAAGTCCTGCCCTGGTTCAATCTACCAAAATGCATCACCTCGCATTTATCTAAATTAAACTCTATCTGCAATTCGTCAGCCCACTGGTCTAATTGGTCAAGATCCCATTGCAATCCGAGATAACCTTCTTCACTGTCCACTATGTCACCAATCTTGGGTTCATCTGCAAACCTAGTAACCATGCCTCCTAAATTCTAATCCAAATCATTAATATAAATGACAAATAACAGTGGACTCAGCACCGATCCCTGAGGCACACCTCTGGTCACAGGTCTCTAGTTTTAAAAATAACCCCCTACAACCACCCTCTGGCTTCTGTCATCAAGCCAATTTTGTGTCACCCTGGATCCCGTGAGATTTAATCTTATGCAATAACCTACCATGTGGTACCTTGTCAAAGGCCTTGCTAAAGTCAATGTAGACAACATCAGCTGTACTGCCCTCATCTACCTTCTTGGTTATCCCTTCAAAAAACTCAATTCGAAACAAGGTAAATGAGTTGACGGCACAAATCATCGTAAATGAGTATGATTTAGTGGCCATTACAGAAACCTGGTTGCAGTGTGGTCACAATTGGGAGTTAAATATCCAGGGCTATCAGACTATTCAGAAAGACAGACAGGAAGGTAAGGGAGGTGGTGTAGCGCTGTTATTTAAGGATGACATCAGGGCGGTAGTGAGAGATGATATAGGTTCTATGAAGAAAAGTGTTGAAACTATTTGGGTGAAAGTTAAATACAGTAAGGAGAAAAAAATCACTGGCATAGTCTATAGGCTGCACAATAATAACATCACAGTGGTGCGAGCAATAGACAAGGAAATAACTGATGCATGTAAAAATGGTCCGGCAGTTATCTTGGGGGACTTGCATGTCAATTGGTCAAAGACAATGGGAAATGAGGAAATGGCTGAGGCAATAAACAGTTCATGAAAGGCAGGTCATGTTTAACTAATTTAGTGTTAGTCTTCACAGTGGAAGAGACAAATAATATGCCAAAAATTGATGACAAGAGGCTATGGCAGGTGATGGCTATGGTAGAAACGATCGTTATCACTAAAGAAGCAGTGTTGGGTAGGCTAATGGGGCTAGAGGTAGACAAGTCTCCTGGCCCTGATGGAATGCATCTCAGGGTAGTAAAAGAAATGGCGGGGGAAATAGCAAGTACACTCGTGGTAATTTACCACAATTCGCTGGACCCTGGGGTGGTTCCAGCAGATTGGAAAAAAGTAAATGTGATGCCATTGTTTAAAAAAGGAGGTTGACAAAAGGCGGGTAACTATAGGCCGGTTAGCTTAACTTCTGTAGTAGGGAAAATGTTTGAATCTATCATCAAGGAAGAAAGAGCGAGACATTTGGATAGGAATTGTCCCATTGGGAAGACACAGCATGGGTTCATGAAAGGCACGTCATGTTTAACTAATTTAGTGGAATTCTTTGAGGACGGTATGAGCACAGTGGACAATGGGGAACCAATGGATGTGGTTTATCTGGATTTTCAGAAGGCATTTGACAAGGTGCCGCACCAAAGTCTGCTGTGAGATAAAAGTGCACGGTGTTACGGGTAATGTATTAGCATGGATAGAGGATTGGTTAACTAACAGAAAGCAAAGAGTGGGGGTAAATGGGTGTTTTTCTAGTTGACGATCAGTGACTAGTGGTGTATCTCAGGGATCGGTGTTGGGACCGCAATTGTTTACGATTTACATAGATGATTTGGAATTGGGGACCAAGTGTAGTGTGTCAAAATTCACAGATGAGACTAAGATGAGTGGCAGAGCAAAGTGTGCAGAGGATGCTGAAAGTCTGCAAAGGGATACAGATAGCCTAAGTGAGTGGGCAAGGGTCTGGCAGATGGAGTACAATGTCGGTAAATGTGAGGTCATCCATTTTGGTAGGAATAATAGCAAAATGGACTATTATTTAAATAGTAAAAAATTGCAGCATGCTGCTGTGCAGAGGGACCTGGGTGTCCTTGTGCATGAATCGCGAAATGTTGGTTTGCAGGTGCAGCAGGTAATTAAGAAGGCAAATGGAATTTTGTCCTTCATTGCTAGAGGGATGGAGTTTAAAAACAGGGAGGTTATGTTGCAACTTTATAAGGTGCTGGTGAGGCCACACCTGGAGTACTGTGTACAGTTTTGGTCTCCTTACTTGAGAAAAGATATACTCCTACCGGAGGGGGTGCAGAGGAGATTCACTAGGTTGATTCTAGAGTTGAGAGGGTTGACTTATGAGGAGAGACTGAGTAGACTGGGACTATATTCATTGGAATTTAGAAGAATGACGGGGGGGGAGGTGATCTCATAGAAAGGTATAAAATTATGAAGGGAATAGATAAGATAGAAGCAGGGAAGTTGTTTCCACTGGCAGATGAAACTAGAACTAGGGGCCATGACCTCAAAATAAGAGGGAGCAGATTTAGGACTGAGTTGAGGAGGAACTTCACCCAAAGGGTTGTGAATCTGTGGAATTCACAGTGAAGCAGTTGAGGCTACCTCGTTGAATGTTTTTAAGGCAAGGGTAGATACATTTTTGAACAGTAAAGGAATTAAAGGTTATGGTGAGCAGGCGGGTAAGTGGAGCTGAGTCCACAAAAAGATCAGCCATGATCTTATTGAATGGCGGAGCAGGCTCAAGGGGCTACATGGCCTACACACTCCTGCTCTTAGTTCTTATGTTCTTATTTACTGGGGAGAGCTCAGGAACTACCATGGACATGCATGCTTCTAAACTGCTTATGCAACCATTGGGATGACAGTCAACCCTTCTGTCTTTCTGCAGGATAAGAATGCTCACAATAAGCAGGAACATTCCCACACTGGAAATGGCATTCCTGACTTTAAAGTCCTGACCTAGTATGAGGAGCAGGCCACAGAGACAGGTGGGGAGGAATAGGATGTACATGTGCTGTAGTCAAAAATCAGACTCTTCAAGGAAGCGAGTGAGGATGCCTCCAGTCTACAGTTGCCAGCTGTGTCCACAGAGTGACTGTTTAAATAAGGGACCCTGCTTCAGCATCCACCAAATCATTCTTTTCTCTATGCCACTTACCAAAAAGAAAAGGGGGAGGCCCAAAATATAAACAAGCCACAGCTAATGTCCAACCCCGGACATCCTCTGAGAAGGATGCCTCAGAAGTTGCACTGTCACTACGTTCATTTGCTCCCTCCACCAGTACAGATACTGTCACCTCTGTGTCCACAGTTTAGGATACACTTGGGGTTACAATCTAGTGAGTATATCACTGACACAATTGGTGGAGGAAGTGACAGTCAAGGTCTCTGACACTTGGAGGACTGCTGGAGATCAGGTCCCTGCTCAGCCCCTCAAAGCTGTGGTACCTGGGAGTGGGTCAGAATGTAGGCATTGTGAGAGCTCCCTGGGAACTGAACCCAAACACGCATGTGAGTTGCATGTTCAAAGAGTGGAATCCTTTTCTATTGATGAATGTGACTGGCTGTTGCCAGGGAGCTCTCAAGGCCACGTGTGCAGTCAATGATGTCTTGAACTTGTGAGAAATCTGATATTTCTGCAAAAACTCAATGCTTGTACAGACTGACTTTTCAGGCAGAATTGGACAAATTGGTGCACTGTCCCGAACAGGGGTGTCTGTTACCGCCCATATGTTCTTGTACGTCACTGACGAGGAGATGACCGCCCAGGCCCCCAGTGCAGCCCTGGAATGAGCCACTGGCAAAGAAGCATCAGATGGCAGTGATCTTTCATTCTACTGTCCTGGGTTCCCTTAAAGTCTTTGTGGCTGCAGATCATCATGGAGCAGCCATATCCCAAATCATTCTAAGGAATTGCTATTCGCCCATCGGTAGATAGTTGCACCACCTGTGATATAGCTGTGCTTGGGCCAGTTCCCACCGTTGCAGTATACCCGGTCTACCAGTATCCTTATCTTCTTGAGGCTCCATTGCCTCTTGTTGCTCAGGCTGTTACTGCTCCTGTCGCTGTACCAACCTGCGGCAGGCCCTCCTCCTTCATCTGAATGTGAGTCAGTAGAAAGGCGGGGTTCAATGGAGCTTGCATCATCTCTGCCTCAGTGGATCTGTGAGCAATTTGAAGTAATAAATCTTCTGAGTATATTCTTTACAGGTTTGTCTCCACTTCAGAGCCACCCAGCCAGTGCTGAGCCCTCTGCCTGGTCTCGTTGAGATATGACATCCCCCAACCCCACCCCTTCCAGAGGAAGGACATCCTGGAGGACCAGCAGTGGGTGTTCCTCCCATTCATACATGACTGCGTATGGAAATGTTACTCTTTGACCAGGATGATGAGAACCATGTGTGGGAACCCTCCCTCTAACACTATTCCCCTTGCTTCCAGTACGCTCAAGACTCTAGAGAGACCATTGCCTTGGCAGCATAGAAAGACTAAGCACATGAGCCCTTGTCAGCCATGACTTTACATCCAGGAGGATGGAGATTTGGAGTTGGGAATTGGCTGCCATCCACACGCCATACCCCAATGGAGGCATCAACCTCCCTTCCACCCTACTTCTGGCTATAGTCGATGGTGAATGAACAGCAGCTCTGAACCTTGCTGGGATCTCAATATTATGAGCCCTTCAATCAGGAACAAACCTGCTGCTGTTTGGGCTTCACCATAGAGAGGAGAAGACAACTGAGCATGGGTTCTCACCCAGTTGCCTCATGATTATGTGCGTGTCCCTTTAGTCAGCCACTTGTGCTGATCTTGAACTCCACCCACCTGAAAAGACCCTCCTCCCACTTTGCGGTATCATAGTTTTACATTGATTGCTTTGAATTGGTGAGAAATGAAAAATGGTGTTCATTGTACTTGAAACCTGCTCCACCTTGAAACGTTCCCGGTCACCCACCAAGTTCCTTTCCCATCACCCTTGACCCACCAATATCACCATTTTTCTCCCCTCCATCACTCTTGAACCTCCGCCTATTACCTTTTTACCTATTGCCATTCGCCTTCACATACTTTCCCTCTCCTCAGAGCCAATGCCCACCCAGACCCTGACCCCTCCCATTATCCAAGCCACCTGTTTTGTCTGTTTCAATGACTATCTTCATGAGATCTTCAGCCATTCATATGTCACCCTGGACCTGCCACCCTACCGCATCCCAATCCTCCCTCACTGTGATTGTTTCTTCAGCTAACCAGTACCCTCAGTTCAACCACCAGGACCGCACTGACCCCGATCTCTAGCACCATCTTTCTCCCGTCATCCTTGCCCGGAAAGCCCCTCCCTCACCTAGCCACAGGATCCCCAAACCCAACAACAGAGGCTCTTCTCTCCGCTCATGTTACGACACCCTTCGCTGCCTCCCCCACTCTCCAGACAGTTTCCTCTTTCCCTGGGCAATCTGCCTCCTGTGCCTAGTGTTCACTCAACCCTATTCCCCTTCATCCATCTGTCTGCCTCCCATTCCCAGCCTTTGCACAGTTTGTCCTACCGGCACCTAAATGAGTTAAGTTATGAGCAGTCTCCAAGAAAAACAAGACAGCACCTACTGACCTCAGAGTTATGGATGAAGTCAAACTCGTCAGGGTGCATGCTAATTAAATACAATCATAAACGTGAATGTTCGAATTTCTAACTGGCCGAGAATTTAATTTGGTGACCTTTTAATGAGCATGCACAACATGCTAATATATGCTAAAAGGGCTTCCTGTCAATGTTCTTTTGGAAGCTCGATCTGCCTTTAATGTTCTGAGAACCTAATTGCTGAAGTTCATCCACTATCAGGAAACTGATTTCTGGCCTCACGTCAAATTAAATTCCCCTGCCCACCAAGGTGTCGCTATGCCGGGACCGGTAGATCCCACTGGCTGTTTTAAACACAGACATCAGATCTTTGTCTCATTACGCAATCCAACTCAGTTAAATCGTGCAGCATAATAATATGGTTCTTTATTCATGAACACACAATTCACTATAAAAAATCAGCAGCTGTGCTTCACAATTCTTCCTTCTTTCCTTCCATCTTTCCCCCTCTCTCGGAGAAAAGAAGGAAGCGACTGAGGGAGTGAGAGAGGTGGCGAACGGGAAGGAGGCAGTGAGCAGGCTGCAGCAACAGTGCAGGCCGCAAGCAGACCGAAAGTCACATGGTGAATATCTCTGCTTTAGGCGAAAGATCATCTCTTCACTAGCTTTGCTCCTTTATTCCACACCACCTCGTTCTTCTGCAACATCCCATTGGCCAAAATCCTGCAATAAAAGCCATTAACAAATACTTTGCCATAATGTCTTAATCCAACGATACATCCAGTCCTAAAAACAAAAAGGAACTACTCGTCCTTAGTGCTGTCCTTGTGCTCTAATGCAGTGTCTGCCTTGTGGTTGCACCACAGCTGGTGAAAGGCTGTTGACTTTGACTTGTTTGGGGGACTACAGATGCCCCTTGAGCAGTTCTAGGTTTAAGGGCCTAACTTCAGAGAGCATCATCTTGGCATGGGCAGCAGTCGTCTGGGCTGGCTGACAGGGACATCACAGTGGTGGAGTAGCAGTGATGGGAGGATGAATTCTGCCGTCCTGAGAGAGAACAACAGATTTGTATTCTTTAGTGTCACTCTCATTCCCCTGGCCTGCGATTCAGTAATCAGGGCAAACTGTTGGAGGACAAATTGCTGAACCACCGCAAGACTGGTTTGAGCAGTGAGACCCACAGCCATGATGGTAGTACTCGGAGCGTTCATGGCAGGAAGCATGGATGGATCTCATCTCGTTGCTGCTGTTTAAAACGGAGGAAGGGGTAGACCAAGTAATTACAGATCAGTCAGTGGTGGGCAAATCACTCAAAGAAATTTGGAGGGATCAGTATAAGTCACCATTTTGAAGGGTATGGATTAATCAGCATGGATTTGTCAAGTGAAGATCTTGTCTGACTCAGCTGATAGAATTTTTTGAGGAGCGTGAATGAGCCAGGGACCCTGGTTCGATTCCCAGCTTGGGTCTCTGTCTGTGCAGAGTCTGCACGTTCTCCCCATGTCTGTGTGGGTTTTCTCCGGGTGCTCCAGTTTCCTCCCACAGTCTGAAAGACGTGCTGGTTAGTTGCACTGGCCATTCTAAATTCTCTCTCGGTGTACCCGAACAGGCACTGGAGTGTGGGACTACGGGATTTTCAGAGTTACTTCATTGCAGTGTTAATGTAAGCCTACTTGTAACACTAATAAATAAACAAACTTAAAGATTTAGATAGTCTACGTAGATTTTAGCAAAGCTCCCATATAGCAGGCTGGTCAAAAAAGTAAGATGTGGAGATGCCGGCGTTGGACTGGGGTAAACACAGTAAGAAGTCTAACAACACCAGGTTAAAGTCCAACAGGTTTATTTGGAGTAAACCTGTTGGACTTTAACCTGGTGTTGTCAGACTTCTTACTGCAAAAAAGTAAGAACCATGGGATCCAAGTGAAAGTGGCAAGTTGGATCTGAAACTGGTTTCGTGGTAGGAAGTAAAGAGTAAAGGCTGACAAGTTTTCTTAAAACTGCAAGACTGTTTGCTGTGGCATTCACAGGGCTCAATCCTGGATCCCTTACTTTTCGTGGATTAGACTTAAACAGGCATGATCACCCCCCTCAGGGTGGTGGGAGTCTGGAACTGCCTGAAAGACTGGCAGAGGCAAATTCTTTGTTGCATTGAAAAAGAATACTTGGTTAAGCATTTGAAATACTTAACCGTATACAACAATGGATCAAAAAATTGAAATTAGGCTGGATTGATCTTTTTCAGCCAGCACAGACGCAATGGGTCAAATGGCCTCCTTTTGTGATGTAAAGTTTCACTGACCTCCATTTGAACTGAATAGCTAGAGATACATAGAGGCAGCAAGTGATCGGTGGAAGGTTTCCATCATTGGTGAATGTATGAGGGTTAGGTGGAATGAGTCCTATCACCGGAGTGCTGATGAGTGAGTGATGAAGGCATGGTGCACTGAGCATCATGGGAACTTGGTGATGTAGTGGATATGAAATGTCCCTTGAAGATGCATTCACTGCCCTCATCAGCCATGTGAGATCATTGAACAGCTTGAGGCACTGTTTCCATGTCCTCTGAGGCTGTCTCTTGTGGAGTTCCTCGTCCCCATGGAAAGGTGGCCTCTGTCCTCCTGTTGACCCGTATTGTTTGTATCCTCCAGCATTAAATCTTAGAGCTATCTCTCTTCCCTGATGCTCAGTGTATTCAACTTCTGCTTGAAGCCAGTTGCGGTCCTGTCAGTCAACAGCAGCTTCCTTCTACTGAGTGAAGCTTCCCTCCGAGAGCTTCAGGCTGCCTTAAAGAAGAGCTGGAACATATGTTCGCCACACGCTGGGCCTCCTGTTGACCATTCAGCCAACTAGCACATTCAGCTGAAAGTTACAATAAGGCAAGAGTGGCCTCCTCAGTGGATCCAGGCATTAGCAGATTGCCAATCATGATGCTTGTGCCTGAAAGTGTGAGGGAATGAATCTTTAACCCAAAGTAATTTGAAAATAAATAAATACTGGTTTTCTTACCCACTGTAGACAGATAAGGCTCCTTGGAGGCTCTGTGTGATCACAAGCTGGATGAGCCAAGGGCAAACTATTTAAAGCAGCTTGCCCTGATCTCAAGTACCGACTTTACTGTGAGGAATTTTAGTTGCCCAGCTACTACTATTAATGGCTTCCTAGTTATTTGCAGGGCCAGTCTGATTGTCAAGCATAAGAAATAGACTGGAAGTTGTAAGGAAATATTACTTGTGAGAAAGTGACACTAATGTGTTCTGGGAGTTCATCCTCAAATGTTTCTGCAAAGTCACAGTGTATTCTGAGAGCTGTATTCTCCAAACGGATTGGCTCTTATTGTTCAGTTGACAGGGTAATAGTTGTGAGCAAAATCTGCTGATGATGTAGGATAAAGCAAATAAGGTGGAAGACAACAGGAAGACATAAACAAGCTCGCAGCCTGGGTGGATGATTGACAAATGAAATTGGATAGAACAAGAGGGGGATGTGGTCCAAGTTGGAAAAAAGATTAAAGCAGGTGACTATGAAAGATAAACAAAATGGAGCAGAGGGGCAAAGAGAGAGGAAAATAAAGATATATTATGGCTAAATCGCTAAAGATAACAGGCCAGGTCCATAGCAGGGCAGACAACATATTAGAATTCAGTTCTAGATGAACATATTGCAAAAGCAGGGGCTCATGTTAAATTTATATGGGACCTTGGCCAGGCAATACTTGAAGTGAGTACTTTCATCATTCTGCTGAAAGGTCATGGACCTGAAACATTAATTCTGTTTCACCCTCCAGAGTTATTGCTTGAACTTCTGAGTAATTCCAGCACATCCTGTTTTTATTTTAGGTTTCCAGCTTCTGTAGTATGCATTGTATTGGCTTTTTTAAAGTTGTGCAAGCTCTTATGGGATTAGAAACAAAAACTACAGGAAGTCATGGCGGAATCTTGCTCTGCTGGGAGAGGTGGGCAGCAAGGTGGGCGGGGAGCGGGAGGTTGAAAATCAGTGACCTGATGTGGGATGAATGTTTACAGTTAGTTTTAGGGAAGTTTGAAGGTGTCTGCATTTCGTACATGTTCGTTAAAAGGTTAGCTCACCAGAATTAAGTTCCCCTTCCCAATTAAGTTTTATCAGTGAGAGTGTCACAAAAACAGACAAAATAAGTGGCTCGGATAACGGGAGGGACAGGGATAGGGTGAAAATAGGGATGGTAACAGATGTAGGCTCAGAGGAGGGAGACAGTCTGTGGAGTGTGATGGTCATAGACTTAAGGATATTGGGGGCAGTTTCAAGGGTAACAGGGGAGAGGAATGATTATATTGGATGGGGTGAAGGATGATGGGGTTAAATTGATGGGTAGGGTAGAAGGCGATGGATATGTCTGAAAAGCCAATTGCTCAAGGCTCTTCTTCACAACACAATTGCTCTGTACGTGTGCGTCCTTGCAGTGGGGGGATGTATTTTTGGGTGAGTGGAGTTCAAGGTGAGAACAATTCTCTGATTAAAGGGAAACCCTAATAATTATGAGACAGCTGGCTGAGAATCATATTCAGGCATGTTCTCTCTATGGTGAAGCTCTCGGCGGAAACAGGTTTGTTCCCTGGCTCATGAGTCACATGGCATTGAGATTCCTCGGGAGTAAAGTCTGCACTGTAGGAAGGCCAATGGATTGGAGGGGCAGATAGAATGGAGGGACGAATGGTACAAAGGAGGCAGGGGCTGCCTCCCCAGGGTCAGGGAGCTGAGAGAGGGGGAGGGGGATAGGTGAAAGACTGACATCAATATTCTGGTTTAGAACCTTGAACATCCTGGATAGATGGTCATAGCTGTTAATGGGGTGGGTGCTACGCCTATAATGTGGTGGGTGCAATGTATGTAATGGAAGGCAAGGGTTTCTTGAATGTTCCTCGAGGGTAATGAAGCCCAGTATTATAAGAACATAAGAACTAGGAGTAGGCCGTCTGGCCCCTTGAGCCTGCTCCGCCATTCGATAAGATCATGGTTGATCTTTTTGTGACTTAGCTCCACTTACTCGCCCGCTCACCATAGCCAAAGAACAAAGAACAATACAGCACAGGAACAGGCCCTTCGGCCCTCCAAGCCCGCGCCGCTCCCCGGTCCAGGATTGAATCCTGAATCCAGGATCCCCGCCCAATTTTCCAGCCTATCTACATACCAATATCCTATCCACCGAGCTGTCCCTCACAGCTACGATGCTTTGTTCATTACAACCTATTAACTCACCCCCACCCCCCCATTCCAGACCATGTGATCTCCAGGGAGAGGCGAAAACCCAGAGTGAAAAACCCCAGGGCCAATATGGGGAAAAAAAATCTGGGAAATTCCTCTCCGACCCCCTGAGGCGATCGAAACGAGTCCAGGAGATCACAATGGCCCCGATCGGAAAATGCTTCCCAACCCTAGTCATTTCCACTTCCACGAACACCATATGAATTCCCTGCCCCCGAGACAGGTTCCCAACTATCCGCAGTCTCACTCTGTACTGGCACCAGCAAGATGATCATAGAATGAAGCCTTGAAACGAGAAACCAGGAACAATTAGCCCGCGCCGCTCCCTGGTCCAAACTAGACCACTCTTTTGTATCCCTCCATTCCCACTCCGTTCATATAGCTGTCTAGATAAGTCTTAAACGTTCCCAGTGTGTCCGCCTCCACCACCTTGCCCGGCAACACATTCCAGGCCCCCACGACCCTCTGTGTGAAATATGTCCTTCTGATATCTGTGTTAAACCTCCCCCCCTTCACCTTGAACCTATGACCCCTCGTGAACGTCACCACCGACCCGGGGAAAAGCTTCCCACCGTTCACCCTATCTATGCCTTTCATAATTTTATACACCTCTATTAAGTCTCCCCTCATCCTCCGTCTTTCCAAGGAGAACAACCCCAGTTTCCCCAATCTCTCCTCATAACCAAGCCCCTCCATACCAGGCAACATCCTGGTAAACCTCCTCTGTACTCTCTCCAAAGCCTCCACGTCCTTCTGGTAGTGTGGCGACCAGAACTGGACGCAGTATTCTTAACTCCTTTACTGTTCAAAGTTTTATCTACCCTTGCCTTAAAAACATTCAACAAGGTAGCCTCAACTGCTTCACTGGGCGGGGAAATTCACAGATTCACAACCCTTCGGATGAAGAAGTTCCTCCTCAACTCAGTCCTAAATCTGCTCTGCCTTGTTTTGAGACCATGCCCCCTAGTTCTAGTTTCACCTGCCAGTGGAAACAACTTCCCTGCTTCTATCTTATCTATTCCCTTCATAATCTTATATGTTTCTATAAGATCTCCCCTCACTCTTCTCAATTCCAATGAGTATAGCCCCAATCTACTCGGTCGGTCTCTCATAGTCAATTCTGTCAACTCCTGAATCAACCGAGTGAATCTCCTCTGTATCCCCACCAGCGCCAGTATATTCTTTCAAGATGTGGAGTTGCCAGAATTGGACTGGGGTAGGCACGGTAAGTAGTCTCACAACACCAGGTTAAAGTCCAACAGGTTTATTTGGTAGTACGAGCTTTCAGAGCGCTGCCCCTTCTGAAGGGGCAGTGTTCCGAAAGCTTGTGCTACCAAATAAACCTGTTGGACTTTAACCTGGTGTTGTGAGACTACTTAATTGTACACAGTACTGTACACAGTACTCCAGGTGTGGCCTCACCAGCACCTTATACAGCTGCAACATAACCTCCCTGTTTTTAAACTCCATCCCTCGAGCAATGACGGACAAAATTCCATTTGCCTTTTTAATTACCTGCTGCACCTGCAAACCAACATTCTGTGATTCATACACAAGGACACCCAGGTCCCTCTGCACAGCAGCATGCTGCAATTTTTTACCATTTAAAAAAGTCCATTATGCTGTTATTCCTACCAAAATGGATGACCTCACATTTACCGATATTGTACTCCATCTGCCAGATCCTCGCCCACTCACTTAGACTATCTGTATCCCTTTGCAGACTTTCAGCGTCCTCTGCACAGTTTGCTCTGCCACTCATCTTAATGTCATCTGCAAATTTTGACACACTACACTTGGTCTCCAATTCCAAATCATCTATGTAAATCATAAACAATTGCGGTCCCAACACTGATCCCTGAGACACACCACTAGTCACTGATCACCAACCGGAAACACACCCATTTACCCCCAGTCTTTGTTTTTGTTAGTTAACCAATCCTCGATCCATGCTAATACATTACCCATACCACCATGCACCTTTATCTTATGCAGCAGCCTTTGGTGCAGCACCTTGTCAAATGCCTTTTGGAAATCCAGATACACCACATCCACAGGTAATGTTGTCCACTGCACACGTAGTGTTCTCAAAGAATCCCACCAAATTAGTCAAACATGACCTACCCTTCATGAACCTGTGCTGCTTCTTCCCAATGGAACAATTTATATCCAGATGTCTCGCTATTTCTTCCTTGATGATGGGTTCAAGCATTTTCCCTACTAGAGGTTAAGCTAACCAGCCTATAATTACCCGCCTTTTGTCTCCCTCCTTTTTTATTTATTTGAGGGAGAGTGTACGGTCATGGCTTTCATTACCCCAGTCAATGCTGCAGTCTCCATACACATGGATATATGAACGAGAGAAAAACTCCAGGATGGGTTTCACCAAGCTGGGGTGGAGGGAGGCCAGGGTAGACTGATGCAAGTTACAGGGCTTCCCATAGGTTGAAATGTTCAGGGTCTGAGGGACAGCAGTGAAGAATATGCTGATGAGATCATAGAATCACAGAAACCTTACAGTACAGAAGGAGGCCATTCGGCCCATCGAGTCTGCACCAACAATAATCCCACCCCAGGCCCTATCCCCACAACCCCACACATTTACCCCGCTAATCCCTCTAACCTACACATCTTGGGACACTAAGGGGCAATTTAGCATGACCAATCAACCTAACCTGCACACCTTTGGACTGTGGGAGGAAACCGGAGCACCCAGAGGAAACACACGCAGACACGGGGAGAACGTGCACACTCCACACAGACATTGACCCAAGCCGGGACCCAAGCTGTGAGGCAGCACTGTGCCACCGTGCCGCCGATAAATCACTGCAATTTGTTCACAGAACACCCCAGGCATGTATGATGCCAGCCAATGGCTATGATCCAGCTGAGAAGGAAGCGACAGGGCTATCAACATCCTGCCTATCCTCACCACAAGATTCACCATCCTCTCTGTGGGTGCATATCTAATGAGCTGACCAGCACAAGGTCACACATGGTCACCAGTCCTGCACCATCCCCAAGTGGATATCACTCTTATTTCCACTTCTGTCATCCAAAATATACTCTAGAGCTGAAGATTCTGCCCTGTCTGTGGAGAGAGGAACAGAGTTAATGGTCTGAATTCTCCAGTCGTTCATGCCCCACCACTGCTGCCAGCGAGAATGGAGAATTTGTCGCTCCAGCCAGATCTCCATTCACTGCAGTGGGACTGGAGAATCCCAGTTGCGGGCAAGGTCAGAGAATCTGGCCCAACATGTCAGGACAATGCCCTTTCATTGGAACTGGACAAAGTGAGAAATATGATAGATTTTAAGCAAGTCAAATGGGGGAGGGGGCCAAACAGGCAAAAGGGGGAGGTCTGTGTTTGTGTGCACAGCCACAGGGAGTGGTAATAGCACAAAAAAAGCAGAAGATGTGCCTGGAGGAGGAGCGAACGGCAGTATGATGAACAGGTTGTCATCTGAAAGCAAAAAAAAGAGTAATTTCAAAAACTGCAAAGGGGGAAGACAAAATGGGAGCAGAGAATATGGTCTGAAAATGTTAAACTCAGTGTTGAGTATTGAGTAAAATGCCTAATTGAAAGATGAGATGCTGTTCCTAAAGCTTACATTGAGCTTCTTTGAGACACTACAGGAGACATAGGACAAAGTTATCAGTATGGGAGCAAAGTGGAGAATTAAGAGGACGGGGGGCTGGAAGCTTGAGGACTGAATGACGAAGCCATCCTGCAATCTGCATTTTGTCTCCCCACTGTGGAGCAGACTTCATTACTTTAATGTACTTGTAGAAACTCTTAGTGTTTGTGTTTCTTTTTTTAAAAAAAATTTACACTCCTCATATTTGTATTTTTACACTGCTGGTTTCTAGAATTTTCTCAATCTTCTGGCCTCATGTTAATCTTCACAGTAGCCGGCAATATTACGAGAGGTGAGAAATTGGGGTGTGAATCCGATTTTTATTTTTTGCCCCTCGCTTATAATTCCTGTTCTGCTATGCTATTCGACCGGTGAAGCGGTGTGGAAAAATCCCAGCCAAAGTTCCTTGAGATTTGACACTTAGTGTAGAATGTGGTTGCTGGGATCACACTGGTGATGATCAGCTCCCACATGTTATACACATCATTTGTGCTGACATCTCTGTTGTATTTTATTTAACTAATTAGAGCTTCAAGTTTTAGTGATATTAAGTCATTTACCCAGTTAAACTATAAATTTAATACAGTATTTTTCTCTCCCTGATCCTAGTTTAAATTACTGCCTAGTTTAGAGAAAAGAAAACGGGAAGGCTCATCAATCAATCACTGACCTGATTGATGCCTCAAGATCTTAGCACTCAGTTCTGTCTTTCTCACACTCTCCCCCTTGGACAACTCCTTGTCTTGTGAAAAATCAGAACAACACTTCTTGTGTCACTGCACCAAATTCCCCCACTCACTAAATTCCCTGAGTTTAGTACTCAGTAGAAGCTGTACTTCGTTGAATTGGCCTCCATGCTACTTACCACAAATACATAGTTAACAGTTTAGTAATGTGTATGCCGGACGAGCGCATACCCAAGCAGCTCCTTTTTGGGGAACTCTCTGCTGGAAGACGCTCGCATGGAGGGCAGAAGAAACGTTACAAAGACACACTCCAGGCCTCCCTGAAGTCGCTTGACATAGACACGACTACCTGGGAAACGCTGGCACAAAACCGCCCTACCTGGTGCTGCCTCATCCACAAGGGCTGTCAAGCTTATGAAGCAAGGTGCAATGCTGAAGCACAACTTAAGCGCGAGCTGCACAAGTCCAGAGCCACCAGCGCAACAACTACAGTGCCTACACAAGTTTGTCCAATATGTGCCAGGACATTCCGTGCCCGAATTGGCCTGATCAGTCATCTTCGGACACACCGCATCCGGCCTCATAATGACTAATGATGTCGAGGTCCTCATCGACGACGATGGATGAACAATAATGTGGTATAAATTATACATGTAGTTAGGTCACAGAGGTTTACAGTATGGAAACAGGCCCTTCGGCCCATCTTGCCCATCTTAAACCCGTAAGCGAGTCCCAATTGCCTGCATTTGGCCCATATCCCTCTATATGCATCTTACCCATGTAACTGTCTAAACGCTTTTTAAAAGACAAAATTTTACCCGCCTCTACTACTACCTCTGGCAGCTTGTTCCAGACACTTGCCACCTTCTATGTGAAAACATTGCCCCTCTGTACTCTTTTGTATCCCTCCCCTCTCACTTTAGACCTATGTCCTCTAGTTTTAGACTCCCCTACCTTTGGGAAAAGATATTGATTATCTAACTGATCTGCGCCCCTCATTATTTCATAGACCTCGATAAGATCACCCCTCGGCCTTCAACGCTCCAGAGAAAAAAGTCCCAGTCTATCCACCCTCTCCCTATAACTTAAACCATCAAGTCCCGGCAGCATCTGAGTAAATCTCTTCTCCACTCTTTCTAGTTTAATAATATCCTTTCTATAATAGGGTGACCATAACTGTACACAGTATTCCAAGTGTGGCCATACCAATGTGTTGTACAGCTTCAACAAGATGTCCCAACTCCTGTATTCAATGTTCTGACCGATGAAACCAAGCATGCCGAATGCCTTCTTCACCACTCTGTCCACCTGTGACTCCACTTTCAAGGAGCTATGAACATGTACTCCTAGATATCTTTGTTCTGTAACTCTCCCCAACACCCTACCGTTAACTGAGTAAGTCCTGCCCTGGTTCAATCCACCAAAATGCATCACCTCGCATTTATTTAAATTAAACTCCATCTGCCATTCGTCAGCCCACTGGCCCAATTGGTAAAGATCCCGTTGCAATCCGAGATAACCTTCTTCACTGTCCACTATGCCACCAATCTTGGGTTCATCTGCAAACTTACTAACCATATCTCCTATATTCTCATCCAAATCATTAATATAAATGACAAATGACAGTGGACCCAGCACCGATCCCTGAGGCACACCGCTGGTCACAGGTCTCCAGTTTGAAAAACAACCCTCTACAACCACTCTCTGGCTGCATCTCCACATCATTCTATCATCAAGCCAACATTGTATCCATTTCGCTATCTCACCCTGGATCCTGTGAGATTTGCATTTTTATTAGATTTGATTTTTTAATTTTAATTATTATTGTCACATGTATTGGTATGCAGTGAAAAATATTGTTTCTTGCACAAAACATTACATAGGGGAGAGGGAAAGGAAATGGTGCAGAATGTAGTGTTACAGTCATAGCTAGGGAGTAGAGAAAGATCAACTTAATATAAGATAGGTCCATTCAAAAGCCTGATGGCAGCAGGGAAAAAGCTGTTCTTAAGTCGGTTGGTATGTGACCTCGAACTTTTGTATCTTTTTCCCGATGGAAGAAGGTGGAAGAGAGTATGTCCGGGGTGCTTGCTTATGTTGGCTGCTTTTCCAAGACAGCGGGAAGTGTAGGCAGTGTCAATGGATGGGAGGCTGGTTTGCGTGATGGACTGGGCTTCGTTCACGATCCTTTGTAGTTTCTTGTGGTCTTGGTCAGAGCAGGAGCTGTAACAAGTTGTGATACATGCAGAAGGAATGTTTTCTATTGTTCAGGCAGTACATTTATTTAAGCTTTCAATAATATTTGTGACTTATCCCTTCTGACAATCTCCACAGGCAAATTGCCCAGGCTTTGTAAAAAGTGAAACTACTGCATTCTGCAAAGAAAATCTGCTTCATGTGTTTTACTAATTTTCTTCAGATCAATAACTTGATACAGTAATATAAGAGTTTGTGTAACTCAGAATGTAAAAAGAACTATAAGTTACATTTTTAGCGAAAACCTCAAGACATTGGGCCGGATACTCTGACCTCGCCCGCAGCTGGGATTCTCTGGTCCCGCTGATGTAAAATAGAGATTTGGATGAGCACCAAATTCTCCATTCTTGCTGGCGTGAACAGCCAGTGAATTCCAGCCATTATCTATTGCACCAGTGGTGGGCAACCTGCGGCCCAGGGGCTAGATGTGGCCCACCTGGGTCCTGAGTGAGGTTCACAAGACTTTTTGTTGACCGTTGCCCACTTGCAGGGTTGCCAAATTCCATTGATTTACGTCCACATAATTTTTTTCCTACTGATATGACAAAAGCGATATGCACGTAAATTTTATTAAAGGCAAGTGAAGTGCTGGTTATACACAACATTGACCTTGAGAGCCACTGCACCCAAAGCCTAAATATTTCTTTTGTTTTTACCATTTGAAGTTGACAATAGTTTTGTTAATATATAAATGATTAACCATTTTTTGTAACTTGTGATGAAATATTCTGCCTATATTACATGTATTTAATCTAATTCAAGGGGTCATAGTTCATGAACAAGCCTGATTTCAGTTTTTCAGCCCACTGAGATCAAGGAGGGCCACTCATGTGGCTCAGTCACCAGGCTAGGTTGCCCATATCTCTATTACACTGTCTCCTGGCAAGGCAAGATGGCCAGCAATATCCGTCTGCGCATGCACATTTGTCTGCACACGGGCAAAAAACCAATGAGAGATTTTGTCATTCCACACTTGGGTTGTGTCAGGGGCTATTTTTAAATTATAACATATTGTTATAAATTGATGTGGCATGATCAATGAAACGAGTGGAAAACTGCAGTCACACAGATAGGAAATAAGAATATGAACGGGTCCCACAGACATTAGCTATAGAATAGACAAATGCTATTCCAACCTGTAAAACATCCCGCAACATTGCACACCTTATACTGCAGATTTTTATTAGTTTGTGTCAGCTCTCGAATTGCCTGACGTAATATTCCAACAATGAAACAAACACAAATAAATACAGAAAGAATAACCTGTAAATGGAAAACGATGGACAGAATAAGCAGGTCCTGCAGCATTTGTGTAGAAGCCCAGGTTAATGGGTCAGGGCACTGAACCTTGTCTAAAACTGAAAGCTAAATCCTATCTTCCTCACCAAGGATGTAGTTTATTTTCCTTTATTTCTGTCCTGGCCAGTGCCGACTCTGCTACTCCCAATGAGGTGACAGTAAACGGTATAACTGTGCAGGCACCTCATTGGCAGAAAACACATTCTATCTGTTACACTAAGTACCCAATTTCACAGCAGTTATTGTAAGAATCATCAAAAATAGAATCTTTAGGAAAGTTAATCTATGCTTCAAAAGAGTGTCTTTTTTTTTTCAAACAGGAGAAAGCTACATTTGTGCGTCCAATGAGCCATTTCGTAAAGTAGACTATGCCAAGAATGTCAATCCAAACTGGTCAGTCAATATCAAGACAGGAACCTCGCGCTCTCTCTCATCACTGACATCAAGAGGTGAAGGAAAGGAAGCCAAGGATTTTATTAGGCCCAAACTGGTGACTGTTATCCGTAGTGGTGTAAAACCACGGAAAGCTGTGAGGATTCTTCTGAACAAGAAGACGGCTCATTCATTCGAGCAGGTGTTAAATGACATTACAGATGCCATAAAGTTAGATTCTGGAGCAGTCAGAAGGCTCTACACACTTGATGGAAAGCAGGTAGGAAACTCCAATCTGACTCCTTGATCATACAGTACTTAGAACGTGGAACAGTACAGCACAGAACAGGCCCTTTGGCCCACGATGTTGTGCCAAGCTTTATCTGAAACCAAGATCAAGCTATCCCACTCCCTATCATCCTGGTGTGCTCCATGTGCCTATCCAATAACCGCTTAAATGTTCCTAAAGTGTCTGACTCCACTATCACTGCAGGCAGTCCATTCCACACCCCAACCACTCTCTGCGTAAAGAACCTACCTCTGATATCCTTCCTATATCTCCCACCACGAACCCTATAGTTATGCCCCCTTGTAATAGCTCCATCCACCCGAGGAAATAGTCTTTGAACGTTCACTCTATCTATCCCCTTCATCATTTTATAAACTTCTATTAAGTCTCCCCTCAGCCTCCTCCGCTCCAGAGAGAACAGCCCTAGCTCCCTCAACCTTTCCTCATAAGACCTACCCTCCAAGCCAGGCAGCATCCTGGTAAATTTCCTCTGCACTCTTTCCAGCGCTTCCACATCCTTCTTATAGTGAGGTGACCAGAACTGCACACAATATTCCAAATGTGGTCTCACCAAGGTCCTGTACAGTTGCAGCATAACCCCACGGCTCTTAAACTCCAACCCCCTGTTAATAAAAGCTAACACACTATAGGCCTTCTTCACAGCTCTATCCACTTGAGTGGCAACCTTTAGAGATCTGTGGATATGGACCCCAAGATCTCTCTGTTCCTCCACAGTCTTCAAAACCCTACCTTTGACCCTGTAATCCACATTTAAATTAGTCCTACCAAAATTAATCACCTCACATTTATCAGGGTTAAACTCCATTTGCCATTTTTCAGCCCAGCTTTGCATCCTATCTATGTCTCTTTGCAGCCTACAACAGCCCTCCACCTCATCCACTACTCCACCAATCTTGGTGTCATCAGGAAATCTACTGATCCACCCTTCAGCCCCCTCCTCTAAGTCATTAATAAAAATCACAAAGAGCAGAGGACCAAGCACTGATCCCTGTGGCACTCCGCTAGCAACCTGCCTCCAATCTGAAAATTTTCTATCCACCACCACCCTCTGTCTTTGATCAGACAGCCAGTTACCTATCCAATCGGCCAACTTTCCCTCTATCCCACACCTCCTCACTTTCATCATAAGCCGACCATGGGGGACCTTATCAAAGGCCTTACTAAAATCCATGTATATGACATCAACTGCCCTACCTTCATCAACACACTTAGTTACCTCCTCAAAAAATTCAATCAAATTTGTGAGGCACGACTTGCCCTTCACGAATCCGTGCTGACTATCCCGGATTAATCCACATCTTTCTAAATGGTCGTAAATCCCATCCCTGAGGACCTTTTCCATCAATTTACCAACCACCGAAGTAAGACTAACCGGTCTATAATTACCAGGGTCATTTCTATTCCCTTTCTTAAACAGAGGAACAACATTCGCCATTCTCCAGTCCTCTGGCACCATCCCCGTGGACAGCGAGGACCCAAAGATCAAAGCCAAAGGCTCTGCAATCTCATCCCTTGCCTCCCAAAGAATCCTAGGATATATTTCATCAGGCCCAGGGGACTTATCGACCTTCAGTTTATTCAAAACTGCCAGGACAGGCATCCTCCCTCCGAACAACTATTTCCTCCAGCCTATTAGCCTGTAACACCTTCTCTTCCTCAAAAACATGGTCCCTCTCCTTGGTGAACACTGAAGAAAAGTATTCATTCATCACCTCGCCTATCTCTACTGACTCCATTCACAAGTTCCCACTACTGTCCTTGGCCGGCCCTAACCTCACCCTGGTCATTCTTTTATTCTTCACATAAGAGTAAAAAGCCTTGGGGTTTTCCTTGATCCGACCCGCCAAGGACTTCTCATGTCCCCTCCTAGCTCTCCTAAGCCCCTTTTTCAGCTCGTTCTTTGCTAACTTGTAACCCTCAATCGAGCCATCTGAACCTTGTTTCCTCATCCCTACATAAGCTTCCCTCTTCCTTTTCACAAGACATTCCACCTCTTTCGTGAACCATGGTTCCCTCACTCGGCCATTTCCTCCCTGCCTGACAGGGACATACCTATCAAGGACACCCAGTATTTGTTCCTTGAAAAAGTTCCACTTTTCATTAGTGCCTTTCCCTGACAGTTTCTGTTCCCAACTTATGCCCCCTAATTCTTGCCTAATCGCATCATAACTACCTCTCCCCCAATTGTAAACCTTGCCCTGCCATACGGCCCTATCCCTCTCCATTGCAATAACAAAAGACACCGAATTGTGGTCACTATCTCCAAAGTACTCTCCCACAACCAAATCTAACACTTGGCCCGGTTCATTTCCCAGTACTAAATCAAATGTGGCCTCACCTCTTGTCGGCCTATCCACATATTGTGTCAGGAAACCTTCCTGCACACACTGCACAAAAACTGCCCCATCCGAACTATTTGACCTACAAAGGTTCCAATCAATATTTGGAAAGTTGAAGTTCCCCATGACAACTACCCTGTGACCCCCACACATATCCATAATCTGCTTAGCAATTTCTTCCTCCACATCGCTATTACTATTTGGGGGCCTATAGTAAACTAACAACGTGACCGCTCCTTTCCTATTTCTAACCACAGCCCATATTACCTCAGTGTGCAGATCCCCCTCGAAGTGCCTTTCCGCAGCCGTTAAATTATCCTTGATTAACAATGCTACTCCTCCACCTCTTTTACCATCTTCCCTACTCTTACTGAAACATCTATACCCCGGAACGTCCAACAACCATTCCTGTCCTTGTTCTGCCCACGTCTCCGTAATGGCCACAACATCGTAGTCCCAAGTACCAATCCACGCCCCAAGTTCATCTATCTTGTTCCGGATGCTCCTTGCATTGAAGTAGACACACTTCAACCCACCTTCCTGTCTACCGGTACCCACCCTTGACCCTGATACCTTCCCCAATACCTCACCGCCCTCATTGACTTCCGGACTACAGCTCCTTTTCCCGCTCCCCTGACAAATTAGTTTAAACCCCCCTGAAGAGCCGTATCAAATTTCCCTCCCAGGATATTGGTGCCCCTCTGGTTCAGGTGCACCCCGTCCTGTTTGTACAGGTCCCACCTTCCCCAGAATGTGTTCCAATTATCCACGTATCTGAAACCCTCCCTCCTACACCATTCCTACAACCACATGTTTAACTGCACTCTCTCCCTGTTCCTTAACTCGCTATCACGTGGCACCGGCAACGTACCAGAGATGACCACATGTTTTGTCTTGGCTCTCAGCTTCCAGCCCAGCTCCCGAAATTCCTGTTTTAAATCCCCGTCCCTTCTCTTACCTATGTCGTTGGTACCAATGTGTACCACGACTTGTGACAATGTGTACCACTACTTACAGAGAAAAGGTGTGCAATTTGTGCAATAGCAATGGTTAAGCTGTGTCTGCCCATAACTGGCCCATGATGACCAGTTCATCTAAACATTCAGCTCTTTCTGACGATGCAACCCATACTATTTCCAAGGATGACCACAATTTGTGTTAGCCCTTAATTAGTTTGTGCAAGGGGACAAATGCAACCAGTAACTTGACATGCTGCATTTATTCTGCATCTGATTTTCTGATGAGCAGTTTGCTGTGCAGAAGCTGGCTTGCAAACTTCCATATTAGCATATTAAAATTAGTCCGGTGAGGCAGCACCTAAAATGTGCCCCTCCTCATATAAAAGGGGCATGTCTATAGAGACTGGGCCGAGCCCTATTTCATGATTTCTTCAAAGTTTAAACTGGTGTAGAATTGTGGTTTGCTTTTTGGTTACTGAACATTTTCTCCTTGGCTGCATTGTACATAGGGTTCCCAACTTGGGTTTGGCATATTCCTGGAGATTTGATCATCGTGATACTAGATTACATGGCATTTGATCACCTGACACCAGTTATGCAATGCTTAATCATGTAATGTTCAATCACATGACAACCTGATTGCTGTGCATGCAAGAACTGCACAGCGATGGTTTTTCTCGAGTCATCAACCAGTATAAGCGAGACTAAGTGCCCACTCTGGCAGACTCCAGCACAAAGTATGAGGATTAGGAACTCTCTTGGTACATTATGTATCTCAGCTAGCTTTTATTTGTGGGCCAGTTTCCTGCAACTTGCGTTTTTGAGGCTGACACATCTTAGCCTGGAGAGCTGCAATATGCAATGTGGTTAAACAGAATGGGAGGAGAGTATTCCTATTGAGTATTTTATCTGTACTGCATAGCCTGGGTGAGGAAATCCTATTTTTCAGTTCACACGTTCTTCAGATGTACTTGACCTCCAGGTCCGGAGTATGCAGACCATGCCATGTGGTACCTAAGGTTATCCGTCTTTGGTGCTTCCATTTCACCAGAGCTAATGACAGAGCTATACCATCAATTTGCCAGCTGATCTTCAGACTACCTCAATGCTTGATACAGTCACTACTGCCTATATAGTGGGTGTGCAGATGTCAACATGATCTGGCCGTTATACATGGTGGATATTGGAACTAAGGAATTTAAAATATTAGGTTTTTGACACAAGTTATCAGATTAACACTACTTTTGGTTAAATCCCTTCGTATTTGCTTTATTTTTTATATATATGCACAGCACATTAGAAACAGATGCACAATATTATGGTGCAAAAGAACTCGTCCCAATGGCAGAACCATACCAAAGTGTTGGCAGTCAGATGCAGTCTACTCAGCTCAAATATCTGGCAGCTGAGATGTTGGGGCTGGTGAACGATATGCCATGGGACAACAGGTAATTGTTTATCACCCCTCACCACTTGTAGCTCAAGAGTGAGGAGAATAGGAACTTGGTGGTTAGAGAATTGTGGAAATAGTGCAGGATGGTGACTGCACGCTGTGGGACGACCTGATCAAAGTCGCAGAACCCGTGGGCAGGATTTCCTCTGCCACCTTTGGGGCCTCAACATCGGGGTCAAAGGGGATCAGAAGCCCGAACTGTGTGGGCAACAGTCACACCCCAAGTGATTTTCCCTGAACTGGCCATTTAGTGGCTGGAGGGCAGGATCGTCATCCAATTAAGGATGGCAGGCTGGATTTTGAAGCTGAAGGACCAGTTGAAGTCTTTCCAGCAATGAAGAAGCAGAGGTTTGCTTTCCAAGGTAATAGAGAGATAAGGCATTTAGAATGGAGATGACTGACTCTGCTCAAATTTATTTTAACTTATGAATTCAAAAATCCTCTGAGTAGCCAGGCATCACAGGAGGTCTGGGGGCAGACCGGCCATGAGGGCCCAAATCCCGAATTGCTGCGCAGACACATAGCTTAAATGGAACATTGGTCACACTCGGTGTGGATGTGTGTTCTGGAGATTACAGTGCGCGGGGGGGGGAGTTGGAGATCACGGTGCGGGGGGTGTGTCTGGACATGACGGTGAGGGGGGGGAGAGGTGTCTGGACATGACGGTGAGGAGGGGGGTTGTCTGGACATGACGGTGAGGAGGGGGGTTGTCTGGACATGATGGTGAGGAGGGGGGTTGTCTGGACATGACGGTAAGGGGGGGGGTGTCTGGACATGACGGTGAGGGGGGGGTGTCTGGACATGATGGTGAGGAGGGGGGTTGTCTGGACATGATGGTGAGGGGGGGTTGTCTGGACATGACGGTGAGGAGGGGGGTTGTCTGGACATGACGGTGAGGGGGGGGGTGTCTGGACATGATGGTGAGGAGGGGGGTTGTCTGGACATGACGGTGCGGGGGGTGTGTCTGGACATGACGGTGCGGGGGGTGTGTCTGGACATGACGGTGCGGGGGGTGTGTCTGGACATGACGGTGAGGAGGGGGGTTGTCTGGACATGACGGTGAGGGGGGATGTCTGGACATGATGGTGAGGAGGGGGGTTGTCTGGACATGACGGTGCGGGGGGTGTGTCTGGACATGACGGTGAGGAGGGGGGTGTCTGGATATGACGGTGAGGGGGGGGTGGTGGGTGTCTGGACATGACGGTGAGGGGGTGGGGGGGGGAGTGTTTGGACATGGTGGGGGGTGTCTAGACATGACGGTGAGGGGGGGGTGGTGGGTGTCTGGACATGACGGTGAGGGGATGGGGGGGAGTGTCTGGACATGGTGGGGGGTGTCTAGACATGACGGTGAGGAGGGGGCTGGGTATCTGGGCATGAGAGTGAGGGGGCGGGGGGGTGGGTGGGTGTCTGGACATGACGGTGAGGGCGTGGTGTCTGGACATGACTGTGAGGCGGGTGGGTGTCGACATGGCGGTGAGGGGTGGGGGGGTGTCTGGACATGGCGGTGGGGGGTGTCTGGACATGACGGTGTGGGGGGGTTGTCTGGAGATTACGGTGACGGGGATTATCTGGAGATTACGGTGAGGTGTCTGGGTATCTTGGTGAGGGGCATCTGGAGATTCCAGCAGGAACAGATTACAGCTCATTTGTTGGAGAGGCTAAAGGGGAGGAAGAAGGTTTAAATGACATGTGCGACCTCCCCTCGTTCAGTTCTCCATTCTCAGATCTACCATACTTATTAACAATACATTGTTCATGATTAATGACTGGATGCCCTTTGACCCATTATAAATGCCAATTCTGGAAATTACATGGAGCTCTTTATTGATGAGATGCTACATATGCTCCTTAACAGCTGCCTACATTCCCAAATTTCACATTCCTGTGTGTTAATGCTAAAATGCAGTGAGTGTGATGTTAAACCAGTGACTCCGACATTTCCCTGTTACAGCACAGAAAAAGGCATGGGTTCCAATGGCTTCCTTCTCGAGGAGGTCTTCCTCCTTTCTCTCAGCTCAGACTCCATTTGAATCTTGTGATACCAACAAATTAGAGGGAGTGCCCAGAAAGGGTCCTTTAACCAGCAGTGTGCTCCTCCTATACCGCCTCAGACCCCTCCCATTCAGATTCGCTTCTACTTAGAGAATGGAAGATGGTGTTTCTCCACTATTACCTAGAGATCAGCTTCACGCTACCTCTCTCACTGTCCATGTCCCAGATATTTACCTGGAATCTCACAATGTGAAGGTGGAGCTCCCTCCTGCTATTCTCCAGCCTCCCCCATTAATAGGTGTCCATGCCTCAAGTGAACCCCTACCCTCCCCATCTAGAGGCTGTGTGCACAGTCACCGAGAAGAGACCCTTTCCCAAGAGAGCTTCGCACACTGTGGGATCCTTTGTATGGTTTGCTTCAGTTAAAAGACTTCATTTTAAGGTATTTCTGCCTGTGTAACTACTTATGCTAAACTTTAAAGCTAACTTGGCCACATTTTAAAACTCAGTTGGGAATTCTGGGATGAGCTTAGAAATGACTGCATTTGAAAATATAATGTTAGCAGAAACGATTAAACAGAAGTTTTTCATGGTCACAGCTGCCAATTGTTTATGTAAGTTGGAGACTGTGTGTGCCTAGTTCTTTCAATGACACAGTTAAGAATTAATATATTATAGTAACAGTTCAGTGGAGTTCTGTGCCATGTTTAGATCAAGTCTGTATTAGGACCAGCTTCTGCCAGACCCCCTCTCTTTTTTCTCTCGCTGCAATAAATCAGTTGTCTTCACTTCTGTCATGTTAATTTTAAATGATGTTCAATAAAAGAAGTTCAACTTCGGACCAGTGCTGCCTGCGTCTAACAGATGAACAAACCCTACACGTTACCCCGCTTTCTCTCCCCCCCCCCCCCAATTCTTTTCCCAAATACAAGCCGCAGATGCCTCCTATAACCTTTCCATCGACAGAACCAGTACAGATCCTGACAATTCAATGGACACAGAGTGTGTGCATTTAACCATATGAGTGCACAGCCCTCGCCCATCCCTGGAGCGGGAATACAAGGTGCATGCCATGTATCACCCTGTAGTTTGGTTCAGTGCACCCCAGGACCTTCTCTATCACTCTTCACTGTGAGCTCCACAGAACCCCAGGGCAGTCTGTACTCTCACAGTCCTGAATGTGAAGCTAGGGAATGTCTCTATTCTCTCACTCCAACCCTCTAGCCCCAAACCAAAGACTTTGACTTTCATCGAGTTGCCCATTGTCCTAATGACTGAACATTACACTGTCTCCTTGTCTCCCTTCCAACACCCCCCACATCTCATGAGTCTCAGTGCGACCCATCCATCTTGTTCCACACTAACACACACCACCACCCCCTTTCCTATTCCAGAGTCTGTGTGCATCCACTACCATTCATACATGTGCTATCCCACTATCCCATCCAGTCCTTTGTCACCGTCTCAGTTTTCCTTGTTAAGTGGCTTCTTCCCACCTTTTGGTCTCCCCTCTGCCTGACATTGCTCCCCCTCCTCCTCCACACCCTTGCATAGCCTTCCTGCCCCTCTGCCTTCTATTATTCCTCACCCCCCTGCTTTCTTACCTCTCTGCTTTCCTACCTCCCATGCGCTTGTTATCTTTCTCCCTCATCATGGGTTGAAATGCTGCTCTCTGAATGTTCAGCCCTGTCTGAGTGCCCTGCCACAGGGGGATGGGAACCTATATAAGGAGTCAGAGAAGTAGGGAGCAAGGACAAAAACAAAAGGTAGAAAAGGGAATAAGAAAATTGATGGGCAGAGAAACCAAGGACAAAGTTCAAACAGGGCTATAGAGAAAAATACTGGGATCAAGACAAGCTTAAAGGCTTGGTACTTTAATGCGTGGAGCATTTACAATAAAGTGAATGAACTAATCACACAGATAGATATAAACGGGTACGATATAATTGGGATTACGGAGACATGGCTGTAGGGTGACCAGGGGTGGGAATTGAATGTGCCAGGGTATTCAATATTTAGGAAGGACAGGCATAAAGAAAAACGTGGTGGAGTGGCACTGCTGGTTAAAGAGGAAATTAACACAATAATGAGAAAGGATATAGGCTCTGACAATGTGGAATCTGTATGGGTAGAGTTGAGAAATACCAAGGGCAAAAAACATTAGTGGGTGTCATATATAGACCCCCAAACTGCAGTGGTGATGTTGGGAATGGCATTAAACATGAAATTAGTGATGCATATGGGAATATCGGTGATCGTGGGTGATTTTAATCTGCACATAGATTTGGCTAATCAAATTAGTCACAATGCCATAGAGGAGGAATTCTTGGAGTGTATACGAGATAGTTTTCTTGACCAATATGTGGAGGAACCAACTAGAGAGCAGGCCATCTTAGACTGGGTACTGTGTAAATCTAGCTGTACGAGACCTCTTGGGGATGAGCGACCATAACATGATAGAATTTTTTATCAAGATGGAGAGTGAAGTAGTTGATTCAGAGACTAGGGTGCTGAATCTTAATAAAGGAAACTATGAGGATATAAGGCATGAGTTGGCCTTGATGGATTGGGGAGAGTTACTTGAAGGGATGACGTGGATAAACGATGGCAAACATTCAAGGAATGCATGGGGGAACTGCAGCAGCTGTTTATTCCTGCCTGGCACAAAAGCAAAATGGGTAAGAGGGTCAATCCATGGCTTACAAAGGAAATTAGAGAGATTATCCGATCTAAGGAAGAAGCCTACAGATTGGCCAAGAAAAATAATAGGTCTGAGGATTGGGAGCAGTTTAGAATTCAGCAAAGAAGGACCAAGGGATTGATTAAGAAGGGGAAAATACAGTACGAAAGTAAGCTTGCAGGGAACATAAAGACTGACACTGAGAGTTTCTACAGATACGTGAAGAGAAAGAGGTTGGTAAAGACAAATGTAGGTCCCCTACAGACAAACGGGGGAATGTATAATAGGGGACAAAGAAATGGCCGAACAACTGAGTACATATTTTGGTTCTGTCTTCACAAAAAAAGAGGACATGAATCAGGTGCCAGAAATGTTGAAGAATGCAAGATTTAGTGAGAGGAAAGGACTGAGGGAGATCAATATTAGTAGAGAAATGGTACTGGGAAAGTTGTTGGGATTGAAGGCAGATAAATCCCCCAGGGCCTGATGATCTGCATCTCAGAGTACTTAAGGAAGTGGCTCTAGAAATAGTGGGTGCATTGGTGGTCATCTTTTGAGATTCTATAGACTCTGGAACAGTCCCTGCAGATTGAAAGGTAGCGAATGTCACCCCAATATTGGAGGGAGAAAACAGGGAATTATAGACCAGTAAGCTTAACATCAGTAGTGGGGAAAATTCTCAAATCTATAATCAAGGACTTTATAACAGAGCATTTAGAAAGCAGTGGCAGGATCAGACAGAGTCAGCATGGATTTATGAAGGGGAAATTATGCTTGACAAATCTGTTGGAATTCTTTGAAAATGTAACTAGTAGTGTTGAGGAGGAAGCAGTAGATGTGGTATATTTGGACTTTCAGAAAGCGTTTGACAAAATCACACACGAGATTATTGTGCAAGATTAAGGTGCATGGGATTGAAGGAAGTGTATTGAGATGGATAGAAAACTGGTTGGCAGAGAGGAAACAAAGAGTAGGAATTAATGGGTGCTTTTCAAATCGGCAGGCAGTAACTAGTGGGGTGCCACAGGGATCGGTGCTGGGGACCCAGGTATTCACAATATATATTAATGATTTGGATGAGGGAACAAAATGTAACATCTCAAAGTTTGCAGATGACACCAAGGAAGGGTGAACTGTGATGAGGATGCAGAGATTCTTCAGAATGATCTGGACAGGTTGGGTGAGTGGGCAAATCAATGGCAGATGCAATATAATTTGGATAAATGTGAGGTTATTCACTTTGGAAGTAAAAACAAGAAGGCAGATTACTATCAGAATGGCTGTAAATTGGGAGAGGGGAGTGTGCAGCAAAACCTGGATGTCCTTGTTCACCGGTCACTGAAGGTAAGCCTGCAGGTGCAGCAGGCGGTAAAGAAGGCAAATGGTATGTTGGCCTTCATTGCGAGAGGTTTCAGTACAGGACAGGGATGTGTTGATGCAATTATACAGGGTCTTGGTGAGGCCACACCTAGAGTTATGTGTGCAGTTTTGGTCTCCTTTTCTGAGGAAGGCCGTTCTTGCTCTCGAGGGAGTGCAGCGAAGGTTTACCAGTCTGATTCCAGGGATGGTAGGACTGATGCATGAGGAGAGATTGACTCGGCTAGGATTGTTTTCGCTAGAGTTCAGACAAATAAGGGGGGATCTCATAGAGACTTATAAAATTCTAACAGGTCTAGATGCAGGGAGGATGTTCCCGATGGTGCGGGAGTGCAGAACCAGGGGTCACAGTCTGAGGATTCAGGGTAGATGATTTAGGACAGAGGTGAGGAGACATTTCTTCACCCAAAGAGTGATGAGCCTGCGGAATTCATTACCACAGGAAGTAGTTGATGCCAAAACATTGAATGCATTCACGAGGCGGCTAGATATAGCACTTGGGGCAAATGGGATCAAAGATTATGAGGAAAAAGTAGAATTAGGCTATTGGGTTGGATGATCAGCCATGATCTTAATGAATAGCAGAGCAGGCTCAAAGGGCCAAATGGTCTCCTCCTGCTCCTATCTTCTATGTTACTATGTTATACAGTTATGTCCTTAAGGACATTGGTGGTGCCCACCTGGAGCTGACCAACCCGACACCTCCCCATATCCCCCAGTCCCAGTTGCAGTACTGATCTCTTTCTGAATGTTCAGCCTTGTCTGAGAGCCACTGCATAGTGCTGTCCTGATTATGGAGGCACTCACTGGGAGGATGGAAAAATCCCGCCCAATGTCACTGTGCTATCTAACTGGCAGCAGTTGCCTCCCTTCAGCTGCCGGGTTTCCTTAGCCCCAGAAAATCAGGCCTGCAACCATCAAATTTAAGTGGCTGTCAAAATCTGCAGAACACAGCCTAATTAACATGATGGGCCAGAATTGACTGTAAAAATAACAGTGAGGCGAAAACACTGGCCACTCTTACATCCGCACAAATCGGATTGTAACTTCAGGAAAGCATGGTTGTATCGTTAAATGTGGAAATCAGAAAATTGTTGTCTGAGATATGACACATAAATTGCATAAAAAAGGCATCTTGCCATCGGACTCCCCATTCAAATATGTTGAATGGTGTGAGGTTTCTGCCCTTACGCTGTAGAAAGGCACTAAATTTTGCATAGAAAGACTTGTTTATTTTCGTCTAAATGTCAACTTTTAATGGCATAGTAAGTTTGAATTAACCAGAGAAACTTTCTGACACTGAAAAGCAACTACGACAGGTGTGAAATTTTGTTCTTCCAAATTTTAATTATTGGAGGTTTAAAAAATATGGAAGCGTTTACTCTATCGCTTTACTTCTCCCTCTTAATCCTATCTTTCTTTGCCTGATTTGATATTAAATTCAATATCCTACTGAACTTTCTGGTTCAGGCTTTGCACAGCTCATTGGCAACTCTTCAATCTCATTGGTTATTAGACATTGCTTGTCCTATTCACTCATGTCCCAGATACACTGCACCTTTTAGACCAGCAACTTCCAATTAAAATATAAATTTGAATATTTATAGGATCCTTGCCTGCTCTGGCCAGGAAGTGGATTGGGGCTGGCAGCATGGCCACAACAGATTTGGCAACTGGTACAGAACCTGTTTTTCTGCCGACTCCCAATTCTCCAGGCCTTTGTGATACTCAGCGGGAGCTGGTGGACCCAGAGAATTCCATCCCCCCCACCCCATATTTGGAAATGAGAAATTTCAGCTACTGAGGGGTAAAAAGTAGCAAATTATTTCTTTTCAAAATGTGTTTTGAATATGTTTGTACTTTTAGTTTCTTTATTGCACAGTTTTTGCGATGGTTAACTTCTTTCGACTTGTCTTTCAGGATTGGTCGTTTTCAGAAATTCTTAATAGTTCTTAGTGCCAGTTTCTTCGCACTTACAATTCCCCACCAATCTGATTTGCTGTTTATATTTTGAAACAATAAGTACAAAAGCAAAATATGTGGCAACGAGAACTGTAATAGTCAGTATATGTGCACTAAAAGTGAGATTTCTCAGTGTATTGATGTAGCAACCCTGTTAATAAGGAACTCAATAGACAATAATGTCTATTTTCTGGAAAATATTTTTAAAATCTTAAAAGCAAAAATAGATTATGCATTCTGAGTGAGTGCTCTGATCATCATTTTTGCTTCCTCCCTCTGGGGTACTCAAGATTTGTTGAAACTGATGCTGGCATCCGTCTGTATTGACCTAATTGTCTGACCCAGGAAACTCCAGTGCATTCAGTCTCTAAGATCGCTACTGGAGTGCTGTTCCTGCTCTGACACAGTCGTGACAGCCAAGTGGGATCATGAATTTTCAACCCTGCTGTCTGTATGATCTGCATAAACTGCAAATTGGAATCAGTGAAAGAATCGCCTGGATTTTCACAGTTGAAACAACTTCTGGGCCATTTAAAAATGGCAGGCAAGATCTGATATTCCAGGATTAAAGCCCCTGTATCCAGTACCCCCAGTTTTCTCTGGTGCAGGAGAAGGGTGTGGGCAGCAAGTCCACAACCTGGCTCTGTTGCAAGGATAAGCATCTTCAACCTTGCTGCACTGTTCATGGAGTTGGGTGAGTTTTTCTATGCCTCAGGGTTTCTCAGCCCCTCAGGAGTTGTGAACCAGAGTCTAGATTCAGGAACCTTTTGAATGCTACAGTCAAAAGGTTTTACCCTTGCTCTTCCTATTGAAAGCAAATCTGGAGTCAATAATGGAAAATAAGGAGATGGCAGATGAATTTAACTGGTATTTAGCATTGGTCTTCACTCTCGAGGATACAAATAACATCCCAGATACATCAGGTAATCAGGAATTGGAAGGGAGGGAGAAACTCGAGAAAATTCCAATCTCCAGGGAAGTGATACTGAGCAGATAGTTGGAACTGCGAGTTGACTAGTCCCCGGGTCCTGAAGGATTTCATTCTTGATTCTTGAAAGAAATGGCTAATGAGGTAGTTGTTGTGTTTAATAATGAGGTAGTTGATGTGTTTAATTTTCCAAAATTCACTAGATTCAGGGAATGTTCCATTTATTCAAAAAGGGAGCGAGACTGAAAGCAAGAAACTATAGGCCAGTTCGCTTAACATCTGTCATAAGGAAATGCTAGAAGCTATTACTAAAGATGTTGTAACAGGGCACTTAGATAAATTTAAGGTCTTCAGGCAGAGTCCACATGGTTTTGTGAAAGGGAAATCATGTTTAACCAATTTTTGGGAGTTCTCTGAAGTAACAGGCGACGGATAAAACAGAACCGGGGATATACTGAACTTAGGTTGTCAGAAGGCATCTGATAAGGTGTCTCATCAAAAGTTATTGCGGAAAATAAAAGCTCATGATGCAGGGCATAACATACTGGCAAGGATAGAAGATTAACTGGCCAACAGGAAATGGAGAGTAGGCATGAATGGGCCATTTTCTGATTGGCAGGATGTGACAAGTGAGACCCATAAACAATGGGTCTCACTCACCTGATTTTCCTTCAACCTTGGGAGCAGGAGGGGAGAATGTGAAGAAAGAGATTTGTTTATCTAGGTTTTCATCAAACTCTGCTGAATCTATATTTCAACATATTTGCTGGACATTGATTTGTTGAAGAAACCCCTTATGTTATTTCAATCCATCTTAAATCAAAACCTTGTTTTCCATTGAGGGGGGGGGGGTTCTGATCTCCCACTGTAACTCTGGCAGAAGATCGGCAGAATTCCCAAGAATGAAATGACGATGGAAGATCACTGTTTACCCTGGTTCCCTGGGACTTTCACCAAAGTTATCATGCAAGGTCAGGAAACCCACATCGCAGTTCTACTGCAAAGAGTGCTGTGCTCCACAGGAAACTGAAGCAATTACCACTACTGAGGAATTTAAGAAATGAAGTAAACAACAGCTTGAGATTTCCATTAAGGGAAGTACACACCATGGGATAGAGTTTCCGCTTGGGGCACAGTTGCCACTCTGGGCAGACCAGAAGCTAGTTTTGAGTTTTTTGTTCCTGAGTTTCAATTCAAATTGATTTGTGTATCACCAATCCCAAATTCTGAGCCAGTGCACTTTAGACAATAATTTAAAGCATTTATTTAGAAGTTTGCTTTAGAAACATAGTTCTTAATATATTTAAGAATGAACACTTGGTGCAGTTGAATCAATACAGCTGAAAACGGGTGTATCACAAGAAAAAGTGTCAATTCACCATCTGTAACCCCATTTCAAATTCCTGAAAATTATTTTCAAAAATATATAGAATCATTTGCTGGCTATATTGGGATACAAGAGTCAATTTCCATAGTAAATTAAAAAATGCACTCAATTTTTTTCAAAACATGCCTTTGATTTATTATTGTCACATGTATTGGGATACAGTGAAAGCCTATTAGCTTTCTTATACCCAAAATAACTGACTTTATTCTTGAAACTTCCTCAAACACACCCATTGGTGATTAGTTTGATCTAGGATGTGGCCAGATTTGTGGACGGGATTAGCTTCGAATACAATGGCTCAGGTTTTCATCCCGGGATTCCTGCCTCCATTCCCGTCATGCGGGATTTTCTAAGATCCTGGGGTAAAGGTGCATGGAGCAAGCCCGGACACAGCAATCCCGCCCTTGCTAATTCCCTTGTCAGGGTGGGCATTTTTGACCTCCCCCCCCCCCCCCCCCCCCCCCTACTTTTCGGTGACGGTGGTGAAAGGTGAATATGGGGTCTGACAGTCATCATTAAAACTGGGTTGATGTCCCAGTAAATGGGGATTGGCATTCTAGCCTGCCCTACGTCGCCCTCCAGAAGCCACAAACTAAATTTCATCCTGCATTCGCTTCCCCAATCGAAAAATGTATCTCCTTTTAACAGGAGATGTTCTCCCAGATCGTGAGGTTTCCCGATGCGGAAATTATTATCCTCATTTCTGGTGCTTAGTGTGATATTGATATCACCTTTGAAGATGGTAAAATGCTCTTTCAAACATCATGGATGCACAACCTTGGACATTAACAGCAGATTGGGAGATTTGAATAACGTGATGTTTTGACGCTTGGAACAGGTTTCTCAAAGTGTGGCTTTTATACCTTACATTTATTGCGCTGTTCAACTCATGTTGTGCGTATCAAACGAAAGTACTGAAAGTACGACCACAATCCCCTTCACATTACGGTCAACCATACCAAATTTGACCTCAAATCTTTCAGAATGTTTCTCCGTCACATTTCACATGGTTTCCTTGCTGCTGCTTGATATTTGCTTACAAAGTCAGTTACAGATTTCCTTGCTGCTGCTTTTCCTGTTTAAAATACTATTATAGACTTCTTGTTCTGAAAACAGCCTTTTACCAGCCTGAATTTTGTTCATAACTAAATGCTCCTTTTTTGTTGCATTAGAACAAACAGCTGTTTAAGAAATTACCCATGTTTAAAGCAGGTGCTGACATTTGACCTCAAAATGTAGAGTGCCTCTGAGCATTGTCTAGCTCTGGGCAATAATGAATTAACTGTGTTCATTATGAGCTCCCATCTCCTATTTTCGAGCAGTTTACTGTGAGAAGGCATACAAAGATAGGCTTAAGATGATATTGCTTAATTTATTCTTTTAAATTGGAAACATGAGGCACTCAATGTAAGCAGCTCCAAATCCTGCTGTGTTCCCCAAGTGAGGCAAGTCTCTCAGCCAACCATTGATTTGCTGCAAGGATTTGTAAAACACAGAGGCAGCAGAGGGACTGTGAAGGGCAGGTCATATAAATTGCACTTGTCATAAATATTAAATGAAGACCTTCTAGTTTCAATTTGTTACTTTTGCTTTAAAATAAATATTATTCATACCAGAGCTTAGATCGCAGGAAATCCTCAAAGGATGCTGATGACATTGGGGATTTTCCTCAGTCTAGTAAGTTCCAGATTCTGCAGATTTCTTCTTTGATATTGAGTTATGCCTGCACTGCATACTTAATGGTTTGTTGTAAAAGGCTGTTCAACCCTTTAGCGACTGCACCCTTTGTTATTACCAAGCCAAGCCCCACAATTTTCTGCATATCTTTTTGTGTTATAATGTTTTTAATTTAGAATATCTGCCTTTTAAAATTATCTTTTAAAGCTGCTAATTTATTCTATAAATTGTCAGAAAAATATTATCCCCCCCCCCCCCCCGCCCCCCCAAACCACAAAGTTAAATCAGGTACTCAGGCTTGTGCCTCTTGTACTCTTTTTGTAGAAAACGCTGCCCAGTTGGTTCTGTTTCTGTCTGGTCCTCTGCATAGCTCCAGCTCTGCCTCTAGCCCCAGTGTTCTGTATCTATCTTTTTGATTTTTGAGACCAAAGCAGTATTTTGTTCATTTTTTTCCACGAGGCATAATGGCCAAATGCTGTCAAGATAATATTAGGATTAACCATGGGTCTCTGCAAAAACAAATGAACAAAAACAAAATCACTTCTCATATTAGCTCAGAATAGAAGCTTGTTCTGGCACTGCTTGCCTATTACCTCTTAATTGCACCCTTTTAATACACATCTCCTTAGTTTTTGATAGGACCTGTGTCACCTCTAAATTTCTGGGTGGTAGCAGTAATATGTTGTGGTGTACATCCCCTTTAAATACTGCTTGACGTTCCCTTTCTTCATCCTCCTCCTCCTTCATGATGACAATAGAGTCTGCCACACTTGCCCCTGTGGGGAGTGATGGTCAGAATAAAAACTAAGACTGCCTGATTGAATGTTAAAAAAAAATACAATTAACTGAAAATTATCCTTCCCAGCTGCATTCTAGCAGTTCACAGGCTCAAAAACCCCTCACTTCCACCAGTGCCAGCTGTGTCTGGGAACATCTGCATTGTATATTTCTCATTCTGACATATCCTGTGTATATGGTGAGCGGAAAACCTTGAAATTCAGGGTGCCAGCACATTAGTTCTTGTTTGCATACATTTTAGTTAGATGCAGGGAACTGGCCAGATGGGCCATTGGAAAGGCCAAGTCATGTTAGGAAATAGGGCAAATCGGCTTCCACCCCAGTTTGCCGCGCTGAAAATTTACATACCCTGAAATTATGCAGGTGAACTGCCACAAGTGGCCAGGAGCTTTATGTGTTGTCATCAAATGAGTGCAATCTATGACAATCGAACACTGTCATTTTTTTTTTACATCTGATTTCTTTTGGTTGGATTGCACATTTTCAATAATTACAAAGAACATGGCTCTGAAAATGTGAATAATAATGTGATATTGAGTACTCCATTTAAAAAGCAGCCTAATGGGTACAGGGTTATTGGGATATTTTACTCTGCAAAAGTGGCGTTCAAACTCTGCTGCCCATGACCTAACTCACATCAGGTCATGTTCACCCATCCTACCTATGCTCACTGACGTACCTTGCACCTAATTATGCAAACGCACAATTTTAAGATTCTCATCCTTGTTTTCAACTCCCTCTATACTTTCGCTTCACCCTCCTCCAGCCCTGAACCCAATCTCCTAGATATTGGCTCCACCTTGCCTCTTGAACATCCCTAATTTTAATTACTCCAACATTGGTGGCCATGCCTTCTGCTTCTAAAATACTAAGCTCTGCAATTCCCTCCCTAAAACTCTCTGCCTCTCCAGCACTCTTTCCTCCTTTAAGACTCTCTTTGAAACTTACCTCTTTGATCAAACGTTCGATCATCTGCTGAAATGGCTTAGACTTTCGTCACCAAAGCAGGTAGTGAATTGAGAAAATTTTCGGATCAATCTCCCCCCCCACCCCCCCCCACGCAGCTCGGAAGAAAGTTCCCACAAAAGTAGGATCTCTGTTCTCAATGTCACAAAAATTTAAGTGGTTTCAAGGGCTTGTGATTTCTACTGCTGATACTTGAAAGGATCTGGATGATTGACACTTTTTTTGCCCTGCAGCGAAATGACATTTGAACACAGAAAGTAATGAATTAATCACTTTTAAAGTTTTTTTTACACATCCTATTGTCACTGTAGGGTTCATTGGTTATATGCAATGTGTTATGGGTCAATAGGCATGGGATCATGAGTTACCATTGGTCTGGTTGAGGGACATAGCTTGGCATAGCGTTCATGAGGAGCCATGGGATGTTGGTGGACTGCCATAATTTGGCTTGTGGGAATGAGGGGATATAAAGCGGGTGTAGTGCCATATTCTGGAATGGGAGCATGAGGGGCCATGAGAGTTGAGTGGGGGATGGCGTAGGGAGCATGGAGAGTGGATGGAGTGCCAAAGCTTGACATTGGAGACATGAGGGGTGATGGGGGTTGGGCGAGGGACATAAAATGGGGAGTGAATCCCCCCCCACACACACACAATCTGAACAAAGCAGTATGAAGGGCCATGGGGAGTTGGTGGAGTGTCATAGCTTGACATTGGAGTGATGAGGGGCTGTGGGGATGGGGCATAGCTTGTAATGGGGGCATGTAGCCTTGGGGTGTATATGGGGTCAGGGAGGGCATAGGTTGACATAGGACCTTCTGAACTTAATCTTTTACAAGTTTCCCTCATGCAGATGAGGGTTCACGCCTTGTCTGAGAGGCTGTGAACCAGGGCTCTTTAAAAACCTGGCCTGACTCAATAAAAATTGTGGAGGAGGAGGACGCGCCTATCCCCCGTAATGGAACCGACCAGTTCAGGAGTGCTGGATCCGGGCTTTTGAGGCGAACCAGCCCGCATTCTTTAAACATGCTCCCAAAAATCAGTCAGCCCCAGAAAAGAGTTTGGAATCCTGGAGTCAGGACCCACCTGTCATTTTTAAAGGGTTCCCAAGTCATCAGGGCTCCAGCCCAATATCTCCTTGTGTGATTTGATGTCAAATTCTGTTTGACAATGCTCCTTTGAAGCATCTTTTGGACTTTTTTGATATTCAACCGAGCTATTAAAATACAAGGAAGGTCTTGTGGCGCAGTGGGTAGCGTACCAGCCTCTGAGCCAGAGGCTCTGGGTTCAAGTCCCACAGTAAGAAGTCTCACAGCACCAGACTTCTTACTTTGCTTACCCCAGTCCAACACTGGCATCACCGCTTCAAGTCCCACCCCAGGACTTGATGGCCAAGGAAGGTGCATTCATAACGAGGTCAAACAGGTTGCGTGTCAACCTGTAAATCCTTCCAAACACCTCAATGGCTGACGGTAAGAGCAGGAGAGACTTTTGCTTAGCCACATTTAATATGGAGCCATGCCCCTCAATCTGGTGATAGACAAGTGACCTGTTCTGGGAATTACTAGCTATAAAAACAGACGAAAGTCTGCCTTAGTGCACCGCTAGGTGTGGGAAGAGAATTGGAATTAAAATACAAGCCCTAATTCGTATGTTCATATCTAAGTTAAAAGCAAAATACTGCGGATGCTGGAATCTGAAACCAAAAGAGAAAACACTGGAAAATCTCAGCAGGTCTAGCAGCATCTGCAAGGAGAGAAAAAAGCTGACGTTTTGAGTCTAGATGACCCTTTGTCAAAGCAGATATCTAAGTTGTTGCTTTAAAATAGTTTCACATTGTTATTATCATAATGCATCAACCCATGTCCACCAGTGTTCTTTAAGCTGTATACAGTCACATAGCAGCCCAAAAGTTCCCATGCAGACTGTATGCACATTTTAGTGCATGTGCACAACCGCAGAATAAAAATTAAAGGAGCCGTGCACTTAAATCACTTGCACACTACAGAAAAAATAGAGGATATGTTGATGTCCACCCAAGAAGAAAGTTGGGTGTGGCTGACCCCAAACTTGCAACTGTTAGAATGTTACAGTGCTGTGTTTCACATTATTCTCCACAGTTGCTGAGAAGCAACTTACTCAGTCAACCACTTCTGGGATCAATTAATAACATTAGCAAGGTAATATCCTAAAGGGACCCATACCTACAACTGCACCAAAACACACACGGTCCAAATTAAGCTTGCATTTAAGGACTAGCTTTCATCTGCTGCAAACTGATTTACATAAATAACTCGACACCCATTAGCCCACAATTATGCCGAATACATGGCCTACCACAGTTATGGTTTGGCCTGTTATTGATTAGAAGTGGTATTATTGCACTATTATTAGTCTGCATGAAAACTCTTATAATTATTTATTGTTTTTCATTGCCGACAGATTGTGGACCAATTTGACAGCTGTAAAGAAAACTCATACACAGTTCATGCTCTGGTTAATGATCAGTTTGGCTTTCTGGAAATCAGTTCATCATCTAATGCACTCTTGTCTAATATTTGAATCTGTATGATAAATAATATGGGCTGAGCTATTTACCGGCTCGATATTGAAGTGGGAAGATTAGCCAGCATAAGTCAATTACAAACCATAACTGAATTCTTAATTACATGATAAAACCATAAGCCTATAAATAATATATCTGAGAGATGATCTAATTATGTTGTCCAGATATCCACAATGTCAAAATTAGTCATTAGTTTAGAACTAGTTTAAACATTTCAGTATTTTTCAAAGAACTAGTAACACAAACATATAAGTAAACAGTTTGATTAAACCAAATCAATAAGTTTGGGTGGTTAAATTGATTCATAACAAAGCTAGCAACAAAGATCAATGTTGGGAGGATGGTCTGCAGAGAACAGAAGCATAACAGGGCTATCCTTTATCTCTCTGTCAGGACTGAATTTTCCATTTGTGTCAATCATATCTTCTCTCCCAAAATAAGTTACATCCGCAAAGGTATTTAGCAGAAAATAGTACATTTCTTTGATGCAGACTTGAGTGCCCTGTGTGTGGACTGTTTAGTTGCTGCTTGCTCAAAGGTTCAAGTTAAATATAGTATCCCAATGCAACATCATAGTTGCTAATATCAGGTTTTGTGGAATTCTTTGCTGCGATTAAATAAGATTCATTCTCCCAAAGGCCAGAAATTCCAGACCTGTAGATCATTACAAACATCTCAGTCCTCAGCGTGACTCCCTTTACAGACTTTACGGACTTTTCTTTGATCACTTTGTTTGGCTTCTCTGTTTGCCACACTAAGTTGCACGTGCACAAGTAAGTATGAAGCTGGAAATGAATAATATTCTTTAATGCTTCGTGGCCTTATAACAAATGTAGTTCAGGTCAGGTTTGACTAATCTAATTGAATTTTTTGATGAAGTGACAGAGAAGGCTGGTGAAGGGAGTGTGGTGGATGTTGTCTGTATAGATTTTAAGAAAATGTTTGACAAAGTACTACGCTAAAGACTGGTTAACAAAATTGAGACTCATGGAATTGGAGGGTCAGTGCCAAATTGGCTTAAAAATGGTTCAAAAACAGAAAAGAGCGAGTCTTGGTAAACGGTTGTTTATTAGATAACAAATGAGAGGCAGTGGTGATTCATATATATCTGTGCATATAAATGAGTTGGATATTGGAAGTCTTGCAGAATAACATTTCAAAATTCACTTTTGATTCCAAACTTGAAGATGTGGCAAACAGTGAGGATGATACCAATCAATGGCGTGACAATCTTTGACTAGGAAACAGTAACAATGAGGAAAATTTGTAACTACTTTAAAATGTTTGGTGGAATCTCTAATTATTTAAAAAAATATTTCAAAATACTTTTAAGAGTTTATATAATTTGTAAAGGGATCAATTATAAATTTTAGATGAGAAATATCGACCCATGTGACCTGATGGTCCTTGACCTGGAAGTAATATCAACGAGAGAAACTGTGTGGTCAGACACAAATCATTGCAAGACAGGAGGCAAAAGGGTGATCAGCATGCACAGATGCAGACAGAATAAGAATCAGAAGATCTGGAGAGGAGTTGAGAAAGTTTTGGAAGGAAGTGCGCCATACAGGGAAGATTGCACATGCAGAACCTTGTTTGCATGGAAGCTGCTGATTGTGGAGAATTGGCTAACCCCCGTAAGGGGAGAGAAGGAAGGAAAGGATTTTTTTTCATTCGTGGTACATGGGATTCGCTGGCTGGCCAGCATTTATTGCCCATCCCTAGTTGCCCTTCAGAAGGTGGTGGTGAGATGCTTTCTTGAATCGCTGCAGTCCACATGCTGTGGGTTGACCCACAATGCCGTTGGGGAGGGAATTCCAGGATCTTTACCCAGTGACTGCGAAGGAATGGCGATATATTTCCAAGTCAGGATGGTGAGTGGCTTGGAGGGGAACTTACAGGTGGTGGTGTTCCCATGTATCTGCTGCCCATGTCCTTCTAGATGGAAGTGGTTGTGAGTTTGGAAGATGTTGTCTAAGGATCTTTGGTGAATTGCTGCAGTGCATCTTGTAGATAGTACACACTGTTGCTACTGAGCGTCAGTGGTGGAGGGAGTGGATGTTTGTGGATGTGGTGCCAATCAAGCAAGCTGCTTTGTCCTGGATGGGTCAAGCTCCTTGAGTGTTGGAGCTGCACCCATCCAGGCAAGTGGGGAGTATTCCATCACACTCCTGACTTGTGCCTTGTACATGGTGGACAGACTTTGAAGAGTAAGGAGGTGAGTTACCTGCCACAGTATTCCTTGCCTATGACCTGCTCTTGTAGCCACTGTGTTTATGTGGCAAGTCCAGTTGAGTTTCTGCTCAATGGTAACCCCAAGGATATTGACAGTGGGGGATTCAGTGATGGTTAAACCATTGAATGTCAAGAGGGGGGTGGTTAGAGTGTCTCTTATTGGTGATGGTCGTTGCCTGGCATTTTGTGCAGGTCTTGTTGCATTTGAACATGGAGTGCTTCAGTATCTGAGGAATCGCAAATGGTGCTGAACATTGTGGAGTCATCGGCGAATATCCCCACTTCTGACCTGAAAAAATTCAGCTTGAAAAGACTGTGTATCTGAAATGGGGACCTACAGCAGCATGGACCGCCTACTAAATCACTGAGATAGTCATTGTTGTATCTGCTATTCCATGTGTAATTTCTATTTTGGACTGACCATGAGTTACCTGTTAATCTATGTTTAATTTGTGTTGATTCTGATTCTTATTAAAGTAAAGCTACAAAAAAGTTAAATCTGGCGACAATTTCTTCGTTTGGGGAGTTGTTCAGTAAATTTGGCTTTTTTTGGTTTATGATCGGCACTGTGGTTGTAAGAACTGCAACACAACATAGGTGGACTAGCAGAATGGCTGGACAATTGGCAAATGGAATTTAGTGTAAAGAAGTGTAAGGTGTGAAACATTTTGACAGAAGAGATAGGAAAAGGCAATATATACCCAAGTGTATGGTTTTAAAGAGTACACAGGAACAAAGGGACCAGAGTGTTGAGGACAGGTTGAAAAGCAAAGCACATGAGATCTTGGACTTAGTGATTAGGGAAGTTATTGTGAACTTTTATTAAGCTCTGGTTAGGTCACAACTAAACAATTGCAGCTAGTTCTTGTCGCCACACTTTAAGAAGGATCTGAGGGTTTTTGAAAGTGTTCAGAGGAGATTTACCCCAAAATAGTTCCATGGATGATGGATTTGAGCGAGAGGATTAAGCTGGAGATGTTTTCCTTGGAACAAAGGAGGCTGTGATGACAGGAGATTTCATGCAAGATTTCTTCACACCGTATCCTCTTTCTGTCCTTGAGTCAATTTTTTTATCCAGGCTGACACTGACACTCCTATTTCATGAGCCATAGTTTTGTTAACCAGCCTTTAAGTGGTATTTTGTCAAATACTTTCTTAAAATTCATATAAGCAATATCCATTGCTTTCCTTTCGTCTACCTTCTGTTCCTTCATTAAAAACTTCAATTAGATTGGATTAGCCAAGCACAATCTACTTTTTAAATACATGCTGGCTCTCCTTAATTAACTGAAATCTCTCCAAGTGCCTGTGGATTTCCCCCACCCCCGATTATTGTTTCTATAACCATACCACCACTGATAAACTCACCTGCCTGTAATTACTAGAAATGTCGTTGCACCCTTTCTTGAATAAGGGTGTTCACATTTGCTACTCTCCAATCCTCTGGCAATTCCCTTGTATCTCGAGGATTGTAAGATTATGATATGCCCTTAGACTATCTCCATTCCCAGTTCTTTAAGCAACTGAGGATTCAAGCCACTCAAACTAGGTGACTTGTCCACTCTGAGCATCGCCAATTTTTCCAGTACATCCTTTCTTGCAATTTTCATCCCATCCATCACCTTTACCCATCATGTCTGCCAATATTTTGTCAGCATCTCTTCCTTCGTAAATGCTGACAAAAAGTACTCAATAAGTATTCTAGCCTTGTATGTTTCACCTTCTTTGCCCCTAATGGGTCCCACCCTACTTCTTATTAACTACTTATTATTCACATATCAGTAAAATACGTTTGGGTTTCCTTTTATGTTAACTGCCATTCTATTCTCATTTCTCTCTTTGTCTGTCATATTTTTCTCTTCACTTTTCCTCTCAACTTGTTTCCACTTGAAGAATTCACCTGATGTGCATCATACACCACAGCTCTTTTTCTTTCATCATGTTTTCGAGCCCCCTCGTCAGCTAAGTAGCCTGACCTTGATTCTCTTATCTTTCTCCTGAATATGAATGCACCCAACCTGCACCTGAAACATGATTACCTTAAAGTTCATTATCCCAAACAATATTTTGATATTTAAACTCTCCTAATATTACCACTGTATAGTTCTTGCACACCTCTATCACTGTCCAGTAGATGTGTTCCTCTGTCTCTTTCATACTATAGCTCTGGTAGCATGATCATCCCCCTTTTTGTTTCTGAACTCTACTAAATGGATTCTGTCTTTGCCCCCCCCTCCAGGAAATCCTATTTTCCCAACACTGCAACATCTTTCCTAATCAGTGGTGCTGTCCCACCTCACTCTTTCTTTCCCTTCCCCATTTTTTTCTAAACACTTTGAGCTGAATTTTTGCTCCTGCGTTGGAATCCTAGTCAGGAGAATTTCCAGCTCCTCCAACCCAGCTCAATGGTCTGATTTTCATTCTGTTGAGTTGTTGGCAGGGGTGGTCATGGGAGGTCGAACTGGAGTTGGATCGCCGCCTCCGGAAAGGGTCCAACAGCAGTCACAGGGCCTGATGGGTGCTGAGGTGGGCTGATAAAAGGTCCGTTGCAGTACTCCGGGTCTACATCCCAGTTGTAAAAAAAGCAATAAAACCAAAAAACAGCTTTCACCCCACACCCTCCACAAACTCTCTATTCCCCATCCACACCAAATCATGCCACCTCATGCCTACCACCCAACCCTTGTGGCCCTTTATAATCCCTATACCAAGTTAGTGCCAACTCATGGAACCCATGCCCTCACACCCATCGCCCTTTGTCCTTACACTGTCAATGCCAACTCACCCAGTATCCATCATGGGCAGACCTCATGAGATTAAATAAAATAAAGTTCAAAGTGTATATTGCTGACCACTATTTAATTTTAAAAAACACTCTCATTCATAAAAACTCATTCAGTACATTTATATTCCTTTAATACTTGATCCCTCATAAAACAATTATTTCCTTCAATTCCTTATTAAATAAAGGGGGGAATTCTCTGGCCTTCCCGCAATGTGTTTCTCATGATGGGGAGGTAGCATGCTGTTTGCTGGTGGCAGGATCCTTTGATCCCACTGCTCCCAGTGGGATTTCCCATTCTCTACACCCATGCCACCAGGAAACCAGGGGGTGGGGGTGGGCTGTCAGCAGGACCAGAGGATCCTGTGGCGTGAACAGCCGGAGAATTCTGGAAAATACTTGTATTCATAGACCCACATCAAAGATGGCTAATCTCTTTTATAAACGCTTGGATCTGTTAGTCAAACTGTGAACTTACAGGCTCCCTACTATAATAACAATAGATTGTGGAAGCAGCCAATCAGTTCTAATGCTATAATGATAAACATCAGGCGTATATCAGCAGACAGTGCGTAAAATTGCAAGTGAGCCACAGCAAGCTGTGGTTTTTCAAAATTTAAAAGGCTTGGGGATCGAAATTGGATCGACACAGTGGTTAGCACTGCTGCCTCACAGCTCCAGGGACCCGGGTTCAATTCCAGCTTGGGTGACTGTCTGTGTGGAGTTTGCATGTTCTCTTTGTATGTTTCCTCTGGGTGCTCCAGTTTCCTCCCACATTCCCAAAATGTGTGGGTTAGGTTGATTGGCCATACTAATCCGGGCATTAGCGGGATAAATACATGGGGTTGCGGGGATAGGGCTTGGGTGGGATTGTTGTCGGTGCAGACTCAATGGGTCAAATAGCCGCCTTCTGCACTGTAGGATTCTATAATTCTATGAAATGACTTGTTACCTTGACAGTTCCAGTGAGCTGATCTACCTTTTTATGCACATTCATGTCTATACTTACCTCTCCTAAAGGGCACCTTACCTCTCCAAGAAACTCTGGCAGCTTTAGACATTTTTCTCAAATGCCTAAATTCTGAGAGTTATGCTTTGGAAATCCCAGTAATGAAAATTGCAGCTCTTCGAAGGCGGCTGCCCTTTTACATGTGCAGCTCCATCTGTGAACTACAGATATGCAAACTATTTTGGCTAAGACACGGAGCCCTTATGGCTTTATGAAAATTCGGGCCTTTGTGTCCTTAAATATTCAGTGTCCAATCCTCACCATTTTAAAATCACCACTACATCATATTCCCACACAGCTATTTGTACTTGTAAATCAACGCACTTTGTGTATTTACATACATGCATTATAAACCTGCCTTTGTATTCCTCATGTAGAGATGTCGGCGTTGGACTGGGGTAAACACAGTAAGAAGTCTAACAACACCAGGTTAAAGTCCAACAGGTTTATTTGGTAGCAAACACCACTAGCTTTCGGAGCGCTGCCCCTTCGTCAGGTGGAGTGGGAGATCTGCTCACAAACAGGGCATACAGAGACACAAACTCAATTTACAGAATAATGATTGGAATGCGAGTCTTTACAGCTAATCAAGTCTTTAAAGGTACAGACAATGTGAGTGGAGAGAGCATTAAGCACAGGTTAAAGAGATGTGTATTGTCTCCAGACAGGACAGCTAGTGAGATTTTGCAAGTCCAGGCAAATTGTGGCAGTTACAGATAGTGTGACATGAACCCAAGATCCCGGTTGCTGTCCTCGTGTGCGGAACTTGGCTATCAGTTTCTGCTCAGCGACTCTGCGTTGTCGTGTGTTGTGAAGGCCGCCTTGGAGAACGCTTACCCGAAGATCAGAGGCCGAATGCTCGTGACCGCCGAAGTGCTCCCCAACAGGAAGAGAACAGTCTTGCCTGGTGATTGTCGAGCGGTGTTCATTCATCCATTGTCATAGCGTCTGCATAGTTTCCCCAATGTACCATGCCTCGGGACATCCTTTCCTGCAGCGTATCGGGTAGACAGCGTTGGCCAAGTTGCAAGAGTACGTACCCTGTACCTGGTGGACGGTGTTATCACGTGAGATGATGGCATCCGTGTCGATGATCCGGCATGTCTTGCAGAGGTTGTTGTGGCAGGGTTATGTGGTTTCGTGGTCACTGTTCTGTAGGCTGGGTAATTTGCTGTATACAATGGTCTGTTTGAGGTTGTGCGGTTGTTTGAAGGCAAGAAGTGGGGGTGTGGGGATGGCCTTGGCGAGATGTTCGTCTTCATCAATGACATGTTGAAGGCTCCGGAGGAGATGTTGTAGCTTCTCCGCTCCAGGGAAGTACGACATCTCCTCCGGAGCCTTCAACATGTCATTGATGAAGACGAACATCTCGCCAACGCCATCCCCACACCCCCACTTCTTGCCTTCAAACAACCGCACAACCTCAAACAGACCATTGTCCGCAGCAAACTACCCAGCCTTCAGGAGAACAGTGACCACGACACCACACAACCCTGCCACAACAACCTCTGCAAGTCATGCTGGATCATCAACACGGATGCCATCATCTCACATGAGAACACCGTCCACCAGGTACACGGTACATACTCTTGCAACTTGGCCAACGTTGTCTACCTGATACGCTGCAGCAAAGGATGTCCCGAGGCATGGTACATTGGGGAGACCATGCAGACGCTACGACAACAGATGAATGAACACCGCTCGACAATCACCAGGCAAGACTGTTCCCTTTCTGTTGGGGAGCACTTCGGCGGTCACGAGCATTCGGCCTCTGATCTTCGGGTAAGCGTTCTCCAAGGCGGCCTTCACAACACACGACAATGCAGAGTTGCTGAGCAGAAACTGATAGCCAAGTTCTGCACACATGAGGACGGCCTCAACCGGGATCTTGGGTTTATGTCACACTATCTGTAACCCCCACAACTTGCCTGGACTTGCAAAATCTCACTAACTGTCCTGTCTGGAGACAGTACACATCTCTTTAACCTGTGCTTAATGCTCTTTCCACTCACATTGTCTGTACCTTTAAGACTTGATTAGCTGTAAAGATTCGCATTCCAATCATTATTCTGTAAATTGAGTTTGTGTCTCTGTGTGCCCTGTTTGTGAGCAGATCTCCCACTCACCTGACGAAGGGGCAGCGCTCCGAAAGCTAGTGGTGTTTGCTACCAAATAAACCTGTTGGACTTTAACCTGGTGTTGTTGGACTTCTTACTTTGTATTCCTCCCCATTCTTCTTAGCCTTCTCCTATCAATTATAATGCTACTTCCTTCCCCTGGTATCCAAAATTCTCACTCCATTATGCACCTTATACCTCTTTTCTACCATTATATGTTGGGTTCCCTTCTCCCTGCCAATTTAGTTTAAACTCTTCATAACCATACTAGTGAACCTTGTTGTGAGCACGTTGGTCCCAGTCCTATTTTAATAGATGCCTCCTTCCACAGAATTGGTTCCAATGGCCCAAGAATTTGAACCCCACCCCCTGCAACAAGCCTCAAGCCATGCATTCATCCTTCCTTGATTGATCCACTTTGCTATGTTACTGTCAGGAGCTGAATTTGGAAATTACTCCCACTACGTCATAGGGCTATCCACAGTGCACTTGGAATATTACCTCCTCACAGACGTCATGTAGTTAGATCGCCATGTCTTCTCTTTCTGAATTTAAATTGGCTACTAGTTACTAGGTCAGTGCTAAGCAGTAGAAATTGCTGGTTCGCTGACTATGGTGAAACCATTTAAGCTTCAGCTACGTGTTTTAGTGGAAAACACCTTGCACACACAGGTGAATTGCTTCATTGATTATATTTACAAATATCTACCTCCACTCTGTACAAAGCTTAGCAGTCGTCTTCTTTCTTCAAATTCTGGCACAGATTTAATCAGGCACAACACATCTTTGTGTAGCCTCTAGTTTTTGATACAGCAATTGCGAATATGCTTTGACTTCACCACAATGAATTTTGAGAAGGTTGTCTTGTGCAGTGAGCTGTGCCATATCCACTTCTACTTTCCACCTAGAATGTGGCTGGATGCTGTTTGTCCTTGCCATTACATTGGAGCTACTTGTCACTGGTTGGACTTATTTCCTTTTGCTCGCCTGGAGTTGTTATTCCGATTAGTCGGGCTGACCATGATGATTGTTCTGGTTTTCCAGATGCTGAAATCATACTCATTCACCTCTATTGCACACCATTTTACTAGATAATTAATAAGCATTGACCAAGGAAATAAAGCACGCACAACTTTAAAAGAATACTTGCACAGTCTGATTTTTGTCTTCATGTTATCAACAAATGCACAAATAGGTTAAATTACAGATACTTCCACCATGTTCATATGCATGCAGCGATCATGAACCCAACAATGATGTTTTCATTTTTTAATTTTCATGATCAAAAATGCAATTAAATGATTTCTGGATTTTTTTTAACTGTAAGTGCCTTGTCTACCCAACAAGACTGTGCTGGGTTATTATTATACAGTTACACCTCAATCAATTGGCCTGGCATTCTGATTTTGTTTCTACTTTAACAGCATTACAATTCATCTGTTTGGGACATGTAGTAAGTCTTTGGAGGCAGAAGCCCCTTCACCAAAATCCCTTTATTTGCAAACTCTAACAGCAGTACACAGAGTGCTTTCAGGTAGTGGTCTACCTTTGGGGGTGACAGAGGAACTAACACTCCCAGTTAAATACAAGGCAAAGACTCCCTGATTGGCCCATCAATTGGATCCTTAATCAGGGACATCTTTTTCCCCCCCCAAATAAACAAAATCAAATTAATTTAGGGACAGATCCTTAATCAGGGAGTTCATACTCCAACAGGTCAACCTCAATGGCCTGATTGAAGTCAGTACAGGGCAACTGATGACCTGCTGGGACAACTAGCAGCCAGTCAGTCAAAAGGGATTTTATCAGCTTCCCTGCAAATAAATCAATTAAAACACCAGCTCTGATGAAGAGTCACCCTGACTCAAAACATTGGCTCTTTTTTCTTCCCTCCACAGATGCTGCCAAAGCTGCTGAGATTTTCCAGCATTTTCTGTTTGTGTGTGGGGGAGAAAAAAAAGGAAAATGTTTTTCATGTTTGTTACCATATTGATTTTTTAAAACTTGGAGACATTACAGCATGAACATTGCACTTCTTCTCCTATCATTGGTTTCTACACCTGTATCAGATTAGTGGTACAGGGTACATTACTGCACCAACTGGAAACCAAACACTTGACTGTCTATCAATCACCAGTTCATTCCAATGACTTTACACAATTTTGAACATATTTCCTTATTTTAGCAATAGTATTCTAAATCTTCTATCCTCACTATGAGTGATGGGTACTGGAAGGGGTGCAGTTCATTGCATTGCTCCTTTCACAGTCATAGCAAACTAAAAGTTGCCTGATGTTTAGGATTAACAGCACAATCTTGGAAAAAAAACACACGTCTTTTTTCATTAATGCCTTGTTTGGCCTAATTTGTTTCATTACAGTTCTTTCATATGACATTGGACCCTAATCAGGTAAATTTCTGTTCTGTAAAGCAAGCAATGAAATTATAACAAATGCAGCTTTTTATAAGGCTTTTTGACATTGGGAGACCTTTTCTCATGCTCACTTTATTTGAATCCATGTTCCATTAAGGAGATGCTTGCCTTCATATCACATTGCCCAGTAAATGTGAGTGCGCCCTTCTGATGCCATTTTGAGCCATCGGATAAACCTTATTCTTTTAAATGAAGAGAATGTCATTTAAAAAATTATATATTGAAACCTGTTATACATCGCAGTGCATGTGGCGTTGAGAGAGACTATTCATGTTGGGTCTTAAATTGGCTTGACATAGCTTGTGCTGTTACAACAATAATGGAACAGTGTACCATCTTGAAACAATTACCACCCATTTGGCAGGATATCACTGAACGTTTCAAAACGTAACATTCCCATGGGAAAGTGAAACAAGCTGATTACTGTTCCTCCTTGTTAAATTGTCCTTTCTCCATATGATTTTAATTCTGTAAGCTTCAGGGTTCAGATGTTTAGGAAAAAGAAAGTACTTTAGCAATCAGCATACATTGTGCACCAGATAAACAGTACAAGCCTGTTTATGTGACATACTTACAGTACTGTTCATGAAGGACAAATAATAGGGCTGAAGAAGGAGGTCACTGCTTTTGGCCAGTCCTTGTTCTTTGACAATGCGCATGTAAATGCATTATGGTATAGCTCTGGCAGCATTCAAACCATTCATTTGCATTCGGTTCATGGCAACTCCCCAATAAACCCTTTCCATTCCATTAACCAGGCCCTCTACAAATCTTCATTTCACTTCACTTTTAAAATTATATATTGAAACCTGATATATTGACTCCCTTTCCCTTGATTTTGCTTTTCTCCAGTCTTCCCACTAAGAAGTAATTTCCCAAAGAGAATGTCTGAATTTGAATTATACTGACATCGATAAATAATATTTTGACTTTGAGGAAAATCACCCTTTTCTAGAAAGGAATAGAGATTGGGAAAAAATAATTTTTTGATGGAATATCTATGATCAAAAAACTGTTTCAGCAGCAACCTGGCTGAACAAAATGAATGAAGGAAAGGGGAAAGTATCTTAGCAGGTCTCCAGGATATGCAATGCATTTCCCAACATTGGCAATTGTAAATAAAATCTCAACAGTAAGTGAAATAAATGACCAGTTACTCCAACCTTAGTTGTGTTGACTGGGTGAGGAACATTGGCCAGGTAACCCAGAGAATTTCCTGCTTCTTTCTCAATAGTACGATGGAATTTTTAACATCCTCATGAACAACCGGATAGGGCTTTGAAAATGGTGCCTCTGATGATGCAGCAAGTCATCCAGGAGTGTCGACTTAGATTAGGAAGAGCTTAAGTAGTGAGAGAGAAAACAGGCATTTCAGCTACTTAAATTGTGAATCAAAGCTGTATTATAAGCTTTGAATTGGATAAGCATTTCCTTTTGGAAGACAATACAGCAGCGCAGCATTAGTATGCACCAATTTTCCATGACACAGTGGTGATTGGAGAGTAAGTTTCTGTCCTCAGCTGGACCAACAGCAGCTGATGGAGAACAAATGCCATCAAAGGCATGTTGCTCAATGATTTTTTTCACTCAGTTCCAAAAGATGATTCTAGAGCCACCCCATTTTCAAATCTATGTTGAAATGATTAGGCAGTGTTGTGAAAATGTAATTTATCCAAATCAAAGAAGAGTTAAAGAGCAACTGGGAAACAAGGAAATGTCTTAAAGTATCTATATACTTTTCAGATCCAAAAGTTAAAAATGAATTTAATTAGTTAAAATCTCTATCCGGGACATCACAGGTGTGTCGCATTGCCAGGGGATAGGTTGCAGGGAGGAACCTCTTTATTTTGGGTTTATTGATGTGATTTCACATAAACACAGTAAAAAAGAGAGAAAGGTACCAATAGTGGTTATTTGGCAGCAGCTGAGACCAATAGCGAGCGATAATGCAAAGCAAGGGTGTTTTCTAATTTTGGAGTCATTGAGCAAGAAAGCAGTAAAGCCCATGGTTGAGCTGGGATGTGCACAAATCATAAGATGCTTGAGAATTGGAAGATTGTCTGATCAAATCTAATGGAATGACCTCCAAAAAATCTCATACTTCAAATAATAGCAGGAATATTGAGAAGAATTAAAGTGAACTCCCAAGAGCTGCAGTACATCTTGGTTTTATTGTATATTTTGCACTTGAGGATAAAGAAAGTGGAATCACAGCAAATGAGTTGGTTGCAGTCAACAAGGCAGGTTTATTGAGAAGCTGTACACTGTACAAAGGCTTGGACTCAGCTGACTAAGAGCCCGCAAAGCAGCCGATGACATCACAAACTAAACATGTGACTTGACTCAATGTGACAGCGCAACAACACAACATCTACCCAGAAGATGTCTCTACCCCTGGAAGGAGTAACTGTCTCTTTTGCAGAAGGAAGACTAATAGCAGCAAAGGATTCTTCAGAAATCTCACTTTCAGTCGCAGTCATAATATCTTGGGGAATAAATGGTGGTTCATCCTGAGGTAGTTCTGGCACACATGGGGCTGACACATTGATCCATTTAGCTAACAACTGATCTGTATGTCATTTCCACACTAGTTCATGTTCAGTTTGCATTGTATAGGAGATCAGACCACTTTGAACCAATATATTTGCAGGAACCCAGTTTTTGTTGGTGATATAACTGCACACCAAAACTTGTGTTCTCATCGAAACAAGCGTCTTTTGGAATTACTTTCTCTTCTTAAGATTTGCTCCTGCTGATGCTGTTGTTCTATTTCAGACATCTCTGGTAGTAAAAGTGGATCAAAGGTAATTCTCAGCTTTCTCCTCAGTAACAGTAAAACTCAGGAGTAGTCACGTGTGTGGTGTTGTGATAAGTTGCCAAGAAACTGTTTAGACAGTGATTTAACAAAGCTTGGTCCTTAGAGGTTTTCAGTGAATGCTTCAAGGATTGGACAAAGCTTTTGGCTAATCCATTTGTAGATGGGTGGTAAGATGCTGATTTTATTTGTTAGATACCACTCATCGTTAGATAGTTTTCAAACTCCTGAGCCACGAATTGTGATCCATTATCCGTCATGATTTGTTCTGGTTTCACAAATCTGGCAAAATCTCATTAAGCTTTTTGATGGTTTGTTCTACAGCTGTTGACTTTAGGCTATTTGGATTGTGCATCTATGACAACCATGAAAATGTGTCCCTTGTATGGACCTGCAAAGTCAATGTATAGACGTTGCCAAGGCATCTTGGGGAACTCCATTATGAAATGGGAACAATGGCAGTTAATTTCTTACCCGCGCACATGACTGACATCGTCCTGCTTTTTCCTTGATCTGGGCATCAAGTCCTGGTCCCCAGATATCGCTCCTCGTAAGTTCTTTCTTTCAATCTATACCTGGGTGGGCTTCATCTAATTGTTCCAATGCTCTTTGTCACAACTTTGGAGGAAATATTACCCTCATCCCCACAACAGGCATTCGCCCTGTATTGTCAACTGGAGTTTTCTGGAAATAAATGTCTTTAATTTGGGATGCGTTCCCATTATCCTCCTTTTTAATACCATTTCCAGGACCTTCCCTATCACGCGATAATTTCTGGTCTGTCATTGAACCTGAGCTGCAATCACTGCTGAAGAAGATTAGGGCACACGGAGTTGGGGGTAGTGTGTTAAAGTGGATTGGGGACTGGCTATCCGACAGGAAGCAAAGAGTCGGAATAAATGGGTGTTTTTCCGGTTGGAGGAAGGTAACTAGTTGCGTGCCGCAGGGATCGGTACTCGGGCCGCAACTATTTACCATTTATATAGATGATCTGGAGGAGGGGACGGAGTGTAGGGTAACGAAGTTTGCAGACGACACAAAGATAAGTGGAAAAGTGAATCGTGTGGAGGACGGAGAAGATCTGCAGAGAGATTTGGACAGGCTGAGTGAGTGGGCGAGGATATGGCAAATGGAGTATAACGTTGATAAATGCGAGGTTATACACTTTGGAGGAAATAATAACAAATGGGATTACTATCTCAATGGAAACAAATTAAAACATGCTACCGTGCAAAGGGACCTGGGGATCCTTGTGCATGAGACGCAAAAGCCCAGTCTGCAGGTACAACAGGTGATCAAGAAGGCAAATGGGATGTTGGCCTATATCGCGAGGGGGATAGAATATAAAAGCAGGGATGTCTTGATGCACCTGTACAGGGCATTGGTGAGGCCGCAGCTGGAATACTCTGTGCAGTATTGGTTCCCTTATATGAGGAAGGATATATTGGCATTGGAGGGAGTGCAGAGAAGGTTCACCAGGTTGATACCGGAGATGAGGGGTTTGGATTATGAGGAGAGGCTGAGGAGATTGGGTTTGTACTCGTTGGAGTTTAGAAGGATGAGGGGGGATCTTATGGAGACTTATAAGATAATGCGGGGGCTGGATAGGGTGGAGGCGGAGAGATTCTTTCCACTTAGTAAGGAAGTTAAAACTAGAGGACACAGCCTCAAAATAAAGGGGGGTCGGTTTAAGACAGAGTTGAGGAGGAACTTCTTCTCCCAGAGGGTGGTGAATCTCTGGAATTCTCTGCCCACTGAGGTGGTGGAGGCTACCTCGCTGAATATGTTTAAAGCGCGGATGGATGGATTCCTGATCGGTAAGGGAATTAAGGGTTATGGGGATCAGGCGGGTAAGTGGTACTGATCCACGTCAGATCAGCCATGATCTTATTGAATGGCGGGGCAGGCTCGAGAGGCTAGATGGCCTACTCCTGCTCCTATTTCTTATGTTCTTATGTTCTTATTCTATCTGTGAAAGATAGAAGATATTGGAAACACTACTGGGTAGTACTTGACCAGTAGGAAAAGGCAAACTTGACAATGCATTGGCATTGCCATGGCTCTCTGACTGATGGTACTTGATCTCATAGGAATGTGCTGATGGTATTACAATCCATTGTTGCAGTCTGCTCGCTGCAAGCGAGGGGATACCCTAATGCGGTCCAAAAATAGTTGTTAAAGGACAGTGGTCCATCAACAATGTGAAGTGACGACTACAGAGGTCATGGTGATATTTCCTCACGCCAAAAATAATGCTCAGTGCCTCCTCCTCCAGCTGAACATAATTTTATTCAGCATTTGTTAAGATATGCGATGCGAAAGCTATTGATCTTTCTTCCCCTAAAGGTGTGACACCACTGGTCCAATTCCATATGGTGATGCATCACAGGCAAGTTGTGGTGATAACCTTGGGTTGAAATATACCAATATTTCTGACTTCTTCAGTGCTTTGACTGACTTGTATGCTTTTTCACACTCTGGTGTCCATTGCCATGCTTGTTTGGTGCACAACAAAATATGCAATTGTTTGAGCAGGGTTGCTATATTCGAAACAAATTTTCCCAGTCGTTAATTAACCTGAGGAATGATCTTAACTGTGTTACATTCATTGGTTGTAGAGCCCCCATGATGGCCTCTATATTCTTAGGTACCTTGTGTAAACGCTTGCTGTCATTTACATTTAAAAGAAATCACACTTGTCTTTCCTGACACAAAGACCGTGCGTCTGAAGGCATTTCAATGTGGCTTCTAGGTTATGTAAGTGTTCTTGTTCATTTCTACCAGTGATTAAGATGTCATGAAGGGTAACATTGTACCCCCTGCAGACCGCACAGATCTGGTCCTTGGACCGATGGAATGAAGCAGATGCCGATGTTATCCCAAAAGGTAATCTCTTGGAGTAGAATAGGCCTTTATGTTGAGTAGGTATTGAGATTCAGCTGCGTCATTCATTTGCCAATAGGCCTGCGATAGGTCGATTTTGCTGAATTCTGTCCTCCAGTTAGACCAGCAAACAAATCCTTAATCAAGGGAGTAGTTATTGATCCACACAAGACTGGATTGATCGTTGTTTTTAAATCTCTGCAAATGTGTTTAGTCCCATCCTGTTTCCTTGCAAGCACAATACGGGTTGCCCAGTCACTGGTGTTGACGGCTTCTAAGACTCCTGTATCCACAAACCTCATTAATTTATATTCGGCTATTGGACGTATGGCATAGGGTACTGTTCTAGCCTTGGAACTCTGTGGCTGGCTGTCTTGCTTGATCTTGAGTGTCACCTGAACTCCTTTCATGGAACCAAGTGTGTCCTCAGTACACTACTGTATTTGTCTAAGATGCTCTGTAGATCTGTTTGAGAATCAACTAACCTGTTCACAGCATTCCAATGCAACTTTATCTTCTCTCGCCAAGAACGGCCAAAATTAGCTGGAAAACTTACTCGGACAACAAGGAGTGGCAGCTCCGTAGTTTGCCCATTTAACTCTACTTTGACTACGATGTATCCTCTTAGAGGCACTATCTCCTCAGTGTAGGTCCTCAAGATAACATCTGTTGGCTTTAATAGTTGGTGATTTAATTTTCTCCTGTTGGTGATCTCGGGAATTAGGCAGACAGTAGCCCTTGTATTGACCTCCATTCTTATAGGCTGTCCATTTACTTTTGGAACGACCCAGAACTGATGTGATTCTCCTTGAATTTAAAGTATATTTATTTTCAATTCCTCATCAGATTCATGTGCTATGCCTTTATTATCCAGATTATTTTTCTCTTCCACGTTATAAATTCTTTTAGTGGAATTCATTTTATTTTTCCTTTTGGGTGTATCCTGATTTGTTTACTTGAACATTCTTTCCTGGAGAAGCTGGTTTCCTCCAGCAAGCTCATGCTATGTGACCATTTTTTCCACAATTTTTGCAGTGACTTTCTGCACCAGCAATCAACCTGTGAATGGCCTGATTTTGCATAGCAATGACACGCCTGTTGTTGGGTAGACTTCCTATATGTTCATGTTCACATGTTATGGATCCTCGTGCCTGCTCCTTATCAGCAAGCTCCATTGAAGCAGCTATTTCTAATGCTGTTTTAAGACTTTGGTTCAGTTAGCAATCTCGCTGTATAGCCTCATTCCTCAGCCCACAAACCAAATGGTCCTAATTGTATCATCCAGAGAAACACCAAATTCATAATATTCCACAAAATGCTTTAGGGTTACCATAAATGGAACTAGCTTTTCTCCTTCTAGCTGATTCATTTATGGAACCTGAAATGCTCTGGTATAATTAAGGCTTGGGTGAATAATGGACATCCAGTATCTTAGTTAATTAATGCTTGATATATTTTGCTACCGGGTTTCTCAGGCTGACCCAGACTTTGGAGTAATTTGAAAGTTTTGCTGCCAGTGGTACATAACGTAAGAACATAAGAAATAGGTGCAGGAGTAGGCCATCTAGCCCCTCGAGCCTGCCCCGCCATTCAATAAGATCATGGCTGATCTGAAGTGGATCAGTTCCACTTACCCGCCTGATCCCCATAACCCCTAATTCCCTTACCGATCAGGAATCCATCTATCCGAATTCCAGAGATTCACTACCCTCTGAGAGAAGAAGTTCCTCCTCAACTCTGTCCTAAACTGACCCCCCTTTATTTTGAGGCTGTGTCCTCTAGTTAGAAACATAGAAAACTACAGCACAAAACAGGCCCTTCGGCCCCACAAGTTGTGCCGAACATATCCCTACCTTTTAGGCCTACCTATAACCCTCCATCTTATTAAGTCCCATGTACTCTTAAAAGACCCTATTGAGTTTGCCTCCACCACCACTGACGGCAGCCGATTCCACTCGCCCACCACCCTCTGTGTGAAAAACTTCCCCCTAACATTTCCCCTGTACCTTCCCCCCAGCACCTTAAACCTGTGTCCTCTCATAGCAGCCAATTCCACCCTGGGAAAAAGCCTCTGAGAGTCCACCCGATCTATGCCTCTCAACATCTTATATACCTCTATTAGGTCTCCTCTCATCCTACGTCTCTCCAAGGAGAAAAGACCGAGCTCCCTCAGCCTATTCTCGGAAGGCATGCCACTCAATCCAGGCAACATCCTTGTAAATCTCCTCTGCACCCTTTCAATCTTTTCCACATCCTTCCTGTAATGAGGCGACCAGAACTGAGCACAGTACTCCAAGTGGGGTCTGACAAGGGTCTTATATAGCTTCATCATTATCCCCGGACTCCTAAACTTAATCCCTCAATTGATAAAGGCCAGCACACCATACGCCTTCTTAACCACCTCCTCCACCTGCGGGGCCGATTTTAGAGTCCTATCGACCCGGACCCCAAGGTCCTTCTGATCCTCTACCGTACTAAGAGTCTTTCCCTTTATATTGTACTCCTTCATCCCATTCGACCTGCCAAAATGGACTACTACGCATTTATCTGGGTTGAAGTCCATCTGCCACTTCTCTGCCCAGTCTTGCATCCTATCTAAGTCCATCTGTAACTTCTGACATCCCTCCAGACTATCCACAACCCCACCAACCTTCGTGTCATCGGCAAACTTACCAACCCATCCCTCCACTTCCTCATCCAGGTCATTTATGAAAATGACAAACAGCATGGGTCCCAGAACAGATCCCTGGGGCACACCACTGGTGACCGACCTCCAATTAGAAAAGACCCATCTATACCCACTCTCTGCCTCCTTTGGGCAAGCCAGTTCTGGATCCACAGGGCAGCAGCCCCTTGGATCCCATGCCCTCTCACTTTTTCTAGAAGCCTTGCATGGGGGACCTTATCAAACGCCTTGCTCAAATCCATATAAACCACATCTACCGCTTTCCCTTCGTCAATGTGTTTAGTTCTAGCTTCCTTTCTAAGTGGAAAGAATCTCTCCACCTCTACCCTATCCAGCCCTTTCATTATCTTATAGGTCTCTATAAGATCTCCCTTCAGCCTTCTAAATTTCAACGAGTACAAACCCAATCTGCTCAGTCTCTCCTCATAATCAACCCCCCCCATCTCTGGTATCAACCTGGTGAACCTTCTCTGCACTCCCTCCAAGGCCAATATATCCTTCCGCAAATAAGGGGACCAATACTGCACACAGTATTCCAGCTGCGGCCTCACCAATGCCCTGTACAGATGCAGCAAGACATCTCTGCTTTTATATTCTATCCCCCTTGCGATATAGGCCAACGTCCCATTTGCCTTCTTGATCACCTGTTGCACCTGCAGACTGGGTTTTTGCTTCTCATGCACAAGGGCCCCCAGGTCCCTTTGCACAGTAGCATGTTGTAATTTTTTTCCATTTAGATAATCCAATTTGCTATTATTTCCTCCAAAGTGAATAACCTTGCATTTGTCAACGTTATACTCCATCTGCCAGATCCTCGCCCACTCACTCAGCCTATTCAAATCTCTCTGCAGACCTTCTACACCCTCCACACAATTCACTTTTCCACTTATCTTTGTGTTGTCTGCAAACTTTGATGAAAGGCAGGGACTACAATATCCTTGAAACCTTATTTGCCAGTATATAATATCTTTCTACATAAGACTTCCAGTTCTCATAATCTTCTTCAAATGAGCCATTGACGCCAATCATTCCCACCATTTTTACTGAGTTGCTTGGATCTGCGCAGTTATTTTTTTTCCAGGAGCTTCCGTTTATGAAAATGGTCTAGTTTTATTTTTCAATGTGAGCCAATCTAGCAGCTAGCTCTAGATTTCAATGTAGCAGCTGCCTCTAGATTGCCCACTCAAACTATCTGTATCCCTTTGCAGACTTTGTGTCCTCTGCACACTTTGCTCTGCCACTCATCTTGGTGTCATCTGCTAACTTTGACACACTACACTTGGTCCCCAACCCAAAATCATCTATGTAAATTGTAAACCATTGTGGTCCCAACACTGATCCCTGAGGCACACCACTAGTCACTGTTCGCCAACCAGAAAAACACCCATTTACCCCCACTCTTTGCCTACTGTTAGTTAACCAATCCTCTATCCACGCTAATGCACTACCCTTAACACCATGCACCTTTATCTCATGCAGCAGCCATTTGTGTGGCACCTTGTCAAAAGCTTTCTGGAAATCCAGATACACCACATCCACCGATTCCTCGTTGTCCACTGTGCTCATAATGTCCTCAAAGAATTCCAGTGAATTAGTTAAATATGTTTCAATTGACCTAGCTTCATCAACCTTAGGGGAGAGAGTACTAAATTTCCACACATTGTGAAAAGTGCTTCCTGACATCATCCTGAATAGCCTAGCTCTAATTTTAAGCTCTAATTGTCCCTTTGCTTTGGACTCCCCACTAGAGAAAATAATTTCCCTCTATCTACCTTATCAACTTACGTTCAGCATCTTCAACTTCACAAGAGCCTCAAGCGCCTGTAATCAAAGGAATATTATACTAATCAATGCAATCTGACCCATCTGTCCTTTTTAGACGCAGTAACATTTTGGTAATTCATCCTCCACCCACTCCGAGGCCAGTATATTGTTCCTGGGGTACGGTGTCCACACTAAACACAGTCAGCTAATATTAAATGACATGATATCCAACCCTTTGTATTTCAGTCCAATGGAAATTAAAGCTAACTAGCTTTCTAAATTATTTTTTCTCCTAGTCCACTAGCTTTTAATGATTTCTGTATTTGAAGCCCTAAGTCCGATGAGCCAAATGGCCTCCTTGGGCACTGTATGGATTCTATGATTCTGTTCTAGTCTATCTCTCTGCACTACACAGCTCCTAGTTTCTTGCTATTTAGAAATTACTTTGATTTATCTTTGTTAGTGAATGTCCTCACACTTCCCTTGTAGAACTGCATCTGCCACAGTTTTGCTCACACACTTAATCTATCAATGTCACTGCCAGAGTCAGCTCTCATCTATACTATTTACCTAACTTAAGTGTTGTCAGCACACTTTCGTATATGGTTCTGTACTCCTTCATCTATGTCAGTTATAAATGTACTGAGAAACTAAAGCCCCAGTACAGATACCTGGGGTTATCACTAGTCACGTCCTACCAGCTGTAATACATAACTATTATCAATACTCCATGTGCTCTCATTTTGTTAATAGCTCTTTATATGGAACCTTAATGTCTCCTTGAAATCCATGTTAATAACATCCTCAGGCAGGTCTTGTGGCACAGTGGGTAGTGTCTCTGCCTCTAAGCCAGAAGCTCCAGGTTCAAGTTCCACTGTAGGACTTGATGGCCAAAGAAGCTGTGTTTATAACAGTCAAACAGGTGGAGTGTCAACCTGCAAAATCCAATGGCTGGCAGTAACAGCAGGAGAGATTGCTTGATGTGGAGTGGTGTCCCTCAAGCTGTAAGTCCCTGATAACAGACCAGTGACCTGTTCTGGGAATTACTTGCTCTGGAAACCGATGAAAGACTGCCTTGGTGCACCACTAGGTGTGGAAAGAAAATTGGGAGAATATCTTTAGACCCCTCCTTATCCACCCTTCAGTTTCTTCTTCAAAACATTTGACTAGATTTGTTAGGTAGACCTGCCCTCTAATCCTTGCTGTCTCTGTCTGATCACTTTTTATGTTTGTCCAAGTGCTTAGTCATTCTGTCCCTAGTAATATCTTCTAATATCTTCCCCACAACTTACATTAGGTTACTCAGCCGACACTACCCTTGTTTATCTCTCTCACCCTTCTTAAATAATGGAGCAATTTTACATTCAATTTTTCACCAGAGCACCTATAATTTCCTTAGATGCTTCTTTTAATACCTTGGGATAAAAACTATCAGGCCCTGGAGATTTGTCTTTTTCATGTCACATTATTTTCTCCATTGTCATTTTTTAACTCGTATTAAACATAGTAAGTTTTGTTTTTCTTACCTTTCCTCAAATTTCTGGTACTGTATCCTCATCTTCTGTTGTGAAAACTGAGACTGCAGCTGAATTTTAAAATTACATTATTACCTGCATCTGTCTATAAGAGACCCACATTACTCTGAGCCATCCTCTTTCTCTTAATGTACCCTGTAAAATCCCTGATATCTCTCACTAGAATTTTGTCATATTCCCTTCTCCCAGCTCTTCTACTTTCTTTGCATTCCTACTGCTGTTGATATAACTCCCCATCCTTGGGATCTCTGTTGTTCTTTGCTTTTATCTAAGCCCTTTTAATTTTGCGTTTTCTCTTGTTGACCAATAATTACACAAGTAGAGTGCTTTCCCTTATTAGTGAGGGCAGGTCTTGTATTGGACCAAATACTTTTTCAAGCACCTCAAACTGCTCATTTCTAGTTATGTTTATCTATTAGCAGTTCTTCCATTGTCATCAATTTCTGCCACATCCCTTCAAAGGTTGCCACATCTAAATTTAAGAGCCTGGATCATAACTCATCCTTTTTCTTCTCAAACGCAATATTGAATTTATTGCTTCATGGTCTCTATTAGCCGGGTGTTCACTGTTAAAATATTGACTAATTGAAGCTCATTACTCTTCACTAAATCTGGTGAGGCCTGTTCAGGAAGGTATTGTTTTAAAATGCTGCTTTGAAAACACTCAAGAAACCCATGACAATTGGGACTTAGGTTTTTGACCTGATTTTTCATTCTTGAGGGAGTAATGGGAATCAGGAAAATTCCTGACTCAGCTAGCCCGCCTGGTGAGAAAGTGCCCACAAAGGTGAGATTTTCATTGCCAGGGTGCGGGTTGGTGTCAGAGCAGTCAACCCCGGAAAGAGTTTGGAAACAGCCAGCAGGACATGGGGCGGCACGGTGGCACAGTAGTTAGCACTGCTGCCTCACAGTGCCAGGGACCCAGGTTCAATTCCTGGCCTTAGGTCACTGTCTGTGTGGAATTTGTACGTTCTCCCCCTTTCTGCGTGGGTTTCCTCTGAGTGCTCCGATTTCCTCCCACAGTCTGAAAGACGTGCTGTTTAGGTGCATTGGTCATGCTAAATTTTCCCTCATTGTACCCGAACAGGCGTTGGAGTGTGACGACTAGGGGATTTTCACAGTAACTTCATTGCAGTGTTAATGTAAGCCTACTTGTGACTAATAAATAAAACTTTAACTTATAACCTTAAACTTCAGCAGGAGCTGCCTGGTGCCATGGTAGCTGTTTAAAAGACCTGCTTAATGCTAGGGGACTTCATCCCAGTTAAAATAAAAAAGAAATGCCCTCCATTCTTGACCCCTCACACGCCCCACACGCTCCCTGTGCTGCCCACCCACCTCCCATGCCAAGCTATGCCCTTTCACCCAAACCCTAAGGCCCCTCATACTGCCAATGCCAACTATAGCACTTCCATGTCCATTGACCCACTGTACACTTTATAGAACCTGATGGTGACAGTAGGATGTGTTAAAAATTTTTAAAGTATTTAATTCATAGTTCCCAACTATATGAAAAATAATTCCACTTTGGTGAAATAAAAGTGTCAGTTATCCATACCCTTTAAAGTATTAATAACAAAAACTACAAGTCCTTGAAACTATTGAATCTTGTGGAAATAAAAATTGTGAAATTGACTGCAGAGATCAGGGAGACTGGCTGCCAATTATTTATTAGTCACAAGTAAGCTTACATTATTACTGCAATGAAGTTACTGTGAAAATCCCCTAGTCGTCACGCTCCAACGCCTGTTCGGGTACAGTGAGGGAAAATTTAGCATGACCAATGCAACTAAACAGCACGTCTTTCAGACTATGGGAGGAAATCGGAGCACTCAGAGGAAACCCACGCAGAAAGGGGGAGAACGTACAAATTCCACACAGACAGTGACCCAAGGCCAGGAATTGAACCTGGGTCCCTGGCACTGTTTCCCTTGGGGCTCAGGTGTTTCAACAAGAGTAATGGTTGCCTGAGTTCTCAGCCAAGTCACATTATGTTTTTAAATAGTATATAGTGAGTCATTGGGCCTGAGTTTCAACTGATCTTTGCCAGTGGTATGTTGGGCCAAGCCATTTGCATTTTAATAAGGCCCAGTCTCTCCATTCAGCCACAGCCAAAAGTAGACTTGCCTGCATTCCTGGGTTTATAACTGGAGAGATTTCATAAGAGCATGAGAATGAGGAATTAGCAAAGGTGATTCAACCCATTCAGCCCACTCACTTTGTCACCAGTTTGTTTCAGAAGTTGATCTGACATTTTCCATCTATTTCCTACTCAAAACCAATAACTCTGGGGTGCCTTTATTTAGCTTTGTAAGAATCAAAAATATATGCCATTTCTCCCTGGCTACTGTGGATGAATTAATATTAATAGTATAAATCCATAAATGATTGATAGGATGTGATTCTCTGATCCCATGCTCCTGAGTGACGAGCTATACTCACAGGGGCAGCTGGTAGCAGATTGGGAAACAAAATGGCACCCCTGAATTTCTAATCTGGTTCCCATTGCAGGCACAGAATCACTCCAATGTGAAAATACATTTATTCTTTAATATCAGTGTTTTTTCATTGTGTGTGGTTCTCCAGTCCATCTCATTAATTTCCTCAAGTTTTTATAAGCTTGTATTATATCCTCCTACCTTGATCTGCAGTTTACTGCTGATGGATGAGCTTGCCTCAACACATTATTATATTAACTAACCTCTTTCTACATTAATAAGCTTGTCAACTTTTCCACATTCAGCAGGAACCTCACCCAGAGAATTGCAATCTTCAACCTTTCCATCTGAGGACTGTAATTTCTATGTATAGGGACCAGAACAGTATTTCTGGCATGTATCTTGTCATGAGACAGCTAAAGTGGAGCTACAGTGATAGTGGAAGATCACAATTAAAATTAAAGAGCTCAGAGAAAATGCTTGAAATCTAAGTCCGGTTGGTTGTGAAGAGAGAATAATTAGTATAAAAATAGGACTGCGAAAGAAAGAAAATGAAGACTGAGGAAGAATCTATTCATGCAACTTGGCTGCCCCTGTGGCCCATTTAATAAGAGCAGCTGGTAACTAAAATTCACACTAAGATTTGTTCAATATCGACTGTTAACGACTTTGTATTGCCAGAGCATCTGCCTAATTATTTGTCTGCAATGCAGTGATAATATGCACAATTCTGTGTGAGAATGTCTTTAGGACTTTTACACTATTTGAATCTATGGTATGATGAAGTATTTGCTGATTTATGGCTCAGCTTGGCGGTTTCTAACAGTTTTCAACTTGGCATGCACAGATCCAATTGGAATAAGAAGAACTACGGCAGCACTTGCATCTATATAATGCCTTACGACACCTAAGCATCTCAAGATGCTTCACACAAATAGATTTTTTTTAAATTTGCAATAACTTATCTGTAGACTTTGGAGTATCAGTAGTAAAAATTCACAAGCACCAATGAGGTTCTGTATGTTATTATTCAAAATTGAAAATTTCATAGAATCCCTACAGTAAATATTAAAGGAGGCCATTCGGGCCATCGAGTCTGCACCGACTCTCTGACAGAGCATCTTACCCAGCCCCTCTCCCCCACCCTATCTCCATAACTCTGTACATTTACCTCACTAATCTCCCTAACCCACACATCTTGAGACACTAAGGGGTAATTTATCATGGCCAATCCACCTAACCTGCACAGGTTTGGAGTTTAAAGTTCTTTTTAAATGAGCAATATCTTCATAACTACTTCCCATGAAGCTGATTTATATAATGCTGTTGTGTTTTGCATAAAATTACTCATCTGTGTTTTTTAAATGCTAACCGACCTTCCATGGTATGCTCATCAGGGGTTTAAAATCTGGAACATGCTAACCCATCGCTTTAAGCTCACTGTTTAAGTGCTCCTCAGAAGGAATGGTCCTGAGGCCAATTGCGGTGGTCGTTTGAAGTTTCTCTATGTTTGGAGAGAGACCAGGTTTAACTCTGAGCAGGAAATCAATGTTTTTTCTCTTTTTGGATGTTTTTTAAACATTTCAATTACAGTTTTATAATGTTTTTACACAAAATATGATGTCTGGATTATGATGAATGCTATCAAAAACATGTATATAAAATAGATCACATTTGAATGATATCTATCTTCCGTAGGACAATGCCAATAGAATTCTGGTGCAGGTTCGCATGGTTACATAATGTACAGAATGGACAGATGCACAGGTTGATAGAACACGCTAACTCTCATGAATTGATATGACTGCTCATGGGTTCAGTATTTTGCACTAGAGCTACCAGCCAACCTTGTAGAACCTAATTTTGCATAATTTGCTGATGACAACTCAGCAGTTGACCCTCTCAATCCTCCTGGCACTCTACTGCTCAAGTGTTAATAGATGCACTTGTCTGACTTGAATAGTTACGGTCAAGGATTCCAAACAAAATCAACATTTATTTTCTGCTTTCCTTCATATGTTCACCGCGGTTTCAGCTTTTATTTCAAACTTACTGCATTCGGAATGTTTTCTTCTCATAGAACTGAGCTTCTAATATAGTGAGGCTGGCTGCTGCTCTAAAACAGCACTGCTGTTGTGCAATGTCGGTATTTAACATTTGTCAAGTCGTTAGACACAATATATGCGCTAACTACACACTCTGCATTCATAATGATGTTTCTAGCATTCAGCAGGAGAAACAAAATACTAAATCAGGGGCATGACTGACGCTTCCAGTTTCTGTGTGTCAGACAGACCAAGTAATCTATATTTTATGCCTTCTCACCTTCCCATGGGGCTAATTTTTCACAGACCTGGATGTACAGATGAATCAACTGCTGCTTCATCCTGTCAGACAAAATGAAGCAGTCACAAAACTCAGCAATCATTTTCATCTGTCTGGACTTGAAACATCAAGTGCTACCAATCTGCTGTGTATTTTAAATGACCATATGTTTTGAACTGCAACTTTCAGAACTGTTTCTAGTAAATGAAAATATAATAAAACATTAAATCATTCTTGTATGATACCCGCACAAGAAGCTATTATCAGCTTGTAAATAGATTTACTGACAGCTGGGCGTAGTATCAGGGAAATAAATAGGCCCGACTGCTCATCAAGCTTGCTCTGCCATTTTGGTAGCAAAACAGCTCCATCTCTCATTTCTCTGCCATTGCTTCTCCACAAATAGGTTTCTTGCTCCCTTTTAAATACCTCATTAATTCTGTATCAATGATCTTCCAGGACAGAACATTTGATACGCTCATAATTCTTTGAAGAAATTTTTTCCCTCAATCTATTTTTAAATAGGTTGGAAATAATTTTAAGAAATACCCTTCTGTCCTGGATTCCTTCATCGGGACTAAATGTTATACTTTCATGGTCTTGTTTGTTTCCTCCATTAACGTGTGCCTGGATCACTCCATCATTGTAGGGCCTGAAAATGCATGAATTTTGCTTCCCAGTGTAAATGAGGATCTGCTCATGGCCACCCTCAGGTGCTGATCTTGCCAAGGAATCACCAATACTTCGAAGACAATCCAGATGCCTATTGTAAGGGGCCAAATTATCCCCTTAAATATGTCAAGCATCATTCAGAGTTGCCACTTGATGTGTCAGCCCACAAATGCTCAGTGAAGCTGAGTGGCTGGGATATAGTGGATTATATAGGCAGAAGAGGTGAAGTTTCAGGTGAGAAAATCCGAACTTCCCTGCATGAAAACTGGACAGCGTGCATCTTTTAGCCCTGACAGGTGGTAAAGAAGGTATTTGGAATGCTTTCCTTTATTGTGCGAGACATTGGGTCCAAAACCAGGGATGCCATGCTGGAACTGTATAAAACGCTGGTTAGGCCACAGCTAGGGATTTGTAGACAATTCTGGTCACTACATTGCAGGAAGGACATAATTGCAGAGGAGATTTACAAGAATGTTTCCAGGTCTTGAAAATTGCAGCTGTGAGGAAATATTGGGTAGGCCAGGGTTTTCCTTAGAACAGAGTAAGCTGAGGGGTGATTTGATTGAGCTGTAGAAAATTATAAGGGGCCAAGTCAGAGTAGGCAGGAAAGACTTGTCTTACCGAGCGGAGAGGTCAATTACCAGAGGGCACAGATTTAAGGTATTTTGTAGAAGAATTAGAGGGAATATTAAGAATAACCTTTTCACCCAGAGGGTGGTATGTGCCTGGAATTTACTGCCCAGATTGGTGGTTGAGGCTGAAACCCTCAACTCACTTAAAAGATACATGGGATCTGCTGTAACCTACAAGGCATACTGCAGTGGTGATGTTGGGGATGGCATTAAACAGAAGAAGCAGGCGATAAAGGAACATCTTTAATCAGAGAACAGGCCATCCTCGACTGGGTATTGTGTAATGAGAAAGGAATAATTGGCAATCTTTGGGATGAGTGACCACAATATGATAGAATTCTTCATCAAGAGGGAAAGTGACATAGTTGATTCTAAGAGTATGGTTCTGAATCTAAATAAAAGAAACTAGGATGATATGAGGCTATGATGGATTGGGAAATGTCGCTTAAAGGGATGATGGTGGATAGGTAATGACAAACATTCAAAGAACACATGGGGGAACTGCAACAATTGTTCACTCCTGTCTGGCATAAAAGTAAGGTGGCCAAACGATGGGTTACAAGTTAATCAGAGATAGTATTAGATCCAAGGAAAAGGCATACAAATTGGCCAAAATAAACAGTGGACCTAAGGATTGGGAGCAGTTAAGAATTCAGCAAAAGAGGACAGAAGGATTGATTATAGAATCATAGAAACCCTACAGTGCAGAAAGAGGCCATTTGGCCCATCGAGTCTGCACCGACCACAATTCCACCAGGGCCGTAGCCCCATATCCCTACATGTTTACCCACTAATCCCTCTAACCTATGCATCTCAGGACACTAAGGGGCAATTTTAGCATGGCCAATCAACCTAACCCGCACATCTTTGGACTGTGGGTGGAAACCGGAGCACCCGGAGGAAACCCATGCAGACACGAGGAGAATGTGCAGACTCCACACAGACAGTGACCCAAGCCGGGAATCAAACCCAGGTCCCTGGAGCTGTGAAGCAGCAGTGCTAACCACTGTGCTACCTTGCCGCCCTTAAGAAGGGTAAAATAAAGTACAAAAGTAAGCTTGCAGGAAACATAAAAACTGACTGTAAATGTTTCTATAGGTGGGTGAAGAGAAAAAGATTGGTGAAGACAAATGTAGTTCCCTTGAAGTCAGAAACAGGGGAATTTATAATGGGGAACAAAGAAATGACTGACCAACTAAATACATACTTTGGTTTCACCTTCATAAATGAGGACAGAAATAACGTATCAGAAATGTTGGGGAACATAGTGCTCAGTGAGAGGGAGGAACTGAAGGAAATCAGTAGGGAAATGATGTTGGGGAAATTGATGGGATTGAAGGCCAATAAATCCCCAGAGCCTGATAATCTACATCCCAGAGTACTTAAGGAGGTGGCTCTGGAAATAGTGGTCATTTTTCAAGGTTCTATAGACTCTGGAACAATTGGGCCTGAGAGTATGAGGGGTGCAGGGGATGTCGGATCAAGTGGGGTCTGGGCTGTGGGTCGAGGGGAAGTCGGGTCAGATGTGGACAGGGTGTGGGATGGAATTGTGAATTGGAGTGAGCCTTGGGGGTATGCAGTTGGAAGTCGGGAGTATGCAGTTGGAAGCCTTGGGGATGGGGTGGATATATGCAGTCAGGATCGGGTCAGGTTTTGTGGGCGGGGGGGTGTGGGGGTGTGGTTTCATGTTGAGCTTAGGGAGGTGTGAGGAGAGGGTAGTTTGTGGAGTTTTGGAGGGGTGGGGAGCCCCACGGGGTGTTGGGGGTGTAGTTCTGTGGGAGGTTAGGGGGTAGTCTCAGGGTGGTATTGGGGGGCTAGGAGAAGTCCGATATGTTGGGGGGATGGGTAATAGGCAGTGCTGGATTTAGGCATAAGCTAAACAAGCTACAGCTTAGGGCCTCACAATCCGCAGGGGCCTTTCAGAAGGTTTACAATGAAGAGAACGTTTAAGAGCGGATACCAGAAAAGAAAAAGAAAGCACCAGCTTGAAGAGCAATTCAAAAGTTCACAGTTACTTTACTCCAGAAACAGATAAGGATCCACAAACCCAAGGTTATCAACAAAGTCCAAAGCAACCATAGCTTAGTGCCTCTGCTACTGAGACAACAGAGTCTGGAATCTCAGCTGAGGAAAACACTGGAAGTGATGCAAATGTGAGCTTTGCAGAGCCGACATCCACAGTTAAAACAACAAAATTCACGAAACTCAAGGATGGAGGTCAATGGGGTGTCTTAACCAAGGATGAACTCCTCGGTTATCAGTAAATGCATTCATTTGAAAATCATTTGTATTTTTCACTTTAAATACCTTGCTATTAAATAATTAAAAGGCATAATTGTGTTTTCAATTTTTTTGTGGCGACCCAAGGTCCTGTTTTGGTACGCACCTTTGTGAGACCTTTTGGTGTAACTTTTTAACAAGGGGCTTCCAAGCTTTACATAGCTTAGGACCTCACCAAGTCTAAATCCGGCACTGGGGAGGGAGGGGGGTTTAGGGTGGGTCAATGCTATAAGTTACCCAGAACCTGGAAGTGGTTTTAATTCTTCTGTTTCTGGGTACCTATTGATGTAATACAGTCAGGACCATTTGAGGTTTGCATTTAAATCACATTTTCGGATGGTTCCCAGAGCAGAGAATTGTCCATTCGAAGTTTGAACTTCCCAGGCAATTGCTGTGCAATCCTTAGCTGGAAACCTGCAAACTGGGGATTGAGTTTCTTTAGGGTACCTCCCACAAACCCCCCCCTGGAGCTAAGAAGTTTCGGCCCATCTCCTTATGTCACTCAGTGTCATAATTTATTTTATAATGCTCCTGTGAAGCACCTTGGGACACTCTGCTATATAAACACCACATGAAAATCACTTATAGATTTATTAAAGAATAATTGGGGTAGCACAGTGGTTAGCACTGCTGCCTCACAGCGCCAGGGACCTGGGTTCGACTTCCGGCTTGGGTCACTGTGTGGAATTTGCACGTTCTCCCCGTGTCTGCATGGGTTTCCTCCGGGTGCTCCTCCCACAGTCAGAAAGACGTGCTGGTTAGGTGCATTGGCCAAGCTAAATTGCCTCTTAGTGTACCGAGATGCGTAGGTTAGAGGGATTAGTGGGGTAAATATGTGGGGTTATGGGGATAGGGCCTGGGTGGGATTGTTGTCAGTGCGGACTCAATAGGCCGAATGGCCTCCTTCTGCACTGTAGGGATTCTATGATTTCTATGCAATGTTACGCGTTGCCATGAGCAACAGCTGAACTTACAGAATGTTGTTTGCCATACAAGTATGTACATAACATTGCAACCAACCACATACCTCCCTTCTTCATACCCCAAGCAATGGCTATGATTTTACTATTTTCACATTTATACTGTTTCTAATTACACTACTCCTTAGGCATCTGAATTTTATAATTCCTTACCCACTTTCAATGTAGATTCTGATGTCTTATGATCTCGGGTTGTACAAAAAAACAATGTGGGAGCCATGCTATCAAAGAATGATATTGAGTCTCCAGTTTAGATGCATAAAGTGAATCTAAGTCTAAACATGTACCAGCGAGAAGGCTTGGAGTTATACAGAGATGATAGACATTAGAAAAGGCAAAGGCTTTTGAGGTCTCAATTATAAGATGTGTTTAAGTTAAGGATTGTGAGTTTGGGGAGGGGGGCGGGTGGAGAGAGGAGGGGAAAAAATGGTTTGGAGTGGAGAGTATGACCTTCACCACTTCAGGATGATTTTGGCTGACTGGAAAGATTCATAAGGACGTAAGTAGTATCTGGTCCCTCCAGCCTGATTTACCATTCAAAATGATCATGGCTGATCTTTGGCCTCAACTCCACTTTGCTACCCATTCCCCATGTCCTTTATTTCCCTTTGGATCAAAACTCTTTCCCAGCGTTGAATATACTGAATAATGGAGCATTCACAACTTTCTTAAGTAGAGAATTTCAAAGGTTGTGAAGAAATTTCTCCTCATCTGCGTCCCAAATAATCATTCTCTTATCCTGAGGCTGTGCCCCTGTATTCTAGATTTCCCAGTAAGAAGTCTCACAACACCAGGTTAAAGTCCAACAGGTTTATTTGGTAGCAAATACCATAAGCTTTCGGAGCACTGCTCCTTCGTCAGATGGAGTGGAAATGTGCTCTCAAACAGTGCACAGACACAGAAATCAAGTTACAGAATACTAATTAGAATGCGAATCTCTACAGCCAGCCAGGTCTTAAAGGTACAGACAATGTGGGTGGAGGGAGCATTCAACACAGGTTAAAGAGATGTGTATTGTCTCCAGACAGAACAGCTAGTGAGATTCTGCAAGACCAGGGGGAAAGCTGTGGGGGTTACTGATAATGTGACATAAATCCAACATCCCGGTTTAGGCTGTCCTCATGTGTGCGGAACTTGGCTATCAGTTTCTGCTCAGCGACTCTGCGCTGTCGTGTGTCGTGAAGGCCGCCTTGGAGAACGCTTACCTGAAGATCCAAGGCTGAATGCCCGTGACTGCTGAAGTGCTCCCCCACAGGAAGAGAACAGTCTTGCTTGGTGATTGTCGAGCGGTGTTCGTTCATCCGTTGTCGTAGCGTCTGCATGGTTTCCCCAATGTACCATGCCTCGGGACATCCTTTCCTGCAGCGTATCAGGTAGACAACGTTGGCCAAGTTGCAAGAGTATGTACCGTGTACCTGGTAGATGGTGTTCTCACGTGAGATGATGGCATCCGTGTTGATGATCCGGCATGTCTTGCAGAGGTTGCTGTGGCAGGGTTGTGTGGTGTCGTGGTCACTGTTCCCCTGAAGGCTGGGTAGTTTGCTGCGGACAATGGTCTGTTTGAGGTTGCGTGGTTGTTTGAAGGCAAGAAGTGGGGGTGTGGGGATGGCCTTGGCGAGATGTTCGTCTTCATCAATGGCATGTTGAAGGCTCAGGAGGAGATGCCGTAGCTTCTCTGCTCTGGGGAAGTACTGGACGACGAAGGGTACTCTGTCCACCGTGTCCCGTGTTTGTCTTCTGAGGAGGTCGGTGCGGTTTTTCGCTGTGGCGCGTCGGAACTGTTGATCGATGAGTTGAGCGCCATATCCTGTTCTTATGAGGGCATCTTTCAGCGTCTGGAGGTGTCTGTTACAATCCTCCTCATCCGAGCAGATCCTGTGTATACGGAGGGCTTATCCATAGGGGATGGCTTCTTTTACGTGTTTAGGGTGGAAGCTGGAGAAGTGGAGCATCATGAGGTTATCCGTGGGCTTGCGGTACAGTGAGGTGACCGTCCTTAATGGAGATGTGTGTGTCCAAGAATGCAACCGATTCCGGAGAGTAGTCCATGGTGAGTCTGATGGTGGGATGGAACTTGTTGATGTCATCATATAGTTGTTTCAGTGATTGCTCACCATGACTCCAAAGGAAGAAAATGTCATCGATGTATCTAGTGTATAGCATCGGTTGAAGGTCCTGTGCGGTGAAGAAGTCTTGTTCGAACCTGTGCATGAAGATGTTGGCATATTGAGGTGCGAATTTTGTCCCCATGGCTGTTCCGTGTGTCTGGATGAAGAACTGGTTGTTGAAGGTGAAGATATTGTGGTCCAGGATGAAGCGGATGAGTTGTAAAATTGCATCTGGAAACTGGCAGTTGACGGCATTGAGTACTGAGGCTGTTGCAGCAATGCCATCATCATGGGGGATGCTGGTGTAGAGTGCCGAGACATCCATTGTGACGGGGAGTGCTCCTGGTTTAGCTGCTCCATGTGTGTTGAGTTTCTGTAGGAAGTCCGTAGTGTCGCGACAAAAGCTGGGGGTTCTTTGTATAATGGGTTTCAAGATGCCCTCGACATAGCTGGAGAGGTTCTCGCACAGGGTTCCATTTCCTGAAACGATGGGACGGCCGGGTGTGTTTGCCTTGTGTATTTTTGGGAGGCAGTAGAGATCTCCAACGCGTGGAGTACGTGGGATGAGAGCACGGAGGGTGTTTTGAAGGTCCGGACCAAAGGTTTTGATCAGAGTGTTGAGTTGACGGGTGTGTTCTTTGGTCGGATCTGTGGGTAACTGTCTGTAGTGTTCCTCGTTGTTCAGTTGTCGGTACACTTCTTTGCAGTAATCCGTTCTGTTCAGTATGACGATGGCCCCTCCTTTGTCTGCTGGTTTGATGACAATGTTGCGGTTGGTCTTGAGAGTGTGGATGGCGTTGCGTTGTGCTTGGGTGATGTTCGGTGCTGTCTTGTGAGTGCAGCTGATGAATTTGGTGTTGACGCACCTCCTGATGGCTTGGGCGTACATGTCAAGTCGAGGGCAGCGGCCTTCCGGAGGAGTCCAATTCGACTCTTTCCTCTTCGGTTGCACTGCGGATCTCTCTGTCTGCTGTTCCGGTTCATTAGCTGTCTCATTGTGTTCGCTGTTGGCCTCTTGGGGTTTGTGGAAGAACTCCCGCAGCCTCATTCGCCTGATGAATTCCTCTGTGTCCGCTGCGAGACTGATGGGGTCTATTTTGGTAGTGGGGCAAAAGTTGAGCCCTCGGCTGAGAACTTCGATTTCATCTGGCTGAAGTGTGTCGTCCGATAAGTTGACAATGGACTTTCCTGCAGTGGTACTGTTTTCTACTGTGGTACCGAGGGAGGCTTGGTTGCTGCTGGTGGTGATGCCGAGTTCTAGATTTCCAGTTCTAGTTCTAGATTTCCAGTTCTAGTTCTAGATTCTAGATTTCCCAGCCAGGGGAAACGACCTCTCAGTATCTACCCTGTCAAACCCCCTCAGAATCCTGCAAGTTTCGATGAGGTCGCCTCTCATTCTTCTCAACTTCAGGGAGTACAAATGTATCTTATTCAGCCTTATATCATACCTTATAGGACACACATCTCATCCCAGGAATCACTCTTGAAATGATAAGATTTGAATGCTTGAGACATATCTGGTTGTGGACAGCTAGGTCGATCACTTGGCATATGATATCAAGTCCAAGAGGCAACTAAATGGGCAACAAAGCCATGCTACACCAATATTCTAACTTTTTTCTTTACTGAAGAGACTGCAATGTTTGGACTAAGAAAACTATTTTCAGAATAACCACTTGTGATAAGATGTGCTAATATTCATGTCTACTTTTTTGTGCTAAAATAGGCAGAAAAAATAAAATATACTCCCATGAAGAAATTTAGGTAAAGTACAGATTTGATTGCTTTGCCGTTATCTTTCAGACATTGCTATTGTTCAACTTGTCCACCCAGCATTCTTCTCCAGTCTGTATTAAAATTAAATAGTCTAGCCTGATTGGTGTTGTGTTTTTTTCATTAAACTAGAAGGAACTCATGATCATTCGAGAAGAAAAACTGAGCTGAGTTTGCAATGTTTTGCTCCCTTTTGCTTTACTAATGAGAGCCTCAGTGGCATTTATTTTAAAAGGGCAATTATCAAAAGCCTGACCTGACAAAGGACTTCATTTATCTGTTTCATTTTGTGGAGGGAGCTAGTGTGAAGGTTTTAATTAAAGCCATAAAATGCAGCAACATTCAGTCAGTAAAATAATAAGCCACTCATAAACATTCAAAAGCATTACATCCTTAGACTGCAGAGATTTACCGTGCAAAAGGAGAGCATTCAGCCCATCTTATTAATACTGGCTCCATGAAAGGAATTCAGAACTAATACAACTCTCCCCAATTACTCTCTTTCTGTGCATCAAATATTTATCTACTTTTGCAATAAAATGTGAAATAAAACCTGTCTCAATCGCACCTGCTGGCAAACCCACTATTCGCTTGGTAAATAACATCTGATAATGTCTCTTCTCTTAACCTCTTTCCCATTGAGAATTTTAAATCATTGACCCCCTTGTCACTGATGTTCCAGAGAAAATAGCCTCTTCTCTATCCTCTGGATCAAAACCATTCTCTTTTCCAAATCTTTTAAACCTCATTTTATCCTTCTTTGTTCCAGTGCACATAATGCCAGTATATCAAGTCTCTCCTCGTAACTATAGATTCCAGTATCACCATCTCCTTGCTGAATCTATATTGAACTTGAGTATTGCTGAAAAAATACATTTTGTCAAAGCTTTTCATCTTCCACTCATCAGGACAATTGCAGGAATACCAATGTCAGGGGAAACAACAACTTCATGCTGAATGAGGAGACATTCTCAAGTATAAAGTTGTTGTTTCCCCTGACAGTATTCTTGTGTTTGTCCTGATAGTGCAAGACAGAAAGCTTCAACAAAATGCCTTTGAATCTATATTGCAGATTTTCTGTGACTTTAATGTTCTTTCTATGATTTTAAGAAAAACCCCAAACTGCAAATAGCACTCTATCTGTGGCTAACCAGTGATTTCTACAAAATAATCTCTATGCTCCTCAATATGAAAGCAAAAAAAAAAACTGGGCTTTTTGGTTCATAGAAGGATTCATATATAGCAAAAGAATAGTTAAAGCAGAACATCTGACCCTAGTTTGCCCATAATGAGCAGTTCTAAATAATAAAACATGTTGCAAGAGATAGTGAGTGTACAGTTCTCTCCCTGTATGGTGTCTTTGATCAGGCGCATTTCAGTAAATCATGCTTCCCATTCCTCAATATTGTTCCCTTTAAGAAGGGTTTTAATGAATAAACTCCAGTTTTCATATGCCCTCCAGCAAGGTACACCAATTAGATCGAGACACTAAGATTGATACCATTGTCTGCTTCAGTGGGTACATATATGACAGGAAACTCTCATTTAAATACCTTTCCCGTGCATTGGCATAACAGTGGTCAACTCAGCATGCAATTCTATGCCAGCAGCACCTCCAGCTCTCTGAAGCAGCTTCGTTATAGTCACTGAGTACAGCTGATGGTCGACTTTCGCAATACGATGGTATTTCATGTGTGTGTGGCAGGAATTGCGCAGTAAGGGGGATTTTGTCAAGGATATCGTTGTTGAGATGTTGTGGAATTTTTTTTTGTATCAGCTGCATAAGACTCTCCTGAATGATTGATTGAGAATATGGAATAAATTGTGGCAAAGAAAAGCTGCCTCAAAAAACCCAGCGTCACGCTGGCCACCAGAGCGTTTCCCAATTCACCAAGGTGGGCACCAGCGGAAGATCCCATGGAAAATTCACACCAGCATAAACCAATTTTTGGGCCTCCCGACCCTCGAAGTTTTTACGCACTTAGCTCTTGAATTTTGAATGGATTTTACTGTGGGCCTAGTTTTTGTCTATATTGCTGCATCGTGAAGGTTACCATAGAGCAGAAACTGAACTGGACCAGCCAGATAAAGACTCTGGCTACAAGAGCAGGTGAGAAGCTGGGAATTCTGGGGAGATCACCTTTTGACTCCCCAAAGTCTGTCCACCATCTACAAAGGCACAAATCAGGAGTGTGGTGGAATACTCCCCACTTGCCTGGATGAGTGCAGCTCCAACAACACTAAAGAAACCTGACACCATCCAGGACAAAGCAGCCCACTTGATTGGCCCCTCATTCACCATTGTTGTAAATTTGAGAATTGAAGCTAGGAAGCACTGAGGGTTAAAAATGTCGGAGTTTTATTTACAGGGTGGTGTTCACTAAATGGCGTCTTCTCTCCGTCAGTTCCCCCAGCGAATGACTTGTGATGTCACTTCTGGTGAGTACATGAGTATATTAATACACAGTGCCTAGTGCCGCTACCAAGAATCAATACTAAAACATAACCACCATAAACAATCACCCCATCTGTCACCGACACACTGGCAGCAGTGTGTACCATCTACAAGATGCACTGCAGCAACTTACCATGGCTCCTTTGACAGCACTTTTCAGATCTAAGAACTCTTATCACCTAGAAGGGCAAAGGTAACAGATGGAACAACACCTGCAAATTCCCCTCCAAATCACTCCTGATGCTGACTTAGAATTATGGTGCTGTTTCTGTAACTGAGTCAAAATCCTGGAACTCTCCTAACAACACTGCATCTGCACCACATGGACTGCAGCAGTTCAAGAAGGCAGCTCACACCACCACCTTTAAAACATCATCTTCCTCCTTTTAGGCATGTGATTAAACAGCTGGGTAAAACTAGATGGAGACGACTGATCCAGATAACAACCAAAGTAAAGGAAAAAAGGGGGAATATCTCTACAGTGCCCAAAACCAGGGAGGGGGGGTGGTGGTGGTAGCAATATGGAATTGACCTGGACTTATTGCTTCTGTTGCTGGCAGCAGACTAACTTTGTGGTGCCTGTTAATGAACATAATTGTGTGTAGTGTCATCCTGTCTTTTTTGCCTTCTGCCTTCATGAATCACATTGGGGCTGTTATTCTAAATTAAAGGCAAGTTTTTGTTTTATTGGCTGAATAAACCCGAGTCTGAACACAGTAAATTGAGAGCTGTATTTTTTGTGCCAGGGAATGCAGGCCTACAACAGCAATAGGAGTCCAGAATGGCAATTTGGATAAGGGTAAAGCATACAGAATTGAGACATCGTGTGCAGTTTTGATGTGGCTGCATTTTGTTGAACTAGATGTGTTCAGGGCCATGCTGACTGTTATTCCTCAATGCGCAGAAAGGGTAAAATTGCTTTGCTAACTGGTTTCTGAGGTAATGGGACAATACTTTTCTATTCAGTCACTGTTCACAGATAAATGCTGCTGTCAACACCCTTAGCTTCCAGTGTAGCTTTCACTGTAACCTCCTTGGTTGTTGCAAAACATTTGCTGCACGTTGGCTTGGTAAGCAGCTCCGTGTTGAGTTATTGGCCACACGTAGAGTTCTTAATGAGTTGTTTCTTTCCTTGAATGCTCTGTTAATTTTTTTTCGGTAAAATGGTAAACTACAGGAACAAAGCACTGTGGGGAACAGGAAAGAAAAGCAGGCAGGGGAGAAGCTCCGAATCATCAGGGGCATGATGTGCAAGATCTAGAAAGAAGACATTTTATGTATCTTGTATATCAATAAGCTTCCAGTTGTAGTGGGTGGGGAGATTTTTTTTAACATTGCAAGAAACACTGCTGTAATAGAATGGAAGATACTGCTGTATAACCTGCTCAACTGATTATCATCCTTGATATTTAAAAGTGGTCTTTGTGACTGAAATGGTTGTTCTTTACTCAGGGTCTTTAATCTTGCAGTGGCAAATGAAAGTCACTCAAAATAAATACTCTGGAGGTGTTGAAGGGACAATGGCTTCAAGAAGCCACAGTGGGGATCAAAGGATATGAGGGGAAGGCGGAATCAGGCGATTGAGTCGGATGATCAGCCATGATCATAATGAATGGCAGCGCAGACTCAAAGGGCCGAATGGCTTCCTCCTGCTCTTATTTTCTATATTTCTATGTCTATTTTAAGAACATTTTTTTTCTTCATGATATTACATGCAAGTGATGCTTTTCAATTAGATTTGTTATTGAATTTTTATAAGCACCTTTTTTCATAAAGGTGACCTTTAAAAAAGAAATGTGTGGAGCGTCGAAGGGCAGCATTGTGTGAAATGAGGAAAAGCATTAGCTCAGATTTTGCTGTGATAAAGATGGTGAAACTGTCATTGTGCACCACCAATACTCCCATGAAACTGACAACAGTTTCAGGAGTCCAGCCATGTATAAGATAACTTGGAATCTAGAAGTTGCTGTCAGTGAGCCTCCATTGGGTGCTCTGAAGGGGTTCCCACAGACTTCAGTTTGACAAAACTCCTACTTCAAAATTATTAATCTTACCATAAAACCCTGGAGAAAGTCATACTTTGTTGATTGGCTGCTTACCTCCTGGCTGATGTCACTGTTGCTGAATAGCAAGACATCCCTTTGAACGGGGTGCCAGATTTAACTTTGTCCGGAAAGGAGGAAGCCACGTCACAAAGATCGCCCAACCTTTGGATAACTTTCTTCAAGGTCAGCAGTGAGTTGTCCTTCTTCCCCCGCCATGTCCTTTGATCCCCATTGTGGCTTCTTGAAGCCATTGTCCCTTAACTGCACAATCTAGGTCAGTAATTGTAGCTAAACAATGCACATAGTGAAGCTTCATACCAAGATCGCCTTAAATATTCACTTAACATCATGGTTAGTTTCTATTTGTTACTAACAGAAAACAAACTTTATAACAAAAATGGTGCTGTTGTGCCCTCAAGATTTCTTTATCTTGACTTGTACATTTTGCTTTTTAGAAACATTAATTAAGGGACTGACTGATACATACCCCAAGGACATGGGGCCAAATCCACCCTAAACTATTGGGATGAAAATGTCCTTGACCGCCTCATTATATGAGCTCTATATGAAAGCGCTGGGTGTTCTCAATTTAGTTGTCAGTGGGTGGGTATGTGTCTGCAATTCGAGACTCTGGCTAATTTCTCATAAACCTGGCAGTTTCCCTTGGTGACCATGGTGTGGAATCGTGAGAAATCAGAAATTGTCACACTGCTGAACTGAGGAGTGTTCATCTGAGGTTGGGCACAGTTGGTGCAATATTCAGAATAGAATATCTCAGCTCTGATTTATAGCAAGATACCTTGCACACCTCAAGCATTTATTGGAAAATTGCACGTGAGTTTCCATCATCGGTGTGTATGTGTGCTGCTTGTGATTTCCTTTCCCAAACGTGAGGACTCTGAAAATAAACCTTTTCCTCTGTAGGTTGTGGATGGATATGGATGAATGAGATTCCTTCTTTAGTGTAGAACAAATATGTTAGTATGTTGCATATTATTTTAAAATAAATATTTAACAATATTTAAAGTTAAGATTCACAAAATACGACTGTGTCCCAGAGCAGGATGTGATGGGAAGAAACATGATGAAGAAAGGTGTGAAAGCTTAAACAAATCTGCATAAATAATGTGAAGTCTTCACAGTTACATCATTGCTAATTTCACAGTGAGCAACAAAATGAAATCAAGCATATATGCATTAATAGGGGGCATGACTTGTCATTAAAATGGCACATCTGACATTTGTTGCTATTTGTTGAGATAGGCTTTTATGACAAAATATGGGTGTGTTGTGTATGAAAAGCATATATAGTTCAGATAGTTTTCCCATAGTAAAGGGTACATGCATAACTATGTACAGAGAAGGAGAGGCTTCAGGCCTCGGGTGAGACTGCAGGTTATCTCTGTTTATAGTTCTTGGACAAAACAGTTATGTATTGCTGTTTAAGTTTGAGTAAGAATATAGTCCGATATGCAGGAATAAAGTGTACAGATTTCAGATTAGAGAAAACGCAAAGGGAAATCTTTCATTCTGTTTGCTTAAAAAAAAAATGTAAGAAAGAAACTTGAAAATGGCCCATTATAGGGCGGAATGGTGGCACAGTGGTTCGCACTGCTGCTTCACAGCGCCAGGGACTCTGGTTCAATTCTGGCCTCGGGTCACTGTCTATGTGGAGTTTGGACATTCTCCCTGTGTCTGTATGGGTTTCCTCTCTGGTTTCCTCTCACAGTCCAAAGATGTGCCGGTTAGGTGGATTGGCCATGCTAAATTGCCCCTTAGGGGATTAACAGTGTAAATATGCGGGGTTACAGGGATATGGCCGGGGTGGGATTGTTGTCGGTGCAGGCTCGATGGGCTTAATGGCCTCCTTCTGCACTGTAGGGTTTCTATGATTCTACGATTAATACTGACTGTACTTATTCTGTTGTGCCTTGACCCACTCAGTATATGATTGCTACCTACGCTCATCTGTGTGCAAGGTGACTGTTCTCTCCATCAACTGTGCTTGTGATACAATATTTAGTTGGGCCCAGTGTTGGGCCGCAGCATTACCAAGTCAACTTGCACATGGAGTGCAGTGAGTGGGAGCCAAACATGGACAGGACTTTCCATGCAGGCTTCTGAACAGTGCTGTCCAACAGGGGCCAGAAGCCCAAGCAGTGTGGAAGCAATCGGTCAATGTGATTTTCCCTGAAGCGGTCAATTCATATCAGGGCGGCCTCTCAAAACTGGAGGTCCTGTTAATGGCAAGAGAACAGCTTTGCCATCCAGTTAAAAACAGAGGGTGGGCTCTTGAAGCGGGCTCTTTAAACTTTAAATTAAAAATGGGTTACCACAATGGGGTGGAAGAGGAACCCCTTCCAGTGAGTGGCAAATGGTTGCAGCTGCTGTCCCTAAGAAGGGCCATGCACGTAGTCTTAGCCATTCAGTCTAACACCAGGAGGCTGCCTCCGTGCAGTTGAACTGTTCCTTGCCACCTCCGAGAACTCGACCAAGTTCAGATTAGCTCCTAGCTGATCTAATCAGCATACACTGCGTTTCACATTCCAGGCCTACCAAAATCCCACTTCAGTGAAGACAGCTGATGATTTAACTGGCCAGCTGCCTCTGTAACCCTCGTGAAAATAGGAAGTGCTGTGATTGGGGACAGGACTTAGGGTTTCTGGGCTCACCCACCATTTTGCCAAAGTGGAATCTCTCTGTCGTGGCAAAACTCTGGGTCAGTGGTTTTCAATGAATAGGGTGATATGTGAAACAAACTTCCAACAAAAACAATTGGGACTGAGAAAGGTAAATCATTTTTAAAAGTACCTGGTGATAGTAAAGATAGTTTTATAATGAAATATTCACAAGATAGGAGAATGTTATGGGGAAAGGTGGTGACGATACGCTGGGTCTCAGCAAAGCTGTTCTCTAACCAATCAGTGAGCAGTTTGAGAGAGCAGTTCAGAGACGATTCCTCCTTTAAGGAATTGCCTTATCTACATTTGGAAATTGGTCATCACAGTACAGGTGAGATGAGAACTCACTAACTATGGAGTTATTGGTGTCGTTGCTCAAATCTCCATTGGACAGTACAGCACAACAAAGACACTTGCTTGATTTAAACTTAGTGCAATGCTCGCCAAGGCCATTTTCTTCTGGAACTGGAGGGGGGGGCAGGAGCACTCTAGACGCTAAGCTGAGTTTCAGCTGTGGCTCAGTTGGTGGCGCTCTTACCTCTGACTCACAAGGCTCCACTTCAAACCCCACTCTAGGGTCTGAGTATCAAAAATAATGCTGATGCTCCAGCGCAGTGCTGAGGGAATGCTGCACTGTCTTTCCGGTGACATGTTAAACTGGGGCTCCATCTTTCTACTTGGGTGGATGTAAAATATCCCATGGCTTTGTCCTGGCCACTTTATCCCTCAATCTACATCTTAAAAACAGATTATCTGATCATTTTCACGTTGCTGTTTGTAGGAGTCCCTTTTGTGCATGTTGGCTGCTGTGTTTCCTACATAACAACAGTGACTACGCTTCAAAAGTACTTCACTGGCTGTAAAGTGCTCTGAGACATCTGTGATTGTGAAAGGTGCTGTATAAATGCAAGTCTTTTATTCTTTTAATGTTGAACTATGAATTATATCGTCATGTCCAACTTTTATGTCTCAATGCGGCTTTTAGCTGACAGGCTGTGACCTCGGGCTTTGTTCCAGATTAGCACAGTGAATGTGACACAAAGAAGGTACATAGCACATCGAGGAAATCGTAGCCTGTTGCACGTTCGTTCATGTTTGGAATGGATGATTAAAATGAGGGCAACAATGTGTAAAAACCCACTTCTAATCCCACATTTTAATGTACCACATCATCCTGAGAGTGAATGTATCGTATCTTGCAAAGATGGGCGACCACCAAGTAGACTAACAAATGAACAGCAAAGTACAGAGATATATAAAGGTTATCATACTCCACGACTCTGGATTCCTAACTGGCAGGGAAAACCCGTGCTCAGCTCCAGGATTCATGTGCTCTGGGCTGGTTGGCCAAATGGGTCACATGACCCTCCAAGACCTTGCCCCTTAAAAGGTCATGCTTACCACATCCCTCTCCTCTCAAGTTCCCGATTAACACATTTCAATAACTATTTACAATATTATACAACAATTAGATATGTGGGTGGCATGGTGGCACAGTGGTTAGCACTGCTGCCTCACAGCTCCGGGGACCCTGGGTTCAATTCTGGTCTTGGGTGACTGTCTGTCAGGAGTTTGCACATTCTCCCCGTGTCAGCGTGGGTTTCCTCCTGGTGCTCCAGTTTCCTCCCACAGTCCAAAGAAGTGAAGATTAGGTAGATTAGCTATAGTACATGTGTGAGGTTACAAGGATAGGGCGGGGGAGAGGGCCTAGGTAAGATAATGTTACAGTCAGTGCAGACTTGATGGGCCAAATGGCCTCTTCTGCACTGTAGGGATTCGATGATTCTATGATATAAAACACAGTCCTTTATAAGGTAAATCGGTCTGGGGACTTCCTGATCCTTTGGGGCCATTGCAGGCACTAGCACGTGCTCTGGCAGTAGAGGTAACTTTGGTTTGAATCTCAATGGGTGAACTCTTGACTTGTGAAGATGCATCAGTGCAGATAACTTCTCCAATTCCCACTGGAACATTACTTGGCTCTTCCTCGGGGTAGCTTGTTGCTGCATTATTTTCGTTGGAGCAATATAACTGACAGACACAGTAGGGGCTGCCCCCGTGGTTCCGTGTGCGATTCTCTCCTTTTCAAATAGTCCAGTTGCTTTTTTATCCTTTTTTCTTGGACAACTATTTTATACAACACTGGGCCTGTTCTGGCCACGACAGTTTCAAGGATTCATTTTGACCTACACCATAATTTTTTTATATATACCAAGTTGTCCACCTCAAATGGTCTCCATTTTTGTCAAGTCATGATGCTTCTTTTGTTTTCTGTTTTATTTCTCCCCCTCCACGCCAAATTCAGAAATATGAGATCCAACCTTGTTCTAATACGCCTGCACATTAGTAGCTTGGCAGGTGTAACACCTGTGGTGACATGGGGTGTTGTTCTGTAGACGATCAGGAAACTGGTCAGTTTGGTTTGTAGAGGGGCTGATGAATGTTTCTTCATGGTGGATTTGATTTTTTAAGTTCAAGTTGAAGCTGTCAGCCAACCTGTTTGAATCAGCGTGATAGGATGCAGTTCGAATATGTTGAATGCTGTTGGTTCATGAAATGCTGGAACTCTTCACCAGTGAAAGCAGTCTCATTATTCAATACTAGCACCTCGGGCAACATCCGGGTGGCAAATGCCTGCTGCAATTTCTCACATGTTGCTGATGAGATTGTGGACTTCATTTTGCATATGTCCAACCATTTGGAGTGCGCATCTACTATAAGCAGGAACATGGTGCCCATGAATGGGCTTGCAAAATCGGCGTGTAATTACACCCATGGTTGATCTGGCCACACCTGAGGGTGCAAAAGGTCCACAGATGGCAATTTTTGCTGCATTTGACATTGGTCACATTGTTTGACCAGATACTCATAGGCTGCTGGTAATAGCGCCCAGTGTTGGATCCTCACTGAAGTTCTTGGAGGAATGGCTTTACCCTCAAATGGACCCAATAGGGGCTTGGGGTCAGTAACTACTACGAAATGCCATCCATAAACGTAGTGATAGAATGTCTTCACTCTGAAGATGATAGCTGGTTCCTCTTTGTTGATTTGAGAGTAAGCTTTTTCAGTATCAGAGTCTTCGAGGTGTAGGCAATAGGCCTTTCTGCACCATCTTCCATCTTATGTGATAAAACTACTCACTGACTCCATAAGGAGACATGTAGTAGGTAATCAAAGTGATCAAAATGAACTAAAACTGGATAACTACAATGTCAGTTGAACCTGTTCTAAGGCTTCTTTCTGATGTTCTTTCCAATACCACTTGTGACACATCTTGAGCAGTATAGCACTGTAGGAAGATTAGGAATAGATTTTCTGGGGGCTGGTGCTTCCTTAATTGCTTTTATCTTCCCCTTCATATGATGCAGCCCTTTTGCATCCACTTTGAACCCTAAGTCTTTATGAGCCTGGACTTTATGAGCCTGGAATGTACATTTCTTTCTTTATAACCTCACTCTGGCTGCCTTAAAACTCTTTAAAACTTCTTTGAGGAGCTGTCAGATGCTCCTGTGGCGGCACGGTAGCACAATGGTTAGCACTGTTGCTTCACAGCTCCAGGGACCTGGGTTCGATTCCCGGCTTGGGTCATTGTCTGTGTGGAGTTTGCACATTCTCCTCGTGTCTGCGTGGGATTCCTCTGGGTGCTCTGGTTTCCTCCCACAGTTCAAAGATGTGCGGGTTAGGTTGATTGGCCATGCTAAAAAATTGCCCCTTAGTGTCCTGAGATGCTTAGGTTAGAGAGATTAGCGGGTAAATATGTAGGGATGTGGGGGTAGGGCCTGGGTGGGATTGTGGTCGGTGCAGACTCGATGGGCCCAATGGCCTCCTTCTGCACTGTAGGGTTTCTATGATTCTATGTGATCAGTAATCACCTCGAGAGACAAATAACTTTTGGTAGGTCCTGTCGTAAGCTTTCCATCGTGTGCTGGAAAATTGCACACGCCAATGAGACTTCAAAGTGTAGCCAAGTATACTATAACCCTTTGTGGGTATTTATTGTAATAAATTCTCCAGATGCCTCATTTTAACTCTAATTGTTGATATGCGTAGCTCATATCAAGCTTAGTATAAATTAAGCCTCCTGCTAATTTAGCATGCAAATTTTCATTCCTTGGTATTGATCCAATTTTGCTGCTTGATTCACAGTTAATTTGTAGTCCCCACATAATGTTTCTATCTGACTTATCCACTGGCACAATGGAAGTTGCCCACTCTGAAAACTGCACAGGTTTGATGATGTCCAATTCTTCCAACCGCTTGAGTTTAACCTCAGCCTTCTCATGTAAAGCATAGCGTACAGGGCAGGTTCTGTAAAGCCTCGGCGTGGCCTCTGGATCCACGGAAACTTTTGCTGTTAGTCCTGTATCTTGTCTAACTCATCTTGGAACACCACCTGGTATTTTTTTTAAACTTCATGGAAGTTTTCATCATTGATTTTGGAGTTATCAAGCCAAATTAGTCTAATTTGATGAAGCTAATCTTAGACCATCAAATTTGGCCCTTGGCTCCCTATTACTATTGGAGGCTGACTGCCACCTGTAGCTTTTGAGGGTTGTTGTTGTTTCCAGGATCCTTAACACTTCCCCCATATATGTTGTTATCCTGGCCGTTGTGCTTCTTAATTTTAGGGGCTGAACCTCTCTTTCTTAAATAATGAAACGTTTGTTCTCTGTACAACTGTAGAGGAGGCACACGTGTCCACTGCCATTGTGAGTGGCTGTCTGTTTACCATCAATGTTTAACCTGCATATTTCTGAATCGTTTTCAGGGTTTTTTGCAACACTGTACTGGAGCTGGATTTTTTTTGCTGGCTCCCGGTAGGCTCTGCTTCGTCTTGCAATTACTCCTAATATGCCCTCTACTATTGCAAGCATAGCATGTTGCTTCCCTGAATTTACATGCCTCCTGGGGGTGATCTCATCCAGACAAGTAGCATTCTTCATAACTCCTGGTCTGTGTACCAAATTCCCTATACCTTTGCACTCTCTTTTGCTCCCATCCTCTTTGCTTATTATTCTGCACCCTCCTCCCTGGTGCCTCAACTACCAGCGGCATCCCGACACACTTGGTGCACCTCCATTCCCTCCCCCCCCCCCCTTTAGGCATTTTCTGTTGCCTGTAGGACCTCTAATGCCTTCTTTAAAGTAACCTCTGCTACTATTAATAATTTAGAACATAGAACATAGAACATTACAGCACAGAACAGGCCCTTCGGCCCACGATGTTGTGCCGACCTTCATCTGAAACCAAGATCAAGCTATCCCACTCCCTACCATCCTGGTGTGCTCCATGTGCCTATCCAATAACCGCTTAAATGTTCCTAAAGTGTCTGACTCCACTATCACTGCAGGCAGTCCATTCCACACCCCAACCACTCTCTGCGTGAAGAACCTACCTCTGATATCCTTCCTATATCTCCCACCATGAACCCTATAGTTATGCCCCCTTGTCATAGCTCCATCCACCCGAGGAAATAGTCTTTGAACGTTCACTCGATCTATCCCCTTCATCATTTTATAAACCTCTATTAAGTCTCCCCTCAATCTCCTCCGCTCCAGAGAGAACAGCCCCAGCTCCCTCAACCTTTCCTCATAAGACCGACACTCCAAACCAGGCAGCATCCTGGTAAATCTCCTCTGCACTCTTTCCAGCGCTTCCACATCCTTCTTATAGTGAGGTGACCAGAACTGCACGCAATATTCCAAATGCGGTCTCACCAAGGTCCTGTACAGTTGCAGCATAACCCCACGGCTCTTAAACTCCAACCCCCTGTTAATAAAAGCTAACACACTATATGCCTTCTTCACAGCTCTATCCACTTGAGTGGCAACCTTTAGAGATCTGTGGATATGGACCCCAAGATCTCTCTGTTCCTCCACAGTCTTCAGAACCCTACCTTTGACCCTGTAATCCACATTTAAATTAGTCCTACCAAAATTAATCACCTCACATTTATCAGGGTTAAACTCCATTTGCCATTTTTCAGCCCAGCTTTGCATCCTATCTATGTCTCTTTGCAGCCTACAACAGCCCTCCACCTCATCCACTACTCCACCAATCTTGGTGTCATCAGCAAATTTACTGATCCACCCTTCAGCCCCCTCCTCTAAGTCATTAATAAAAATCACAAAGAGCAGAGGACCAAGCACTGATCCCTGCGGCACTCCGCTAGCAACCTGCCTCCAGTCCGAAAATTTTCCATCCACCACCACCCTCTGTCTTCGATCAGATAGCCAGTTACCTATCCAATCGGCCAACTTTCCCTCTATCCCACACCTCCTTACTTTCATCATAAGCCGACCATGGGGGACCTTATCAAACGCCTTACTAAAATCCATGTATATGACATCAACCGCCCTACCTTCATCAACACACCTAGTTACCTCCTCAAAAAATTCTATCAAATTTGTGAGGCACGATTTGCCCTTCACAAATCCGTGCTGACTATCCCGGATTAATCCGCATCTTTCTAAATGGTCGTAAATCCCATCCCTAAGGACCTTTTCCATCAATTTACCAACTACCGAAGTCAGACTAACCGGTCTTTAATTACCAGGGTCATTTCTATTCCCTTTCTTAAACAGAGGAACAACATTTGCCACTCTCCAGTCCTCTGGCACCATCCCCGTGGACAGCGAGGACCCAAAGATCAAAGCCAAAGGCTCTGCAATCTCATCCCTCACCTCCCAAAGAATCCTAGGATACATTTCATCAGGCCCAGGGGACTTATCGACCTTCAGTTTATTCAAAACTGCCAATACATCCTCCCTCCGAACATCTATTTCCTCCAGCCTATTAGCCTGTAACACCTTCTCTTCCTGAAAACATGGCCCCTCTCCTTGGTGAACACTGAAGAAAAGTATTCATTCATCACCTCGCCTATCTCTACTGATTCCATACACAAGTTCCCACCACTGTCCTTGACCGGCCCTAACCTCACCCTGGTCATTCTTTTATTCCTCACATAAGAGTAAAAAGCCTTGGGGTTTTCCTTGATCCGACCCGCCAAGGACTTCTCATGTCCCCTCCTAGCTCTCCTCAGCCCCTTTTTCAGCTCATTCCTTGCTAACTTGTAACCCTCAATCGAGCCATCTGAACCTTGTTTCCTCATCCCTACATAAGCTTCCCTCTTCCTTTTCACAAGACATTCCACCTCTTTTGTGAACCACGGTTCCCTCACTCGGCCATTTCCTCCCTGCCTGACAGGGACATACCTATCAAGGACACCCAGTATTTGTTCCTTGAAAAAGTTCCACTTTTCATCAGTGCCTTTCCCTGACAGTTTCTGTTCCCATCTTATGCCCCCTAATTCTTGCCTAATCGCATCATAATTACCTCTCCCCCAATTGTAAGCCTTGCCCTGCCGTCCGGCCCTATCCCTCTCCATTGCAATAACAAAAGACACCGAATTGTGGTCACTATCTCCAAAGTTCTCTCCCACAACCAAATCTAACACTTGGCCCGGTTCATTTCCCAGTACCAAATCCAATGTGGCCTCACCCCTTGTCGGCCTATCCACATATTGTGTCAGGAAACCCTCCTGCACACACTGCACAAAAAGTGCCCCATCCAAACTATTTGACCTACAAAGGTTCCAATCAATATTTGGAAAGTTAAAGTCCCCCATGACAACTACCCTGTGACCCCCACACGTATCCATAATCTGCTTTGCAATTTCTTCCTCCACATCTCTATTACTATTTGGGGGCCTATAGTAAACTCCTAGCAACGTGACCGCTCCTTTCCTGTTTCTAACTGCAGCCCATATTACCTCAGTGTGCATATCCCCCTCAAAGTGCTTTTCCGCAGCCGTTAAACTATCCTTGATTAACAATGCTACTCCTCCACCTCTTTTACCAGCTTCCCTACACTTACTGAAACATCTATACCCCGGAACGTCCAACAACCATTCCTGTCCTTGTTCTACCCACGTCTCCGTAATGGCCACAACATCGTAGTCCCAAGTAGCAATCCACGCCCCAAGTTCATCCACCTTGTTCCGGATGCTCCTTGCATTGAAGTAGACACACTTCAACCCATCTTCCTGTCTACCGGTACCCACCCTTGACCTTGATACCTTCCCCAATATCTCACCACCCTCAACACTGACTTCCGGACTACAACTCCTTTTCCCACTCCCCTGACAAATTAGTTTAAATCCCCCTGAAGAGCCGTAGCAAATTTCTTTTGTATAATCATCTTGTTAACATCACAGACTAGCCTGTCTCTCAATATGTCATTGAGTGCGGACCCGAACTCGTGATGTTCAGCCATTTGGCTTAGGTTCACCATGTATTCCGCAATTGACTTCTTTGTGGCTCCTGCCATTGAATTAATTTTGTATCACGGCATTAACAGCAAGGGCTTTGGGTGATAATGTCCCTCAACTAATTCCACAAGTTCCTTGACAGTTTTGGAGTCGGGGCATCTGGAGAAGTCAGGCTCCTTATCAGGTTATAGGATGGAGCCCCGCAGGCTCTTATTAGGATTACCCGCTGCTCCTATTTCCACCCCTCCCCCCGCCCCCGATTTCATTAGCCTTCAAAAAAACAGTGCAGGCATTTGACATATTGCACCCACTGCTCTATGTTTGAGGCAAGTGGATCGAGTCTCTCAAAAAGGGGCATTTTGATATTAACAGACTGCTGAACGAGTTTTCTTTTTAAAAAAAACCTTCCACACCAGGTCCGCTCTGCCAATTTTTGCAGCAGTAGGAAGGTATTCCGACTGATCCTCATTGCCAAATGTAGCATCCTGCAAAGACAGGCAACCATCAATTAGATTAGCAAATGAATGACTATTTACAGAGATATATAAAGCTGTCATACTCCATGACTCCTAACTGGCAGAGAGAAAACACGCGCTCAGCGCCATGGTTCATGCGCTCTGGCCTGATTGGCCGAATGGGTCACATGACCTTCAGCTCAGAATAACTGAAATTGAAGATTTTAAAAATTTCTCTTTCCCATATATCACTCATCAAAAACATTAACATTTAACTTAGTGAACACCTCTTCTGCAAAATACAATCCCCGTTTGCTAACCAGTGTATTGTCTCAGTAAAACATTAGCACCAAAAATTAATTTGTCACTGCCCAAAGTTTTCTGTCATGTGCATGGAAATTTGGGAGGGTGTGATTGTGCTAATGTGTTGAATCTGAATATAGCATTTAGGTTGGGTGTGATTGATTTACTTCCCCTAAATATTTTAGCATGTGTTTCTGCATAAAATCCATTGTTTTAAATTATTTTTCTTAACCTGTGCACCTCGATTTTTTTTTTCCCCTGAGCGATGTCAGTCTAGCGTAATGCTTTTTCCTTCATTTTACTTCACGAAAACCTTTGTGCACTGCCCTTTGGCGACCTTGCAGTATTCCAACGAGATCCTGTTGCCAAGGCAACATTCAAATTTTTTTTTTGCAAGTGAGGAGGGAATAACAGATAAGCTGAAACCTGACCTACTTTCCCAGCACAGCTGACAGTGCGTCATCCTTGTCGGGTCTCGGTAGGTGCCAGTTGAAGCCACTCAACTGTGAACTTGGCTTTGCTCCTGATTGACATTACTGAATGCCATAAATATCTTAGCAGAGCCTTGAAGAATAGGTCTCATTAACAATGCTGCAGTGACTGCAGGTGCATGAAAGGCGCAACAAAAGATGATTGAAATGAAAATTTAAAGTATTTCAGAGATGCTAATTAATGGGAAAAGCATTACATATGAATTGCTAGTAGAAGCTAAATTTCTGTGCAGCAGGAAGGGAACTTGCTCGAAGCTCTACATTTACCCATCAGTTGTAAAGAAGCTACATTATTGATATTCATCTCTTCAATCAGGCATGCTTGGTGATGTATAACACCCTGAATTCACTGTGTTCACATCATTGTCATAAATTTTTTTTCATTCAATAGCTTAGAAAATTATTTTTTTAGAAAGTTCCATTCCGGTGCCTCAATCCATTATTTCTGTCTCTCATCATTTAATTCTTCATTCTAACATTTGCATTTCATGATTAGAACCTGGATGATTTTTCTCAGACCCTTTGAGATATTATTCTCTGGATTTACATTTTGAACATGCATTTCTTTCTTGTAACAGATGGTTACAATTCATTTCACACCTCCTCTCATTCACATTATCTCTACTTAGATTTAATTTTAAAGACAAAGGATATCATAATTATACTGAAATACTGCAGCAATTTGTGGGCCATTAAATTCATAAATTAAAATTTTAAGTGGTTGCTTATGCTACAAGCTTTAATAGCTGACTCCTAAATAACACAAATTTATGAAGGTGTCAAGCTTTACTGAGGTGTATAGCTCTTTGCCCTGAATAATTAAAATAATTTTTTGATTCGTTCCTGGGATGTGAGCATAACTGGCAAGACTAACATTTATTTCTCATCTCGAATTGCCCCGGAGAAGGTGGTGGAGAGTCATCTTCTTGAACCACGGCAGTCCACTCCCACAGTGCTGTTTGAGAGGGTGGTCCAGGAATTTGACCCAGAGGTGATGAAGGAACAGCAATACATTTCTAAGTCAGGATGGTGTGCCACAGGATAGTGAGAGGGAAACTTGCAAATGGAAATGTTCCCATACGCCTGCTGTCCTTGTCCTTCTTGGTGGTAGAGGTCACAGGTTTGAAAGATCCTATTAAATGAACATTGGCAAGATGCTGTCATGTATCTTGTAGAGGTACACATTCCAGTCACATGGTGGAGGGAGTAAATGAATGTTTAAGGCAGTGGTTGTGGTGCTAATCAAGCGGGCTCCTTTTCCCTGGATGGTTTCAAGCTTACTGTGTGTCCTCGAAGCTGCACTCATCTAAGCAATTGGGAAGTATTCCATCACACTCCTGACTTATGCTTTGTAGATCATGAACAGGCTTTGGGAAGTTAGGAGCTGGGTTACTTGCCAGAGAATTCCCAGTCTCTGACCTGCTTATGTATTCACAGTATTTATGTAGCTGGTCCAGTTAGGTTTCTGGTCAATGGTAACCTTCAGGATGTTGATAGTGAGACATTCAGCGACGGTAATGCCATTGAATGGCAAGGAAATATGATTAAACTGTCTCTTGTTGGAGATGACTATTGCCTGGCAGTTGTGTGGCACAACAGTTAGTTGCCACTTATCAGCTCAAGTATATTATTCAAGACTTGCTGCATACGGGCACAGACTGCTTCATTATCTGAGAATTTATGAATGACATGCTTAACGGAATGGGTGTGAAACAGATGCACTTTAACAAAGCGAAGTTAGAATGAAATATTCTCTTATCAGTTAAATAAGAAATCAACTACTGTTCAAATCTTTTTATAGCCCTCATAATGCAGTCAAAGGAGTTACACCACAATTACAATAGGTCGGGCCACAAGCTGATGCCCTGGAAAGGGAAGTCAGCATTCTAATTGATGGTGTAAAAGGCAGTGCTCAGAATTATGCAAATACTGTATGCAACCATAGAATTATAATGAAACTTTTATCACCTTCAGTCCCATTAGAACAATCGACTTGCATTTTAAAAATCTCCTATTTGACTGTGCTGGGAATGTACAACAATCTTGTGTACCTTCTCGATGGGAATGACTTTTAACCCTTTCCTTATCCCATTACCAGCTCCCCACCCCCACCTACCCACTGCCCTCAACCATCCTGGAGCTGCTAGGAGATGACCTGTTGCTGTTTGAACCATCTCCACTGGGTCAGGAGTCCCTTTCTGAAGCTGAGCATTCCCCATAAGGTCCAGTGGCCTCTGGATCACTCACCCCCCTCCCCCTCCCAGGCCTCTCCCCCATGACAACATTGCCCCCAACCTCCCAGGCCTTCCCCATTCTCCACAGCCTGGGACCCCTTCACCTTACCTGAGCCTCTGCCTACCAGACCTCTGCCACTCTCCTGAACTTCCACTTTTGTCCACTCCACTGCAGTGCTGTTGCTGCAGGATTGGAGTGTTGCCAGTTTTTTAAAAATTCATTCGTGGGACATGGGCTTCACTGGCTGACTCAGAGCTGTCCTTGAACTAAGTGGCTTGCTAGGCCATTTGAGAGGGCAGTTGAGAGCCAGCCACACTGCTGTGGCTCTGGAGTCACATGTAGGCCAGACCAGGTAAGGACAGCAGATTTCTTTCCCTAAGGACATTAGTGAACCAGATGGGTTTTTCTGACAACCACCAATGGTTTCATGGTCATCAGTAGATTCTTAACTCCAGATATTACAAATGCAGCGAGACTTCCTCCTAAGTGAAAGCCGAGGTCCTTCCTGCAGTCACTTAACACTCATTTGAGCACAAATTGGCTGTGGGGCACCTCGAATCGCAGGGTGGAAAGCGAGACCCCTTCAACCCAAAAATTCAGGCCATCCAAGTCTAATCCTAATGTCATTGGGGCCTGTCTGTAATTTTGTATTGTGTGGCCTGAGTAGGAAGTGGTGGTGAGATTCATGTCAATACAGCCCACTGAGTACATGGAGCAGGACACGCACATCCACCACTTCCCACCTGGAACAGTTGAAGAATCAGCATAGTCAGCAGTTAAAATAATAGGAGTGTGCGCATGTATGCGTGCGTGTGGCAGGTTTGACAGTGACGCACCTGGAAGTGTGCGCTTCTTTACAATCCTAAAGTGTGATTATTAACAACATCTGGGAACCAAAAGACAATCATGTGGGTTTAGATGCAGGAATAAGTGTTTTGTTTGAGTTCAGAATTGGAGGCTGCCAGCTGGACTGAGCAATAGCTGTGTCTGAAGATGACAAAGGTTGTAGGTTTGAGCAGAAGATGCACTGAGTTAGGAGTGGAAGTGGGTGATATAATAATTCCTTTGTGATGGAGAAGTTATGGGCTTGGATGCTCAGCTTACATAAGAATCAATTTAATGCATAAGTAAATAATTAAAATTGAGATGTAATACGTTGTCCAACAAATGCAAGGTTTTCTTTCAGTCACAGTTCGATCTATTAACTTAGAGTGCCCGGGCATTATAGAGTTTCCAACCAGACCAGGGCTGTCGAATGTCCACCAGTTAATGGAATTATACATTTTGCGGTACCAGTTCATCATTAATCTATTTTACACAGTTTTCTTCAAAGGAATTTGAGTACTGGGAATATTCTGTCATCGAATAATCCTGCTTTGTGGCCTGTCCTGTAGAAGACTTTGTAACTAACAGTTTTTGTGGAACCAGTATAATAATATTAATACTCCTAAATCCATTTTGGTACGACTTGCGAATGAGCGGTATCAAATAAAGCCAAGCTGTCATCACAGTCTAAGCATCTATAGATGGTTTGGGATAACGTATTGTATGTTTCTCTAACATGCCTCTCAGACATTCCACTTTACTGTAGGAATTATCATTGTCAGGAAGTCTGCCAACTATACTGATTTAATGTGGAAGTTTGAAGTGTACATGCTGTGAACCAGTAAAAATGTAAAATAATGTAGAAATCATTGCTGTTTTTGTAAAACTTTGCCAAGGCAATGGAAGTTCATTAACAGTTATATCTCCATGCCAGAAAGGAAATCATGAACTAAGATTTAGTGTTTTCACATTCTGTTATTTCTCTTTGAATGTGAATGATAATCTCACTTTCACGGAACTATCAGTCACACACATGCCCTGACACTGAAAGATCTTCCTTGTTGCTCCAAATTCTATTTTGAAAAGTAGTATTTAAAATTCTAAACCGATTGGTTAATGATATTCAACTGTTTTTACCCTCAATATCCTGAAGATGTTTGAATTAGCGCTCTGCAGATCCCCCAGCTACTGGATGAATTCTAATGTCAACCGAGTGACTTTTCCCCCAGATTTCAGGACTCTTTTCATAAGCTTAACATGCTTCCATCAAGGGGTAAAAATTAAAAATAAAGATTAATTTTTATTTTAAGAAGTAAGAGAAGTCTCTAGGCCTCTGAAAGATGAAAGGACTGTTAAAAAGTGAAATGTGCAAAATGCAACCCGGCCCTCCCCGCCCCCCACCCGTGCTATTTTTACAGTGGTAGCTATCGGGGAGTGTGAATGTCCCAGCAAAGAGAGGCAGGTTAATGATCAACATATTGAATCAGATTCCAAAATCGCACTTGGGAACCTGATTTGAAATTTATATTCCCCAGAGCTTGAGGAACTCAGCAGTGAAAGGGAGGCAGGACTGCTGGCTTCCCAAGCCATGTGCTTCTTACAGCATTTCTTGTGGGCTAGGAGGAACAGGGGTGATCCTTGCAGGGCCTTCAAAAACGGCCTGTTTACCAATGTCCCCCACCCTAATCTCAGTCCTCTGTTCCCCATTCCTCCACCTCCATTTCCACCCCAAAATTGATGGGTATCCGTCCTGAGGGTCTGCAGCTGCAGCACCCTGTCCATAGTGTTCTCTCCCACTTGCTGTCTATTTGGATAGACAAAAGGTGGAGCTGCAAACTGTTGGTCATTAAATGTCCCACCATTAAGATCATGGCCTCTGCATCCTCCGCTTTGCCAGGTTATTTGACCATTCTTGGCCTCACCTGCAACTTCCCCGTTAATATCCGGGCCTTCGTATTTTTCTTCCAAATATATAGAAAATACAAGTCGAGTATCCTTTATCTGTAAACTTGAAAACAAAACACCTCCAAAAACCACACTTGTTTGAACATGACCAACCTTTAGAGCATAAAATCTCTGACACAACCCAACAAGAACCCCACCAACCTTTAGTGCGGGAAGTGTCTGACCTGAGCCGACACGAACCTCGCTGATGCCATCCAACCTTTAGTGCAGGAGCTCTAGTTGTTTGTCTGCACTGTTTACCTTGCAAACCATCTCCTACAAGCAGAATTGCAGATGGCACAATGGTTGGGAACTTAGTTCAGGTACCCTGCATTTATTATTCAATGGTACATCTTGCTTTTCTAGCCATTTTATTTATTTAATGCTGTAGCTAACCTAGGCTTTGGCTGTTGTAATGGAAGTAGGCCCAGGTCTACATGCGGTATCTGAAAACCAAAAGTATCTGAAATCTAGAACGCGATTGACTCTGAGGGTTTCAGATAAAGGATACTTGACATGTACATCCTCTAACACAGTTACTTCCCTAAGTATTAAAGATCTGCAGCAGGCATAATGTAGATTTTATTAACCAGGGCTGTCTTTGTTGTCACTGCTAATTAATGTCTCGGCGCCCCATTTCTGTCAACCAAGAGGCTAAAGTCTAAACTGCCATGCAAATAACTCTTGATTTTGTGCTTACTGGGGCAACATATTTTCTACCTGTCTTCAACTATAGAATCATTAAAATTGTAGCACAGAAGATAGCTATTGTGGCAGTGATGGTGGGACTGTCTACTGTTATCCCACCTCCATTCTTTTGTACTTTTGATTTATAATAAAGAATTCCATTTTCTAATAATGTTCTGTGTCCAAACGTTTTTGCTAACTTCGACCTTTGTTGCACTAAATGATCTCAGTCCATATCCTCTTTCCACTGACCCACAAACCAATTGAAATCCTCTCAGGACCTTCCATAATTTTGAAAATCACAGGACCCTCTTTTGGTTCAATGAAACCCCCAATTTTTCATGCAATACTTCATAACTATAGAGGTAAATTTGTTGCACTAGATATAAAAGAGACAGTGAGAGGCAATTTTGGGAAGCCACTATTCCGCCTGCTGCCAGAAGAGTGTTTGAGCCAGTCCATTTTTCAGGCCCCCCCACCATTTTATTCAGAAGTCAGACTGGGGTTTTTTCTGTCTAATATTTCTTGGGTAACTATTCAAATAAATAAATCAAAACTGCCAAAGTCTCCAACTCTAACTCTGACTTAGAGACTTTTGGAAGGTCCTGAGGAGGAAGTTCAAACTTCCTGGGAAATACCTGTGAAATCAGCACATCGGGACTTCTATGGGGTCCTGACATGCGTGTTGGGTTATACAGCTGGGGTGGGATTTTCCGCACCTCCTACCGTGTGTATTGATGGCCCACCATTGGCTGGAGGCAGGTTCTTTTGGTCCTGCTGTTGTCAACGGGATTTCTCATTTTCTCACTGAATGCACCCCACTCCCCGCATCCACCACCACCACCAGGAAACCCGCAACACAGGGGCCACGTTAGCGGGACCAAAAGATCCCACCGATATGGACGATTGGAAAATTCCAGCCCTGGCTTCCGATGATCTGGTGACCAGAAGATATGGAGCAATTAGTAGTTTGTAGCTACAGCAAAAACAGAAAATGATGGAAAATCTCAGCATGTCTGACAGCATCTGTGGGGAGAGAAGAGAGCCAACATTTCAAGTGTGTGTGTTAACAATTTTAAAAATGTTTATTTATTCTTTCACGGGATGTGAGTGTCACTGACTAGGCTAGCATTTATTGACTATCCCCAATTGCCTTTTAAGAAGGTGGTGGTGAACAGACTTATTGAACCGCTGCAGTCCATGTGGTGTCGATACATCTACAGTGCTGTTAGCGAGGGATTTCCAGGATTTTGACCCAGCAACAGTGAAGGAACAGTGATTATAGTTCCAAGTCAGGATGATGTGTGGCTGGAGAAGAATTTGTAGATGGTGAATCATAACAACGATCGCATAATAATTTAAAATTTGCTGCATGAATGTCATATATCCATGTGATATATTTCTTGGCAAGATTATGAGGTAGTTTATCAGGATTTAACTGAGCCTGAAAACAGGGATGTTTTGCGACTGGTGCAGCCACGGTATCCTTCACTGGTTGGGTTGAGTTTGTAAAGAAGTGCTTAAAAGGGCATTGTTTTCTGCTTGATCTGTCTTCCCATTAGTAAACGGAGAGTGCAGTGATGTCATCGCTAAAAATGTCTTCCATGTGAAAAGGTAAATAAAATATTAAAAAATAAGTTCACAAAAATATCACTAGAGGGGGTTGAATTTCTTGCAGCACAATCTTCCCCAACAATTATCCTCGGGCACTGTGATGAATTAGATTTTATTAAGAATTTAGCTCTGCCAGTAAAGTTCATTGAGAAGCGTATGTGTGCGAGATCAGCTGGTGAGATAAGGTTATCTGGAAGGCGACCTGAGTGATGGAGCTGTCGAGAGAATGAAATTTGCACAACCTTCTAATGAGTCAAATACCCTCTTGCGATAATTTTTAAAAATGTATAAGATTGTTTTCTTTTATATAAGGAACTGAACAGATTGGGGTCAAGGGCATGAAATTTAAATCTGTAACATTGTTGGAGATGGTGCTACAGAAACTGGAGGCCTTTCAACTGGGTCAGGTATTGCTTCCAGCAGCTTCTGGCTCACCCCATGTAGTAACTATACTAAAAACTTGGGACTATGCAGGTTCATTCATTGTATTTCCTTATGATTCACAAAATAATTCCAGCTATAAAAGAGACCCAGCACTAGAATTATTTTAAGGACCAACATCCACATTGCAGGCTAGGTAATTCAGAATAACTTCTGTTCCCAAGTCTCTATCATCAAGTACTGTATTTAGTTGTTATTATCATCAAAGATACTTTCTAGACAATGCCACACAAACAATGGAGTCTTCCTTTCCAATGGGCACATCTGCTGACAAACAAAGAAGATTAACATTTGAAAACAAGCAAAATGCACCTTCTTAATCATCATAGTACATGTGCCTGATTGGCAGCTTTAATTTACTAATAAGATACACAGCTAAGTATTATATGTAGATGCAATGAGCTGCAGTAAACATAGCACAAGAACTTAAGAGGTCGGCATTCACAGTCGATAAAAGCAGAGGAGACAGGCTTACGAATTTGATCTTTAATTCTGAGATGTCAGTAAATCATAAGTACTTGCTTCTTTCATACTTTTCAAGTTTGAAAATGATGGTGAAGATATTTTTTTAAGAACAGGAACAACCGGGAGATAAATAAAATTAATTTTGAGGGACGGGAGAACAGAACTATTTAGGATAGAATTTTATGATGTGAAGAAAATCCAAGCTAATAATACAGGTCAACTTGAGAATATGGTGCTCTATACATTTTGTCTCCCACTGGAGGTGGGAATCGGGTCAGGAAACTTGAAATTATGGATCATATTCTCACCATTTGAAATGGCAATGCCATATAGTCCTTGAGAAGGTGGTGGTGAGCTGCCTTCTTGAACAATTCACGTGGTGTAGCAAGGAAATTTCAAGATTTTTGACCCAGCGACTGCAAAGGAACAGCAATATATTTCCAAGTCAGGATGGTATGTGACTCGAAAGGGAACTTGCAGGTGGTGGTGTTCCTATGTGTCTGCTGCCCTTGTCCTTCTAGGTGGTAAAGGTCATGGATTTTGAAGGTGCTGTCGAAAGAGCCTTGGTGAGTTGCTGCCATGCATCTTATATGGTACATATGGCCATCACTGTGCATCAGTGGGGGAAGGGGTGAATGTTTATGTGGTGGGAGGGGTGCTGATCAAGCGGGCTGCTTTGTTCTGGATGGTGCTGAACTTCTTTAGTGTCATTAGAGCTGCACTCATCCAGGCAAGTGGAGAGTATTCCATCAAACTCTTGACTTGTGCCTTGTAGATGGTGAGGATTCAGGAGGCGAGTTATTCTCCAAAGAATTTCCAGCCTCTGATCTGCACTTGTAGCCACAGTAATTATATGGCCAGTCCAGTTTGGTGTATGGTCAATGGTAATGCCTGGTATTTTGATGGTGGGAGGATTCAGCCATGGTAACGCCATTGAATGTCAAGGGAAGACGGTTGGATTGTCTCTTGTTGGAGATAGTAATTTCCTTGCACTTGTGTGGCATGAATGGCACTTGCTACTTGTCAGCCCAAGCCTTAATATTGTCCAGGTCTTGCTGCGGATTGCTTCAGTATCTGAGGAGTTACAAATGTTACTGAACATTGTGCAATCATCAGCGAACATCCCCATTCCTGACGTTATGTTCAAGGGAAAGTAATTGATGAAGCAAGTGAAGATGGTTATGCCTAGGACACGACTCTGAGGAACTCGTGCAGTGATGTCCTGGAGCTGAGATGATTGACCTCCAACCACCACAACTATCTTCCTTTATGCCAGGTATGACCCCAATGAGTGTAGAATTTTCCACCAGTTTCCCATTGCTAGGGCTCCTTAATGCCACATTTGGTCAAGGGCTGTCACTCTCACCGATCCTCCTGAGTTCAGCTCCTTTCTCCATGTTTGGACCAAGTCTGCAATGAAGTCAGAAGTGAGTGGCCCTGATGGAACCCAAACTGAGCATCAGTAACCAGGTTGTTTCTGAATAAGTACCCCTTGACACCAATGTCAACAGTAGCTTCCATCACTGCAGATGATCGAGAGGAGGCTGCTGGGGCAGTCATTAGCCAGTTTAGATATGTCCTGCCTGGACCGCCTATTGTCATAAATAGCAAAGAGTTTAGTTGGCATGACAATATGATATAGCACATGTAAAACAAATAATGATCATGGAATCTGCTTTCCCTCTCCTGTACAGCTGGAAGTAAACATTTTCTTTAATTTAAACAGAGCAGTGCTTTAATCCTTATATAGAATTGAAAATGGGAACATGTTTTGCTAACAGAAAAGGATAGGCTGCACTCAGTAACTTGAAAGAAATTTGTCTTCCAATATTTCTTACGCTTGTGTTTTAATGGCTGGTGTGCCATATCAGATGCAGATTAGTAACAGAACTTTGATGACTGTCGATAACTCAAACTGGATAAAACATCACATTGTAAATTCTCAGTTGTTTCCCATTTTGCTTTCAATCTCCATGTGGATAATATTGGGGGAAGTGACACTGTAAATGTTAACAGGGAAACTTCCTTTGTTCACTTTTTGGAGCAAAATTGTAAACATTCTCTTTTAAAGGCAATGTAAGGTTTTGTTGGAAGGTGCATTCAGAGCCCTCGGGCCTAATTTTTAAATCGGAGACAGGATGTACAACCAAAGACAGGATGTACAACCAAAGACGTGCATTGGGATCCTACGGAAGTCTTGAGCCGCTGAGCTACATGGGAATTTCCCAGAAGTTTCAACTTCTGCTGGGCAATTCACCTGCTCCCGGGACCCTCCATGGATGTCTCCGATTCCGAGCTCGATTCAGAGGCTGGGAACTGTTCCATGACACTTACCCAGGAGCAGCGTGAGCTCAGCAGCAATCCGACAATCATTGCTGCTGCTCTGAAGATCCCAGCCAACCTTCCAGCTTTGCTTTATAACAGTGCTAATACATAGAAACATAGAAACCCTACAGTACAGAAAGAGGCCATTCGGCCCATCTAGTCTACACCGACCACAATCCCACCCAGGCCCTACCTCCATATCCCTACATATTTTACCCGCTAATCCCTCGAATCTAAGCATCCCAGGACACTAAGGGGCAATTTTTTAGCATGGCCAATCAACCTAACCCGCACATCTTTGGACTGTGGGAGGAAACCGGAGCACCCGGAGGAAACCCACACAGACACGAGGAGAATGTGCAAACTCCACACAGACAGTAACTCAAGCCGGGAATCGAACCCAGGTCCCTGGAGCTGTGAAGCAGCAGTGCTAACCACTGTGCTACCGTGACCAGAGCAAAATCGCCACAATCTCATATTACATGTATTTAATGTTACATTTTACTTATTTATGCCACATAAAAAATAAATGCATTGTACATTCAAAACTCGTGCATTCCTCCCAAAAAGCCTGAGATGAAGTGAGCAAGTGCACAATGATTACGCCTCCAAATACTGTGAATATTGACAGCTTTGTCACTTGAAATGGAATGTTGGAAAATGAAGACATTCATAAGAAATGAAATCCAGATTTATTTCAAATTCCTTAAGTCTAGTTTGTGATTTAACGCCGATCATGTGTGCAGTGTAGTTTGACAAATAGCTCCATCTACAGCTGAGACAGAACAAAAGGAATAAAATAGAGAAGAACATCTGGATCATCTTTCCTTTGTCTCGTTCTTAAAGACGATATAATAATTTTGGCTTGGACCACGTGGAAAATGGAGCAGAATTCTTTAAATTATTGATCTCCTAACCACAGTTGATAATAAAAAAGCTATACGTTTCCCCAGCCGCCATATTTGTATTTGGGAGTGCGGTGGTGGCTTTAAAATTGGTCGGATTGCCCTTCACACTAGGTTCCTGTCCACCATGACCTCTGTGCAATTTTACACTGGGCCAGCCCTGCACGCCCTTGCCCTAATTGAGGCCCTGAAGAGGCAACTTATTGAAGGGCTGTTTCCCACCCAGCCTTGTTTTTCAGGCTCGCCAGAGGAGTTCAGAGACAGGGAGGAAGCCTAAAATCTAACCCTGCTTAGACTTTAGGATTGTCTGGCAGCTCTCTGAGGCAGGATTCCCTTCTGATCGCAGGGTAGAAATCACACCTCCAGCCAATTCAACACTTGTCAGAGTTTAAATGGCTGTGGGGCAAGAAGTATGGGCAGGGATATGTTCTCCAGACCACTCCTAATAATCCTGGACCTAGTGAAAATGGAATTGCCTGCATTATCTTGCCGCCCCAAGTATTAGGAGTAATTCCATGAGGAGACACATTAATTATAATGGACTGAAAATCATGGTCTGTGTGCACAAGTTTCTTCAGATACAAATTGGTTGAATGTTGCTGCCTTTTGGGAAGCACCAGATTATTGATCAACACACTCAACATCTCGTAGTTAGTCCCTGACCACAGCCATGACATCATGGAGAGATAATGAGCATTGAGAACTCCCATTCCTGAGGGAAAGATGGGAAAATTACCGTCACGTTTTCCACTGACTAATTGCAGTGGAGCATTTACAGCAGACATGGAACAACATTCTAGCTATGTGTGAAATCAAAAAGAGAACCAGAAAGAAACAAATCAGTATGCAGCTACAGTGAACAGTTGCTAGGGTGTGGATTCGACTTCCGTCTGAAACAGGCACAAAGTTGATGGGGAAACAGCTGCACCACCAACACATGGGCACCTGACCAATGTTGAGGTTTAGACTTTCATTTAACCATAGCTGGTCAGACGAAAGTGCCAAACAGGTGCTCCACTTCAACATGGGGTGAAAGGAGGAGACATGAAAGACATGAATTAGCTGTCCCATTACGCTGAGCTGGCCTGTAGATTTGGTTTGTGGGACGGACCAATCTCAGAGATGGGCAAACACGGCCGGCAGCAGATTGCAGGTTTTCTGTGGAGCCAGGAGGATTCTTGCTGCTCCCAGGCCTATCACCCCACCCCTGGTGTTGATCCCTGGGCTTGGTGATAATGATAGAGTGGGGGATTTTCTTGAACTCCCACACTGTTGGGTGTACCTACACGGAAAGAAGGCAGCTCACCACCACCATCTTAAGGGCAACTAGGGATGGGCAATAAGTGCTGACCCACATCCCGCAATTTTAAAAATAGGATAAATCACCACGCTTTCATCAGAAGACGTTGCTGTAGTTCTGGACGTGCAAGAGTTCTGTTTCCAGCTGCAGTTGGTAGTGACTTCTGTTAAATGAGATCTGTTAAATAGACTTTGGTTGCTTCACTGTTTCCTGAATAAATAAACTTTCTTATACAATCTTTTTTTCTGTAGTCCTGCCCTAAGTCTTGCTTTGCTTCCAACTTATTACCTGACACAGTAGTATCAATAGACACTCTGCATAAAATTATTTAAGAGGTGAAATTAATCTCCAGTAAAAATGTGAAATTGGTGATTCCGAGTTGCCACATTCAGTTTTCTTTGCCGTAATTTGTAATGAGTATGAATCCGATTACAATGGAGAGGGGAAACCAGGAATATGAGAAGGATTCTAAATGCAAACAGTTGTATGTAGGACAACTCTATACTTTATATTAAAGTTGATTTTTGCATCCTTTTAGTTGTAGATGTAGTCTTCATGTCGCAAAATACACTGAGGCACGTTGCTGGGACAGAGTATAAGCAGCTTTACTTTCCATCGATGTAAGCTGCATGCCACAAACATTCCAATGGTCATGTTGCATTGTCAAATGCACAGTGCCAGCAATGTGCATCAGCCTCCACATCAGAATAGCACTCCTTATTGCGACATTTTTTCCATTTCCTGCAACAAACATCCTGTGGCTTTTCTGAATAAGAATAATGCCAGTTTAGTGTCTGTTTTGTACCCTAGTCCCTAGCCACCAACTGAGACTTCCCAAACACATTGCCTATGATGCCTTCATAACCATCTGACTGAGTACATTTTCATCCCATCAGTCTCGGTTGGATTTGTATCCAGGTCTCAAGTGCGCAATCCACTGCGCAGTCCATTCTCTTCTCTCTCTGGAGACCTATTGACATGATTAAGTTAAACCGTGAATGAACTCTTTTTACACATGGAAAATGCAAGCCACATGTTTCAGAAAATAAAAATTTATATAAAAGGGTATCTTCATGTGTCAGGAGAGTAAATGAGAATTTGGACAAATGAATCAGCTGACTCCACAGAATTTTGTAATCTTTCAGATCCATGATACAAGATGCTGTGGGTTCAATGATTGGCAAGCTTGAATTCCCAATATGCACTTCTGCCGTGTGAAACTCTGCCCTGGAAGTGCAGTTATTTTAATCTTACAACTGACTTTAATCTAGTTTGTAACTCATTTGAAAGACTTGAGTGCTTTCCTGTAAAGGAATTGTTTGTCATTGTTGCTGCTAATCTTTGACTATCACATTTAGCTGCAGAACAAGTGCCTTGTGGCACAATTTCCTGTGGGAAATCCCATGAGTTTGCCATGTGTTGTGTGATCGGCAGTCTCTGAATTGCAATTTAGCAAGTTCTGTAGGCAGTAAAAGAACTGCTGATTTTTTTGGGAGGATCTGGACAACGTAAGGCATAACAGATTACTTATGTGATACATATTGGGGCTCTAGCAAGGTGTATAGAAGTTAACTATTGTCACATGACTATCACGTCAGATTTTCATTTCCTTAAAGGGTCGAATTTCCTCATTTATGCCACCACCAGGGTTCCTCTCCCTATTGACTGCAGGTATCAGAAAATTATCAGCATGCTAGCCTCAATGTTCCTTTATAATGGAAAGACTATTGCTAGTGCCATTGCATCATTTCCCAATAATAGTGCCTGGCTGATGAGGCTCCCCACTGACAGTGTGAATGTTGGTGATGCCCTTCATTACACATAGCTGTCTCTGTTACAGTGTCTTCTCTGTTCTTTGCCTCTATTAACTTATCAGAGAATTGGACTACTTTGAAGCTTCTGTAGCCCATACAGTCTGCTGAGATTCCCAGGCCTTTTTTTTGCTGGAACAAGGCTGGCCTTATATCTGGTACCATGGTTCCCATCACTTGCAGTACTTATTTCATTCAGAGGTGCCAAGTTTCATCAATCAAATATTGGACTAAAACTGCTGCCTCTACAGAGGAACAGAAGACAAGTTAGAGTCCCTGCAATCAGTGGCATTTTGGAGTTGTACAAAACTGCAGAGATTTTACACTTGATTACTTCTGTACAGCACCTGTAACATTATTTGGGGGTGCTTTGCAGATTCACAAAAGGTGGGCAGTATTAGTGGGAGAAATGAACAAATACTAGGTCAGTAATTTTTAATATATATAGGTTTATAGTCAGTATAGGCTTTAAAGAAGTTTTTAAAGACTGGGACAGAGGTAGGTAGGTGAAGGATTGAGGGACTGAGTGAGTTGGTCAATGGGTGCAATTGCACAAGTACAATGTTGATGCACCAACACATGGACAACAAAGAACCATAAAAATTGCTTTCTGCACTTTCTGATTTAAAAAATTGTTTATGTCAGATTAAAAAGAGAAATTAACTCTAGAAGGTATCATAGTCAAAGCTGATGATGACATTCCTGTAAAATCACAAAGCAAGATGTCTATAACCTACTTGAAATGTATTTCAAGTACAGATAATAGCTTGATGTATTATTTTTCTTGTAAAATCATTAAAGCTCATTTACCCTATCACGTGACTCTTTATAGTAGGTATTGTGTATACACAGAATTATGGTATTCTCCTTCAACTTCTGCACAAACAGCTTTTTTCCTCAGTGATTGAAACCTCCATCATAACTGGTGGCTACTTTTAAAATTTGATTTTACATTGTTTTAAGTTATTTTCTTAAACCAAACTTAATATAGTAATAATGCTAACCCTGATATTTGTGCATGTTGTACTGTCAAGCTGTGTGAGCTGAAATTCTAAACAAAAGACTGTCTCAGAATGCCCTCTCTTTAAGTTTATTACAGTTCACTACTCTTATTCTCTGTTAATCTTCTCCATATAATCTCACTGCCCCAATTCATGACCACTCCCTCCACCTTGTCATCTCACATGGCCTCTCTTCTCCCATTGTCTCAGTCATGGATAAGAACATCTCTGATCAATTCTTTGTATTGCTCTCCACTCACATCCTCCTTTTCAGCTTACAACTCTACTTCCTCTTGTCTTTGTTCTACTTTTCCATTCTCCACTCTCCATAAATTCGAATTCGACCTAACTCATGCCATGGCCTATTAACCATCACTTCTATGCTCGCTGACCTACATTGACTCCTGTTCATGTGGCACCTTTTATTTTAAAATTCATGTCCTTATCTGCAAATCACTTCATGGTCTCATCCCTTTCTAGTTCTTGAATCTCCAATCCCCCCCCCACCCCCCACCCAATCGTGGAATGTTTTACTACATTAAAGATGCAATATAATTGTGAGTATTAGTATTGACTAGTATATAGGATTCAGCAAGGACTTCAATTGTATATTGTGTGACTTTAGATTGTGAAAAGTGCCTGCCCTTCACAGTGAGGATGGGATCGTGAGTACTTGTAATGATTTAGGAACTCTGAGGACCGGATTTTCATGGAGGCGGCTGACTCAGAAAACCTATTATAATGACAGGCGGAAGCTGGATGCAGAAATCCCACCCCCATTTCTAACAGATCCCATTTTTGCCAGCAAGAGAAAGAGGGTGGTTGTGAATCACACCGATGGAAAATGGAACACAGCAAGACCATTTGAAATTAATGCAGAGTTCAAACTGAATCAATTTTTGCTGTTCCAAGGGCCTTAACCTGCAGAGTGGGAGTACATTTTATGACATGGACAGAAACTCTGTTGGATAAAACTGCTTTAGTGTCATTGTCTGAAGTTATTTAAATCCCCAGCCCTTTAAAAAGAGAAAGCTGAAGCTATCCGTTAGGGTTAAAACAAAACACCAGCAACTGGATTCCTTAATTTGACAGGCCACCTGGTATAGGTTAGATAAAGCCATTTCCTGTTTTGACAATTTCAAGGGCTGTTACTGCAGTTGAAGTTGGTATGAATTCTTGCCTGAGTTTCAAAAGCTCTAAAAACATTGGGTGGAATTTTGAGCCTGTGTTAACCATCAGCAAGAATGGTGATGCAGGTGCAAAATCCTGCGAGAGTCACGAAGCATAATTCTAGCCAGTGAGATCCCGTTTCACATTTTTCCATATGCTTCATGACATGGTAAAATTCTCACCCTGGAGGTCGGGAACTTCATTTAAATAAATTAACATATAGAAACATAGAAACTAGAAGCAGGAGTAGGCCATTTGGCCCTTTTGAGCCTGCTCCGCCACTCATTTTCATCATGGCTGATCATCAAATTCAATATCTTGATCTCCCCCTCCAATATCCCTTGATCCCTTTAGCCCCAAGAGCTATATCTAATTTCTTCTTGAAATCAGATGTTTTGGCCTCAGCTACTTTCTATGGTAGTGAATTCCACACATTTACCACCCTCTGGCTGAAGGCATTTCTCCTCGCCTCAGTTCTAAAAGGTTTACCCCTTATCCTCAAACCATGACCCTTACTTCTGAACTTCCCCACCATTCAGAACGTTCTTTCTGAATCTACCCTGTATAGCCCTGTAAGAATTGTATACGTTTCTATGAGATCCCCTCTCATTCTTCTAATCTCCAGTGAATAGAATCCTAACCAATCCTGTCCTCATATGACAGACCTGCCATCCCAGGAATCAGTCTGGTAAACCTTTGCTGTACTCCCTCTATAGCAAGGACATCCTTCCTCAGATAAGGAAGGATGTATGCACACAATACTCCAGGTGTGGCCTCACCAAAGCCCTATACAATTGCAGCAAAATATCCCTATCCTTATAATCAAATCCTCTGGCTATGAAGATCAACATACCGTTTGCCTTCTTTACTGCCTGTTATACCTGCGCATTTACTTTCAACAACTGATGAACGAGTACACGAAGATCTCGCTGAGTATCCACGCCTCAATTTACTCCCATTCAAGTAATAATCTCCATTCCTATTATTACTACCAAAGTGGATTACCTCACGTGTATCCACATTATACTACAATATAATTAGTGAGCCCTCCCAATGGGACTTCCCTCCTCATTGAATATTCATTGAGAGCGTGATGTCATAGAGTCGCTAAAGTGCAGAAGGAGGCCATTCGACCTTTCGAGTTGGCATCGACTCTCTGACAGAAAATCTTACCCAGACCCAATCCCCTGTCCTATCCCCATAACCCTGGACATTTACCCCGCTAATGCCCCTAACCTACACATCTTTGGACACTAAGGGGAAATATAGCATGGCCAATCAACCTAACCTACACATCTTTGGAGTGTGGGAGGAAACAGGAGCACCTGAAGGAAACCCATGCAGACACGGGGAGAAAGTGCAAACGCCATGCAGTCACCCAAGGCTGGAATTGAACCCGGGTCACTGGCGCTGTGAGGCAGCAGTGCTGACCACTGTGTCACCATGCTGTCCCTTGTCACCCATACAGCCCTGAAATGAGTGGCTGTGAATTTCCGATTGAACTTGCAACAAATGCTGAGCAGTGCTGAGGGGGAGTTTAAATGGTGAGCCCCAGTGGTTGCAGCCATTATGTTGTAACAGTGCATGGCATGAAACTCATGAAAAAAAAACATTTCTTAAAGGAAAAAACAGCAACTTTTCTCACTAACGGTGCTGACGGGATTCCCTCTAGTTTTCTCGCTGAGACTGACACTTTGAAAAAATATTGGAAAATTCCACCCACTATCTCAGCAGGGGACTGAGTTCACATGTTGATAGTTTAAATAGGCTATTAAAGAACAGACATGGTTACTGAATAGAAGTTTGTTTGTTCTATAACACATTGAATACTTAAGAGGATTTAAAATTTTTGAACGGGTTTCATGAATGAGAGGTTTTTTTTCAATATCGAGGTGCCTTCTCTTAAACTTCTAAATAAGAAAGTACTCAGCAGTCAGGTGGTGCAAGGATGAGCTGTGGCTGCAGCTATCACCATGCAGGTAAGGAAGATCTTAAAGCCTGCCTGAAGTGCTGGCTCCTGGTTTGCCACAGGAAGGCAGTCTCCAGGGCCTGCTCCCCAGGACCAAGAGGCCAAATGGAAAATTCAGGCAGCTTGTTTTTTCCGGTGATATTGTAGTGCAGGTCTGGTCTATTCCCAAATCCTGCAGCAGCAGTCACCCAGGCCATCTTCAAATTTATCTGGAGATCTAACATGGATCGTGTCCAGAGAGAAGCGATGCCTAAATCTCTGGAGAATGGAGGGAAAAATGTTCCCAATGCCTCATCCCGATGGCCACCTTTGTGTGCGGCTGCATCAAGCTGTGTGTAGATCCTCAGTACGCTAACACCAAGTGCCACTACTTTTTGAGGTTCTATCTGTCCCAAGTGTTCGGAGGATGGGTCTGGCCACACTGCTGCGAAACGCTCCAAGTAATTGGACCGTACTGCAGCACCTGTCCTTTGTGGAGAAATTTTTCCAGAAACACACCTTTGACCACATGGCGATCAAGCAGTGGTCAGCACGTAATGTCCTCGAGGCCCTGAGGGAAAAGGAGATGGTGGATCGTGTCAGATGGTTCCCTGAGCAGACTGTCAGTGTCATCTGGCAGAATGCCTCATCACCAGAACTTTCAAACAAGCACCAAGACCTGGCTTGGCTGGTGGTGAGAAGGGTACTTCCCGTCAGGTCCTTGATGCACACTCGAGGTCTCAACACCACCGCACGCTGCCCTCGAAGCGGCTGCAGGGGCGATGAGACGGTCGCACACCTCCTCATGGAATGTGCCTTTGCAAAGAAGGTCTGGAGTGAGATGCAGTGGTATTTGTCGAGGTTCATCTCGAGCAGCTCTGTGATGCAGGACTCTGTGCTCTATGGGCTATTTCCAGGGATGCACACCGAGACAAGCATCAACTGCTGCTGGAGGGTCATCAGCTTGGTGAAGGACGTTCTTTGGTCCACCCGAAACTTGCTGATCTTCCAGTGCAAAGATTTGTCCTCGACCGAGCGTTGCATGCAGACTGGTACATTCCAAGGTCCAGGACTACGTTTTGAGGGACGTTCTCAAGCTTGGGACAGCCGCCGCAAAGGCACAATGGGAAAAGGCCACCTTTTAAAGCCTTTCAACCGAGGGGGCCAGTAACTGTAAAAAAAAACTTGGACTGCGTAACTGTGTGCTACTCTGTCAAAACAGAGTATGCACAGTGAATGTGACGAATGTATATTGTTTTGTTGAAGAACTGAATTGTAATGAATAATGTCTTGGAATTGAACACCGTAAAGTATTGTAAGTATGACTTTTTTTGCACTTTGTAATTATTGGAAATGTTTCTGCAATGGTTTATTTCAGAGTATTTATGAATAAAGTATATTTTTGAAATATAAAAAAAATTCCAGGTAGCCTGTGGCAATAGGCCTTCATTGCCTTTTGTTTCCAGTTCATTAGCTAACTGCTACTTCTGGGCAGGTAGCACTGTCACTCCCCTCATTCTGCCTCCAGGAAGGGATTGGCTTAGGGATGGAATGGTGCCAGCAAGCTGGCCAGCAGTGCAAATCTTTGTGCTCGCTCCTCTCCATCTCAACTCCATCAAGGCCTAAAGATCCTGCACTTTATTTGAATTCATTCTTGTCCCTGTCCCTATTCTTTCTTAATTTTTCTGTCATAATTTTATTGACACTCCTTGTTTTAATCTAACAATATGATTAAATATTTACTATTTTTAGTGTGGCATGGTGGCACAGTGGTTAGCACTGCTGCCTCACAGTGCCAGGGATCCGGGTTCAATTCTGGCCTCGGGTCACTATCTGCGGAGTCTGCACGTTCTTCCTGTGTTTGCGTGGGTTTCCTCCAGATGTTCCTGTTTCCTCCCACAGTTCGAAAGACGTGCTGGTTAGGTGCATTGGCCATGCTAAATTCCTCCTTAGTGTACCTGAACAGGTGCCGGAGTGTGGTGACTAGGGGAGTTTCACAGTAACTTCATTGCAGTGTTAATGTAAGCTTACTTGTGACAATAATAAAGAAATAAACTTTAAACTTTTATGTACCACTTGGATTGCCCATTTTGGAACAAATTGCATTCTTCTACCTGTGAGGCAGCTCCAAAGACCATTTTTTGGTTCAAGATTGTAAGGATTACTTGAGTGTGTCATATAGGGAACCTGATCAACTCTAGTCCTGCCTCAGAGTTTATATTCGGTGGTGAGTGCCAAGGCTGGTGAATTTAATACTCTTCTGTCCAGTCTCAGTCAGGTGTTGCAAAAGCAGATACCGAGTTTATCTCTTCACTCCACTCTCAGGAGAGTGGAGTAAAGAGATAAAAGCTCTGCATCAGCAATCTGAGGAAGAGTGACAATTTCAGTACCAGTTGATGGGAAGACTGAAGCCATTATTTTTAGTCCCCATTCTTGCCTATCAACCAACTCAATCTGTCTCCTTGGCAATGGTCTGAGATTAAACCAGTCTGTTTGGAATCTTTGTGTCACGTTTGACCCTGAGATGAGTTTTTGACCTCATATTTGCGCCATCATTCACACCAGCCTATTTGCTGCAACTGGTAACATTTGTCCAACTTCACCCCTAGGTCAGAACTAGCTGCTAAACTGGATGCCTGAAGGCAAGTGATACTTAAAAAATCTGCCTGTGACTTTCGCCCTATCCTTTTCGCCCCTTACTGTTTCACTGCACCATCTCCTCCCTGTTGTTTCATTCTCACTGTCTGTTTTGATACTTTTCTGTTTTTTTTTACATTCAGATTTTCCTCGCCCAGAATCATTTCGTTGATGTGAGACAGCATTAATAGTCATTTGTGAATAGCATCCCATATGAAAGGCATTATATGCTGTGTCAGGCAAAGGCACAAATACAGTTGAAATATACAACAAATCAATACCATATTGTACAAAACTGTAGACGCATATGGTGAGCTCAAAGCCACATTACAATTTTGAGGTTGAAATGATGGCTATAAACGACTTGCGCTTTGTTATTGCGGTTTGTGATGTGACCATAATTCCTCAGTTGAATCCTAGTATTGTAGGTTTATTACCTGGCGTTGATCGCCCTCTGTGAATTGATTTATAATATCTGAGGAAACAATAACTTGTAATGAGTGGGTTGCTGAGACTTGAAAAGAACTTGCGCAGAAGCAACTTTGATTCAACGACAATGGGATCATTCAAAAATGAGGCCGTGGTGTTACAAAATAGTGGGTCATGCAACAACTTTGCTCTATATCGCTCTATGGCAACCCCTATTCAGCTCAGTGAGGCTTGCTGGTTAAAAAGAAGGTATGGGCATTTGTAAGCAGTGGAACAATGGTGAAATAAAGCTTTATGTTGTTTACTTTTAATCCAAGGTTACTAATTAGTCATCTGGACATCACAACACCAGCCATTGACAAAACTGGAAATCTGCAATGTGGCAAATATAATGCTTCTGTATAAAATGTTTCCTATCTTAGCCACCATTGCACTCAGCTCTCATTCCAAGTTAATTGATTTTCTAGTTAGATACATGCAAATTTGAAACAGAAAATTTTTTTTTTCACCACAAGCGATAGCACAGAGAACATGAACAGAGCAGTGTAAATATTCCAGTTGTAGTTTTATATTTTACTGAGTATTGCTTATTGTATGGCATTTGTGCCCCTAAAGAAAAATAGTTTGGATGGGTCCCAAGAAATACCCTGTGACCATGAGAAACTTGTACAATTCATTTAAAAGTAATGCTGAACATGATAGGAATCCACATAAACAACTTTGTATCTAGTCCGTTTTCCTTTGTGTGTAGCTTCTAGGCGCACACAACTTTTGACACGGGTCTGAGATTCAGCTCCAAGCTGTGAGGTTCGGGGTGGATGGAGAGAGTGCATTTAGAACCAAAATATTGTCCAGAGTAAGGTGGGGATGGGGAGGTGGTGGTTGGTTTCGTATTTCTATGTTTACTTAATACAAACTGACCAATCTCACACAGGACTGGTAAACTAAACATAGGTTCAGTTTATTTTAAGAGGTAACACAGGATTACTCAGCAGACAGATTTATTATTGAGATTTAACAGCAATTGTTGGCACGAAGCTATAACAATGTCTTCATGCTGCTCGCTAAACTGAAAACTCCACTGAACAATGTCTGCTGGTCATATGGTTTATTTACATCCTTGGCTACTTACTCATTAGCATATTCTCTTGTAAAGTGATACTCCTACACCCTATTTTTCCTAGATAATATTACATACATTAAGAGTGAAAAATACACCATTTAAGAGTCAGTATAATATATAGGTGGTATACCAACAGACATCATTATGATATGACCTTCCTGGGATGTTGTCTTATCAGTTGGGTGTTCTTGTAGATGTGTTGGTATCTTTATAACTCTATAACAACACTTATTCAGCTCAGTGATGTTTTTTGCTTTTAAAAAAATGTATGGGCATTTGTAAACAGTGGCACAATGGCGAAACAAAACTTTATTTTGTTTACTTTTAATCCAAGGTTACTAATTAGTCATCTGGACGTTACAATACCAGCCATTGACAAAACTGGAAATCTGCAATGTGGTGAATATAATGCTTCTGTATCAAACATTTTCCCATCTCGGCCACCACAGGCGAGGTTCCAGACGACTGGAGAAAAGCCAATGTTGTTCCCTTGTTTAAGAAAGGCAGCAGGGATTATCCAGGAAATTATAGGTTGGTCTGTGGTGGCAAAGCTTTTGGAGAAGATACTGAGAGACAGGCTATATGGACATCTGGAAGAAAATTGACTAATTAGTGACCGGTAGCATGGTTTTGCACGGGAAAAGTCATGTCTCACAAACTTGATTGAGATTTTGAAGAAGTGACTAAGATAATTGATGATGGAAGGGCTGTGGATATAGTTTATCTGGGCTTTAGTAAGGCATTTGATAAGTTCCCACATGGCAGACTAAAAACTAAAATCACGTGGGATTTGGGGTGGGTTGGCTAGATGGATGCAGAACTGACTTGGTTATAAAAGACAGAGTAGCAGTGGAAGGGTGTTTTTCAGAATGGCGATCTGTAGCTAATCATGTTCCGCAGGAATCAGTGCTGGGACCGTTGTTGTTTGTAGTATATATAAATGATCTGAAGGAAAACATGGGTGGTCTGATTAGGAAGTTTGCGGATGATATGAAGATTGATGGAGTTGCTGATAGTGCTGAAGATTGTCAGTGGGTATATCAGGATATAGATAGATTGGAGACTTGGGCACAGAAATGGCAGATGGAGTTTAATCCGGCCAAATGCGAGATGATGCATTTCAGAGGATCAAATTTAGGTGTGAATTATACTGCAAATGGCAGAACCCTCAGGAACATTAACATACAAAGGGATCTGGGCATGCAGGTCCACAATTCCCTAAAAGTGGCAACACAGATAGCCAAGGTGATTAAGAAGGCATATGACATGCTGGCCTTCATCGGCCAGGGCATTGAGTACAAGAGTTAGGAAATCATGTTGCAGCTATATAAAATCTTGGTCGGCCACACTTGGAGTATTGTGTGCAGTTTTGGTCACCACGCTATCAGAAGGATGTGGAAGCTTTGGAGAGAGTGCAAAGAAGGATTTTGCCTGGTCTCGAGGGTGTTAGCTGTGAGGAGAGGTTGAATAAATTAGGATTATTTTCACTGGAAAGACGGAGGCTGAGGGGAGACCTGATAGAGGTCTACAAAATTATGAGAGGCAGAGACAGGGTGGATAGTTAAAAGCCTTTCCAAGGGTGGAAGTGTCAATTACAAGGGGGCACAGGTTCAAGGTGAAAGGGGGAAAGTTTAAGGGAGATGTGCAGAGGACGTTTTTCATGCAGAGAGTGGTGGTAGTTTAGTTAGGGCATCGATCAGCACGGGCTTGGAGGGTAGAAGGGCCTGTTCCTGTGCTGTATTTTTCTTTTGTTCTTTGTTCTACACTCGGTTCCCGTTACAAGTTGTGTTGGTATAGAGGGGTTGCTCTCGAGCAAAGTTGTTGCATGATCCATCTATTGTGGAGTGCTGATTATATCGTAGTTTTCCACAATTTCATTCTCTGCCCATCTTTGGATGTGTTCAAGATACTGTTGGACTGCCAGGTGTTATACTGTTGTACAATTCTCTTAGCTGACTTCTGTTCATCTTTAACGTCGCTCCGTTCAGTTTTAGTACTTCATAGGACCTGTTCTGATTGCACACTTTGGATATGTCTGCGAGTAACCAAGTTCACTGGGTAGGATGCATGACTCAAACCTTTTGTCCAATGTGCACACTAGGCAGTTCTGCAATTGCACGTTAATCATAGTGTCCTTTTACTCTCTTGTTATTCAAGAAGTTTCTTCTGAGAAATAGGACAGGTGATCGCTTGGCAAGGTTGTTCTCACCTGCCTACCGAACCTGATTTATGCTGGTGACGGTAAGTCCATGGGTGAAAATCTCCAGTCATTCATGTCAGCAGGATTCTCCCGTCCCACTGCAGCGAACGGAGATTTGGCCAAGTGCAAAATTCTCCATCCTCTCTGGCAGCGGGCAGAGAATTCTGGTCCATGTCTAAAGGTGTTGCTGTTAAATATAAAATAGAAATATGAAGATCTTGTCTTGTTTCCCTGCACTTTATGCCTGGTGAGGCTATCGGATCTGGGATAATGTGTTGAGGCTGTCATGATAACACAACGTTTGGTGTTTACAGTCTGGCTTTACTATGTATCAGGGCTCAATGGGAGAGGAGCAATATTTGCAAAGGCCAGGAATGACTCTAATTTGAGAGAAGATACTGGAAAAAGAAGAAAATACTGTCCAACAGGGGAGGGAAAATGACTGGAATCTGAAGGCTGCAAGTGATATTAACAGTTTGAGGCAGAGAACTTGGTCAGAATTTAGGGGCCAAACTGCCTGCTGGCTGAAGACAGCCAGGGGTCTTTGAAGATTGGAACTCCGAATAAGCTGACAGATCAGTTAGGGCCCTGGTTTCAGCAGCATTGGCTCCAAAGTATTTACAGCAGGGTAACCGGAGTGAGAACCGAGGCCTTTGGACTCCAAACCCAGCAGAGTAGAGAGAGAGATTCTGAAAAGGAGGAAGGTGGAAACAGAGGCCATGAGAAAAGACAGTGTTTTAGATGGAGGAGTGGAGAATTGAACATGTATAAGTTCCTTCTTGCCTCCTTTTTTTGCCGATATCAAAAGGGCTTATGACTGACCCAATGGAGCCTTAGGATGCTCCAGAGTGACACTTGTTGGCCAGAGGCTGCAATTGCATGCCAACACAACCTATTTTCTTTGCTTTAAATATACTGCAGAGATTCCTAAATTTGACTGTGTGTGTACCCGCATTCAGAGCTACCAGCTGTCTACATTCCTCCACCAGCATACAGATTTGATATTTGAAACACTTTATTGTCCAGTACAATAAATTACAAAATGTACAAATTATAATACATATATGCAACATAAATGTTGGCCTGAAGTTTTCCAGAAATACACAAATGTTGGGCTGAATTTTCCCAGAAATCCGCAAAGTCTGATAGTGTGCGGGAAAAGCACTGTTGAACAGCAATGGCTGCATTCCCTGCACTATGGTCCCACACATAGGAAAAGAAATAGCAGGGACTGGGCCCATGATGTACCACTGGCGGGGTAGCCTTTGATTCACCTGACCCGCCAGCAACTTTGTCCCTCGAGGATCGGGCTGCCATTTTTCAAGGCCATCCCAGGTCTAAGGAGTTCACTCTGGAATCCCCCACCACCTCTTCTGACATCGCCCCTGGTACTGTCAGGGGCCAGTGCCCGGGCATGACCCTTCCCCCCCCCCCCCATTTTCCCTGGGAGATCCGCTCACCAGGTGCATGCCTTGGAGACCAGCCAGGTTTTATGCCATTCTGCCCTCTGAGGTGGATGGTTTTTCTGACAGGGCGGTGGGAGAGGATAATTCAGGTGCAGAGGCCTATAATAATATGATAATTAATTCAAATGATGTTCCTGAACATCAGGAGACATGCCCCATCACTGACCAGGAGAGGGGATAATCTCATCACGTCTTCACAATTAGGGAACTTAAGGTGAAGGAACCCTTAGGGAGCAGTGACCACAATATGATAGAATTTACCCTGCAGTTTGAGAGGGAGAACTGGAATCGGACATAACGGTATTACACTTAAATAAAGATAACTACAACGACATGAGGGAAGAGCTGGCCAGAGTTGATTGGAAAGGGAGCCGATCACGGAAGACAGTGGAACAGCAATGGCAGGAGATTTTGAGAGTTATTTGGGATGGACAACAGAAATTCATCCCAAGGAGGAGGAAACATGCTAAGGGAGGATGAGGCATCCATGGCTGATGAGGGAAGTCAAGGACAGCATAAAAGCAAAAGAAAAAGCATACAAAGTGGCGAGGATTAGTGGGAAGCCAGAGGATTGGGAAGCCTTTAAAAGTGAGCAGAGGACAAGTAAAAAGCAATAAGAGGGGGAGAAGATGAAATATGAGCGTAAGCTAGCTAGGAATATAAAAGAAGATAGGAAGAGCTTTTTTCACTATATAAAAGGTAGGAGAGAGACAAAAATAGCTATTGGACCACTGGAAAATGAGGCTGAAGAAGTAATAATCGGAAACAAAGCAATGGCAGAGGAACTGAATAGTTACTTTGCATCATTCTTCACGGTGGGAAGACACCGGTGGGATGCCAGAACTCCAGGAGAGTCAGGGGGCACAGGTGAGTGTAGTGGTCATCACTAAGGAGAAGGTTCTGGGGAAACTGAAAGATCTGAAGGTGGATAAATCACCTGGACCAGATGGACTACATCCCAGGGTTCTAAAAGAGATAGCTGAGGAAATTGTGGAGGCATTGGTGGTGATCTTTCAGGAATCACTGAAGGCAGGGAGGGTCCCAGAGTACTGGAAAGTAGCTAATGTAACACCACTGTTTAAGAAGGGAGGGAGGCAGCAGACGGGGAATTAAACCATGACTTTGGTCATTGGCAAGATTTTAGAGTCCATTGTTAAAGAGGAGATCGCAGAGTACTTGGAAGTGCATGATAAAATAGGACTGAGTCAGCACGGCTTTGTCAAGGGGAGGTCATGTCTGACAAATCTGTTAGAGTTCTTTGAGGGGGTAAAAAGGAAGTTAGATAAAGGAGAATCAGTAGACGTGATTTATTTACATTTCCAGAAGGCCTTTGACAAGGTGCGGCATATGAGACGGTTAAATAAGTTAAGAGCCCATGGTGTTAAGGGTAAGATCCTGGCATGGATAGAGAATTGGCTGACTGGCAGAAGGCAGAGAGTGGGGATAAAGGGTCTTGTTCAGGATGGCAGCCGGTGACTAGTGGTGTGCCTCAAGGGTCAGTGTTGGGACCACAACTTTTCACAATATACATTAACGATTTGGAGGAAGGAACTGAAGGCACTGTTGCTAAATTTGCAGATGATACAAAGATATGTAGAGGGACAGGTAGTATTGAGGAAGGAGGGGGGCTGCAGAAGGTCTTGGACAGGTTAGGAGAGTGGGCAAAGAAGTGGGAGATGGAATATAATGTGGAAAAGTGTGAGGTTCTGCACTTTGGAAGGAGGAATGGAGGTATAGACTATTTTCTAAATGGGAAAATGCTTAGGAAATCAGAAGCACAAAGGGACTTGGGAGTCATTGTTCAAGATTCTCTTAAGGTTAACGTGCAGGTTCAGTCAGCATCTAGGAAGGCAAATGCAATGTTAACATTCATGTCAAGACGGCTAGAATACAAGAGCAGGGATGCACTTCTGAGGCTGTATAAGGCTCTGGTCAGACCCCATTTGGAGTATTGTGAGCAGTTTTGGGCCCCATATCTAAGGAAGGATGCGCTAGCCTTGGAGGGCGTCCAGAGGAGGTTCACAAGAACGATCCCTGTAATGAAGAGTTTGTTTTATGAGGAACGAGTCTGTACTCTGAGTTTAGAAGGATGAGGGGGGAACTTATTGAAACTTACAGGATACTGTGAGGCCTGGATGGAGTGGACGTGGAGTGGATGTTTCCACTAGTAGGAAAAACTAGAAGCAGAGGGTACAACCTCAAACTAAAGGGATGATCCTTTAAAACAGAGATGAGGAGGAATTCCTTCAGCCAGAGAGTGGTGAATCTGTGGAACTCTTTGCCGCAGAAGGCTGGAGGCCAGGTCATTGAGTGTCTTTAAGACAAAGATAGATAGGTTCTTGATTAATAAGGGGATCAGGGGTTATGGGGAAAAGGCAGGAGAATGGGGATGAGAAAAATATCAGCCATGATTGAATGGCGGGGCAGACTCGATGGGCCGAGTGGCTTAAGTTTGCTCCTATGTCTTATGGTCTACGTCGATGTAAAACACGATTTGACTGTTTTTGCGAGATTTTCCACTCTTGTCGCAGAAGCCACCCGTAACACGAGTTTACATTTTTGATACACTAGTTGTTTTCTGCACAAGGAGAAGGATGATACTTTGACATTTTTCCAGTGTGTGATGAAAATTCGCTTCCAAAAGATTAAGTTGTTTGCAGATATTATCCAATGCTTGACAGCCTGTTTGACAATCCGGAAACTGCTCACATTTGGACCTGAAATGCAGCCAAGAGCTTTTGGTGACAGGGCGGGATCCACCCCCCCCCCCCCCCCCCCCCCCTCCCCGTCCCCCACATGTGTTTTCTGGCAGTGGAAGCGGTTCACCATCAGCACCAGCACCAACGGGATCTTCTGGTTCCACCAACATCTATGGCATTTTGTGTGGCTTGTCCATCCTGCTGCTGGGGAGCCCGCTGTTGGGGTCCGCATTTGGCAGGATTGGAAAATGGGAAGGGCTGGAAAATCCCACCCTCAGTCTGGAATCTGCTGTCATTTGATAGATCTGTGACTGTGTCATGGATACTGCAGAAAATGTAGTGAATGGGTAGATATCTATATTTCATTGGTCAGTCATGTGATGGGAAGAATGTTGGAGCCCGTGGATTGCTATCCATAATCCAGATTACAACACGCATGTAGAAGTGCACGTTGTCACAGCAACGCAGACTCCCTAAGTGAGCTGTAATACACCACCTACATAAAGCAGAATGAATACAGCACAAAATAACAATCTTTTTTCAATGGTTAAATTACAATGGTGAAAACGTTCTTTTATCACAACAATGGATTTTAATTTAGTGAACTCAAATCTGAATCCTACTCCCCATTATTACTTTTAATGGCTTTCCTGCTTCTGAACCACATCAGAACCTCAATCTTACTGACACAAATGCACAAAATCATCTCGGGTGTTAAGGCTTTGTGGGTCTCAAAGATGTTCAATGGATTTCATTAGCCTGGAGCACTCAGCATGTGGTTTACTATAATCGAAATATTTTTTATGATTTCTGTTCATTTCTGATGTGTCAGGTTCACCTAGATCTAGGATGACATGTCCAATTGTTTAAGATGGATCTACCAATAAGGGTAAAGGCGCCGCTCTAATTTAGATCATTCCTTCTTAGTTAACATTTTCTAGAAACATTTTCAGTTCCTGTAAAGTTTGAGTATATGGAGGGAATTGTTTTCCCCAAAAGTAAACTTACTTCACACCTGTTTTCGCAAAAGCAATTCTCAGCATTTAATCCTTTAACCACGAGACCTGCAAACTACAACACTTCCTTCTTTCTTCTTCCAGATGCATTGTTTTGAATAAATTTTAATCTATTTAATATCAGCTACATCTAAAAGTCGGATTGCTTATGTAGTTGTTTCATCTTGTTGCTGAGTTTTGGTGAAGTTTTACTATCACCATGGGTGGGATTTTCCCATTTTTCGGCAGTGTGTTGCAGTGGGCAGGAAAGGCAGTGTGGAAGCCAAAGGCCCCAGAGGTGGCTTTCTCTGCCGTACCGTTTGGCTGACGGCCAAAAAACGTTGAAGGGACAGGTTTCATGATGTGCAGGCTCTGACTGAGCAACTTCAGTTTTAAAAGATCAAGGTGCCATTTTTAAAGGACATTCCAATATAAGGAATTTTTTAAAAAGACAATTGCAACAGGAAGTCCCACTGGTGTAAATCACATTTTGGGCTTCTCATGGGATTTTCCTTTCCCGCCGTTGATCCCGCCCACCGAAAACGGGAGCAGAAAATCCCACTCCCCCCATATCTTGTCCTACCATACCCTGATGAGGCTTTGCTTGCCCAATGACAGACTTGAGATAGTTGGCATAGTTTAACTTTAGACTATTTATTAAGAACTATTTACAAAGACCTCAGGATAAGCACATGGTATTCAGGACACAAACTATTTTGCACCTAACTCTCTTGGAGCCTCCTAGTCATCTGGTATCACCATTACTTCATTCATGTTATTATGGTCTCATTAACATAATCATTAACCCATTACTCGACTGTAGTCACATATTTTGTTCCCTTGAAGTGTTAGCATATTAGGTTAAAACATTTCACATTTTAATGCAGCTTCTTCGTCAAATTATGAGTTTCACATTTAATTGGGGTCAGTGCATACTTAATAAAAATCATAAATTTTGCAAAGAGGCTGGATGAGTCAGCCTGTGAAGCTGGTGAAAGGAAATTAAGATTTTCTCAAAATGACTGTTTTCAAAACATAAAATAATTTTGAATTCCTCCCAAAATATCCATTATAAAAGTAATCATCAGAACCTTGAGAGATAGGGGCAAAGAACCACAAAGGAGAAAGCAATCTTGAACAACAGCAAGGATTCTTATTAAATCTGAATAACCCAGGGAATATTCCAGCATGTTTACAACATATCCCCCACAGCCTCCATTACTGTCTGCTCGCTAGTGACCTTGGAAATATTCTGTAATTACAAATCTTTCTTTTCATTAGACCAAAGGAAGTGGCAGCTTCCCTTAACAAAAAAAACCTAAATCTGATCAAATGCTGTCAGCAAACAAGATTGTTTTTTTATTTAACTGTTCTTTGTGTCATCAATGCCAAGTGTCAATACTGAGGCCTGGATTTCCAGCCTCTAACCATGTGGGAACAGAGGCAAACGAACTTTAAAAATGGCAGGCAGGACCCAATCACGGGATTCCTGCTCCCGTTTCCAGCATTTTGTGCTGACATCAGATAAGGTGCCCACACACAACACCCCCAACCTTGCCAGGTCCATTGTGGGTGTGAGCATTTCAAATCCCCAATCATTTGGATGGAGTAAAGCTGGCATTTGCGGGAGATGTGGCTCATGGCTACTAGAGGAGCTGTGAATCACGGTGAAAACCCTAATCTGGAGTTGGGAACTTTTTGACAGATGAGTTTAAAAAGTATTTAGATGGTTTATCTTTTTAAGTATCATATATTGGAAGCTTTCTTATGGCTTTAAGTATGTTTTCAATGCAGTGATAGATCATAGGCCACTTTTTTTTAATAAGGTAAGGGACCATTAAATTGGCAAGTGGACTAAGTCCTTGGCTGCATTCTACAGTATGAATAATCAGATATGAATGTATGTAGGGGATCCTGTGATTTTATTTTCACATTAATTTAATATCCTGACATCTGCTGAGCCTTTGAAGCACTCTTCCAATATTTACCACGTACAGAACCAATGAGCCATATGACAACACTGGCAAGAATTATGTTTTCTTATTTCATGAGCATTTCAATCAGGCATTCAATATTCCCTTTGAAAAAACATTACCCGTCTTAAATTCTCATAAAAACCCAAACAAACACAGCCTGTGAAAATCCAATTGAAGAAATCTTTAATCCACTTAGTACCTCTTGATCTTGTCCATGTAAATGCAAAGGCAATGAAAACACACATTCAAAGAATGATAACAATACACTCTCATAAAAGCATCAGTCAGACAACGCTGGCAGTTGCCTTTGCAGTTGTGTAATAGGCTGAGTTCATTAATCATTCTGGAGGTCAGCCAAGCATTCATATTGAAATCGTCTGGCAACTGTAGCAACAGAAGCAGACTTAATAGATGACCAGAGTGGGAACAGAGTATGCAGAATGCTTGGTGGGTGGGTGTGGGTTTGGAAAGGAACTGGCTGGTAGGGAGGAGACATGGAGACGAAGAGTGAGGGCTATAAGGCCCTAACAATCATGATCAGCATTGAACCAATGTCTGAGCAGACAGAGGTGGATCTTTTAACTTGCTGTTCCTGTTGCCGTGCATCCCAACTCCAGTCTGTGCCTGCCTCCTCGGGATGCAATTACAGCAGGCAGTCACTGTCAGGATAAAGGGAGGATCATAGAGTCGGGAAAATTCCTGAATCCCAATTCCCACTTCAAAGATAAAAGTCCAGCCCTTAGCGGAGCGGTGGCATAGTGCTTAGCACTGCTGCCTCACAGCGCCAGGAACCCAGATTCGATTCCTGGCTTGGGTCACTGTCTGTGCGGAGTCTGCACGTTCTCCCCATGTCTACATGGGTTTCCTCCGAGTGCTCCTGTTTCCTCCCACAGTCTGAAAGACGTGCTGCTTAGGTGCGTTGGCCATGCTAAATTCTCCCTCAGTGTACCCGAACAGGCGCAGGAGTGTGGCGACTAGGAGATTTTCACAGTAACTTCATTGCAGTGTTAATGTAAGCCTACTTGTGACACTAATAAATAAACTTTTAAAAAGTATCTGCAACTCCTAATTTGATGCATAAAATGGAAGAGAACAAACAAGGAAACATGCAGAAGAGCACACAGGTGGAATGCACGCACACAAGAGAGTCTAAAATAGACAATTTCTCCCATGTATCCCTTCCTTAAAGATGCGTCAGGTTCACCACCACCTTCTCAAGAGTGCTTAGGAATGGGCAATAAATGCTAGCCTAGCCAGCGACGCCCACATCCTGTGAAAGAATAAAAGATGGAAGCCAAGGCCTTCACTTAACTAGTCTCAGAACTATTCTGTGTCAACTGAAAAGATATAGAGGTTACATGCTGCATCTTTCTGCTGTCTCTGTGCCTATAGTCCTTGCTACTTGATTGTCTGGCCTTTTACAGAGTGTATACATACCAATTTCCATGTTTTCTACATTGAGTTTGATCCCATGTGTCTGTTTTAACAAGTTGATGAAAAACAACTGATTTAAACTTCCAGTAGAGTGACCTCACTTTCACTCAACAAGATAGAAATGAAGTTCCAGAAAACACAGATGAAATTAATTTAAACATAACCACAGAAATGAACATAAATAAAAAATATATATTAAATTAGTAGACCACATGTCACGGACATGAATCTCACCCACTCTTGCTGCCAAGTGTGTATGTGGCAAGGATTTTCTGATTGATGTTTAACCTGTTTGGCCGCATTATGAACGCACTTTGCTTGAACACCAAGCCCTGCAGTTGGACTTGAACCTGGAGCTTCTGGCTCAGAGGTAGGAATGCTGTGTGCCACAAGTAAAGTAGGTATTAATTACAATGTTAAAGCATTATAAATCTCATCCTGTTTCCAATTGTCTTCAACTCTGATGAAGAGTCATCCAGACTCCAAATGTTGGTTCTGTTCTCTCTCAACAGATGCTGTCAGATTGCTGAGACTTTCCAGCAATTTCTGATTTTGATTAATTACAATGCAACAGAAGAGAAAGGATATTTGATCCTTTTGCTATCTTAGAACATTTAATCTATCTCTGAAGAAAGAACTTCACCTGTTATTATCCATTAATATATCTCGTCTTGGTAAAATTAGTGACAGGAAACAACACCTTTGAAATGAATAAAGGAAGAACAAATAATTTATAGTATAATACATCTCACAGTAAATACCATTGTTAATAGAATAGTACTACAGAACTGTCACCCATGTGACAATGACAATATGTGTATGGGCAAGTTTAGAATTGGGGACTCTTTTTACAATTCCATTCTTCTCCCTGCACTGTTTGAGGCTGATTCATATCATGCTCAACCTTGGCATCCTAATTAACCCTGAGCTGAGCTTCTGACACCATATTCGCTCCATTACCAAGACTGCCTACCTTTACCTCAGTAACATTGCACGTTTCCACTTCTGCCTCAGCTCATCTGCAGCTGAAATCCTCCTTCTTGCTTTTGCTAACTCTCAACTTGACTAGTTTAATGCTCTCCTGGTTGGCCACCCATTTTCCACCCTCCATAAACTCAAATCTTAACTCACCCCCCAGCATCCCTGTGTTTGCAGAGCTACTTTGGCTTCCAGTTCTGCAACACCATGATTTTAAAATTCTCATTCTTGTTTACACATTGCTCCCCAGCCTTCATGTTCCCTATCTCTGTAACCTTATCTAGCCCTAGAGCCCTCCAAGATCTCAACACTCCTCCAACTCTGGCTTCTTGCCCATCCAAAGAACAAAGAAAAGTACAGCACAAGAAAAGGGCCTTCGGCCCTCCAAGCCTGCATCGATCATGATGCCTGCCTCGATCACGATGCCTGCCTAAACTAAAACCGTATGCACTTATAGAGTCCATATCCTTCCATTCTCATCCTATTCATGGATTCGTCTGGTTGCCCCTTAAATGCCGCTATCGTACCTACTCCCACCACCTCCCTGGGCAGTGCAGTCCAGTAAGAGTTTTAACAACACCAGGTTAAAGTCCAACAGGTTGGACTTTAATAAACCTGTTGGACTTTAACCTGGTGTTGTTAAACCTGTTGGACTTTAACCTGAAGTTGTTAAAACTCTTACTGTGTTTACCCCAGTCCAACGCCGGCATCTCCACATCAGTGCATTCCAGACATTCACCATCCTCTGTATAAAAATAAACTTGCCTCGCACATCTCCTCTAAACTTTTCCCCACGCACCTTAAACCTATGTCCCCTGGTACTTGACTTTTCTACCCTAGGAAAGAGCATCTGACTATCCACTCTGTCCACATCACTCATTATCTTGTAAACCTCTCTCAGGTCACCCCTCAACCTCCGTCATTTCAGTGAGAACAAACCGAGCTTATCCAGCCACTCCTCGTAGCTAATACACTCCAAACCAGGCAACATCCTGGTAAACCTGTTCTGTACCCTCTCCAAAGTATCCACATCCTTCTGGTAATGTGGTGACCAGAATTGTACCCAATATTCTAAATGAGGCCTAACTAAGGTTCTGTACAGCTGCAGCATGACCTGCCAATTTTTATACTCAACCGATCAAGGCAAGCATGCTGTATGCCTTCTTGACTATTTTATCCACCTGCGTTGCCACTTTCAGTGATCGGTGTATGCCCAGATCTCTCTGCCTGTCAATACTCCTAAGGGTTCTACCATTTACTGTATAATTCTTACATGCATTGGACCTTCCAAAATGCATTATCTCTCACTTGCCTGGATTAAGCTCCATCTGCCATTTCTCCGCCCAAGTCTCCAACCGGTCTATATCTTGCTGTATCCTCTGACAATCCTCATCACTATCCGCAACTCCATCAATTTTTGTGTTGTCCGCAAACTTACTAATCAGACTAGCTGCATTTTCCTCCAAATAATTTATATATACTACAAACAACAAAGATCCCAGAACTGATCCCTGTGGAACACCACTAGTCATAGCCTTCCATTCAGAAAAGCACCCCTCTACTGCTACCCTCTGTCTTCTATGCCCATGATGTGGAGATGCCAGCGTTGGACTGGGGTAAGCACAGTAAGAAGTCTCACAACACCAGGTTAAAGTCCAACAGGTTTATTTGGCAGCACTAGCTTTCGGAGCCTCATGCTCCTTCTTCAGGTGAGAGAAGGCTTCTCACCTGAAGAAGGAGCTTGAGGCTCCGAAAGCTAGTGCTGCCAAATAAATCTGTTGGACTTTAACCTGGTGTTGTGAGACTTCTTACTGTTCTATGCCCAAGCCAGTTCTATATCCATCTTGCCAGCTCTCTTCTGATCCCATGTGACTTCACCTTTCGTACCAGTCTACCTGAGGTACCTTGTCAAAGGCTTTACTTAAATCCATTTATACAACATCCACTGTCTTCCCCTCATCTATCATCTTCATCACTTCCTCGAAAAACTTGATCAAGTTAGTGAGGCACGACCTTCCCTTCACAAAACCATGCTGTCTATCACTAATAAATCCATTTGCTTCCAAATGTGAGTAAATCCTGTCCCTAAGAATAATTTCCCTATCACTGACATAAGGCTCACCAGCCTATAATTTCCTGGATTATCCCTGCTGCCCTTCTCAAACAATGGAACAACATTGGCTATCCTCCAGTCCTGTGGAACTTCACCTGTTGCCAATGAAGATGCAACAATTCCTGTCAAGGCCTTAGCAATTTCTGCCCTCGCCTCCCTCAGTATTTGGGGTAGATCCCATCAGGCCCTGGGAACATATCTACTTGAATGCTTTTTAAGACTCCCAATACCTCCTTTTTGGATATCAACATGACCCAGAATATCTACACGCCCCACCCTAGACACCTCTTCCACCAAGTCCCTCTCTGGTGAATACTGAGGCAAAGTATTCATTTAGTATCTCGCCCATTTCCTCTGGTTCCATGCATAGATTCCCTCCACTATCCTTGAGTGGACCAACCCTTTCCCTGGCTAGTCTCTTGCTCTTTACATCCCTGACATGAATCGCTTTGATGTGGAGATGCCGGCGTTGGACTGGGGTAAGCACAGTAAGAAGTCTCACAACACCAGGTTAAAGTCCAACAGGTTTATTTGGTAGCAAATACCATAAGCTTTCGGAGCGTGCTGCTCCTTCGTCAGATGGAGTGGTCTCTGTTCTCCAACAGTGCACAGACACAGAAATCAAGTTACAGAATACTAATTAGAATGCAAATCTCCACAGCCAGCCAGGTCTTAAAAGGTACAGATAATGTGGGTGGAGGGAACATTAAACACAGGTTAAAGAGATGTGTATTGTCTCCAGACAGAACAGCTAGTGAGATTATGCAAGATCAGGGGGAAAGCTGTGGGGGTTACTGATAATGTGACATAAATCCAACATCCCGGTTTAGGCCGTCCTCATGTGTGCGGAACTTGGCTATCAGTTTCTGCTCAGCGACTCTGCGCTGTCGTGTGTCATGAAGGCCGCCTTGGAGAACGCTTACCTGAAGATCCAAGGCTGAATGCCCGTGACTGCTGAAGTGCTCCCCCACAGGATGTTGGATTTATGTCACATTATCAGTAACCCCCACAGCTTTCCCCCTGATCTTGCATAATCTCACTAGCTGTTCTGTCTGGGGACAATACACGTCTCTTTAACCTGTGTTTAATGTTCCCTCCACCCACATTATCTGTACCTTTTAAGACCTGGCTGGCTGTAGAGATTTGCATTCTAATTAGTATTCTGTAACTTGATTTCTGTGTCTGTGCACTGTTGGAGAACAGATAACCACTCCATCTGACGAAGGAGCAGCATGCTCCGAAAGCTTATGGTATTTGCTACCAAATAAACCTGTTAGACTTTAACCTGGTGTTGTGAGACTTATTAATGAATCGCTTTACCATTTGCAGTCTTCAGCTGCCTGGCCCCTAAGCGCAGAAGTGTCCTTCCTAAACGTCTCTCCCTTCGCCACCTCTCTCTTCTACTTTAACATACTCCTTTGACCAAGTTTTTGTTCAGCTACCTGATATCTCCTTGTAAGGCTCATTGTCAAATTTTGTTTGATAATGCTCCTGTGAAGTGCCTTGGGACGTTTTACGTTAAAGTGCTATATAAACAGAGGTTGCTGTTGATGGTGGCAACGAAACTGTCCTGCTGGCAGCATCGCTGTGAAGCAATTCAGCTGCCCACAATTTTCATAGTAAGAAGTTTAACAACACCAGATTAAAGTCCAACAGGTTTATTTGGTAGCAACAGCCACACAAGCTTTCGGAGCCTTAAGCCCCTTCCTCAGGTGAGTGGAAATTCTGTTCACTGTTCCCACTTACCTGGGGAAGGGGCTTAAGGCTCCGAAAGCTTGTGGCTCTTGCTACCAAATAAACCTGTTGGAATTTAACCTGGTGTTGTTAAACTTCTTACTGTGTTTACCCCAGTCCAACGCCAGCATCTCCACATCACAATTTTCATCACAACGGTCAAGAAACATGAAACTCAGTGCTCAAATGTTTGATAAGGCAGGCAGGGATTCAAACAGGTAATGCATACTTACAAAATTGGCCTTTGGTTAGAACCTTATTTTAATTCTGTGTAAATGACTGAATTTTGAGTGGGTTCAAATGGGCCCTGATTCCCTATCCTTGAAAGCTCCTTTTTAAATCAGATTTTTCAAGATCATCTCTCTCTAATTGTCAGTCTGTTTTAATATACTCACTGAGTTGGCTGAAGTTTCCTGTACATGAGTTCAGTAAAGCAAAACTTTGCAATTGTAGCACAAAGAATGAAGCTTCTGTGGCTACTCTTTTAAATAAAACATTGATATGTTTTAAATTGGTTCATTAAATTATAAATTTATTCAACATGCACTATTGTACTTGTATAGTAATATTTCACATTATTTCACCTCAGAAGCCTTTATCAGTTCTTTTTGAAGCTATTCAATTATCCAGTTCTGTTGAATAGCTGGACTATTAATGTTAGTTTTTTTTGTCCTGCTGAGTATACTTGCTGGACTCCAGAGTCATGGCATCATGTCAAGCTTCATTGCTGTACCAACTAAGTTGCCTTGTATCTGTGTCGGTTTCAGAACAATTCATTGAGAACTGGTATTTTTCATTTGAATTTAGTTCTGATCTTTGTCAAGCAAAACCAGAAAACGCTGGAAATATAGTTTTAACAGTTCAAAAGTATATAGTTTAACCTTTCAAGCACAACTTTCTTCTGAACTGGAAGTTCAAAAATAAATGAATTATAGTACTGAATAACACAAGTTGGTGGAAGAAGGAATATGTACAAGTCAAGCTTTAGATATGTAAGTTATTATCATGAGCAAGCACTGAATGAGTTTACTAACTTAATTTGTCCATATGACTGCGTAAACATACAATGGGATCAATTTTCACTGTTTTTACCTGATGTTAACAATCTCAAAATGGAGCCAATTGCCAGGGGAGCTTCTGACCTCGTATTCTCCTGATCACAAAGACTGTCTCTTTCAACTTACATAATATTGCCCGCCTTTCCCTGCTTTAACCCACATGCTGCCAAAATCTTCATCTAGTCTCTGTATCGTAAGGACTCAACGATTCCAATGCCTATCTTCCATCACTTGCCCTCTGTAACCTTTAAGTTGTCCACAACATTGCTGCTCAAAAGTGGCCCTGCTCACTCATCATCCCTGACCTCCACAAAAGAAGTTGGTTCCCAGCACCCTCGTGCCTCAAATGTAAAATTCTTAACCATGGTATTTAAATCCTTTCATTACCCTGCTGCTCCGTATCACTGTCAAATCTATAAACCTCCTAAATCCCCATCCTGCTCCCACTGATATCCACTGTTCTTTAACGCTTTAATATTTTAATTTTGTGCATCCTTCTCTCCCTACACATCACTATTGGCATTTGTACCTTCAGATATCTAGACTCAATACTCTGTATTGTGCAACTTGATGGGACTGCTTGCACTTGGTTCCATTCTTATCTATCTAATTATAGCCAAAGTATTATTTGCAATGACTTCTCTCCCTGTTCCTACACTGTTACCCCTGGTGTTCCCCAAAGGTCTGTCTGTGGACCCCTTCTATTTCTCATCTACATGCTGCCCCTTGGTGAAATCATCCGAAAGCACAGTATTAGTTTTCACATGTACGCTGATGACATCCAGCTCTACCTCACTCCCGTCTCTCTCAACTCCACTGTTGCTAAATTATCAGAAAGCTTATCCAAAATCCAGTAATGGATGAGCAGAAATTTCCTCCAATTAAATATTGGGAAGACTGAAGACACTGTTTTCGGTCCTCGCTTCAAACTCCATTCTAGTTACTAACCCCATCCTTCCAGAGAGTAAAGATTCCACAGGATATGGGGATAGTGCAAGAACATGATATTGATATTCCAGCCATGACCTAATTGCATGGCGGAGCAGGTTCGAGAGGTCAATTGGCCTACTCCTGCTTCTGTTTCCTAAATTCCTGTGTTCACCCTGGCAATGATTTGAGACTAAACCAGTCTGTTTGTAACTTCAATGTTGTATTTGACCCCAAGATGAGCTTCTGACAACAAATTTACACCATCATTAAGGTTGCCTATTTCCAATTCCATAACATTGCCCAACTTCACCCCTGTCTTGGCTCACCTGCTTCTGAAACCTTCAACTATGCCCTGGTCACCTCTAACCTTTACTATTCCAATGTTGTTCTCCCACATTCTTCCCTGTGTAAACTTCCAAAACTTTGCTGCCCATGTTTTAACTCGCACCAAATCCCCTTCTGTTGTAACTTTCATGCTTTCTGACCTACATTGGCTCCCGGTCAAGCAACGTCTTCATTTGAAAATTGTCATCCTCGTTTTCAAATCCTTTCATTGCCTCACTCACCCCTATCTCAGTAATCTCCACCAAGCCCACAACCCTCCAAGATTTCTGCCCTCCCTTTCTGGCTTCTTGAGCATCCCTGATTTTAATCATTTCATTATAGATGGCTGCACCTTTGGTTGCCGAGGATCTACGTCCGGAATTCCCTCTTTGCATCTCTATCTGACTTTCCTCTTTTAAGATACTACTTAAAACTTGACTAAGCTTTTGGTCATTGCCCGAATTAGAATCACCTTATGTGGCTTGGTGTTATATTTTGTTTTATAATTCTTCCTTGAGGTGCCTTGGGATGTTTTGTTACAAGTTGTTATTCCTTGTCCAAACAACTCTGTTTCTCCATTAAGATCTTAATTAAAATCCACCTCCTTGATCATTGCTCTTGATATCATCTTGTTTAGCTCAGTGTCCAGTTTTGTTGACTCTGCTAAGTACGTCGTGATGGTTTTTTATGTTAAAGGTATTATATAAATTCAGGCTGTTGTCACAAAAATAGAAGGTTGTTGGTACATAAAATTACAGCTAAATTAGAGGATTCAGGTCGAATTCGTAAATTTGATCTTGCTGCATTTTCTGTCGGTATTAATCTAAAATCCCCAGTTACAAAGGTAGGGCTCCAATCGCCCAGCCAGCCAGCCTCCCTTGGGGGCTGCGTTCTGCAGCAGAGGCCATTAGAAAACTCATCTAATCTCCAGCCTGGAACCGATTATTACAAAATTCGGGCCTGCAAAGTTTGTTTATAGGGGTGATTACAGCCAGAATTGTTATATTACTCAATTTTATCACTTGCAACTGCAAGAAAACAGGTTTCCTGTTTTGTGCAAATTGTTTCCAGCTGCTGCAGCTTTTTTATTGGCCTCTGGCTCAATGACAGGCAGGGGTTTTATTAACCAATCAGAGTGTGCTTCTGCCACTCTCAAATGGAGAATAGATTGCAGCTGTGTGTTAATGATATTGAAATGAGATTAGTTGCTGCAGGCTCCTGACAGACTGCTGCTGTGAATGTAATTTGGAGGAAATGAGAAAAAAGATCCTGCTGTAGAAAACTATTCTCGCCTTCCCTAAAGAATGTACAGCAACGTAAAAATGTCGAGGTTTTGCTTAAAAAAAATAATGAGCCAAATTTGCTGGGGCATCTAATAGGTAGGAATTTTCCTGCAATCTTCAGATCAGATCAATTTGAAAATATTTTGCCCTGTCTGTTGCTGGAAGAGTGAGTTGATAAAGGCAGAGAGAGAGCAACAGGCCATCTGGGATTTTGTTGAAAAATAGAACAGACTACTTAACCCAGTGGTTCCCAAAGGGTGCGGCGAGAGAGGATGGCAAGTGTGGCGGGAAGATTCAAGGACAATCAAAAGAAACATTTAAACATGGTTTAAACAAGCATTGTTTTATACTTTCTGGATGTCCCCTGATCATATTATAAAGTAGTTGTGTTCTATGTTATGAATCAAGCACTGCTAGGAGTTTTTTTTTGTTTTTGAATGCATTTCTTATCAATAAAAAATTTGGTGTGGTGCGAGCAAATTTTTATTCCACTGACTTAACCAATGAGACTTGAGGAGTGAGACAACGTACAGAGGAAGGATTGAGAAAACAAAAGAGAGGATGTATAGGATTGGATATAGGGGGTAAAAAAATCAGGAATAGTGTGATTTTTTTTAAAAAGCAAACTAAATTTGGCATTTTGAAAATCTTCAACAATAATATACAACTTGAAGGAAGAAGACTCCACACTTTCTGGACCAGAGACTGCCGGTCTTTAACAATTACCACCTTGTGGTGAGTTTATTGGTCAGTGATTGTGCAAATGCAGCAACTTCATGAAAATCAAAGGTAGTTCAAGGGTGAGGTGTCATTTTTGCAAAACAAACGGCAGAGCGACAAAAATCATCAGCAACTCATGGCTTCACAATTCACAGGGTATACCTTCCTTGCCACACAATGCAGGAGGTAGAAAAGCAGAGTATTATTTAAATGGGGAGAGACTGCATACAGAGGAACCTGGGTGTACTTGTATGTGAAGAACAAAAAGTCAGCGTACAGGAACAGCAAGTAATTAAGAAGGCAACCAGAATGTTCGTGATTATTGCAAAGGGGACAAGTATACTAGCGAAGTCTTGCTACAATTGTACAGGGCATTGGTGAGACCACACTTAGAATACCATGTGCAGTTTTGGGCCACGTACTATAGGTGCTCTGTTTTGATCCCAAAATAGCATCTGTGCCAGACGTGCTGGACACCATTTTGAATGGTCAAAGCATTGGCATTAGGATCATGATGTGGAGATGCCGGCGTTGGACTGGGGTAAACACAGTAAGAAGTCTAACAACACCAGGTTAAAGTCCAACAGGTTTATTTGGTAGCAAATGCCACTTGCTTTCGGAGCGCTGCTCCTTCGTCCGAAATTACGACGAAGTTAATGACGAAGGAGCAGCACTCCGAAAGCGAGTGGCGTTTGCTACCAAATAAACCTGTTGGATTTTAACCTGGTGTTGTTAGACTCCTTACTTAGGATCATGTGCCAGAATTATGCTGAGTAGGCAGATTGCGATCTTAGTAGTAAATAATGTTGATTTGATTGCAGCAGTGCCATTTTCAATATTGTCATTCCAGATAACAACCTTCATAAAATATGCATAGGTGTTCATCAAAGGAAGGGTACCTCCCACCCTCCTTCAACCATCACCTATTTAAAGTGATTATCATCTACTTAGTTTCAGTAGTTGCTGACTGATTTTTCCTGACTCTGCGTTATAAGAATGCTTGGTGGTTTGTTACAGGTAAAGTTGACAGGCAGTGCTGTTGTACACAAGGTGGCATGGTGGCACAGTGGTTAGCACTGCTGCCTCACAGTGCGCAGGACCCAGGTTCAATTCCTGCCCTGGGTCACTGTCTGTGTGAAGTTTGCACATTCTCCCCGTGTCTGCATGGGTTTCCTCCGGGTGCTCCGGTTTCCTCCCACACTCCAAAGATGTGCGGGTTAGGTTGATTGGCCATGCTAAATTGCCCCTTGGTGTCGGGGGGATTAGCAGGGTAAGTAGGGGTCATGAGAATAGGGCCTGGGTGGGATTGTGGTCGGTATAGATTCAATGGACCCCGAATGGCCTCCTTCTGTACCAAAGGGATTCTAGGATTCTATGAAGTGAAATGACAGTAAGGGTTCTGATCAGACCACATGCAGCCAGTTATGGGCGCTGAAGCGACCATTCTCCTTGTATGAAGCAGCAGGAGCACAAAAGAGGCCAAGTTGTTTGCAGAGGAAGAGGAGAAGGGCTCCTCTGGAGGCTGTGTCCAGTCAGTATCTTCCAGGACCATTCCTCTTGCCTCAATCTAAGCCACAAACACTGTTCTTCCTGCTCAAAAACTTTTCCCAACCACTCCTAGCACTAGCTGCACCTATCCTACACCTATCCTTGAAAAGGTGCAGACTAACTTTATTCTCACGTGAACTTGGACCCCGCCAGTCAACAGTTTGTTTAGTGCTGGACTGCATGCTAATTTCATTATGAGTGGCAGTGTGATGTGTGTGTACTGCTTACATCGTAACAAACAGAGGCAAAATGTGCAACACGATATTTGTGTCTTTTATTGGGCCCTATGCAGTTTCTCCTCCCTGTGAATCTCGTATTGAATGGTGTATTGAACAGTAAAACTGTTTATAAAATCTGAGTGCATTGCCTGATCCAGTGGTGATAGAATGGACAGACATTATAACCCATTAAATAGTAGAATCAGAGAAATCATAGAAATCCTACAGTGCAGAAGGAGGCCATTCGGCCCATCGAGTCTGCACCGACCACAATCCCACCCAGGCCCTACCCCCACATACGTTACCTGCTAATCCCTCTAACCTACGCATCCCAGGACTCTAAGGGGCAATTTTTTTAACCTGGCCAATCAACCTAACCCGCACATCTTTGGACTGTGGGAGGAAACCAGAACACCCGGAGGAAACCCACGCAGACACGAGGAGAATGTGCAAACTCCACACAGACAGTGACCCGAGCCGGGAATCGAACCCAGGACCCTGGAGCTGTGAAGCAGCAGTGCTAACCACTGTGCTACCGTGCCGCGTTAATAGTGTTAATCATTGCCAACCACCACTCCTCGTTCTCTAATAAATTGACTTTCAGATTCTTATCTCCTGTCCCATTCCATCCATGGCCTGTCTCAGACCCTATGACCCAGCTCACTCCATACTGCCCATCTGAATTTGGAAAATGTTTATCCATTCTCTTTGTCCCGCCATTGGTTCAAAGCTTTCTGTAATTGTGACTGAACTGTCTTCCATCTTCCAACTCTCCACCTGAAAATGCCTTTTCAAGTCATTCCTTCCTTTGATTATTCATCCCGAGTTTCTCCAACTTTCCTGCTGACTCTCCTATCTGCCTCTTTGAGAGCTAATTTGGAACATTTGTCTATATTGAAGGTGCCATGTAGGTGTAAGCTAACCTACTGAATAAAGATTTGTGTGATTATAACAACAATAAAAAGGCTTCAGCTGGGAGATTTTTAGCACCATGGCCTCCTTTGCTGTTTCCAGTGTTGACTGGTGAAGAATTAAGATGAGTAACTACTCTATATTTCAAGTTGCACTTGTCATCTTTCAAGCAATTCTGACTCTTAAAACAAACACTGTTATTTTGTGTAGTAAGGCACTATTATTTAAGCAATTTGGTCAACAGATGATTACTGTCTAATATTTTCTTTTTCAGATCATTTGCCTGCAGGATTTTTTTGGGGACGATGATGTCTTTGTTGCATGTGGTCCGGAGAAGTATCGTTACGCCCAGGATGACTTTTTGCTGGACAGTAGTGGTAAGATTCTGTGTACAATTCAGGCTGAATCTCTCTCTTCAACAAACGGCAAGATTTCTGTTGGCTGCACTTGAAGGGTCATCAATTATCTTTTTGAAAGTAATAATACTGATAGTTTTACTGAAGTTCTGATAACCTGTGTGAATTGTTCCATACAAAATTGTTACTTGCGTTCTAACCAGATTGCATTTATTAGCTCGGATGCCTTCAAATTCTTGCTGTTAAAACAAATTCAGATTAATTCCTTTACACCTCTTGACCTCAGTTTAAATCTGTTTGAACAATTTATTTAGAGAGCATCAGCACCACCCTTTTCCGCCGCCAGAAGAAAAGTCAGTTGAAAACCGGCCATCTTTAAGTAAGGATTCCGCACAACGATAACCCACTGAGAGTGGCTTTAACTACCTGAGAGTGGGACTGCCACCTCTCAGTGGAAGGAAGCCCCCCGCCTTCGAGACCTGCTGACCAATCTGATTAGCCAGCAGTGTCAGAACTCAGTAACAAGTGCTATTGGGACTGCCATGCAGCCCACCAGGAAGTATTATGGATGCCAAACGTGGTGGGTCTGAGGTTTCTTGAGCAAAGAGGGATCAGGATTCCTTGGGGGCGTGGAGTTGGTTTTGAAGGCCAGACACGGAAGCACAGGTGATGGTTGCAATCTTAGGGGATACCTCTGATGATCAAAGGGCATTCCCCAAATAAGGTACACCCATTCTTTCCTGCCATGTCACCAACATTGGTGAAATAAACAGCCTTCCCACTCTTTCCCATCTTCCACTGCGCAGTGTATTATGGCAGTGGAGGTGCTCAAGGCCCTTAATTCCCATTTAATTAGACAGTTTAGTGCCTCAATAGGCTGAAGGACAGGCGGCCTAGTGGCCAATTCACCCATCCCTCTCATATTATGGGGACTGGATCAGGGGGGTTGGAAGATGGTGGACTATCCACCTGATCTATTTGAATACCCCCCCCCCCCCCTCCCCTGCTGAAAGCATATCTGCAGTGGGGGCTGGGTAGGGGGCCTGTAAAACTTCCCCATTAACTCCTTTTCTCTTCACAGATGTTGTCTGACTTGCTGAGAATTTCCAACGTTTTCTGTTTTTATTTAAAATCACGGTGGCGTCTGAATGATGTCACCAGATCACCGAATATTTAAATATTGATGAGGCGACTGACAGGCCTGTTAGAATCCATAGAGTTAAAATGGCGGCAGGTGTGAACAGGTCACAAAAACAGTAGATTTGCTGGAGGTTAAAAATGTGACTCTAATGTTAACCTTTATAATTAATTCAAAGTTGCGTTGCTCTGCTCTGAGGCTCTTCAAGTCTATTTTATTGTAATAGCCTTTATTTTATTTGGCCTCTGAAAAAAGCTGGCTAATTTAACAATCTGTTTGGTAACTATTTTGACATACACATCATGTGACTGCTAATTGCCCAGGTTAACAAGGCAAGAAACTGCGTTAGTTAGCACCCATCCTGTACATGTGCCCATAGAGCTCCAAAATGGCATCCATGATGCATTGCAAGTTTTGTGGGGTGAATCACACCAAGTGCCATTTTGGTGTGTCCGTGCAGTGAATGTCCGCCAGGATATGCAGAGCAGAAAGATCATGGCATCAATCAACATTCAACACTAATCTGGCACCAGCGGTGCTATTCGAAGCTCAGTTGTTCAACTAATGGCCCCTCTTAACTCCACACAGCTGAGCATGCATTGAACTGCAGAAAGGATGGTCCATCACATTACTCAAAGGGACCATAGCTACTTAAAGTTAGCTGCTGTTTCATTTCTTCTGGCGATTGCTACAATTCTACAAGTACAAGAACCCGGGTCCTTGGCACTGTGAGGCAGCAGTGCTAACCACTGTGCCACCATGCCTCCTGTGCCTCTCAGCAGGAGGGCACCAGTATGGGTTGGTTGACTAACAGGCAACAACAAGCACATTGGCGGAGTGGCAAAATAGGAAGAAGAAACTGCCCTCCTGAGAGAGGTTTGTTTTCCATGGAGTCACTGTCACTCCCCTGAGGTGATCCCTTGACAATCCTGGTCATCTGTTGCAGGACTGATGCTGGACTGCGATGAACCCCTTTGTACACTGTAATCTGCAGCTATGATGGCAGCGAACTGACCTGGCTTCTGAGCTTCAGCTGCAACACTCTGATGTTTGGTGCCTTCTGCTTATGCTAAACTGCAATTTTGGCCATCAAGACTTTGTGCTATGGTTGGGTCCACCGGTGTGCAAATGGAGTTAGCCACCAATTCCATTCTGGAAAGGATAGACTCAGCACTGCATAAGGCCCCATGCCAAGTTTGCCATTTGCCCATGCTTACTGCAATTAATCATTAGCTTTCTGGGAGGATTCCCAATGCACCAAATATTTCATTTATATAACTATCAGCCTACTTTTATAGGCCACTCCTCTGTAGTGGAACTCCTGGGCAGCCTCGCCCTCTGTCAATGGCAATACAGTATCTTAGGCTCCTGCTCAGGCTACTGGGCACAAGCATATGATGTCTCATCATGACGAGTGCTATTCTCTAAATCATGCGCAGTGTCAGTATTGTGCTGTGGCTGCAAGTGTGAAATCAAGGAATAATGCATCTTCACCATCACTATCTTTTTGGTCGTCCTCCATTGGTTGACCAGGTTGCACTTGGGTATCTGCAATGAGAAAGGTGATCATGAAGAGAAGAGAGAGTAAGAGGTGACTGTTTATACTGTACTCAGCTTGGAAGTGGGAAGTGAGAAGATGGATTAGGTGTGAGGATACTGTCACCTTCAGTGGTTTTGAGCCAAGCCATTGCCCATGGCCTCAGCAATGGCTGTTCCAGTAATGGTCAGTGCCATGTTCACCATGGAGATGAGGGCAGGCTGGTGCACCTGTCGCCCTGTGAGCCTGACCGTTTGTTCCCTCCATTTGTGTGGCACATTCTTCTGCAAAAGATAAGAAAGTGTGTCAGTGAATGTGTCATGAAATGTTTGAATATTGTGGCTATCGTGCTTGGAAGAGCTGACAATATGTGTAAGCTGTGAGATGTTGGGTGTGAGATTTGTAGCAGTGCTAAATATGTGAGAGTGAAGTATACGAATGTTCGGTATGAGACCTGTGTGATAGAGATTAGTGGTAGTTGAGTGATGGAGTGTGGTAATTAGAGCAGTAAGTTAGGCTACTGGTACAGTGGGCAGGATATGGCATTTCAAGATGCATTCACTAAGCTCGATCACCCATGAGGTAATTGAATTTCTTGAAACATCCATGTTCATGGGGCTTGACTCCTAGCATTGACTGCCACAGCCCTCTGCTCCTACAACGTTTTGACCGTAAGTCTAAAGGGTCTCCTGTGGTTACAGGACACCTCTCCTACTTTTCACCTCTTCCACTAAGGCCTCTAGTGCAGAATCAGAAAGCTTGCAGCCCACTGTCTTGCACTTGGGCTATATTTCACTGTTTTCTAGGTCACACTGGCTTCCTATGCAATAGCCAGCATCTGCTCCGGCCGCATTGCATATCTGGTTTAGGAGGTGGAGGCTCACTGTAACTGGTGCTGAGCTGCCTGCTAATGCATGGGACCAGTTAACAGTGTGATAATTGCAGGCTGCACACAGCAATCAGTCAAATGATCAGGCACCATGAAGTTGATATGCTGCCTGTATTACAGTCATTGGACACAGGAAAATCGCTCATCATTATCCCTGCAACCTGATTTCTGTGGTTTTCTAATTTAGCTCCCGCAGTCTTCTGCATCTCTTGTCAAAGAGAATGACTGTACATTTCTATTTGTAGCCTAAATTTAAAATTTGAATGTTGAAAGAATCCCATTAGATGAAATATGAAGTTCATACTTACATTGAAATTCCACTACACTGAACCATTCTGCCTGAAGTGCTGTAATAGCTATATAATGACAAATTATAAAGAACAAAAGAGCAGATGGTGATTCAGTGGTTAGCACTGCTGCCTCACAGCTCCAGGGACCCGGGTTCAATTCCAGCCTCGGCTCACTGTCTGTGTGGAGTTTGCACATTCTCCCCATGCCTGGGTGGGTTTCCTCCGGGTGCTCCGATTTCCTCCCACAGTCCAAAGATGTGCAGGTTAGGTTGATTGGCCATGCTAAATCGACTCTGGTGTCACGGGATTAACAGGGTAAATATGTGGGGTTATGGGAATAGGGCTTGGGTGGGATTGTGGTCAGTGCAGACTTGATGGGCCGAATGGCCTCCTTCTGCACTGTAGGAATTCTATGAAAAAATGAAGACAAATTCATCCTGATATCAGATAAAGTGATCAAATTTAATAAGCTTTAATTTTTTTTGCCTTTATTGATCTAATGTCACATATCAGATTTTTTTCTAAATATTGATTAAATCCAGTAGATATCACTGATGATCTTTGTGCTAAGATGTCAGCTGTGCTCCAATTGGTAGCAGACTTGCTTCAGAGTCAGTAACAAATCACTGCAGTACTGAGGGAGTGTTGCACTGTTGGAGGTGCTGCCTTTTGGATCAGACAGTAAGCAGAGGGTCGTCTGCCCTCTCAAGTGGATATTAAAGATCTTGTTAAAGTACTTAAGCTGTTCTTGATGTCTTGGTCAATAGTTCTCGCACAACCAACATCCTGAAATAGATTATCTTCTCATTATCTCTTATTATCTCTTTGCTGTTCTTGGGATCTTCCCCTGCGCAAATTGGCTGTTACATTTTCTACACTGTACATATCTACGTTCTACCGCGTTGCGGCACAGTGGCATAACGGTTAACACTTGCCTCATAGTGCCAGGGACCTAGGTTTGGATTCTGGCTTGGGGTGTCTGTGGAGTTTTGCATGTGTCTGTACAGTTCCCCTGGAAAAGACAGGTAAGAATAATCCAGGTCAGAGAGACTGGGATCATTGGAAAATATCAGAAGCTTGATGGAGGGAGGAATGACAGCAGTGTGCAGAGAGAGATGCCTAGGGCCCCTTGTGGATGATGGTTGATTATGATTGGATGATACACCAAAACAGTATTTTGTCAATTACCTGCCAAAGTTATGGCAAGAGATTGAAGAATCCCAGTGGAAATTCTACTATTAGCTTTCCATGGAAAGAGGTAAAATATTGGCAAAGGAAAGGAAAAGTAAATGACAAAGAAAGGCTAAAGTGTCCTGAGATATTTTGCCACATTTGAACATTAACATTATCTATTAGTAATAGGTTCTGTGGCAGTCAATGATAATTCAAACAAAATTTCATTCCTGTTCCTTTCAATATCTCTGCATTTATTAATCATAAATTTGACCTTTGTTGAGGATATTTGCATTTATACTAATACTGAGCTGGAAACGGAGACTATTAAAGAACCAAACAGTTAGTCAAAGAAGTAGATTTTAATAAGCATCTTAAAGGAGGGGAGAAGTGGAAAAATATGGAAAGGGAATTCAGGAGCTTTGGGCCTAGGCAACTGAAGGTACGACACCAGTAGTGGGGCAAAGAAAGGGGAGGATGCATAACAGGCCAGAGGAACACCGAGTTCTCAAAGGGATGTTAGGTTACAGGAGGTTAGGCAGAGAGGGAGATAAACCTTGATAGGAAGACGAGATACTTGGGTAATGTAGTGCCACTTCTGGCACTTCAGCACAATTGTCAATTGTTGTGGTGAAGGTGCTGAGGTGCAGCAAATATGGCAGATGATTAACTCCAAAATGGTCTCGCCCACGTCTTAAATAGTACGTACCAAGAAACATTTTTTGGAAGATAAAACTGGACTGCTTTACCATCTTTTGCCAGGCCATTCTTAGATGTTTAAATGTGAAAACTGTAATGATGGAAAGTGGAGCAAGAAATGTGTCTTTGCTACGGTCTGCAACAACATGGTTGGCAATGAAAAGCTATTGTTTTTTGTGATAGGCAGGTCCAAGAAACCACCTTGCTTCATGAATGTCAAGACGCTATCCACTCAGTGTGAGGCTAACAAAACTACCAGCATGACCTTCAACCTATTTTAATGCACTGCCCTGGCCTTTTGCAAGGTCAGGCCATTGTAAGGTGTGAACAAATTGAATAAAGACTTATTCACACATTTACTGCTTTAGTGTGTTTTCATTTGGCATTTGAATCTGTTGGTTTTGGTATAGACTGTGTTTGTAGATATATCAGATTACATAGAAATGCATTCATATGAGAATGGGGTCACCTTGGCTATCGTGAAGCTCTTCTCCACACAAACGTGGAGGAAGCTCCCTTGAGAGTCAACTCATCAAGATTTTACTGTATTCTTTATCTTGTATAGCTAAAACCATAACCTTTGCTACCATACTCAATGTCCATCACTAGACAAATTTGGGACTGCATTGTAATATGGAAAATACACTTCTTACAATCAGTAAAGATATGAAATCTATTTATTAATAAAGCCTGAAATGCAAAGGATAAAATAATAAGGCTCCTTTTTTTTTTCAGAGTGTCGTGTGATGAAATCATCCTACTCGCGTTCTGGTAGTACCTCACGACATTCTGGATCAAAAAGTCCTGGGCCATCTCGACGAAGCAGGTCTCCTGCATCAGGTACAACTTTTTAAAATGGCAGTACAATAAAAACACCAGAAAAAGTGAAGGACTATTTTTAACAAGCCCTTGAAGAAATTGTGTATGTGGATGAGCTGGTAGCCTCTGTGCACAAGACCCTTCTATTCCTAATGTATTATTTTGTGTCTAAGTTCTTCTCTGTGTGATCATTTCTGACCCTTCTCCCTTGCACTTCACTCGATGTTTATATCACATGAAAGGCTTCTGAACATTTCTCAAAGGAACCATTGTAATTTAGTGGATTGTATCTCGAGCAGTTGGCAGAAAAATGCCTGCATACCACAGATTCAAGGAAGTAAATAACATTTATTATAAATTGGAGACTTTGTTAGACATTTAACCCTTGGAATTGTAGAACTGATAAACACATTAGGGTTTTCTTTGCCTCATGTTTCTCAGATATACACAGTTTCCTTTTCCAACAAACAACACCTTGGGGGTCATTTTGAATTTAGTCAATGGCATAAAATAGCTGATATTGAATTTGCTGCTAATTATACACCCTGTTAAACTCACAGCTGCAAAGGAAAATCGATTGGTTTATAGAATGCCTGACCAATTTGATATTGCAATTTTATACTGTTGCCAAAGTTACAATTACCCCCACTTTATTTATAAGCCAGCTGCAAATATATTCTTTCCTACACTAATAAAAAGGCACCTGCATGTTTGAACTTATCCATGCAGCAGAACAATGGTTTGTTTAATTTAAACCAGGCACACTGAATCTTTGAATGGACAGACAATACTTTATTTTCACATGGTTGGTTTGCAGTCATTATTAAACAATTAGACTTCAGATCTGTTTTTCCAGATTACTTGACTATATTTCTGAAAACTGTCTCCCACACCTGTAAACACAATGGATTATGCCCTGTGTGTCATTGTATATTTGTGATCTCTGATATGTCTTCATCTCCTTATATTAGTCTTTGTTGTTCAGCTAAATGTTGTCCTTAATTGTACTAATTTTTCTTTGTTTTTAACCCTTCTTGTGTTTTGAATTTGATACTCTGTTCTATTTATGATTATGTGGTAACATCTCTCCTTAATGTTTTTTCCTTCTGCTTGTGTGTTAACTGAATGAGTGCAGTTAAAAGAGGAGGTTACTACACAGCTTATTCTCCGGTCAAATCCCCAGGTGAGCCCCTCTTTTCATACAATCCCATCTCACACTTTTGTTATGATCCTCAAGGCAGGCTTGTCTAAACAAAGATAGGCCAGAATTATCAAATGTCGTTCGCCCCGTCACTACTGTCATCAAGCATGGAGAATTTGGCCCTCAGCTAAATCTTCATTCACTGCAGCGGGACTGGAGAATCCCAGCCACGGACAAGGTTGGAGAATTCCAGCCAATATTCACAAAGAGCCTGAGTTTCCCCCTGCCAAAAGCTAACTCATACCAGAAAGGAGTGTGTGTCCATATAATGTTGGTGTTGATGCCTTGATCACCTAGACATTAATAACTTGTCAGAAATAATAGCAGAGCTGTTTTTGGTGTGTAAATCCCATTTGCTACTTGAAATATTCTGAGGGTGCAATTGTTCTTGGGCAGTAGTGCAAGAGGAATGAAAGCAAATCCGTAACTCTTTAAACTCCATTGAAGGCAACGTAGATGAAAATAGGGCACTGTGGAATACCGAAGGCCTCATGCCATGACCCTCATATCATTGCCCAACTAATTCCATCCATCTGCTCCTTCCAAATACCAACCATTTTAACAGCATTGAACTTATGGACTGGATTTAATGGAGGAGGCAGGAGCCTCACGGTGGGCGTCCGTGTAAGCTGTTTTAGGATAGGTCTGCCTAATTAAGGACCATTTAGGGGATTAATTAGACAACAGCAGCCCTTCCCTGGGATCAGGGACCCTGGGGCAGAAGTCCCGCTCACTAAGAGCTGCAGCAAATCAGAGGTCAGCAGCGCCATGAAACAGAAGCACCATCAGGGAGGTGTTGGCTGCTGCCGGGACTGGATCCGCCCGAAACACTGAATTATTGCTGGATCCCAAGCTTCAAAAGAATGATCAAAGGTGGGGGGTTGTGGGTGCTGGGGTCACAAGGGATGGAGGGATGCCAGGAAGTGGCTCTCAGTGCACCCTCCAATCGTCATCCCAAGTCCCTCAATCAGGTACAGAGTGCCTTTGAATGAGAGACTTTACCTGGGAGACCAGAAGCAACCTCGCATGGGTTTGCCTGTCTTATTCCCTTCCCCCCCCGACTCTGTCACTGAGTTAATACAGCAGCAGGATGAGGCCCTTAAGTAAGCATCAATTAAAAGTGCTGTACAGTTGTAACAAGACTTCCTTTTATATTTATTTACTAAAGGACAAAGGAAGGCTTGCAGTAATATTGCTTTTTACTTTTAAATACAAAAAGAATGTTCTATTAAGATATAAAAATTTAGCAGGAAGTTGGCATGATGAGCTTAGCACCACTTGACTTCTCTGCTGACTCCAGTGAATTGTGAGCATCTCATTCTGATTAACACAGTTCTGGCAGGGTTACAATATCTGTACCAGGGACCCAGTATCTGTGTGGATGGAAAAGGTCATTGCTTCCTCAGGTGCCTGAAGCAGCAGAGCTGACTGCTCCTTGACTGGCTCAAGCAGAGAGTCAAATTGGTCATAAAAATTTTACAAGACCATTTATTAACCAGCAATTGGCTGCATTCTGTGATGGAACCTTTTAAAATAGAAATCCTGCCCTACATGGACGCACGCATACACACGCACTCACACACTGTAGACACTAGGACTGTGCTACCATGCTTTGTTACCAGCAATAATGTACAATTTAACCGACAATGTCACTCCATCATTCTCATGTAATTTGAATACAACTGCCTATATATGAGTGAAAATATTCCAAAGTCATCACTAATTCCAGCAGAAAATAGTTGATAGTTTTAAGTGGTTTTGCACTCACAACTATCCAAAATTCGATCACATTCAAGTAGGATATCTTGGCCAGAGAATCGACAACTTTGGGTGGAATTTTCCTGCCCTTCCCACCGGTAAGATCTTCCAATGCTGCTGAAAACAACCACCCCAGGGTGGACTCCCTGGCAGTGGGTGACATCGTGGGACCGTAGTTCGTATCAGAGGCCAATGGCGAGCTGCCTCCGCCACCGGAAAACAAACCGCAGGGGAGGCTGGAAAATCCCGGCCTTTAGCTCTTAAATAATCAGTGTTTGCCTTGACAAAACTAACCTTCACTCAAATCGCATTCAAATCCCACTAATTTAGGAAAGAGATAATGAGATATGTTAGTCTGACCTGTGCTGAATTAACTAGACATTTATCATAGAAATCATAGAAACCCTACAGTACAGAAAGAGGCCATTCGGCCCATCGAGTCTGCACTGACCACAATCCCACCCAGGCCCTACCCCATATCCCTACATATTTACCCACTAATCCCTCTAACCTACGCATCTCAGGACACTAAGGGCAATTTTTAGCATGGCCAATTAACCTAACCCGCACATCTTTGGACTGTGGGAGGAAACCGGAGCACCCGGAGGAAACCCACGCAGACACGAGGAGAATGTGCAAACTCCGCACAGACAGTGACCCGAGCCGGGAATCGAACCCAGGTCCCTGGAGCTGTGAAGCAGCAGTGCTAACCACTGTGCTACCGTGCCGCCTATGGGCAATGTGGACAATTATTCAGTTACAAATGATTTGATCCATATAATATTCAATAAGAAGCACAAGATTCCTGAGTGATCTACACTGACATGATTACTTAAACTTTTATTTTTTTGATTTGATTTATTATTGTCACATGTATTAGTATACAGTGAAAAGTATTGTTTCTTGCGCGCTGTACAGACAAAGCATACCGTTCATAGAGAAGGAAAGAAGAGAGTGCAGAATGTAGTGTTACAGTCATAGCTAGGGTGTAGAGAAAGATCAACTTAATATGAGATATGTCCATTCAAAAGTCTGACAGCAGCAGGGAAGAAGCTGTTCTTCAGTCGGTTGGTATGTGACCTCAGACTTTTGTATTTTTTTCCCGACGGAAGAAGGTGGAAGAGAATATGTCCGGGATGTGTGGGGTCCTTGATTATGCTGGCTGCTTTGCCGAGGCAGTGTGAAGTGTAGACAGAGTCAATGGATGGGAGACTGGTTTGCGTGATGGACTGGGCTTCGTTCACTTTGTAGTTTCTTGCAGTCTTGGACAGAGCAGGAGCCATACCAAGCTGTGATACAACTGGAAAGGATGCTTTCTATGATGCAGATTTTAAGGTTGGTGAGAGTGGTAGTGGACATGCCAAATTTCCCTAGCCTCCTGAGAAAGTAGAGGCGTTGGTGGGCTTTCTTACCTATAGCATCAGCATGGAGGGACCAGGGCAGGTTGTTGGTGATCTGGGCACCTAAAAGCTTGAAACTCTCAACCATTTCCACTTCGTCCGCATTGATCTAGACAGGGGCATGCCCTCCACTACGCTTCCTGAAGTCGATGACTATCTTCTCCGTTTTGGTGACATTGAAGGAGAGATTATTGTCATCGTACCAGTTCACCAGATTCTTTATCTCTTTCCTGTACTCCGTCTGATGATTGTTATTACTTTATGGGATGTGGGAGTCACTGGCTGGGCTATTGCCCATCCCTAATTGCCCCTGAGAAGGTGATGGTGAGTTGCCTTCTTGAACCGTTGCATTTTGTGTGGTGTAGGTACACCCACAGTGCTGTTAGGGAGAGTGAATTCCAGGATTTTACCCTAGTGACAATGAAAGACAGCAGTTTATTTCCAAGTGAGGAATATGTGTGGCTTAGAGGGGAACTTCCAGGTGGTGGAATTCCCATGTGTCTGCTGCCCTTGTCCTTTTAAATGGTAGAGGTTGTGGGATTGGAAGGTGCTGTCTAAAGAGTTCCTGCAGTGCATCTTGTAGATGGTATAGACTGCTGCCACAGTGCATCAGTGGTGGAGGGAGTGAATGTTTGTGGATGGGATGCCAATCAAATGGGTTGCTTTGTCCTGGACGGTGTCCAGCTTCTTGAGTGTTGTTGGAGCTGCACCCATCCAGTAGGTGGAGAGTATTCCATCACATTTGTGTCTTGTGGAGGGTGGACTGGCTTTGGGGAGTCGGAAAGTAAGTTACTTGCCGCAGGATTCCTAGCCTCTGACCTGCTCATGTAGTCATGATGTGGAGATGCCGGCGTTGGACTGGGGTAAACACAGTAAGAAGTTTAACAACACCAGGTTAAAGTCCAACAGGTTTATTTGGTAGCAAAAGCCACACAAGCTTTCGAAGCTCTAAGCCCCTTAGTCAGGTGAGTGGGAATTCTGTTCACAAACAGAACTTATAAAGACACAGACTCAATTTACATGAATAATGGTTGGAATGCGAATACTTACAACTAATCCAGTCTTTAAGAAACAAAACAATGGGAGTGGAGAGAGCATCAAGACAGGCTAAAAAGATGTGTATTGTCTCCAGACAAGACAGCCAGTGAAACTCTGCAGGTCCACGCAACTGTGGGAGTTACAAATAGTGTGACATGAACCCAATATCCCGGTTGAGGATAGCCTCTGTTACTTGCCACTTGTCAGCCCAACCTTGGATATTGTCAAGATCTTGTTGCAATTGGACACAGATTGCTTCAGTATCTGAAGATTTGTGAATGGTGCTGAACATTGTTCAATTATCAGCAAGCATCCTCACTTCTGACCTTACGATGGCAGGATGGTCATTGATGAAGTAGCTGAAGATGGTTAGCCCTAGGACACTATCCTGAGGAACTCCTGCAGTGATGCCCTGGAAATGAGGTGATTGAACTCCAATAACCGCAATCATCTTCCTTTGTGCCCATATGACTCCAACCAGCCTAATTTTCTTTGAGTCCAGTTTTGCTGGGGCTCATTGATGCCAAACTTGGTCAAATGCTGCGTTAATGTCAAGGGCAGTCACTCTCGCCTCACCTCTGGAATTCAGCTCTTTCACCCATGTTTGAACCGAGACTGTAATAAAGTCAGGGGCTGAATGACCCTGGCGAAACCCAAACTGAGCATCAGTGAGCAGGTTATTGCAAAGCAAGTGCTGCTTAATGATAAAGATGTGTGGGTTAGGTGGATTGGCCATGCTAAATTGCCCTTTAGTGACAGGGGGACTAGTTAGGATAAATGAATGGTGTTATGGGGATAGGGCTTGGGTGGGATTGTGGTCAGTGCAGACTCGATGGGCCGAATGCACTGTAGGATTTATGATTCTATGACTCTATTAATAGCAGTGTTAATGACCCCTTCCATCACTTTACTGATTATCACGAGTAAACTGATTGGGCGGTAATTGGCCAGGTTGGATTTGTCCTGCTTTTGGTGTACAGGATATACCTGGGCAATTTTCCACCTTGTCGGGTCGATGCCAGTGTTGTAGCTGTACTGGAACAGCTTGCCTAGTACACAGCAATTTCTGGAACACTAGTCTTCAGTTCTACTGCTGGAATATTGTCAGGTCACATAGCCTTTACAGTATCCAGTGCCTTCAGCCATTTCATTTCACGTGGAGTGAATCGAATTAGCTGAAGTCTGTCATTTGTGATGCTGGTGATCTCCAGAGGAGGCGAGATAGATCATCCACTCGAGACTTCTAGCTGAAGATTGTTGCAATTGCTTCAGCCTTATCATTTGCACTGATTTGCTGGACTTACCCATTGAGGATGGGGATATTTGTGGAGCTAGATTCTCTCTCAAAAAGAAATATCCTTTCCACATCCACACTGTCAAGAACCTTCAGGATTTTGTTTCACTCAAGTCGCCTCTTACTCTTCTAAACTTCGCATTACAAGCATAGTCTGTCCAATCTTTGCTAATAAGACAACCCGCCCATTCCAGGTATTAGTGTGGTAAACCTTCTCTGAACTCCTCCCAAAGCATTTACATCCTTCCTCAAATAAGGAGACCAATATTGCACACACTACTCCAGATGTGTGCTCACTAGTGTCCTGTACAACTGATTGGCACTTTGTCAAATGCCTGATTAGGAATTGTCCAATGGGAAGGGAAATTCTGCATATGAAACTGCATTTATTCCTAAGACCATAAGACCATAAGACATAGGAGCGGAAGTAAGGCCATTCGGCCCATCGAGTCCACTCCACCATTCAATCATGGTTGATTTCAACTCCATTTACCCGCTCTCTCCCCATAGCCCTTAATTCCTCGAGAAATCAAGAATTTATCAATTTCTGTCTTGAAGACGCTCAACGTCTCGGCCTCCACAGCCCTCTGTGGCAATGAATTCCACAGACCTACCACTCTCTGGCTGAAGAAATTTCTCCTCATCTCTGTTCTAAAGTGACTCCCTTTTATTCTAAGGCTGTGCCCCAGCGTCCTAGTCTCCCCTGCTAATGGAAACAACTTCCCTACGTCCATCCTATCTAAGCCGTTCATTATCTTGTAAGTTTCTATCAGATCTCCCCTCAACCTCCTAAACTCCAATGAATATAATCCCACGATCCTCAGACGTTCATCGTATGTCAGGCCTACCATTCCTGGGATCATCCGTGTGAATCTCCGCTGGACCCTCTCCAGTGCCAGTATGTCCTTCCTGAGGTGTGGGGCCCAAAATTGCTCACAGTACTCCAAATGGGGCCTAACCAGTGCTTTATAAAGCCTCAGAAGTACATCCCTGCTTTTGTATTCCAAGCCTCTTGAGATAAATGACAACATTACATTTGCTTTCTTAATTACGGACTCAACCTGCAAGTTTACCTTTAGAGAATCCTGGACTAGGACTCCCAAGTCCCTTTGCACTTTAGCATTATGAATTTTGTCACCGTTTAGAAAATAGTCCATGCCTCTATTCTTTTTTCCAAAGTGCAAGACCTCGCACTTGCCCACGTTGAATTTCATCAGCCACTTCTTGGACCACTCTCCTAAACTGTCTAAATCTTTCTGCAGCCTCCCCACCTCCTCAATACTACCTGCCCCTCCACCTATCTTTGTATCATCGGCAAACTTGGCCAGAATGCCCCCAGTCCCGTCATCTAGATCGTTAATATATAAAGAGAACAGCTGTGGCCCCAACACTGAACCCTGCGGGACACCACTTGTCACCGGTTGCCATTCTGAGAAAGAACCTTTTATCCCAACTCTCTGCCTTCTGTCTGACAGCCAATCGTCAATCCATGTTAGTACCTTGCCTCGAATACCATGGGCCCTTATTTTACTCAGCAGTCTCCCGTGAGGCACCTTGTCAAAGGCCTTTTGGAAGTCAAGATAGATAACATCCATTGGCTCTCCTTGGTCTAACCTATTTGTTATCTCTTCAAAGAACTCTAACAGGTTTGTCAGGCACAACCTCCCCTTACTAAATCCATGCTGACTTGTCTTAATCCGACCCTGCACTTCCAAGAATTTAGAAATCTCATCCTTAACGATGGATTCTAGAATTTTGCCAACAACTGAGGTTAGGCTAATTGGCCTATAATTTTCCATCTTTTTTCTTGTTCCCTTCTTGAACAGTGGGGTTACAACAGCGATTTTCCAATCCTCTGGGACTTTTCCTGACTCCAGTGACTTTTGAAAGATCATAACTAACGCCTCCACTATTTCTTCAGCTATCTCCTTTAGAACTCTAGGATGTAGCCCATCTGGGCCCAGAGATTTATCAATTTTCAGACCTTTTAGTTTCTCTAGCACTTTCTCCTTTGTGATGGCAACCATATTCAACTCTGCCCCCTGACTTTCCTGAATTGTTGGGATATTACTCATGTCTTCTACTGTGAAGACTGACGCAAAGTACTTATTAAGTTCCTCAGCTATTTCCTTGTCTCCCATCAGTAGATTACCAGCGTCATTTTGGAGCGGCCCAATGTCTACTTTTGCCTCCCGTTTGTTTTTAATGTATTTAAAGAAACTTTTACTATCATTCCTAATGTTACTGGCTAGCCTACCTTCATATTTGATCCTCTCCTTCCTTATTTCTCTCTTTGTTATCCTCTGTTTGTTTTTATAGCCTTCCCAATCTTCTGACTTCCCACTACTCTTTGCCACATTATAGGCTCTCTCTTTTGCCTTGATGCATTCCCTGACTTCCTTTGTCAGCCATGGCTGCCTAATCCCCCCTCTGATAACCTTTCTTTTGTTTGGGATGAACCTCTGCACTGTGTCCTGAATTACTCCCAGAAACTCCTGCCATTGCTGTTCTACTGTCTTTCCCACTAGGCTCTGCTTCCAGTCGATTTTTGTCAGTTCCTCCCTCATGCGCCTGTAATTACCTTTATTTAACTGTAGAACCTTCACATCTGATTCTGCCTTCCTTCTTTCAAATTGCAGACTGAATTCTACCATATTATGATCACTGCTTCCTAAGTGTTCCCTTACTTTAAGATCTTTTATCACGTCTGGCTCATTACATAACACTAAGTCCAGAATAGCCTGTTCCCTCGTGGGCTCCATCACAAGCTGTTCCAAAAAGCCATCCTGTAAACATTCAATGAATTCCCTTTCTTTGGGTCCACTGGCAACATTATTTACCCAGTCCACCTGCATATTGAAATCCCCCATGATCACTGTGACCTTGCCTTTCTGACATGCCCTTTCTATTTCTATTAAGAATGAGATAAAACCATATTTAGATTCTTAAACTACATGAGCGATTTGCATTTCAAATGAATACAATCTGATGGATCTGCCTGTATTTTGAAGCCATTATATTGGTTATTTTCCAAACTTTTCGGAATTAACTTTGATGAATGGAGTTTGGAGTAGTCAAATTTAAGTTGATAGAGCAATATAAGCGCAATTCAAATGTGTTTTGAATCTGAATATATTGGGTTTTGATATTTGAAATTTTGTTGAACAGAGTCAACTGAGGAAAACAAAAGAATCAGATTAAATGCTGCTTCTGGACTGAAGGCAAAGTTTGCTTTGATTCAGAACTGTAGATACATTGCACATGAACCATACAACCAAGGTGTTGATTTATGTCCAAGAGTTCAGTGCCTCACAGCTAATTTCTCAATTCCCTGTGAGGTGCGGTTTGATGAGATTACTTGTTGTGAGGGACTTAGAGTTTGGATGTGTTCACACAGTTGGTGACACAATAGCTGCCTTTGATTGGACTTCAAATAAGGGAAGTCAATTAGCCTTGTCAACAGTGTTGTTGAGGGAAATGTCAGTGTTCAACAAAGAAGAGAACGACAAAGAGCGGTCAAGATCACAGGATATTCAGCTAACAGAAAACAGATTGTAGCTCAGCTTCTGAAACCTGTCAGAGAAGCAATGTTTCCAAAGACTGAGATTGTCACATCAGGTCCTATAAACCCCTGCAGCCACTTAGAAGAAGACCTGTCACCTGCTGGACCTAATGGGCACATATTACCAGTGACTGAAAGTGAGCATTGTCCTCTGATTCCTTCCAGAGTGCTACCAGCAACATAGTGAGAATCTTGCAGTTGATTGCACATACATGCATCTAACAGTGGATTATTTGCCAGAGCTGGGATATATGTAAACTTTTCCTGTCATGAGAATAGCAGAAGGAGCGTGCAGCAGGATTTGCAGGGTGCCATTGTCTACATACGCATGAGCACTCACTGACTAACTAGAAGCATTTGTCAATTTTGTTTCAATGTTCAGTGAGTGTACAGCCAAAAGGAAAGGTTCATGGAAGGTTGCTGCTAATTCCATGGGAGCTGTTTTTATATTGCAGCAATGTGGTTGTTGGACCACAATCTTCAAAGCTGATAACACCTCTGAGGAACCCCATCAGTGAACATCAAGAGCAGTAGAATATGAGCCATGTCACAACCAGATGTCATCGATTCAGCCACCAGTATGCTAGAGTTACAATTTTGCTGAATGCACTGATCAGATCCCCTTCCGTACCTGTGTGAGGGTCTCTGGAATAAGCGTTGGCTCCACCCAATTGTATAAGGCATTGCGTGGCTGAGCCAAGAATCCTTAACTGGATAGCTAGGGAAGGTTCCTCTGACCCACTTAAGTGCATAATCCCTTTAATTTTTTTGTGCTGCCTTGCATACATGATAATCTAACGAGGGTGACTTGTGCGTAGCTTACACAAGGTTTTTGGGTTACTGCATGGCTGTGCAGCTTAGAGGGAACGTTGCTTCTGATAATACAGCATTCCCTCTATAAAGCACTGAAGTGCTCCTCCTGGGTGAACAGAGCGACACCAGTCTATTCACTCCACCCCATCCCTCCAAATTAATCTTCTCCCAAGTTACAAACCAGCGAGCTAAACCAGCCAAAGTTCCTGTTCTACTGTAAGGTGTTGGTGGTATATAAATGAGGACTTAAACCTTTTCTTAAGTGTTGGAATGACATGGAGCAGCCAATACTGTTTGCTGCCTCATTTACACAACAAACCATATGGTTTAGGTCCTGGAGGCAAGTTATCCCTAAGCCTCCATTTTCAGAATCACAGAATTGTTGGAGTGCAGGAGGAGGTCATTTGGCGCATCATGTATACACTGGCTCGCCGAATGAGCAGTTTACCTAGTGCCATTCCCCAAGCTTCTCCCTGCAGCCCTGCACATTTTTCTTTTCTAGATAGCAGTCTAATTTCTTTTTGAGCACTGCGATTGAACCTGCCTCTACCACACGTAGGCCATACATTCCAGATCTCAACCACTAGCTGTGTGAAAAAGTATTTCCTCATGCCACTTTTGCTTCTTTTGCTTATTACATTAAATCTATGCCCTCTCATTCTTGACCCTTTTCCTACGTATTCTGTCCGGACCCCTCATAATTTTGAATGCCTGTATCAAATATCCTCTCAGCTTTCTCTTCTCCAAGGAAAACAGATCCAACTTCTCTAAATTCAGATCAGAAGTTCTTCATTACTTGAACTATTCTCATGAATCTTTTCTGCACTCAATTCAATGCCTTCAAATCTGTCCTTAAGTGCAACACCCGGAACTTTATTAAGTAATGCAGCTGAGGCCAGAGCTCCCCGTGTATCCCGCTGGACATAAAGCATCTGCCGTCTGATGGACATCTCTGAGACTTGTCATCTGCCTCCAACTCAGCATGGTCTTCCAGCAGTGCTCCCACTGTCGGCACCCTGCGATCTCTCTGCTTCTACCAGCTCCTCAAACAGGGATGATGTGACATTACCACTGTGCACTGCCCATGGAGATGACAACCTAATGTCCCACGATGTGTGAGTATCTGTGCTGGTGTCAGGTTCTGAGAAAGGGCGTGACGCTACTGCAGGAGGAATGTCTTCCTGGGGGCTTAACGGGAGTCATGGGGGTCTCTGGCTACTCTTACAGATGGTGCATCTGCAGATGGAGGGAAAAAGATCAGTAAATTCAATCATCTTGGTGTTAATGCATGCCACGTAGACTGAGGAGACAATGGTGATATGCTTGATGGTGCCATCTGTTTTTGAGCAATGGGCACTCTATGTGTGACAGCTCACTTTCTGATGACAGAAGCCCAGTAATGTTTCCTGTACCCATGGCACGTGCAACTGTGACCAACACTCCTGCCTTCATTCCGAGACCCCCGCCTCTCCACGACCAGAATAGAGAGCTGGCCAGTGGCACTCCAGCTCCAGTGTAGCACTTTCATGCTTTGTTAGCACAAGCAGATTTGGGGTTCCTCCACCGGTCCGGGAGCTGGAGTGCCACCTGCCAGCTCTGTATTCTGGTCTTGGTGAGACGGGGTCTCTGATGAAGTAAGAATGTGGGTCACGGTTATGACTTGTCTTCTCCTGACAGGGAACCACAGAAAGCCTCATTAGTGCTCCATCTCCCTGAAGATCCATTCCAACTCCCCCCAACCTGGGCATTAAGCAGCCATTTTACTTTGGCACATCTCACCCTCCAAATCACTGAGGGTGAATTGCATCCTCTGCCAGGGGTGCAATTCTGCTGAAATTCCACCCCTGGCAGAGTAGGCTTCAGTGCCAATTGGAATACACACTCAGACCCTGAGTGCACAGGGGAACGGGCACCCGACGACAGCTCCCTGCATAGGTCCATGCCATCTCTGCACTTACCCTTGCTGTCTGCAGAAAATCATTGAACCTTTTGGGGAACTGGAGCCATATACAGCACACCACATTGTGCCCATTGAACTGGGCGACAACTATTGACCAAGCCTGTTTGGTCATGTGGGGCAGCCTTCTCTTGCTGGCCCTGGGCATCAGAATGTACCGTCTGGCACTGACCTCCTGAACCAGGAAACCCAGGCACTCATCGGAGAAACAAAGCACAGAGTGCCCACCAGACTTGCCCACCTACCTTCCATGAGCACCAGGGGATAAGGTCACGACAGCAGAACAGGAACAGTAATTGGAATCCTTCTGGGAAGCTCGCCAGCCTCCCTCACAGTTCCTGACAGCCTTCAGGGAGCTGTCTCTGTTTTTAAACCTCCGCGCAATGCAAACCCAACCCTCAGACACGGTTCACGTTGGGTGGACCTTAATTGACCACCTAGTGTAATGTTGCGTTAATCCTTGGCTGGGAGCAGGTTTTACATCCGCTTCAAGCTGCACTCACTTTGGACGCACCCCAAGGGTAAAATTCAGGCCATTCTCTCAATTCCCTATTTGCTGAGTTATTCATTTCTGTTGTCGTGTTAAGCTACTATGCTAAATGTATGTTCAGCACTTCAGTACAGAAAAGGAATAAAACAGGAGGATGCATCACAGGAAGCTAGCTGAAAGGCAATATATTTAGATGAATGATGAGCTGTACACCCTAGAGATATCAGATGATAGGAAACAGAAGATCTCCTTCCCTTAAAACTGCAGTGGGTTGGAATGATTCAGTAACCGGATTTTGGATAATAAATTAACCATGCCACACATGCACAGGAGGAATCCACCTCTCACCTGTAGGTTTTGCAGTATTCTTGGACCTGCCACTTATGTGTGGATGTTGCAATTGATTAATCACATAGAAATGTGCTGATCCACACTCAGAGTTTGTAAATGACATGAACAGACATATTACCAGCTAGCCTTTTGCCTTTTTAGAATCACTAAACCTGCTTAAGTTTATTTATGACTCTAGATGTTTACCTGTTATAGCTCATTTATACATATATTCCAGGAACATCACCACTGCTAAACAATTAGCACCAATGGAGGAATTGAAAGATATGGTGGTGAGCTGCAGTTAGTTGTGTGGGGAAAGTATTTTCCACACTTCGGGGCAGACCAGCAGATCAAGTCACTGGACCAGGCGAACACTAACTTAGTCAGGCGGATTGGGAGGGTGTTTGATTGCTTCTGCAACCAATGTGAGCCAGAGACTCTAGTTTCTTCAGTTTACTACAAATATACAACAATATTTTATCCATTTTAATGACTGCCTTGCTTTGCAAATTACATTCTGCCATCCAGCTCGATGAAAGCTAACACTGTGCTTCCAGATGATGTCAATGAACGGTGGCATATAAATAAGAAATAAAAGAAATCAAGAATAGATCCTTGGTGGACACTGGAGGTAACCAGTGCGTACTGAAGAAGAGAAGCCCACTGGTATCGATAGTGATTGCTACGATTAGTTGGATAACTTTGGAACCAGATGAGAGGTTCCAAAGTTATCCAACTAATCGTAGCAATCACTATCGATACCAGTGGGCTTCTCTTCTTCAGTACGCACTGGTTACCTCCAGTGTCCACCAAGGATCTATTCTTGATTTCTTTTATTTCTTATTTATATGCCACCGTTCATTGACATCATCTGGAAGCACAGTGTTAGCTTTCATCAGTACGCTGACCACATCTAACTGCAGCTCACCACCATATCTTTCAATTCCTCCATTGGTGCTAAATTATCAGACTGCTTATCTGACTGACATTCAGGAGATATGAAATTTGCTCCAGTTAAACACTGGAGAGAATGAAAGCCATTGTTTTGAATCCCCGCTCCCAACCCTATTCCCTAGCTACCAACTTTATCCCTCTCCCTGGCAACGGTTTGAGGACAAACTAGTTTGTTTGACCCTGAGATGAACTTCTAGCCCCGTATTCATACCTTCACCAAGACCGCCTACTTCCATTTCCATTGCATTTCCCAACTCCTCCCCGTCTCTGCTCATCTGCTACTGAAAACCTCATGCATGCCTTTGTTACCTCTAGACTTGACTATACTATGGGTGGCATGGTGGCACAGTGTTTAGCACTGCTGCTTCGCAGCCCCAGGGACCTGGGTTTGATTCCCAGCTTGGGTCACTGTCTGTGTGGAGTCTGCATGTTCTCCCAGTGTCTGCGTGGGTTTCCTCTGGGTGCTCTGTTTTCCCCCCACAGCCCGAAAGACATGCTGCTTAGGTGCATTGGCCATGCTAAATTCTCCCTCAGTGTAGCCGAACAGCAGCCGGAGTGTGGCGACTAGGGGATTTTCACAGTAACTTCATTGCAGTGTTAATGTAAGCCTACTTGTGACACTAATAAATAAACTTTAAAACTTTTTAAAAAACACATTGCGCCACTGACTGGTCTCCCATTTTCTACCCATCATAAACTTGCAGTTTTCCAAAACTCGCCTGTGTCTCAACTCGCACTGAGTCACGTTCACCTATCACTCCATGCTCATTGACCTATGTTGACTCCTGGTCAACCTCCATTTGATTTTAAAATGATCAATTATCAAAATTAAAATCCCACCATGGTCCACCCTTTCCTGGGTCTATAATTTCCTGCAACCCCAGAACCCTGTAAGATATCTGCACTCATCTAATTCTGGACTCTCTCTGAATTTAATTTCTCTACCATTGGTAGCTGTGCCTTCAGTCATTCAGGCCCTAACTTCTGGAATTCTTTCCCTACCATGATCTTCTGCACCTCTCTACGTCATTTTCTTCCTTTAAGAAACTCCTTAACCTCTGTGACCAGAATTTTAATTATTTGACCCTAATATTTCTTAGGTGTCATATTTTCTTTTATGATGCTCCTATGATGCACCCTGGGATATTTTATTACATTGAAGATGCTATATAAATGTAAATTGTTATTGTAAATTACAAGGACATGTTACTTAATCTTGAATATAGAGGACTGAGGAATGATCTGATGGTGATGTTTAAAATTAAAAGGATTTGATAGTGAAGTGCAGAGATATTGTGTGGAGTAATATGGCGGAGGCGGACAGCCCAGGAAAAATCACATCAGTGTGGAGCACAATAAGGTGCTGCGAGCAGGGCTCATTAACAAGAACCGAGTAGGACTTCCACCCCTCATTGAAGTGGATCACACCCTCTGGAGCTGCCAGCCAATCCTATTGTGGCATTAGTGGCAGTTGCCAGGACTGCAGCTGAGGGGGTGGAGCCCAAGCATCCCTCGGGGCAGGGAAGTCTGAGCTGAGGGGGGAGGGGCAGTAAGGGGGTTCGGGTGGATTAAAGGGAGGGAATGGGTAGATGGGAAGGGGCGGTTCAGTCTAAGGGGGGGGGGGGGGGTTGCCCTGCAATTGGCAAAGGACAGCCCTCAAAGATCGACCACCCTCACCCTTCCTTCCTGCCCTGGAACTGTTTCAGGTTAAAAATTGGGCTTCCTGTTCCCACCCTGCTGTCTGTGCTAATTGTATAATAATTGGGCAGTGTATTATCAGGGCCAAGGGCCCTATAGACCCATAATTGTTGATTTAAATACTGCAGGCAGGCGACTGGTTTTGGTGCCCACCTGCCCCCGTTATTATGGGGGAAAACTCTGGGGTGGGTAGCAAGGTGTTGAGATGGGCACCCGCCCCATTTTAAATGCCTCCACCCCCAGTAGGAAACATACCCACTGGGGGCATGTAAAATTCAGCTGATTATTTTCTCTGATGGGGGAACCAAGAACAAGAGAATACAATCTTAAAATTATAGCTAGGCCATTCAGGAGAGAAATTAGGAGGCACTTATTCACAGAAAATGTAGTCGAAATTTGGAACACTCCTTATAGTCTATTATAGCTCCTTATAGATTCTAGGTCATATGGAGCTATGAAATCTCAGTTCAATAGAATTTTGTTGGATAAGGAATTCAATGAACATCAAGTAAAGGCAGTAAAACAGAGTTGAAGTGCAGGTCAGCTGCGGTCTAATTGAATGGTGGAGCAGGCCCAAGGGGCTCAATTTCCGACTTCTGTTCCTAATTTACCTATAGTCCATTGTGCCTGTGAAACTGGCTTGATTGACAGCTCTGTGCTCAGGGACCTGTTTAGGTTGTGATAAATGTAAAATCCAATCTTTGATTCACTCAAACCACCAGGATGCCACATTATTGTAATGAGACAGATGAGGAAATGCCAAGCAGAATCGACACACTTTCCACAAAAAAGGAGGAAGAATCTGATGAGTATTCATTATTGTTCTCATAGGAACTTAAGACTTGTTAGATGAGAACAAATCAAGGTCCATCCTGCTCACCTTCTGTCAACCTACTAGTCACATGATACAATGGTAACTGAGTTATTGACAACGTAGCAATCAATCTCCATCAATTAGCCTACAGCAGACCTAGGCATGAGGCTATTCCGCACCCTCCCCCCCCCCCCCCCCCCCCCCCCCGCCCCGCCCCCAGTGGCTGAAAAAGCTTTGGAAACCATGGTGGAGCCCAGTTTTAACTCTGTAAGTGAATGGATTTCAAATGAGTTAAAATTTCACACAGTAATTCCACGTTTACCTCCCAAACACATAACACTTCCTACACATCATACTTCAAATTACCCAAATTAGTCATGAGATGTAAATGGCAAGTTGCATAGCAACGTTGTTAGAGTTTTCGGAGAAGATTTCATTCTTGGCAATGATGTGTCACAGGCAAAGAACTGCAAAAACAAGAAGTAAATGAATAATGTGTGTTGAAAGAAGAAATGGAAGATGCCAATCGAAGTGTGATAAGCTGAAGCAACCTTTTAGAAATTGTCAACATGTAAACCTGACCAATACTTTCCTTCTGGAACGTGGCCACATAGATTGTTATTAATCCATAGCAGCATGGTATAAATTTGCTTCAGCAGGAAAAGGTGCTGATGTTACAGTCACCTTGATGGGATTGAAATCAATTTTAACAATTTAAGCTTGCAGGATGTAGCAATGCCCATAGCTTTTAAGGATCATTCTTTGTAGTAATAGATTTTTAAAAATAGATTAATTGAAATAAACTATTAAAAGGTAAAACAGAATGTTTTGTATTGATCATCAGTGGTTAATGTGAAGTATTTTCCAAAGTTTATCATCTTGTTTATTTGGTTTTAGTTTACATTCTGTTTGAAATCATCATTTCCTTTACTTTAATGTACTCTCTGCAGTGTAAACTTCTACTTAGTAATTTTTAATTTAAGATTTTTTTACTTTTATACCTGTAAAGCCTGATAAATGGATTACACTGTCGACCTACTTTGAACGTTAGCTGATCCCATAATCTCTCAGTTCATATTACTGATGGATAATACCTTGGTAGGTCACTTGCATTTGATTCATGGAAAGCTGGGCAGAGACCTGTTCATCTCTGATGTTGCAAGATTCTGTTTGTATTCTGTGTTATCATATTCTAGCTGATCTCTCACGGCTTTGCTCAGGAACAAGGGCAGGCAAATTATGTTAGCTTTGGTTCTCCAGTCACCTTACTGTCGCCCTCGGCAGTGACCCTAATTACAAAGATTCTAGACTTTGCAAAGAATTTCCATTTTCTTTGTAACAAACATAACAAACATTTGTGGAAATGAGAATGGTAACTGTAGCAACTTCACACCCGATGAGAAAAATCGCGACTGATTTATGCAAATGAAGTAAACGTGAAATAACTTGTTCCAGAAAGTCAGTGAACCTCATCAGTAGGTTCGTAGCAAATTGGCAGCCTGCTTAATGCCAAATCGATTTTTCTTTTGATAGTGCAAAGGAAATTAGGCATAGTGTCAAATGGGCTACCAATTTGCAATGAGCCCAATTGGTGATACTGGGAAAGACCAATTCCACCCTTAAGGTTATTTGAAGTTAAAAAAAATCACTGCCTATAATATAAAATAAAAACATAAAATGCTGGATAAACTAAGCAGGTCTGGCAGTATCCACGGAGAGAGAAACAGTTCATATTTCAAGTCCATCTGACTCCTCTTCAGAGCTGTTTTTGCTTCAAAACCTGGTTGGCACACTGTATAAAAATTTGGAGATTAGCATGTCAAACATAAATGTTGTCGGAGATAAAATGAAAGACCCTGTTCTTTTTAGTATTTAACAACATAACATTTTTCACTATTCAGAAAGGTTCTGGCTTTCTATCATGCTCGTTATGTTCTGGTACTTTCTGTTTAGATTTTGATATTATTTAAATTTTATTTTCTGATGCACAGTGAATGGAACTCCAAGCAGTCAACTATCAACACCCAAATCTACAAAATCATCCAGCTCCTCCCCGACCAGCCCTGGCAGCTTGAGAGCTCACAAGGTAAAAAAAAATTCTATTCTGCCTAGCAAAGAATAAGAGAATGGATGAAGAAAGTTTGGTTTCTAAGAGTTGTCACCTACATACAATGCAGCTTTGTACTTGGGAATGCACAGTACAGATGTTGTTCCACTGGCAGTAAAGAGTCTGTGTTTTATTTTCACACTTATTTTGCTGTACAAGTTCTCTAGCCAAGAGAAGCCACAAAGAAGTTCCAGATTTCAAAGAACTCTTCTCCATTATTACCTACTACAATGTGACTGGGCCTGGCCACAAGTCACTTGCGGTCCAACTTGTTTTATATCTCTCACTGTTGATATGCTTGTGACTGAAAACCATGGAGAATTGTGACCAATAACTAACATTATGCCACTTTATCTTAGTGGAGCCTTTCATAATAGTTTTAGAGGTTACAAGAAGTGCCTTGTCGATCATTGGTGTTAGTGTACTTCACTCCTGGCCGGTCATTCTTCATCCTTATCCCTCTCCCTAATGATCTTGATCCCTTTTCCTCAATTATCAACTTTCCCATTCTAGTTTTCAGAATCCCTACAATACAAAAGGAAGTCACTTGACCCACCTGGATTAATAAACATTGTTGAGTCTGTGACCATTAAATTTCATGGAAGCATTTTCTAAATTTAACCCAAAGAAAGGAAATTAGAAAGCAGTTGATCAAAGTTCTGATAATTTTAAATCAGAAATAATCAACTTAATTTCATTTGGAGAGCTTATTAGGACTGGAACAGAAAATACTGCATTAATAGTTAATAGGATGGAGCACTTTAATATCGCACAATTGGAGATTTAATTCCTGAAATCTGAATACATGTTTTGAATTCCCACCCTTTGTATCTTGAGTCAAGCTACAAGTTGCACTTCTCAAACACAAACCTTTGAACTCTAATGAAGTAAAATTTTAGTTTCTGCAGCATTGTTTCCAACAATAACAATAATCCATTTTAATTCTGAAAATAAATTGTAATTTTCATACTTAACAATCTATTGTGCCTGAATAGATCCCTGAAAGTTGGCACCCAGGTTGATAGGCTTGTTAAGTAGGCGTACGGAGTGTCAGCTTTTATTGGTAGAGGGATTGAGTTTCGGAGCCAGGAGGTCATGTTGCAGCTGTACAAAACTCTGGTGCGGCCGCACTTTGGAGTATTGCGTACAGTTCTGGTCACCGCATTATAGGAAGGATGTGGAAGCATTGGAAAGGGTGCAGAGGAGATTTACTAGGATGTTGCCTGGTATGGTGGGAAGGTCTTATGAGGAAAGGCTGAGGGACTTGAGGTTGTTTTCGTTAGAGAGAAGAAGGTTAAGAGGTGACTTAATAGAGGCATACAAGATGATCAGAGGATTAGATAGGGTGGATAGTGAGAGCCTTTTTCCTCGGATGGTGATGGCTAACACGAAGGGACATAGCTTTAAATTGAGGGGTGAGAGATATAGGACAGATGTTAGAGGTAGGTTCTTTACTCAGAGAGTAGTGAGGGCGTGGAATGCCCTGCCTGCAGCAGTAGTGGACTCGCCAACATTAAGGGCATTTAAATGGTCATTGGATAAACATATGGATGATATTGGAATAGTGTAGGTTAGAGGGGCTTCAGATTGGCTTCACTGGTCAGCGCAACATCGAGGGCCGAAGGGCCTGTACTGCGCTGTAATGTTCTATGTTCTATGAAACTGTTCTGTGGAGAAAGTGAAAAATAAAATTTAAAAAGTGGGTGGTGTGTAAGATCAGGTTCCTACCCTGTCATTGCTGTAGTGCGGAGAGGAGGGACCCCTATTGGAATACAGTAGAGTAGATTTTAGTTTTTACCATCTGGATTTGACAAATGGCAGAAAACTGGTGCAGAGGATTGCACTTAGGGAACAGAACTTATTTAATTTATGTGTCATTGCAATGAATGGACAGAAGATTTAGACGATCATTTAACTGTGTGCATGTTGCCCCACCAGGTCTCCCTTCCTTCCCTCCTCAACATTGCTTAGTGATCAGTCGGTAAAGACTAAAGATGTTTAGATAATGTATTGCAAGACGAAAGAAAATGTAAAGCAGCACAAATTGTTACTTGTATATTTAGAATTAGAATCACTAGTAGCTGATTATTAAAATGGACAAATGTAATTAGGATGAGAGAAATACACTAAACTTAATATTTTCCTTGAAGCAGTCCATACTACAGTACTATTTTCAATCTTTGTTTCCCTTTCTTCAGTGCACCAGTCTTCACCAAAACAGGTGGGTTTGTTCCAAACTTAAGAAGCACAAGGTGATTTTCCATCCAATCTATTGTTCTTCTCAGCATTTGTTGTCTCTGACAGCACAATGGAGATTGGGAACTCGCCATGTAGGGACGTACAAGTGAAAATCTTCATACTGCTATAAATGCATTGCCGCACCTGTGTGCCCCACTTATTTGCTACAATGTGAAATAACAAAGGAGAGTCACCATAGTCCCAAATGACCAGAGGCTGCTTATCCCTTTGAGGGGGGGAGCTGACTGGTGGTGATTTAACCTGCGGATCACCACACCTCAGGGGAGGGACATGGTTGAGAAGGCGGGGGCTTTGTGAGTAACCTCAAGCGGTACAGGGATTGAACCCACGCGATTGGCATTGCCCTGCATCACTAACCAGCTGAGCTAAAATGCAGTCAGAAGCTGATGATTTTCCACCCACTTCATCTTAACAGATAGCATGCCTGTTCATGATTGGCTATGTTATCAAAATATTAAGTTGCTGCTAGTGAAACCTTCTCCCTTAGCACTGATCAGAGATGGTTGCATTGGGAATCTTGGTGAAAGAATGCAACATTTATTCTTAACCACTGTGTGCTGCTATTTCCAGGAAGTCCATTTCTAAAAGCAGCACCTCTTTACATTATCGAGGTGTAACCAAACTCTCGGCTGCCATTTTTGTCAGCACCGACTGTAATGAGGACATTACCTGCAAATAGTAAATGATCCAGTATTTAAAGAGTTCATTGTGAAACCAACAGTAAAAGTGTCAAATTCAACTGTTCTTTAGAGTATACTGAACTACACAGCACTACAACTACTTATTATAGACTGTGGTGTTCCTTCCAAGAACAACATTCATCTGACTGAAAACAATTGGGTGTGAAATGTAAATCTAGAAAGTGACAGCTCAGGAAACTGGAAACAGGTTATTATCAGTGAGAGCATTCATTAGTATTGACGTTTAACTATGTGCTGTTCCTTTGTCTCAGTTTTAAGGCATGGCAGCAGGATATCTTATCTTGATTTTAGTGTTTGCTGTGTCTTTAAGTAACTGTTTTGGTAAAACAGTTTGTAAAAAGAATAAGAGAGCTGGTGATAAATGTCAGAGCAACCTTGTAGCATACGAATGATAGTGTGTGACAGTGCAAACAAGGAGCCCAGATATATTATTAACTGTATTACATTAAATAAACCGACAATTTATTGGCACTGTCTGAAGTACTGAGATTATTTTATCACCGATCTGGAGTTTTCTTTATCATGCATTTATTCACTCAGTTGTGGACACTTTCAAACCTACTTAATGTCCTGCATTGGCAAATTCTGCCTAATTTTTGCCACCACCATCCTAAGCTAGATAAATAGAAATTCAGAGTGGCAATTCAATCTTTCAATCTGTGCTATTCCAATGTGGCTAGATGCTCAAGAGTTGGCATTCTCATGGTCTCACCACCTCTATATAGTTATAGTGACCTTTGAATTGGAAGTCAATCCACTTGAATTACTGAGTAATTCTATTTTTTTTCACTTTCTAAGCATGGCTATTTGAATTGTGTTGGTCAATTCAGTTTATTAAATCATTTTAATTTTTCATGCAAAATTTGAGTTTGAAGAATTGGCAATAGATTCTATTCTTATAACCTTCTCATTCAAGAAACAGGGTATGGTGAACTTTATAATATGAGGCTTTCACATTCAGTATCACCTGACAGGATGTAATACTGTAAAACCTACCTTAATATACATTATCTTTTTCATGGTAATAGGCTGTTTCAGAATCACTATTAATAATGGCTCTTAAAACAGGATAATATTTTTTTAATTCTGCAGTGTTGCTACTTTTATCCAATCCACAAGTAAAAGTTGATGATATGATTCTTCATGTTATTACTTGTATTTAGGAATGGCAGACAACCTCAAACAGGATGACTGCAAGCTTTAGCAATTCAAAAATTGTAGAATCATCCTTAACTATATTTCATTATTAACTAAAAGCTATGGGGGTCATTTTGCACTTGCGTTTGCCGTGAGTGCAAATGGCAATGTACGTGCAAAATCTCAAGATTTGGAAACAGGAATCTCGCCGGCAAGATTTCATTTTCCCTGCTCCTCACTAGTGATGTAATGAGAGTGGCTACCTTAGTTCAATGAATTATAATACAATTAAAGGACATCCCTGCCATATATGCCACAGCAGAAAGTCTCCCCTCACCAGGGTAACATCATGTCAGCGAGGTTTACAACAGGTACTGAAAAACTTGAACCAGGCAAGGGGAATCCACCAGCAGCATAAAGGTATGTATAGTTCCTGGGGGAGAGGGATATGCCCAAGAAATACTCTGACACTGCCCCTGGCACGGCCATGCCAGGTGGCAGTGCCAAGGGGACTGGCCACTCTGGGGAACTCCATTGGAGGGCATTCCCCTTGTGTGTGAGAGTTGCCCCGGTTCATATGGCAGGGGAGAAAGGAGGGAGGGGTCCCCTTATTCATCGGAGGGGGGTGGCCTGGAGCATGTGGGGATGGGAATGGGGGTGGAGGTTCCCGTTATCCATGGCCGTGTTGCCTCATTGCATGTGGGTTCGGGTTCCACATATCCATGGTGGGTTGGGTTGCTCCAGTGCGTAGGGATGGGTGGGGTTGCGTGGTGTTTTAACACAGCTTGGTGTTGCCAGCCCTATCTGGCCCCGTCCTGCCACCATGATGATGTGAGTCATATCTCCAGATTGTTTGCGCACAGAGTGCCGGAATATCTGGAGAGAAAACTCAGCTGTGCAGCTGTTCGACTGTGCACACCAATTTTCTTGTCTCAGCCAGCACTCTGAGCACAATCTGGAAAATTCCGCCTTATTTTCTTGCTATTGCAGTAACTGTACCCCATTAATAACCAAATGAAAGTACTCAACCCCAAACTGATGGTGATCACTATTGCACTGGCTTATTTTAAAGGGTTAAACTTGCTGACTATATGACTGAAATGGTCCCAGGCCTGCCCTCTGTCAATGCTGTTTGATTAACTAATGGGAACAGAAAGTTATAACAAACTCCCAGTTTTTCCAAATTTTTTGTTTTCTTTGCATTTTGTTGAAGTTCGCGGCAGAAAGGCCTAAACATTCCTCATGGAAACAGACCTGCTTCCATTGTCCCTCACAGGCAAAGTAAACATTTCTTGCATTAAGTGGTCTCTGCTGTCCCACATCCAGTACCCACTGTGCTCAACTAGTGGGAAGGTCTCAATGGGTTTCCTCACTCAGACCATGTGAATGCAGTTAATGCACAATTACATCTTTGGGCCAGTTTCTGCATATTTAACAAAGGACTCTGCCAGTTTCAGGTCTATATCCTTCCCACCAGCAGATTAAAATTAAAGATGATAGGATTCACGAGGAACTTCGGTGAAAAACTCATCCAATTAATTTCAGCTGCCTGTGTACTCAGTTTACAGCAAGCAAATAGAGTTAAAATTGCCAAAATTTAGTTTACTAGAGGAGGAGGCTCCGTGAACATCCCCATCCTCAATGGTGTTAGAACCCAGCATGTCCAGTGCAAAAGACAAATCTGAAGAATTCACAGCCACCTCCAGCAAGAAGTGCCAAGTGGATAATCCATCTCAGTCTCGTCCTAACAATCCCACCATCACAGATATGAGTCTTTGGCGAATTCAATTCACTCCACGTGAGCTCAAGAAATGGCTGAAGGCACTGGAAGATTCAAAGGCACTGTGACAACATCCTGGCAGAAGTACTGAATACTTGTGCTCCTGAACTAGCCGCACTCATATCTAACCTGTTCCAGTACAGCTACAACACAATTATCAAAGCAATAAAGTGGAAAATTTTCACAAAAAGCAGTACAATCCAATCCAGCCATTTAGCTACTTTCAGCCCCCACAAAGTGATGGAAGGTGTTGTCAACAGTATTAGCAAGCGACTTGTTACTCATGAATAACCTGTTCAACTAGTGCTTGGTTTGGGTTCCACTTCTGGCACTTGGATCTCATTACAGCCTTAAAATATAGACAAAGGAGCTGAATTACAGACGTGAAATGAAAGTTACTGCTCCTTGACATCAAGGCATTTGACCAAGTGTGGCACAAAGCAGCCTGAGTAAATGTTGAAGTCAGTGGGGATCAGGAGAAATGTCTGCACTAATTGGAATCATACCTAGCACAAAGGAAGAAAATTGTGACTTTCGGAGGCCGTTTCTCTCCATTCCAGGACATTGCTGTACGTGTACACCAGGATAGTGTCCTAACAACCATCTTCAGCTGCTTCATCAATGAGCTTCCCTCCATCATAAGGTCAAAAATGGGAACATTCATTGATGGTTGTACAATGTCATTCACAATTCTGAAACATGCCCCACATGCAGTAGATCCTGGACAACATTCAGGCTTGGGCTGACAAGTGGTAAATAAATTTGTGCCACACAAGTGCCAGATAATGGCCGTCTCCAACATGAGAGAATCTAATTATCACCCCTTGACATTCAATGGCATAACCATTATTCAATTCCACATTACCAATATCCTGGAGATTACTGTTGACCAGAAAGATAACTGGATACTTTGGCTACCAGAGCATGTCACGGTCTGGGTATTCTGCAGTGAGTAGCTCACTTGCTGGCTCCCCAAAGCATTACCACCACCTAAAAGTAACACTGGTTAGGAGTGTGATGGAATATGCCTCACTTACCTGGATGGGGAAAGCTCCTACAACACGCAAGAAGCTCAGCACCACACAACACAATGCAGCCCTTTGATACCACAATCACCACCTTAAATGTTTACCTCATCCACCACCGGTTCCCAGTGGCTGCAGCGTGTGCCATCTGCAAAATGCACTGCAGCAAGTTGCCAAAGCTTCTTCAAAAGCAGCTCTCAAGCCTGCAGCCTCCACCATCTAGAAAGATGAGGGCAGAAGACTCATGAGAACACGATCATCTATAAGTACCCATCCTGAAAGCACTCCTCCAAGTCAGAAGATATCCTGACTTAGAAATATAACACAGTTCGTTCATCATCACTGAGCCAAAATTCTGGAACTCCTACCTCACAGCACTGTGAGATTACCTGCAGCTCATGGCTCACCACCACCGTCTCATGGGCAATAAGTTCTGGCCTTACCAGTAATACTCACATCCTGTGAATGAATAAACAAGATATCCTAATACACAAATATCTGAAATTTGAGTGTCTCAAAGTTGTTGCTTGAGTAGAGTGATGCAATATGTCATGGCGGCGTGCAAACTTTTTGCTGCCTGCTGTTTTACATGATTTCAGTGTTTAGCCAGCACTAAGTACTCTGTCGCTTAGTTGGATGCTTTGGAAGAAGACCAACATGGTGAGCACCTAGAGCCGGTAGAAATTGGCCTGCACTGCTTAAAGGGGATATGCATGATGGCTGGGAAGGATGCTGTGAGTCCTATGGAAGCCGAGTCTGATTTGGCAAAGACAAAAGACGATGGGAAAGAGTAGGCTCCACATGTTCAGATGGAGAACTTGGTTGAAAGAAGGAGAGATGCCCCAAGCCTGCAGAGGAGCTGGAGACTCTTCAGGTACATGCTCAGAAAGCAATGACAGCAGATGGCTATGGAGGTCACTGCCAGACGCCAAGCCTCAAAGAGCTGAACACAGTCCCACAAGAAATTCAATGACCTCACGCAAGTGGTCATGGTCAATGAATGCATTTTCACATACCATATCCTACCAACCATACCACTAGCCTCAGAAACTATTCCATTTATAACAGCACTTGTATTCACCTACCAAACAATCTCTATAAATCAGGACTCATACCTGACATCCATATACTTGACCCTCACACCACATTTCGCAGCTTGCACGCACTACCAGCTATTCAACAATCACAGCCACATTACCCAAACATAATGCACAACACTCCCTGACACACTTGGACAAGTTGACACAGGTGCTTATTGGGGTAAGATGCACCTGCATATCCTGACTCCATGTAAGAGATGGTGTTAGCCCTTATCAATATTTCCATTGCTGAGCAAGTGGCCAGTGGAGGCACTGAAACCATCAAAGATAATAGTATTTTCAGAATTCTTCTCCTTGCGTTCTGCCTCCCCTTCATCCCAAACTGACCTCTGACTTACAAGCTGCAGGTGGCGTAAGCATGGATCTTCCTCCCACTTGCAAAGTGCAACCTTACCCTTGTGGTTTTCTCCATTCTGATACCCGAGAAACTACAACCTGACCAGGCAGTAGAGGAATACCCAAGAAGAGAGACATGATAAAGACATATATAACTTGGGCCCAGATTTTCATCATTGTGGCAACAATAGTGGAAATAGTTGAAAATCATAAGTCCGATTTTGACCTCAGTGGGGGCAGGAATGGAGTCGGGCTGGGGTTCATGCAATACAGTTTACAGAGGCAGCTGTCCACTTAAATCATCAACTGCCACTGAAATGGGTTTTGGTAGGCCAGGGGTGTGAAACCCAACATGTGTAAAGAGCTGATCTGAACTTGGTGGATTCATTTGCATAGCCAAGATACTGCGAGGTAAGCTACCCCTTTGGATATGGTCCCAGGACACCTTTGAGAGAGGGAAGGCATCTTTTAGGATGATTATGAATAGATGTGATTATGCATAGAAAGTGCATAAATTCATTGGAACTGTCAAAGCTGGCAAGGGATTTAACTCTCCTGGGCTTTAAATTTTTATCAAAGTGTGGAGTTTTTTTAAAAATCGGTGCTTGATATTTCATTCTATCTGTTAACATAAGCTTGAGGGTTATCATGATATCATTTGTGCTGATTTTACAACCTAACATTATCATAGTGGGTGCCTGTTAAGTGAGTAGTTTGATTGACAGTTCCAAGAGGCTATAGAATAGAAATGTCTGTTTTCATAAGAGATTAATTGAAAGAATGCCAATGTATTAAATTAATTTTTTAAATCAAGTTTGTTTTAAATGCTATCATCAATAGATAGTTTATTTTATGACTCCTGAGGCTTGCTCATGGATACTCGGAGTTGGCATGAAGGGAGTAAGGTCAAAGGGTGGAGAGTATGGGTTGGAATGAGCTGGCACTAAGTTGAATTAGGGGCTATAAAGGGCCATAGGATGAGTGCAGGTGTGGGTTGACAAAGTGACTATAAAGGATGGGTAGTAGTTGAGGGGTCGGGAGGGCAGTTGGGGTCGATGGGGGTTAATCAAGGGGAAAAGAGGGCATTTGGGGGTGGGGAGTGGTTGGGGGTGATGTGGGGTGTGGTTGCAGGATGTGATAGGCTGGTCGGGGGTGGGATCCAGTGGAGCAGGGCTGGTAGCCAGAGTGCCCCCGAAGTTAGAAGTTATTTAAATTCTAACTTTTCCTGGGTAACTATGCCAGTAAGGCAGTCAACACCATCTGAAGACAGAGATTTAAATTTGAGTATTGGATGGTTCCCAGTGCAGGGCAACTGCCCATCAGAAATCTGAACTTTCCGGGAAATTCCATTCAGTCCTTATGTGGGGACATCTGCGGGCATTTTTGGGATACCGCCGTATGATCTTCAGAGGTTGGAAGTTATGGACAACTGTGTGTAATTTAGAAACTACCTTAGCGGCAGTAACAGAACATGATGCGACACTAAGTATGAATGGCCTGAGCCTAGGGCAGAGATCAAAGAAAGCATAGATTCCAGCTCACCATAAAACAAGGTCACATGAGTTCTGCTGAAAGGACTCAGATGAGCATTTTGATGGGCAGTGTATAGAAGAAGCTGATTGGAATGCACAGTGAAATACCTATTCAATGTCCAGGAGCATGGGGCAGTCCAGCACCAGCTTGGTGCAGGGCTTGCCACAGAGATTGCAGCCCATCCTTTCTGGGGTAGAAGCCAACTCCACTTGTGGTCCAAAGCATGACATAGAGTCTGAAAAGCAAGACACAGGATCTTATGGTTGATATTTCCAATTGCAACATATACAACTTCCACAGGAAGGTAATGTGCTGCAGTGGCAGTTCAGATTAAACCCATGTAGCGTTTGCTTGCTGCAAGGATGGCCATGAATTGCATTGTGCATCAGAGTTTGTCATGTGTCATAGCAGTTCAGCAATCTATCCTCCAACAGATTACTGCAGTTTGCAGAGACTTTAGCTGGAATTTTACCATTTTGTTTCTAAGTGCTGGGCGGGTGAAAACTGGGAGAATTTCAGATCTGTTTTTTGGGCGTGCTTTCAGGCCCTCCCATACGCACTCTGGCTAGAAAATTTTGAGCAAGTCTGTTGCTCGCTGCAGAAGTCTGTGGGCCGGGCTTAACGCACCCGAAAGCCTGCAGAAGATGGTAGTGCGCATGTGCCAACCTCTGATGCTGGCATTAACAGTAGCAGGCATCTGACAGAAGAGGATGAGCTGTCAGGCCCCTGCTACTGCAGGCAGCCTGAAGCAGCACCCTCCCACACCCACTGCAGTCATGAGGGCCCACGGCCCGAGATACAGCCCTCGCCTCCTCCCACCATCCAGACCAATCGCGGACCCACTGCTCTCCCTCACCGATCGCAGATATGCTGCCCTTTCTCCCTCTCCCCTCACCAATCGCTGCAGAGTGGCAGTGGGCCCCCTCTCCCTGTTAGCCCCGTCCCCCCCTGCCTCCCCATTTGCCCTGCTCCCACTGGCCCCCCTCCATTGGCTCCGCCCCCGGCACTGCCTGGTAGGCAATGTCCAGGTGCCAGGCCGGCATTACCAAGGTGCCAGGCTGGCACTGCCCAAGGGGCAACCCCCCCCTGCCCTAGGCCTCCCCGGGGGGCCTCAATGGCCTCCGGTTCCACCGGCGAGGCCAAGACGACTGCTCCCCGTCCATGGGGAACGTCCATTTCTTGTCGGTGAGGCCATAAAGACAGGCGAGCCCAGATGATTGAGTGCCAGTCTCGATAAGCACATTCAAAACATCATTTTAATAAAATTTTAACATTTTAATAAAATTAAATTACTCAGCCTCTCGCCCATTTCCGGCAAGAGGCTGACCACGCCGGAAATCCTGCGCTTGTAAAATGGTGCCGGTCGTGAAAACTGGCGCCAATCGCGCTATTCACTTTATGCCCCTCTTTACAACCGGTCATATAACACCGCCTCTGTCTCAGACAAAGCACCATGGAGCACAGACCTGTTGTTCTCTCAGGAAGACAGCATTTGTTCTCTCGCCATTGCTACTCCATCAGTTCCCTTGCTGTTGCCTGTCAGCTAGCCAGCCCATACTGAGATGGCACAGTCTGCAGTTGGGCTTTCTAGGCTCCCAGCTGCTGAACTTGTCCTCCAAGACCATCTTCAACCTTCCACCAGCCACGCTGCAATCACTGGGATAGCATTCTGTAGGAGCACTGGGATAGGCAAAGGGACACCATAGACAGACACAAAGGGAATGCACAAGGATGATGAGATGATTTTTTTTTAAGCAATATGGAATGATTGGGTTTATAAATCTGGTTCTGAATGCTTATTTTTTGGTGGGCTTTTATCTTAGCATTGTGACCAAGCGGACTTCGATGGTCAGTGACTAAGGGAAAGTACAGTGAATGTTGGTGAATGCGAGTTGCAGTTGTTGGTATCGCACTCGAGTTGGTTCTTCACATGCAGCCAAGCCAAAAAGGGACTGTCTGGTTGCCTTCTTTCTTCTTCTCCCTCCTCTCCCTCCTGCTCCTTGTGCTCCTGCTTCTTTTTGATTTGATTTGATTGATTATTGTCACATGTGTTAATATACAGTGAAAAGTATTGTTTCTTGCGCGCTATGCAGGGAAGCATACCGTACATAGAGAAGGAAACGAGAGAGTGCAGAATGCAGTGTTACAGTCATATCTAGGGTGTAGAGAAAGATCAACTTAATGCGAGGTAGGTCCATTCAAAAGTTTGATGGCAGCAGGGAAGAAGCTGTTCTTGAGTTGGTCACCGCACAGCAAGTGTTAGGGGCTGCCCCTCATGATGGTAAGAAGATGTAGTGTGCAGCTGCCCGATGAATCTTGATGCCTGCTCTGTTGAGTCCAGCAGGGCTCCTCCCGCGTGGTCCGGGAAGCAGGAAGTGTTCTTTAAGCATCCCAGCAGTCTGCTTAATTACACGCCACGTGGCAGCATGGTTTTCGTTCTATGCATGTTATACATGAGTACATGGATTGTGCACTGGGATTGTCAGCCATGTGATCCGTGGGCAGCTCCTATTGCCCAGCAGCCAACCTATGGTCTGTTATGACTCAAATGCAGCTGGACTATTTGACTGCAGCCGAATGGAAGCAACATGAATGTTGCCAGGATATTGGCAGTGATACGTGATTCACTGCCTATGCTCACAATGCTGGACATTTCGGGAGTGGAAATCCTTTCAGTTCCAGTATAGGGTCAAAGTGAAATGTGGTGCCCACAAAGCAATGTGTGTGCAGTCACTGGTGCCTTCCACCACGGAGAAGTGTGCAAACCTAGCAAAAGAACACATGCTAGCTCCATCTATTAGTCTCTGGCAACAAAGAATAAAATGTTGTTCGCTCTTAATGCATGGAGAAGCTCCGTGATCTCCCTTATGCAACAGCTAAAAAGGAACCGCAAAATATTGCAAATATCTTTAGCTCCAGCCTTGTTGAAGCCAGGCACATAAAGATTAATGGCACGGTCACCCACGCATCCATTGGAACTGGGGACCTAGCTGTGCTCTGAGGCTGCAATTGGAAATCGCAGATTTCAGTAAGGATGTTCTAGCTGAGGCACAGATGTTACATGCACTGTTCTTCAGTAAGGTTCAGGCAGCAGAATTGCTCCCTAAATATCCTAGGTGGATATGTCCTCCTGCTGAGAGTCCTTCTCCTCTCCTCTTCCATGAGTTTTTCCTGCTCTATGTGGCCTCCAGATTCTTTCTCCAGATCATTCCAAGAGGAATGCCCACTGGTGCATTCAAGTCAGGGAGATACTGGTTTGTGTAGAAGAATTGAAGGTAAAGAAAAACTCTTCGAGAGTGCCAAACTGCTCCCTGTAGACTTCAACAATCTTAAGCAACTACAGAAAGTGCCAAACAGTTGTAAAATGGCTGTAACCAGCAACTAACCCATAGATAGTTTGTGATTCCTTTTATAACATTGAAGGGGTATCCATCGTGCTCAGCTGGTGTTCAATTGTGTGAGGTTAAGAGACAACATTGGCTGGAGCATTGAGCACCAAAATGGCACCACTGGTGGCCAATCAGCATTATATGCTAATTGGCATGATGATCTGTCTGCTCTCCACACTTCCATTGACCATTCACTAAACACACGATGCCCTCAACAATATGGCATCCAGAAAGACTCGCCCCAAAAATTGGGCAGGACTACCAATGCCGTTTTGGACATCAAACAGCACCTATAATGTCCAATCAACGGGTGCTACCAATCAGTTTCCTGCCATTGGTGCCACCGATTTAGTTGGTCTATTACAGTTATGTAATTTGCATGCATTTTAACACTAGTATTTTGTTTAATCAATCTGAAAGCCCAATCTTTGTGTCGATACATTTTTGTACTAATACTGTATAATTTTACACATCAATAATTATAGCAGATTATAATGTAGGCTTCCAGAAGTGATTATATTTGCACAAAGCAGCAAAATTAAGGTATCAGAAGAGAGTGTAATTTTAAAGTTATTCTCAAGTCATTCTTTTTCTATTGCTTCAGCTCCTGTGGAAACAAATTTGTCATTTCTACACAAGGCATCATTGGAAGGGTATTTCATTTAGGAATTCAATTCTCATTCTGCACTTTTCAATGACAAAACTACTTTGAAAAGCTGATCTGTAGTAATACTGTCACAATGAAACCTGCCCTGATTTTACAAAGGGGCAATATCAGTTGTGTCTCATTTAATCTCCTGTGTCCAAATCCCAGCTCGCACCAAGTCTTCAATGCCCATGTGCTCCCAGTGCAACCACAGTGCCACCTTGTTGAGGCATCAGGAGTCTCACCTGCCAACTGGAGAGCCGGTAAGAGACTGGTGGTGCCTCTTAATGGGAAGGCCTGCCAAACCACAAGCCAATCAGTGACAAGGCCTGCGGTGGACTTCCCCCTAGAATCAACACCCAGGGGGCAAATGTGCCACCCAGCAAGAGTTGCCAGCCAGCCAGAGGCCAGCAGCTCTTGTGCTCAACTCATTAGTATTGTTGCCACCATGGACTGCTATGTGTAGCATGTGGTAAAGTAATTGCCGTGTTAAAGTAATCCAATTTAGATGTTTATCCCTGATTTCTATAAAGATGCAGAGTATGAGGTGAATGGCATTATCATTGAGGATTCGCTGCACAATTGAGATTAATTATCACTTCTAGTGTATGATAGCATGAAAAGTGACAACTTCAATTAAATGGGAAGGGGAAAAACATCTGCATTAGCACTGAATCAAACAGTCTTAACACTTCTAATGAAACACCTCTGCATCGGTTTCAAGAGTAAAAGTCATTATGTTGTCTAGATTTGAGTGCGAAACGAACAGTTAACAATTACCTTTACTCTCTGTCCTTTTGAAGCAATTTGTTCTTCAAACAGTAATAAGTGTGTGTGAGTGGTGATTCAAAGTTTAAAGCGGAGTAGTTTATTCTGAGACTGTTCACAAAGATTCCAAATTTAGCTTTGTTCAGAGGAGTGCCTGCTTAGTGACATCAGTCTCGTTTTTTAAAGCATTTGGTTATTCCATTTCCTACATTACAGCAATGATTACACTACAAAAGTACTTCATTAGCTATAAACAACTTTGAGATATCTGGTGGCCATGAAAGGCACTATATAAATGCAAGTCTTTTTTGTGTTTTAGCACAATGAAAAGGGAGCATAGTAATTCGTTATGTACGTAATGATTGAAGGAGAGGCAGATATAAGGGCAGTAAGTTTGTACACACCTGTTAATTATTGCAGAAAAAGAAACATGTCGAAGCTTTTTGTCTTGTGCTCATCAGGACACTTAGCAAGAATGCCAATATATGGCAAAAAGCAGTTTGTACCATATGAGAAGAGAGATATGATTGGATTTGGTTGACAAGTGGACTCTGAATGATAGAGGCATTGCCATGGGGAATACACCAGTTGATGGTCACTGACAGGTAACTGCCAAGCATTGTTTGAAGTTTAAACCAAGCAACTTGACCCTGATTAGTCAAAGTGTTGCCCCAAGGAATAAGTAAGTGAATAGCTGTCACTTATTTTGTTTAGCTGAAACAGGAACAATGTGTGTACCTGTACTTCCTGTCTGTAAAGAACATGACCGTGTTTTAATACGTTTAGTTTCCAGTACCCACACAATCTTCTTTCACAGTATAAATTGTTGTTTTCCCTTTGTATTGATATTTTTGTGAAAGTGTCCTGATGATTGCAAAATGAAGAGCTTTGACCGTTCTCTTTTCTCAGCAATACTCAAGTTGTGTACTACTAAACTGCTACATCTTTTTCCCCCAATTATTCCAAATTTATAAAAGTACATTAGGTAACAGTTAGATAATGTGCAATGCAGATCATTAACTTTCAATAAAGTATGTGAAGTGCCTCACTACTCTTGGTATTATGGGGTATACTTAGAATGTACATTTATATTTAATATCAAATGTTCTCTAATGTGGACAGCCCTAGGGATTTTACATGGTTTACAGCCCTTTGGTATACTGCAGTGAGAGGACCTTAGACAGTGACTGTTTCCCACTGAGCCTTTGCAGTGGCTATCCCGAGCTATAGTGTTTCTCTCAGTACATAGTCTTGGACCTATGCCAGCCTGTAACACTCCGTCTTCTACAGCTTTTAGATCTAAAAGACCAGCAAGTTTCAGGTGTACCAAAGAAAGTATTTTGCCTCCAGCAGCAATTGATGGTTATCTAAGAGTGCATCCATTATATAGCTCTCTAGGGCATTGAGTCCTGTGCTACAGAGCTGGTTCGGATGAACTTCAGCAAAACCAATGCATCTCTTTCCTGACGTTTTTTTTTCAAAGGCACATTTCAGGAAGGGATGGGTGACGGAATCATCCGCAGCTGTCTTGAGGGCAGCACATGGGGACGGTGAGGCTCCGGGCATGCAGAAAGGACCTGATAGGGAAGCCCACCTCGCCACCAGCCAACTTATGTCTTGAGGATATTTCAAAGTTCTGGTGATGGGGCATTCTGCCAAATGACTTTGATAGTCTGCCCAGGGACCCATCCGACAGAATCCACCATCTCCTCTTCCTGCAGGGCCTCAAGGATGTTACATGCTGGCCATAGCCTGATGGACTTGTGGTCAAAGGTGTTTTTCTCCACCAACTTTTGCACGAGGGACAGGTGGTACAGATGGCCAAATTAATTGAGCTTTCTGCAGCAGCATGGCCAGATCTACACCAGAGACAGATAGAACCTCAGCATGTAGTGACACTTGGGGCGGTATTTAATGTAGGTGACCTGCAGCCAGCGAGATCTGTAACAGCTACACTCGTGGTGCAAATACTGCACAACCACCACCCTCCCAACACATTTTTGTGTTGGACCTAGCAGCTCGCTACTCGCTTAAGGTAATGGGTTTCTGGGAACTTGGAAGACAATTATTGAATTGTCTACGAAAATATCAGCATCAAAGCCTTACTTAGATATGATAATCACCGACATCCCTCTTCAGAGCAGGTTACTCAGATGCTGCCAACCTTGCTGTGATTAAAATGGTAGTGGCATTGGGAATGGGTTTTGCAGACCTGATAAGCTAACCATCAAGGTCAACGGAAGAGAATATCTGGCGTAATGTGGAACAGGCAGTCAATTCACCGCCTCTCATTTTGCACTGTCACTAAGGACCAACAACTCAACTCTACTAATCTCTTAAAAACATTGGTGAACAACATATTCCACCATGTATTAATAACAATGTTTAGCATCTGCTTCCAGAACATTCATATCACTTGCTTGGAGCAAGTCTTTGTTTACAAAAATTGTCCTGGATTAGAATATATATCATTTCTGATACTATGTTGGGGAGTGAGTAACTCAGTGATTGTTGATTTAGCAAACTTTCTTACCTGGACTTTCTGAGCATGACATTCAATTCCTGACAGTCTAATATACATTCAACTCTTTGTTAGTCTGCACACTGATCATTGGCAGTATAGTGAAAATCTCACTTGCTGAGTTTAGATACCACTATCCAATTCTTTGGGGACTGTAGTTAGGAAGAAATGGTTGAAGGTTTGAGATTTAATGATCTGCACAGGAGATTGACACTCCCAATGCATCCTCTAGGTGCTGAATAGCTATTTTTAAACAGTCTCAATACTGCTGATTCTTCATGGTATTTGAAAAATTACATGCGAGAATGTGGCAGAACTTTGAATACAGATGTGTGACAGCTGTGGGTATTAGCAGCTGCAGAATTGACCATTTTGGCAATATGCACTCCAAGTCCAGCACAAAGCAGTGTTGTAATCTATTTGCACTTATCTAAAATTGAGATCATCCTGAAGTCAGCTACCCATTACCTTACTTTGTACCAAGACATCAGGAATCCAAAAGAAATCTGAGGCTGCATTTTACATGCCCAAGTTCAGCCTGTTTTCAGTGGGGGCCATGTAAAATAGGGTGGATGGATGCCCTCCTCATCACCACCTCACCCAGCTAGCTCACGCCTATAATGCAGGGGCTGGGCGTGTGCTGAAATCATCAGCCTGTATATTTAAGGATCGATCAGGCTTGTTAATCAAACCAGTTGACCCCCAACAGTACGCTAGCCGTGCCGTAAAATGATTGGTATAGGCAGCTGGATGGTAGTAGGCTGCCTGATTTTCAAAAATTATCCAAAGGGCTGGAAGGAAGGGGGGTTCATTCTTTGGGGATTGCCATTTGCCAGTTGAGAAATGCCACCCACCACGCCCTTCCTTTTTGCCTGCCGCATTAAGTAGATTGGGTGCACCCCCGAAAGCAGGATTATCTTCCCGGTGAGGGGCCGAAGCGCCACATTTGTCTCTGTTTAGCCCACCCACAGCACGTTATAGATGCGGGGAACCCGCCCCATAACGAGATTTGCTTCCGGGGATGGGTGGATGGGCAAGTCATCCATGCCCCCGTAATACTCTACCATTTGAGACATCTTTACATTGTTGCTTGTTGACTTCTAGTTTGTGAGCTAACTCCTAGCATTTACACAGTTAAAATTAGCTCCTTTGTTTCAGTAATAAACTATATATCCAAAGGTTGTAGATCAGCGATTCTGCTGCCAATGTAAGACAGCTAGATTAAACAGTGCAAATACAAAAAGTGAGCCTACAGATTCCAGACTCTTGGTTTAAAATTAAGTAATTGTCACTGTAAATGTACCTTTAATACTGCCCAGTGCCCCTGATCTTTTGTCTATTAGAATTTCCAGTGTTCTTTTCATTAGACTGAGAATTCAGACAGGATCAGGGAGACAGTAAATTCCAATTCCCGGAAATGCTTGTAGCTGTACTTAAACTGTGGTGACTACAGAAAAAGATTCAGAGATTTCATGTTTTTATTCTCAGTAGTTTTCCAAAAGTGAATTAATTTAAAATTCAACTTGCATTTATTTTTACACCACATCTCAGAAACACTTTGCAACAATGAATTACTGTCATAACAGCCCATTTGTACACAGGGAGATCCTAGAGTGATCCAGATTAGAGTGAAGGCACTAAGAGAATTCCTTGTTCTCATGGTGTCATTTGATTCTGCAGCACTCCTCCAGTGTGACGCTATAGTCAGCATATGTGCTTAAGTCTTAGAGCAGAATTTAAACGCTCATTCTTCTTACATGGAGGCCAAATGGGCCAGGCTGACCAGTCTACTTTGAAGTGAAATATACAGAAATAAAGTAAATTATAGGACCTTAAAGCCATGGATTGCATTCAGCATTGAAAGTTTTCCTACATTACAGTAGTGGCTACATTTCAAAAATATTTTATTGGTTGTGGAATATCTCAAATTCACTCAGTTTTATGGTGAAATGTGCTACAGATATGCAAGTTCTTTCCTTTTTTAAGATGTACAAGGATGATAGCGGTGATGAGAAACTATAGTTGAGATATAGGCTGTGGATTTCTGTGGAGACTGTTCTGATCTCCTGCATTGCTTCATTGGGAGACTGGCAGAATCTTTGGAACAACATTGTAAGCAGGTGAAAACAGTGATTTCCAGAAATCTGTTTTTTTCTAGATTGCCGAGTTCCTGTTGAAACGCATGGTCTTTGTGACGACTTCCATTGTACAGGGAAGAAACAGAGGAGATTGAACAGAGCTTTTTAAAATGATGAAAGTATTTGATAGAGTAAATAGGGTATGACTATTTCCTCAGGTTGGGAGTATTTGACAAGGGGGGATTCATCAATTTTAACTTGTCGCCGAGGAAAGAAGTTGGGAGAAATTTCTTTCCACAGAGGATTAGTGACCATGAAATGTTTTGTCACAGGCTTGAGGGATAAGACCATTATTTGCTTTTAAGAAAATATGGAAAATATTTGAAGCAGAGGGTGATGCAGAGCCACGGGGAGAGAGCAAGCCAGTGGCATTAGGCTTGGGCTAAATGCCTTTTTAATGGATTTCTATTAATAGCATTCTTGGACAACAAAGTAAATCATGTCGATTTTTGGGACAGGAATGCTGTTGCAGAGTGGCAGGATTAAGAAGGTAGCTCAGATTTGGAGCTTTTGTGTTTAATTTGTCCTGGAGACAAATATTCCAATGTCATTAAAGCTGTAGCTTAGCCAGCCTGATGGTTAGCTATGATCCTAACTTTAAATAAAAATAATAAATGTAAGTGTTGGCATAGTTCATACTGCTCAGGTCATGACCGGTTTGTTGGTGCTGATAGGGTTTTAAAGCTGCAATTTATTTTTCGTGGCAAGATTTTTTCTGGAAATATGATTAATTTTTAAACTCTAGGTGAACTGTAAATTTTAAAATGCAGTCAATAAATGTCTTCATGAGAATTAGGTAGTGAATTTTAAAATTGTTTAATTTACTCATACCGTATCTGTTCATTTGTCAGTGTCAGGAACTGGGGAGTGAATGCCTATGGCTTAGACATGTTGTGATAATTTTTTTTGGATAGAATATTATCTGCCAGGAAAATGATGAACATCGTGACCTGTTTTACATTAGAGGTGTTAGACCTGAAATTTCAGAAGATCCACTCTACTGACTGAAATACAGTAGAGTGGAACCCTAGCTGCCTACTATAGACGCAGGACCAATTTCCAGGAAGGCGTCACCAACACATTTGAGGCAAGCTGTCAGCAACCTGCAAGGGTGCATTAAGTATCCCTTAATCCTACATGGTCTTGAGAAATCAAAACAATGACTCTTCTCTTTGATGGTGCATGGGAGTCTCAGGCGGGGCCTGTCCACACACAGCATGCTCCAGAGCAGTAGCACCTTTAAGAGCTGTGGGATTATCTAGGATTGATTATCTAAGGCAAAGCCTCCATGAAGGAAAGAAAACAGGCAAGGTGAGCTGTTGCTTCATTGTACCTATTTTTCACCCAACATAAAAATTAAAATTTTGTCAAAAATGATTCCGAGCTTCCCTACGAAAATGAAAGATGGATGAAATTTGGAGGGGACGCACAGGCCACTGTGTTTCTAAAAAACATTTGGTAACCATCATTGAAGTGTACCAGCACATCACTCTCCTTGGCACTATTTGAAGAAGAACAGGGGAAAATCCCTTTGACAAAGCTTTGACAAAAGGGTCATCTGGACTTGAAAAATCAGCTCTTTTCTCTCCTTACAGATGTCAGACCTGCTGAGATTTTCCAGAATTTTCTCTTTTGGTTTCAGATTCCACCATCCACAGTAATTTGCTTTTATCCAAGGGAATATCCCCATGTCCTGGCCAACTTCATCCCCCTGGCAACACCAGTCTGAAAAAAGCAAAATATTGAGTCATATTGTTGTGTACACAACATTGTTGTGTGTGCAAATTTGCTGTGTACATATTGTCTGCAGTGCTTCCTAAATCACCATAATGACCACACTTTCAAAAGTATTTCATTGGCTGTATAGTGCATTGAGAAATCTGATGTCATGAAAAGCACTACATAAATAGAAGAATTCCTTTTTTAAAAAGTGATGGGATTATGACATAAATGATATCTGTACACTGGATATGTGACGCCTCGTCAGACAATTTTCATGAAGGTAATATGTTGCCACAGAGGATATAGTACTATTTCTTCTCGCAAACCCTTCGATCTCTGGTGTGCTGAGATTGTGCCTTATGTTTTCTACCATTTTGCCACCTTTTTTATGGTGATTTAATGTGGGGGAAATAGGAGATAGTTCTCTTCCACTCCTCCTCCGAGACTGATCTTCTCCTCCCAGTGCTCTCAAGCATATTAACTGACCCTTCCAGTGCTGTGAGGTCTCAGAATCCCTCTGTTTGGTCTCTTCGGCTATTGCAGCCCCCAATACTCCTCACTTCCTGACCTCAGGATCCAGTCCCCAGGTCCCACTATGTTTTATCTTTTACCATCTGCCTACTTGGAACATTTCTCTATAACCTGCCGTTGACGCTACCTGCTGTTGGCATTTAAAAAAGGTTAAGAGATAAAATTAACTGCATTTAGTTAAACAAGCATTTAAATGTATTCAAAGCCATTATTTTGAGTTTGAATACGAATGAACCCTTAATCATAGAGGTTGAGCCTAGAAGTATGATTAGCTCTCTTATAATAGCCTATAATAAAATGTGATTTAATGTATTCAAGTATTCGCCTCTGAATGTACAGTGCATTACAGAGCATAAAGTGACATATTCTTTGACTCACCATTCACAGAGCAGACCCATTATGGTTCAGTAAAATATGGTGGATTTAAAGGGCCAATTTTCTGGGTTTGCATTGCAAACAGAAAACCTGTCCACAATTTCCCAATGCGCATTCCAACAAATAACTCCCTGCGCATAATCAAGGAGGATTGTTTGTGGAGACATCAAAATTTGAAATCTTCAAGCATTTGAATTCAACTGACATCTCTTTTGTGTCATTTTTAAATAAAAACAGAAATGTAAACATTGTGAACTAGAGATTGATTGATGAGATTGATTGACAAACCATTTCTCCTCTCAGAGAAAATTGATTGCGGTTAGTCGTACAAACAAATTACCAAGGAGAGAGTAAATTAGTGGTGAGATTTACAGATCAAGGACATTCATTAAAAAATGAAGTAGTGTAAGCTAATCAACAAGACTGATGGAAGAATTGACATTTATTTTCAGCCTGTTAACGAAGATGAACCTGGTCTCATGCTCATGAGAGAAACTTCAGTGACAATGCTCTTTGTTTTTACCAATAATATTTTTTTTATATACCAGAGTGCAAAAATATTCATGATGAAGGCTAAAGTTATAGTTTACCAGGCAGTAGTGATCCCCTAAATGCTTTGAAGATTTGGGCAACTTACAGCAGGTACCTCAAAGTACTGGAGAATTTCCAGCGGGGCCTTCACAAGATTTTCCAAATGCAGTGACAAGGAAGACTGCCCAACAGTAGCGTCCTCTCCCAAACTTGCCCAGCATCAAGGTGCTAATCACTCAAAACCAGCTCCATAAAGGAAACCAAGTGACCATCTTTCATGTGCGGGACTAGACACAATTTCTGACCTGTTTTGGTTGACTCATGCTGGACATCTGTAGGAACAGCTGCAAACTGGGCTCTGCCCACTACATTGTAAAGTGGTGAACCAGGCCAAGCCAGAAGCTCCCACACGCCAGCTTTTAGTTGGTACACGTTGGCCTGGTCTCATTAGGTATTTGCTGACAAACCGGTAGAAGTGGTCCTATTTGGGGTCCAAGCTAGGACTAAGGCTGGACTCTCTGAAAAAGGGTATTGGGGGGGGTGGGTGCAGAATGTTCTGTGATATTTGTTAAGTGGCCCCAATAAGGGTAACTGAGGGCCAGCAGAGTCAATTTTCCACAGAGTCTGGAGTTGCTAACTGTGATCAACTGTATTCCTGGAGGTGTCATCACGTGACTTGCCCCCATGCTGTAGCCATTAGTCAGCCAACAAATCCATCCTGGTGATGCACTGCCTTCCTACGCCAGTAAGAAGAAATAAATACTCATTATCCAATTGGATATGCTTGACTGTCAGCTAACAGCCTTTTTTCTCATTTTAAATATTTTTGTATCAGGTAAAAAGAAATGTTCAAAGAAAAAGACAAAATGTCCCAATGATTTTTCTCCAGTGTCCTGGAGATTGATCTTCAATTCCTGGAGATTCCAGATCAATCCTGGAGTGTTGGCAACTCTTATGGGGTCCTGAAATGCTTCTTGAGGCAAGAAAGCTTGGCCAGAGTTTCTTCAGTCGGGGTTGCTTCACATGTACCTGCACACTACCAAAGACCTTCTCATTGAAGCCTCTTTCCCAACCCTGTGAAATCCAGCGAGGCTGCAGCAACATTAACTATAGTGTCCGGTGTGATTCTTCTGGAACCGCTAGGTTTCAATGACTGTGGATTTTCTGGGCCTGAGTTTCAACGGGTTACTTCCAAACATCACAGTTGAGTCCATTTTTGTCCTTACCCAACATGTGTAAACGTGGACTCCCAATAGGATCATGAGAGAGTGAACACCAAAGGGAATCGGGCTGATTTTGTTCCCCATCACAATGCAAAGGACACTGAGGTTTGATGGGAGCACACTGCATGCCATTGGTGTGAATAGTTGATTCAGCAAAGTCTAAAATCTGAACTTGACAACTGCCTAGTTTGATTGACTCAGTATCAATCCAGAAGGTGCATTGATTCACCAAGCCCAAATCATCCACCTCTGCTAAATAATGAACAAATAACAGGCATTTATAAAATAATTCTATTCACTGACAACATCGCTGTAGGGCGTAAGTATTTTGAACGTGAAGATTTCTGTCCCCTTGATTGGGAAAACAAAATTATTTAAATCTCCAGATAAGTTGTGAAAGTAGATGACCCTAATCCCATCATTCATACCTAGAGACCTGCTTACTGGCTCCGAGAATCCAATGCAGTCCAAGGTTCACCCACAGAAGATGTGATTGAATTAAATTTAAGAAATAGAGGTTGCTCAGGAAAGATTGTGGTGATGGAAAGAGATTGCTTTATATGTAGAGGATAATCTGAATTCTGAGAAAATTGAAACAATGTCAGGGGAAAGGGAAATGAAACAGTCCTGATGGAGGCAGTGGAGTGTGTTAGTAATCCGACAACAGATGTGACATGATCAGAAGAATTTACAAAACTAATAACATTGTAGGAATGGGCGACTTAAGCCAAATAAATTTTAACTGGACTAGAATGATGCAGGCTACAGAATCAAGGTGGGTAGATGGAGTTACGGTACAGAGCAACCATGATCTAACTGAGTGGTGAACAAAGTTGACAGGCTGAATATTTGCTCCTTTTTTTATGTTCCATGTGTTCCTCTGAGATATTCATGCAGTCATTCAAACACTACCTGGTGATGGACAAGAGAGAAGAGGAGCACAGCAGGAATAGCTAGAGTTTCTTGAATAAATAAAGAAATTAGAATTTTATGAAAATGCACTTGAAAAATTCAAAGGATATAATACAAAAGAAAACAAGTGAAGAGTAGAACGCATACCTCCACCATGCTATATTAACTCAATTTTATTACAATCGTGCAGCTCAATCTTGAGATTCTATGACCAGAAAGCTAAAAGAAAACCTTTTTGTTAAGAGTTTCCATCTTACTGAGAAGGGGCAGGCGCAGTCCATATTCAACAACATGCTCTGAAAACTCTGCTCACATTTTGACAGCTTTGACAAATTGCACCAGAGCAGCTAAGATGATCCACAACATTCTAAAACAATTGACAACAGTCACGTTTGCACCGACTCTCCATTGGAGCAATTTACTTATTGCTGCTCCCCTGCCTCCTCCTTAGTACCTGCATATTCTTCCTTATCAGATAATCTAATTCCCTCTTGAAAGCGTCGATTGAACTTGCCTCCATCACACTGCTCAGTGCATTGCAGAACATAACCACTCATTGCACGAAAAATCTTTTCCTCATTTCACCATTTCAGCTCAATGACCTTTCATTAGAACTGATAAATAATCATTGTCCTGAAAGGTTAATTCTGTTTCACTGTCCACAGATGCTGCTTATTTTGCTATTTCCAGCAGTTTTTTTTATTTTTGATCTCCCTTTCAGTTGTAAAACTATATAAAGTTTTTTTTAACTTTGGTGAAGGTGTTACATGAATGATGACAGACTAACCACTCTATGTATCTTTCCCAATTCTCATTTCCATTGACACCAATGAATGTACATGTCAGGAGGGATGAGTAATGGACGGCTGATCAGATCTTGCTTGTTGTACATATTTTGCACAATTGCCCAAGGTCATAATTACTCCCATGACTCAAAACATAGCACCAGTTAAATCAGAGATTGCAGAAATATAGTAAGAAAATGGAACAATCATGTCCTGCTCCTCTTTGACCTGCCAGCATCAAATTCAAATTCAAGATTTCAGGCAATAAATCACATTCGTATGAATAAGATGAAGTGGGAACCTCGCGATTTTGCTGAATATCTATCTACCCAAGACACTGCACTGACATGTGAAGGAATTCACTTTGTCTTAAGTGACAATTTATTCTGTGCTTATAAAACGTGCAACAATCTCACAGATACACAAGAGACACACCAAACAGGAGCTCATATTGGACAAACACAGACCCCTGCCCATGATTTTTTCATCCACTACAAAAAGCACACTTGTGTCTTTTTGCTATAAGCAGCAGACACAGCTCTTTAACATGCCTTTGAAAAATCAGTCCTTTATAGTAAATGATATATTACCGGGTACATGGTCACATATTGACCATTTTATTGCCAAGGTATATAAGTCGCATACTTAACAATAGATTGAATTATTATGATTAAGTAGTAAATATTGATCATTTCTACCTTAATAGTGTTCCAACGATCAATGGCAGATACTTTCAACATCATGCTCAAGGTTTTCATTACAGAACAACTTTTTGATAATTTGTTCCTGCCTTGCTATTTTTCTAACAAAACTATTACAACCATGCTCAAATGGATCTGAGTTGATGTTTAATTTGAATTCATCCCTATGGTAACCCAGGAAAGATAGAAGGAAATTACAGGGACCAAAAGGCCTTTTCTTGTCTGAAATCTGCTGTCAATGACTATGAGATCCTTAGACTTACTTCCTGTGACCTATAGACTCTGTAAGGTGTGACTGTGGAGATCTCAATAACTATCTAATGCTATATATTATTATTTTACAGATTATTCACCAGATAGGTCTGTCCACCAATGTGAATGGAGTACCTCAACAAGCCAATGGTATCAGCCCTGAAGGTAAGTGGCCATGCTTTGGAACAATCTGGCTGTTTGGTGACCTTACTATACAATTTTGCTTCGAAAGGTGCAGTTGAGAAACAGAACCATAGGAACAAGCCATTTAGCCATTCTAGTCAGTTCTGCCAGTCAGTGAGATCACTGCTAATCTGTGACCCAACTCCTTTTACTGCCCATATTCCTTACTATTTTGGTTAACAAAAGTATATCTGTCTCAGAGTTAGAATTAACAATTGGCTTCATGTCAGTTGCCATTTGCAAAAGAAAGTTTGAAATATCTACAATCCTTTGTGTGTAGAAATGTCTTCTAACTTTACTCTTGAAAGGTTTGTCTCTAATCTATAGATGATGGCCCCTAGTCTAGATTCCCCAACCAACCGAACTAGTTGCTCTCTATCTACCCTATCAGATCCCTTAATACCTTGAAAACTTCAATTCATCCCTTTGTCTTCAATATTTCAGAGAATAGAGCTCTCGTTTGTGAAATCTACCTCATAACTTGACTCCTGGAATCCAGGCATTATTCTGGTATAAGTCCTTCCTAAGGTGTGGTGCCAGAACTGCTCACAGTTTTCCAGGTATGGGCTAACCAGGACTTTGTATAGCCATAGCATAACTTCTACCCCCTTACATTCTAGTCCTGCAGATATAAAGGCCAGCATTTCATTAGCCTTCTTGATTATTTTCTTGTCCATAATGGTTCAATGATCAATGTATGTGGACCCCCAAGCCTCTTTAAATATAGCTTTTCACTATTTAGAAAATACCCTGTTTTATTCTTTGTAGGTCCAAAGTAGATGATCTATTTGCCCACATTGAAATCCATTGGCCAAGGTTTTATCAGTTTGCTTAACCTGTTCATATCACTTTGTCATTTTATGCTTCCATCTTTGTTTTATTCATTCGTAGGCCATGGGTGTCGCTGGCTGGCCAGCATTTATTGTCCATCCCTAGTTGCCCTTGAGAAGATGGTAGTGAGCAGCCTTGAATTGCTGTAGTCCATGTTCATGTGGGATTAACCCACAATGCTGTTAGGGAGGGAATTCCAGAATTTTGACCCAGTGACTGTGAAGGAATGACGATATATTTCCAAGTGATGAGTGGCTTGGAAGGGAACTTGCAGGTGATGTTCCCATTTATCTGCTGCCCTTGTCCTTCTAGATGGAAGTGGTCGTGGGTTTGGAAGGTGCTGTCTAAGGATCTTTGGTGAATTGCTGCTGTGCATCTTGTAGATAGTACACACTGCTGCTACTGAGCGTCGGCAGTGGAGGGATTGAATGTTTGAAGATGTGTCAATCACGCAGGCTGCTTTGTCCTGGATGGTGTCAAGCTTCTTGAGTGTTGTTGGAGCTGCATCCATCCAGGTAAGTGGGGAATGTTCCATCACACTCCTGACTTGTGCCTTGTGGATAGGCTTTGGGGAGTCATGAGGTGAGTTACTCACTACAGTATTCCTAGCCTCTGATCTGCTCTTGTACCCACTGTGCTTATGTGGTGAGTCCAGTTGAGTTTCTGTTCAATGGTAACCCCAAGGACATTGACAGTGGGAGATTCAGTGATGGTAACACCATTGAATAGCAAGGGGCAGTGGATAGAGTGTCTCATTGGTGATGGTCATTGCCTGGCATTTGTGTGGCGCAAATGTTACTTGCCACTTGTCAGCAGCCCAGGCCGGGATATTGTCCAGATCTTGTTGCATTTGAACATGGACTGCTTCAGTATCTGAGGCATCCTGAATGGTGCTGAACATTGTGCAATCATCAGCGAACATCCCCACTTCTGACCTTATGATGGAGGGAAGGTCATTCATGAAGCAGTTGAAGATGGTTGGGCCTAGGACACTCCCATGAGGAACTCCTGCAGTGATGTCCTGGAGCTGAGATGACTGACCCTCCACAAACACAACCATCTTTCTATGTGCCAGGTATGGCTCCAACCAGCGGAGTGTTTGCCCCCTGATGTCCATTGATTCCAGTTTTGTTAGGGTTCCCTGATGTCACACTCTGCCGAATGCAGCCATGTTTGAACGAAGGCTGTAATGAGGTCAGGAGCTGAGTGACCCTGGCGAAACCCAAACTGGACGTTGTTGAGCAGGTGCTGCTTGATAGCACTGTTGATGACCCCTTCCATCACTCTACTGATGATCGAGAGTAGACTGGGCGGTAATTGACCGGGTTGGATTTGTCCTACTTTTTATGTACAGGTCATACCTGGGCAATTTTCCACATTGTTGGGTAGATGCCAGTGTTGTAACTGTATTGGAAGAGCTTGGCTAGGGGAGCGGCAAGTTCTGGAGCACAAGTCTTCAGTACTATTGCCAGAATGTTATCAGGCCCATTGCTTTTGTAGTATTCAGTGCCTCCAACCGTTTCTTGATATCATGTGGAGTGAATCGAATTGGCTGGAGACTGGCATCTGAGATGCTGGGGACCACTGGAGGAGGCCGAGATGGATCATCCACTCAGTACTTCTGGCTGACGATTGCTGCGAATGCTTTAGCCTTATCTTTTACGCTGATGTGCTGGATTCCTCCATAATTGAGGATGGGAATATTTGTGGAGCCTCTCCTCCAATGAGTTGTTTAATTGTCCACCATCATTCATGACTGGAGGTGACAGGACTGCAGAACTTAGATCTGAAGCATTGGTTATGGGATTGCTTAGCTCTGTCTATCATTTGCTGTTTTTTCCGTTTGGCATGCAGGTAGTCCTGTTTTGTAGCTTCACCAGGTTGACACCTCATTATTAGGTATGCCTGGTGCTACCCCTGGCATGTCCTCCTGCACTCTCCGTTGCTGTATACTACTTAAAATGCTTGCTGTCTTTGTGTTATTGAATATGTGGATTTCTACCCCAACATCTAGTCATTTATAATTATAATAGATAGCTAAAACTCCAAATTAGATTCATGTAGGCCACCACTAGTCACATTTTTCCAGTTAGAGTACCTGCCCATTATCCATCTTGTTTCCTGCTGTTCAGCCAATTTTCTAACCAGTCCAACATTTGCTTTCAATTCCATAGGTTTCAACATCATCTGAGAAACTTTATCAAATGCTTTTTTGGGAATTCATATAAATAATATCCATTGTCATTCCTCCGTCCACTGCGTTTTTATCTCAGAAAAATTCGGTCCGATTTGTCAGGCATGATCTACCCTTTATAAATGCATGGTGGTTCACTTCGATCAGCTGAAAATTGTCAAGGGTGCTCGGTCATTATATCCTTCGTTATAGACTCTAATTCCTGACAATAATGTTAAACTAACTGGTATATAATTCCCTGATTTCCCTTTCTTACCTTTCTTAAATAGTGGAGTAATAGTCACCATTTTCCAATCTCTTGGACAGGTCCCTAAATCAAGAGAACCTTGGAAGATTCTAGTTAGGTTATCTGCAATGTTCTCACCTATTTTTCTTTTTTACATCTCTGGTATGGGAACGGTCTGGTCCTGGTAACCTGCCACTCTTAGGTTCTATTATTTTCTTCATTTGTTATTTTGTTTATGTTAATTCGCTGGACTCTGGGGAAGTGTCGGCTGATTGGAAAACAGCTGATGTGACGCCACTGTTTAAAAAAGGAGGTAGACAAAAGGTGGGTAACTACAGGCCGGTTAGCTTAACTTACGTAGTTGGGAAATTGCTGGAATCCATCATTAAAGAAGAAATAGCAGGACACCTGGAAAAAAATGGTCAGATCAAACAGACGCAGCATGGATTCATGAAGGGAAAGTCGTGTTTGACGAATTTACTGGATTTTTATGAAGATGTAACGAGCGCAGTTGACAGAGGGGAACAGGTGGATGTGGTGTTTTTAGATTTCCAGAAGGCGTTCGATAAGGTGCCTCACAAAAGGTTGCTGCAGAAGATTAAGGTACACGGAGTTGGGGGTAAAGTGTTAGCGTGGATTGAGGATTGGCTGTCTAACAGGAAGCAGAGAGTTGGAATAAATGGGTGCTTTTCTGGTTGGCAGTTGGTGACTAGTGGCGTGCCGCAGGGATTGGTGCTGGGGCCTCAACTGTTTACCATATACATAGACGATCTGGAGGAGGGGACCGAGTGTAGGGTAACAAAGTTTGAGGATAACACAAAGATGAGTGGGAAAGCAAATTGAGTGGAGGATGCGGTAAGTCTGCAGAGAGATTTGGATAGGCTAAGTGAGTGGGCGAGGATCTGGCAGATGGAGTATAACAAGTGTGAGGTTATCCACTTTGGAAGGAATAATAGTAAAATGGACTATTATTTAAATGATGAAAAATTACAACATGCTACTGTGCAGAGGGACCTGGGAGTCCTTGTGCATGAATCGCAAATCTCAGTTTGCAGGTGCAGCAGGTGATCAAGAAGGCAAATGGAATGTTGGCCTCTATGGCGAAGGGGATGGAGTATAAAAGCAGGGAGGTTTTGCTGCAATTGTACAAGGTACTGGTGAGGCCGCAACTAGAGTACTGTGTGCAATTTTGGTCCCCTTATTTGTGGAAGGATATATTGGCCTTGGAGGGAGTACAGAGAAGGTTCACCAGGTTGATACCGGAGATGAGGGGGTTAGCTTACGAGGAGAGATTGAGTAGATTGGGCCTGTACTCGTTGGAGTTTAGAAGGCTGAGGGGAGATCTTATAGAGACATATAAGATAATGAAGGGGCTAGACAGAGGCTGAGAGATTCTTTCCACTTAGAAAGGAAACAAGAACTAGAGGACACAGCCTCAAATAAGGGGGAGTCAGTTTAGAACAGAGTTGAGGAGGAACTTCTTCTCTCAGAGGGTAGTGAATCTCTGGAATTCTCTGCCCATTGAAGCAGTGGAGGCTACCTCGTTAAATATGTTTAAGTCGCAGGTAGATAGACTTCTGATCAATAAGGGAATTAAGGGTCATGGGGAGCGGGCGGGTAAGTGGAACTAAACCACTATCAGATCAGCCATGATCTCATTGAATGGCGGGGCAGGCTCGAGGGGCTAGATGGCCTACTCCTGCTTCTATTTCTTATGTTCTTAATTTTGGTGAGTTCCCATCCTTGTATAAATATTTGTTTTCTTAGGATGTCTAATGTAAATACTGGTTCAGCACGCCACCATTTCCTTATTTTCTTTGATGAGATTGCTGTTATAAGTTTGTAAGGGGCTCACATTGCTCCTGAACACCCTCTCTTTCCTAGTATAATTGTAATAATTTCTTGTGTTGACTTGGATATCCATTGCAAGTTTCTTTTCATATTCACTTTTTGTGGCTCTCACCATCTGTTTTGTAACTTTTCATTATTCTTTTTATCTCTCCAGGTTGCCAGGAATGTGCTAGTTTTTGTATTCTTATACTTTTAGCTTGATGTTGTCCTTTCCTTTTTAGTCATCCGTGGCTTTTTTGGCAATTAGAACTCTTTCCCAGAGGAATATTAACAGTTTCTATGCCGCATTCTTTTATGAACATCATCCTTTCACACATTTCTCAGTTTACCATGGACAGTATTTGGCCCAGACATTTCTTCCCAGGTCGATGCACAGACACAGGAGAACTCCCAGCTCCGTGAACTCAGCCTTTAAATATGGCTCCCTGGACATCAGACTTTTCGGGAGTGGAGAGGGCCGGGGGACGGGGGGGGAGGGTGGAGTGGAATGCGGGCGACCTGAAAAGAACTGAGGAAGATGCCAGGTGCAGAGGCAGACTGAGCAGAAGGCCTGCCTTGGGGCTCCAGCACTGTGTCAAAGGTTTAGACATAAAGATTAAAATATGAAACACCTCTCCAACCCTCACCCCTCCTCACTGCCCAGACATGCCCCATCCATACTTGCCCAAGCCACCTCATGCCCCCACCCAGCCTATAAATATTTGTTTTCTTAGGATGTCTAATGTAAATACTGGTTCAGCACGCCACCATTTCCTTATTTAGGATGTCTAATGTAAATACTTGCATCCTCCATGCCACCCTAAACCCCACCACCCATCCTCCCAAGGTCCTTTATAGCCTCTTCACTAATGCATGCCCCCCTTACCTGTCACCCTTTGCCCTGACACCTACCATGGCAACTCATCTAGTATTCATGGGCAGACCTCTGGACCAATGCAGAGATGAGTAAAATGGAGTTTTAGAAAATAGTTCTAAGACTCTGATTGTTGTCCCTGTGTTGGGATGTGCAGAATTGGGAGCTTCCCCACCTTGGCAAACACTGCCTTTAAAAATATCTGACCGGGGGGGGGGGGGGGGGCTTGTGCTGAAATAGGCGTCAACTTCGGTATTGTGGTTAAATAAATATTTTTTAAAAAGCAAAAACATCCCTCCTGCTCTCACCCCTCACTCCCCCACACACTCCCTATGGCACTTCTGTTCCAACCTATAGCGACCCATGTCTCCCACCTAGCCCCCAAGGCCGCTTATACCCCAATGCCAATCCATGCCCCTCCATCTGCTTCATGACCCTATGCCAACCCATTTTCCTCTACCCACCTCCATGGCACCTCAAAGCACCATGCTAATCCATATACCTCTACCTTTCCCCATGACCCTTCATGCCCCCATGCCAGCCTATGCCTCCCACCAACATTTGCCCTTGCCTCCTCCATGATACCTCACCTTGTATCCTTGGAGAGCTTCTTGACAACTTTGCATTTCCTTGACGATTTGGACATTTCCTTGACAAGTTTAACTGCTGGACAGTTTTTAACCAGTTCTTTGGCAGCTGAGCAGTTCCAATGTGTTTGTGCGTAAAAAGTGAATAATCATGTTCACCACTTCATCCATCTCCCAGGAAGGGTCCTGCAACCCTATTCAAAGGGATACCTTACCTTTCCAAAGGGATACCCTGGCTATCCAAACAAATGCACTAAGTCAGACCTTCTCTTACCTGTCCTAATGGTTTCACACTCGTGGCCTACCAAGATCCCAATTCAGTGGAAGCTGCTGGTGATTTAAATGACCAGCTGCCTCCACAAATTGTGCATGTGTGAACCCCAGCCCGACTCTGCTAACACGCCTGCAACAGTGGGAAATGCCAGGTTCATGGGTGAGACTTGGGAATTTTGACCATTTCCAGGATTTTCACCATGACATAGAACCTCTCCACTACGCCAAACATTTGGGCCTAAGTGTCTATTACACAATTCAGTATATTGAAAAAATACTCTCATTCATAAAATACCCATTTACTACATTCCCTCTGTTAATAAAGCCTTATAACAACAAACATTTCATTCAAGTGCACAATACCTTACAACAACAAGCATCGGCATTCATAGTCCCACATCAAAGAGTCTATAACCCCTTGTAGCTGTGAAATGGTTAATATGTTAATGGGTGGTTGTAAAATCAGTCATACAGTACTAATCTACTTCTGGAAACCCTCAGACTTATGTCAACAGACAGGGTGAAACAGCAAACAATCATTTTTTTCTAAACACTCCAGACATTATTTTTTCAAAGATTTAAATGGCAGGACTTTTAAATGCCTTGACATCTTGACAGCTCCTTTTGATTAGCCCATTTCAGATGTGCTACTGACAGTTTTGACAGTTGATTTTAATAGGTTTCAATAAGCTTAAAAGTAATGTTTATGCACTTTTTATGCATATTTAAGGCTATTTTTATCAATTCCATCGTACACCAAAAAACATCTTGCCTCTCCCAAAGGTGTCCCAGGATCAGATCCAAGTGGGTACCTTACCTCTCCTGGCTATTGAAATGAATTCATGAAGTTCATACACACTTTTACCTGGTCTCATCTGCACACTTCAAGTTTCGCACACCTGGCTACCAAAGTCCCACTCGAGGCAACTGCTGATTTAAATGGCCACCTACCTTCGTGAAATGTGTATGCACAAAATCCACCCCATCCCCATTCCCATTCCCATGAAAATGGGAAGTGCGGTGTTCAGGGGCAGGACTTTTGGCCACTTCTATCATTTTGAAAATCTGAGCCCCTGTCTTATCACAGTACTTATCACATTCGGCCTTACCTAAATCGAGAATCTTGGTAGTTGTTTTGCATTTCTCCCTTTCAAATGCTACGTTGAACTGATTGTATAATAATCCCTATTAGACTGTTCGCTAAACCTGACTAATTGCTCACTATTAAATCTAATATGCCTGCCCCCATATTTAGTTCTAAGACAAATTGTTGAAGCAAACTATCCTGAACACATTAAAGGAATTCACTACTTTCTGACGTGTGCTAGTCTGCTTATTCCAATCTATATTAAAGATAAATTTGTCCATTAAAGCCACTCTGCTTTTATTACGTACATGTCTAATCTCTGTGTTAATACATTGCACCACTTCACAGCTGCCACCAGGGGAGCCACTGCACATCCACCACTACAGTATTGAAATCTTTTTCCTTTTTTATTGCTACCCATAAAGTCTCCATTGCCTTTATATCTGCTCATATCTCTCATTATATCTCTTTTATCACTGAAGTGATTCCATTCTTAATCATTAAGGCTATTACTTCCCCTCTATCATTTTCCCTATCTTTTCTGGGTGTTGTCTTGGGGAATTAGTGGAAACTTTTGTATAAACATTTAGGGCGCTATCTTACAACCTTGTCCTGCCCGACTTTCGGCAAAGCGAAGTGGTAAACTTGGGCTGGAGGCAAAAAATGAGAAATGCATCCAGCTTTTCGCTTCCCTGAATGTACCAGCCCTGTTTTACCAGCGCAATTGGCTTCCTGCCTTTTCTGGGCACGAAGCCAATTTAAATATTAATGACATGCTTAGCATGTCATTAGCAAGTCCCAGACACTATAGTCTAGGTTCACCTACCTTTACCACCTGCCATTTGGGGTACTGGAGTTTCGGAGCCAGGAGGTCATGTTGCAGCTGTACAAAACTCTGGTGCGGCCGCACTTGGAGTATTGCGTACAGTTCTGGTCGCCGCATTATAGGAAGGATGTGGAAGGATGTGGAAGCATTGGAAAGGGTGCAGAGGAGATTTACTAGGATGTTGCCTGGTATGGTGGGAAGGTCTTATGAAGTAAGGCTGAGGGACTTGAGGTTGTTTTCGTTAGAGAGAAGAAGGTTAAGAGGTGACTTAATAGAGGCATACAAGATGATCAGAGGATTAGATAGGGTGGATAGTGAGAGTCTTTTTCCTCGGATGGTGATAGGTAGCACGAGGGGACATAGCTTTAAATTGAGGGGTGATAGATATAGGACAGATGTCAGAGGTAGGTTCTTCACAGAGAGTAGTAAGGGCGTGGAATGCCCTGCCTGCAGCAGTAGTGGACTCGCCAACATTAAGGGCATTTAAATGGTCATTGGATAAACATATGGATGATATTGGAATAGTGTAGGTTAGATGGGCTTTAGATTGGTTTCACTGGTCAGCGCAACATCGAGGGCCGAAGGGCCTGTACTGCGCTGTAATGTTCTATGTTCTATGAATCAGAGCTGGTCTCCTCGTGCTGGCCTTGCTGTGAGGATCGGAGGCCATTGAAGCATCTGGGTCTTTGGGGGCAGGGCTGGGCAGTGTCAGCTTGGCAGTGCCCACTGGGCATCCTGGCAATGCCCACATAACTAGAAGGGCAATGCCAAAATGATGGGGGCGAAGCCTGTGGAGTGGAGATATGAAGAGGAGGAGGGAATGGAAACTCTGCCAGGGTGGGAGAGAAGGACGGGGAACTCTGGTGGGGGGCGGGGGGGTGCGGGGTGGGCATGATCGGCAATGAAAGGGAGGAGCTCTGCTGAAGGGGTAGCGATTGGGTTGGGAGGGAACTCTGCAGAGGGGACGATCAGCGGAGTGGGTCCTGATGTGTGTAGGGTGGGTGCGGGGGATGGCAGGAAATCTCCCAGTGCACTGGGAGATCAGGGCGCCTGCGCAATGGTGCCCCATCACGCTCAGGCTCCAACCCCACTTGCTGGTGAGAATCGCATCCTGGCACTTTTTTTGCACTAAGTGCCATAGGGCATTTTCAAACACGCCAAAAAGGCAGGTCTGAAACTCTCTCATTCTCTCGCTCGTTCAGCATTGAGAATTTCTTTTGTAAGATCGCACCCGTAGCCTTTTCTATCTAACCAGGGAATACTCCAAATTGATATTGAATGTCAATTGTGTGTTTAAAAATAAATCCCAATCTCCATGTTGAGGATTCCATATTTTAATCAATGAAAAAATATAAATGTTAAATGATTACACCATGTTCTGATTGGACTCTTCAAAAGGTTGAAATGCTAACTTTCTTCGTCTCTTTGGACAATTGTGTTTTATTTCCCATAGATTTCAGATTGTCTTCTAGTAAATGGGGAAGAAAATTTGGGCAAGACTTTTATTCGTTAGTGATGTGAAAACTTATCATGGACTTCACTGCTCTATTTATCAGTAGCTCTCTATATGATACCTAGTTTTTAAGACTCATTTGTTAACTTTTTCTGGCTGTAATCATGTGGAAGTTAAGAATGCAATAACATTACAAAATACCTTCTCAAGCTTTCTATTCAACTTGTTCAGTTTTGGGTGGGATATTGATGTTTCAGTGGGCTTTCTTGAGGTTTCTAGAATAAAAATCTGAAATCAAACCTGCCATTTGCAAAATAGAACTTTTTTTTCTGCTTTCTGCTGTGCCCCATCTATGCAAGCAAGAGTTATTAATGTACTTTTATCAACAGAAAAGCATACATCAAAAACCAAGCCCAAGTTCCTGCCCATACCCAGGTTTTATTGGGACAGTCTAGCTTGTGTGGCACAGTGCCTTGGGATGTATAGAAACAGAAATAGTATTCATTGCAGTGAGTACTGTTTCTTCCCGGAAAAGTATCTCGTGGTCCATTAGCTTCCAATTACAGATGTCACAATTTCAGAAAAAAACTTCATTGTACTAATACTTTCCCAGAACTCAACATTTGTTTCTTTAGAGATTAGGTGTAATATTTTAAGCATGTACAAATTCTTGAGACCAGTTTAAGGAATTCATCCTTTTTTTTGGAAATGACCCTTGTTGACATGGATCTTTGATGCTCCAGGAGTGCTATGCATTTTCTTTGAAGGAGCAAATGCAGTGGTGTTGCTATTTCTGAAATACTTGGAGATCTACAGCTCATGTCCTGATTTCACAAATTCCAACTTTCACCTTGAACCCTGGCACACCTGGATCACATTCTGGGAGCGCTAGTGTACCGAGCTTTACACTGTGCACTCTTGATGAGGAAAGCTGTTTGCCGGGAACATTTTCTTTTAATGTGTTAGCGTTGCTTGTCATCAGCATTAGGTACCAGGAGGACAAGGCAAATTCCAGTCAAAACTTTTCTTAAAGTACCTTAATATGATTTACTTCATTAAGATACCTCATGCACAATTTTAACTTCTTCCATTAAAGGAAATGGAGAATTAGACAATAAGCAGAGAACACGAGTGTAAAATCCCCACATACCAAATATTGTTCATGATTTGGAACAAAAATTCTAATAGGTTAATGGATCTGAATTTCAGAGAAGGCAATTGTATCCAGAGTTGGTTATAATCGTTTGAAGCTGTCTTGGTTTGGAAGCTGTGCAGTTAGACTGGAAAATTGCTAATATCATGCCATTATTTAAGAAGGTGAGGAGAACGAAACCAGGTGACTACACGCTTGTCAGTTTAATGGCAATTGTAGGAGAGCTACTAAAGTCTGTCACTTAAGGACAGAACACAAACAACTATGAGCTAATCAGAGAGAGCCAACATGGCTTTGTTAAAGGTAAGTTGTATAGGACTAACCCGATTAAATGCTTTGGACAGATCACTTATAAGGAATGTTTATGGATGTTGTCTACATGGATTTCCAGAGGACATACAATCAGGTTACACACAAGGTCATTGACAAAAATAAGAGTACGTGGAATTGGAGGTAGTCATTTGACTCCACCTGGAAATTAGTCGAGAGTAAAGAGATAGAGTGGGCATTCAGATTGGCAGGATGTGACAAGTAGTGTTCTCCAGGAATCTGTTCTGGGGCCTTCAATTTTCACCATATTTGTCAATCATTTGGATAAAGGAATAAAATGGTGTAAAGTTATTCAAGTTTGCAACTGACATTTAAGAACAATTGTAAATAGGATCAGGAAGCAGCAGGGGATAGCGACTGATTAAGCAAGTGAGTGAAGCTCAGATCAAGTTTCATGTAGCCATGTGAGAGGTCATCCACTTTGGATTTCAGAAAGACAGGTCAGAGTATTTTCTAAATAGTGAAACACTAGAAACTGTAGCTGAAATGAGAGATTTATTAGTCCAAATACACAAATCACTTAAAGCTGGTAGACCGGTCCGAAGTGCAAACATGCAAACAAAAGGCTAATGAATACTTGCCTTTATCTCAAGTGGGCTGCCTTACAAAGGGGAGAAAATAACACTTAAATTACGTATGGCTCTAGTCAGGCCCTTCCTGCTGTAATTTGGGACACCACAGCTCAAGAAAGACATATTGTTCTTAGAGGGAATGTAGCACAGATTCCTCACAATGATGCTGGCACTTAAAGGGATAAATTATGAGGGCATAAATGTGCTCAAGTACACAAGATTGTAGGGTGATCTGATCAAAAAGGTTTAAGTGTTAAAAGAATTTAGTGTGGTAGGTACAGGTAAATTATTTCATCTGATGGACAAATCGAGAACAAAGGGGTATTAGCATAATAATTACAGCTGGGTTGTTAAGGAGTGAAATCAGGAAGCAGCTTACCCCATAAAGGATGGTAGAAATCTGGAATTCTCTCCCCAAAAAGTTGTGAAATCTGGAACAATTGGAACGTTCAAGACAGAGATTGATAAAATTTTATTAAGTAAGGATATCAAGGGATATGAAGCTAAAGTGGGTAACTTAAGTTGAGGTATAGAGCAGCAATGAGCTGATTGAATGGCATATTCCTGCTCTCATCACAATTGGTCAAAAGAAGCTGGATCAATATCTGTCGAGAAATGTGACTGAAGATAATAGAGAAATGTTTAAAACTCAGTGGGATTAGGGGAAGTAGTGTTCCCTAACATCAGAAGATTAATAAATTAGTTGTTTTGATGAGAAGTACATGATAGCATAATAGCTCATAGGTTCTGCATGGATGGCCTTGATGGCCAAATGGTCTTTTTCACTCCGATTATAGTTAATATTCTATTCTCGGTATCATATGAGTCAAATTCAAGGCAAAGAAATCAAACTGAACATCATCATTATCTCCTCAGATATTGTGGGATTACTTATAAAGAGAATAATATGACCAAATAGGGCAGAAAATGTCTAAAAAGAAAAATGATACTGAGGAGATATCAATTTACTGCAAGCATGAAGCAATCAGTATTCATTTCTGAAGGATAAACTATCAGCTTATCAAGTGAAAATTAATTATTTCTGTATAGAAAAGATAGGCCTGTAATGCATGTACTTAATTGCTGGAAATTAAAAGGTATTCCTCAGTTAAGTGATGTGGAATACTCTTGGAGCAGTTATAGAGTCATAGAGGTTTACAGCCTGGAAACCAGGCCCTTCGGCCCAACTTGTCCATGCCGCCCTTTTGTTTAAAACCCCGAAGCTAATCCCAATTGCCTGCATTTGGCCCATATCCCTCGATACCCATCGTACCCATGTAACTATCTAAATGCTTTTTAAAAGACAAAATTGTACCTGCCTCTACTACTACCTCTGGCAGCTTGTTCCAGACACTCACCACCCTCTGTGTGAAAAAATTGCCCCTCTGGACACTTTTGTATCTCTTCCCTCTCACCTTAAACCTATGCCCTCTAGTTTTAGACTCCCCTACCTTTGGGAAAAGATATTGACTATCTAGCTGATCTGTGCCCCTCATTATTTTATAGACTTCTATAAGATCACCCCCTCAGCCTCTTACGCTCCAGAGAAAAAAGTCCCAGTCTATCCAGCCTCTCCTTATAACTCAATCCATCAAGTTCCGGTAGCATCCTAGTAAATCTTTTCTGCACTCTTTCTAGTTTAATAATATCCTTTCTATAGTAGGGTGACCAGAATTGCACACAGTATTCCAAGTGTGGCCTTACCAATGTCTTGTACAACTTCAACAAGACATTCCAACTCCTGTATTCAATGTTCTGACCGATGAAACCAAGCATGCCGAATGCCTTCTTCACCACTCTGTCCACCTGTGACTCCACTTTCAAGGAGCTATGAACATGTACCCCTAGATCTCTTTGTTCTGTACGCTCCCCAACGCCCGACTATTAACTGAGTAAGTCCTACCCTGGTTCAATCTACCAAAATGCATCACCTCGCATTTGTCTAAATTAAACTCCATCTGCCATTTGTCAGCCCACTGGCCCAATTGATCAAGATCCTGTTGCAATTGGAGATAACTTTCTTCACTGTCCACTATGCCACCAATCTTAGTGTCATCTGCAAACTTACTAACCATGCTTCCTATATTCTCATCCAAATCATTAATATAAATGACAAATAACAATGGACCTAGCACTGATCCCAGAGACACACCGCTGGTCACAGGCCTCCAGTTTGAAAAACAATTCTCTACAACCACCCTCAGAAGCCAATTTTGTATCCATTTAGATACCTCACCCTGGATCCCGTAAGATTTAACCTTATGCAACAACCTACCATGCGGTCCCTTGTCAAAGGCCTTACTAAAGTCCATGTAGACAACATCAACTGCACTGCCCTCATCTATCTTCTTGGTTACCCCTTCAAAAAACTCAATCAAGTTTGTGAGACATGATTTTCCACTCACAAAACCATGCTGACTGTCCATAATCAGTCCTTGCGTCTCTAAAGGCCTGTAGATCCTGTCTCTCAAAATACCTTCCAACAATTTACCCACCACAGATGTGAGGCTCACTGGCCTGTAGTTCCCAGGCTTTTCCCTGCAGCCCTTTTTAAACAAAGGCACAACATTTGCCACCCTCCAATCTTCAGGCACCTCACCCGTGACTATCGATGATTCAAATATCTCGGCTAGGGGACCCGCAATTTCCTCCCTAGCCTCCCACAATTTAGACCCAAGAATAGTAATCTAGATTTTCGTCAATCTTTCCACAGGTATAAATGGAAATAGATCCTTTTCAGCTTCAACTATTCTTGAGAAATATAAAATTGGGAAGGTGATTGGAGACGGGAATTTTGCCATAGTTAAAGAATGCGTGGAACGGTAAGTCAGCTTAACATCACCAACGGAAGCCTTTACAGCCTGTAAGGAATCACCTCTGAGGTATTCAATCCACAGGCAAATTTGCATTTAACACATAACTGAAGTTTACTTTCTTTAAGATATAATGGAACCTCTTTCCTACAGCATATCACATGCTAAATGTATACGGTTAGCATTGTGGCAGCTGGTGCTGAGTGGTAGCGTACTCATCTCCAAGTCAGAAGTATGTGGATTCATGTCCCATTCCAGAGACATATGCGCACAGTCTAGGCTAACATTTCAATGTAATACTGAGGGAGTGCTGCAATGCCAGAGGTGCTGTCTTTCAAAGAAAACACCGAAGTAAGGATCTGGCTGCCACTTAAGTGGAGGTAACGTATCTCCTGGTACTATTTCAATGTAAAGGAGTGATTCTCCCAGTGTTCTGAGTAATGTTTAACCCTCAATTATGTGGGATTTTGCCCAGCCCAATTTGACTGCCATGTCTTCGAAACCACTTCACTGACCGTAAAGTATTTTAGGATGTACAGTGATCATGAAAGGTGCTTTATAAATGGAAGTCTTTTATTAAGAGAGGAAATAGCTAACACAGGTGTTTGATGAACTGCTGGGCTAAATTTCTAAAGCAGATTAAAGGTGAGGTTCGCAGTCTCAATATTTAAATAGCCAAGTCACCTCCTGGAAGCCAGATCTGGACAGATTGGGGTCAGGTTTGGGATTTAAAAAAATGTTAATCCAACCTCAACTCACCCGATTTGGGTTATCAAAATTACCGAAGTGAGTCCATTAATCCTCAAATCTTTCTGGTGCTTTCCCACAAGTCCAGCAAGGGTCTAACAGGCCCAGGATTTGGATCAGGTTACTATCATATATTTTTCAGATGTTATTTGAGGGACATTCTCCATCCTTACCAGAGGCTGTGGCTGGGTGTCAAAGCATAAGAACTAGGAGCAGAAGTAGATAATTCAGCCCCTTGAGCCTGCCTCCACCATTCAATATGATCATGGCTAATCTAATCTCGACCTCAACTCCACTTTCCCAGCTAAGGAATTAGCACTTCCCAGGTTTGAGTTGCACCAGACAGCCTATATACTAACAGAAACAAAGCAACCTAGCCTTGTGGCTTGCATGTGTAACTCACCTGGGGTTACAACAGACCTAGTAAGAGACTGCCTATCCCTGCTTCTCCTACTCCCTTCCACTCTGTAGATTCCCTTTATGCCACAGTGCCTGCCAGGAATATTTAACCCCCGTTACTCCTGCAGGGGAGTTTCCAATTGGCACAGTCCAGCACTTACACAGGGATTGATGGTGTTTGGTTTTTCAATCCCAGTAGCATTTGCTCCATTGATACCATCACCATCTACACTACATTTTAAAAATATCAGCAAATAGAAGCATATTAAACTCGCTCATAATATAACCTGAATATCACCTTATTTGTGATGCATTGCAGAGTCAAATGATTTCCTTGTCCAAAAAGAATGATAATGCTGCACATACTCATGGTGGAGTTCCCAATTCACATCATCATTGAGAAAAGCTTCATTGAGTTCTCTAAAAAAGTTGCCTATGTTTGCAAAGGTCACTGATTGTTGGATGTTATATTTAACAAACTGGCTAAAACAGCCAATGATATAGCAACATGACAGCTGTAATTATGCTGTTTGTTAATTCTGCAGAAATCCTAAAAGTTGTTCCTATCATTATTGTTCTAGGAGTCCAGCCTTATTTATACACTGAGTAAAAAACATTTCAGGGAACCACACATACTCTGACATATGTTCTTTGATTTTCACTTGCAAATGCAAGAAAATGATGGGTAACAAAAAAATCAGTTGCTCCTTTAAACCTGTTCCACACAGTCATGTCTTAATGATTATTCACAACACTCCAACCAAATAACAACCTTGCAATCTCCTGGAACAATCAGAAAGTGAAATGGAAATCTCAAGATCAATTTAGAGATGACAATAATATAGAAAATTCCTCTCCAACTATGTTAGCACTCTGATCTAGTCCAGGAGACCACATTGACCATGATTCATTTTATTTGATACTTCACCCATTTTTTTGTTGTGGCCTCCACCCTAGCCTGCACCAGCTCTCTCTTGAAGAATTGCATCAACTCCACACCCCAGTAGCACAGAACTTATTCCAAGGCGATTATCTCCTTTATTTATGGGGCGGCACGGTAGCACAGTGGTTAGCACTGCTGCTTCACAGCTCCAGGGACCTGGGTTCGATTCCCGGCTTGGGTCACTGTCTGTGTGGAGTTTGCACATTCTCCTCGTGTCTGCGTGGGTTTCCTCCGGGTGCTCCGGTTTCCTCCCACACTCCAAAGATGTGCGGGTTAGGTTGATTGGCCAGGTTAAAAATTGCCCCTTAGAGTCCTGAGATGCGTAGGTTAGAGGGATTAGCGGGTAAATATGTGGGGGTAGGGCCTGGGTGGGATTGTGGTCGGTGCAGACTCGATGGGCCGAATGGCCTCCTTCTGCACTGTAGGGTTTCTATGATTTTTCTTTCTATGATTTCTATAGAGGCAAAGTGTGGGTTAGGATGACTATACACCCCATGCCAGATTCCCTGTATTGTATCCAGCTCAGTAAGATGTCTCACAACGCCAGGTTAAAGTCCAACAGGTTTATTTGGTAGCAAAATCCACTAGCTTTCGCAGCGCTGCCCCTTCGTCAGGTAAGTGGGAGTTCTGTTCACAAACAGGGCACATAAAGACACAAACTCAATTTACAAAATAATGGTTGGAATGCGAGTCTTTACAGGTAATCAAGTCTTAAAGGTACAGACAATGTGAGTGGAGGGAGCGTTAAGCACAGGTTAAAGAGATGTGTATTGTCTCCAGACAGGACAGTTCGTGAGATTTTGCAAGCCCAGGCAAGTCGTGGAGGTTACAGATAGTGTGACGTGAACCATAATCCCGGTTGAGGCCGTCCTCATGTGTGCGGAACTTGGCTATCAGTTTCTGCTCAGCGACTCTGCGTTGTTGTGTGTCGTGAAGGCCGCCTTGGAGAACGCTTACCCGAAGATCAGAGGCCGAATGTCCGTGACCGCTAAAGTGTTCCCCAACGGGAAGAGAACACTCTTGCCTGGTGATTGTCGAGCGGTGTTCATTCATCCATTGTCGTAGCGTCTGCATGGTCTCCCCAATGTACCATGCCTCGGGACATCCTTTCCTGCAGCGAATCAGGTAGACAACGTTGGGTGAGTTGCAAGAGTATGTACCGTGTACCTGGTGGATGGTGTTCTCACATGAGATGATGGCATCCGTGTCGATGATCTGGCACGTCTTGCAGAGGTTGCTGTGGCAGGGTTGTGTGGTGTCGTGGTCACTGTTCTCCTGAAGGCTGGGTAGTTTGCTGTGTACAATGGTCTGTTTGAGGTTGTGTGGTTGTTTGAAGGCAAGAAGTGGGGGTGTGGGGATGGCCTTGGCGAGATGTTTGTCTTCATCAATGACATGTTGAAGGCTCCAGAAAAGATGTCGTAGCTTCTCCGCTCCGGGGAAGTACTGGACAACGAAGGGTACTCTGTCCACTGTGTCCCATGTTTGTCTTCTGAGGAGGTCGGTGCGGTTTTGCGCTGTGGCGCGTCGGAACTGTCGATCGATCATTCGAGCGCCATATCCTGTTTTTATGAGGGCATCTTTCAGCGTCTGGAGGTGTCTATTACGATCCTCCTCATCTGAGCAGATCCTGTGTGTACGGAGGGCTTGTCCGTAGGGGATGGCTTCTTTAACGTGTTTAGGGTGGAAGCTGGAGAAGTGGAGCATCGTGAGGTTATCCGTGGGCTTGTGGTACAGTGAAGTGCTGAGGTGACCGTCCTTGATGGAGATGCGTGTGTCCAAGAATGCAACCGATTCCAAAGATTGGTCTATGGTGAGTCTGATGGTGGGATGGAACTTGTTGATGTCATCATATAGTTGTTTCAGTGATTGTTCACCATGAGTCCAAAGGAAGAAAATGTCATCGATGTATCTAGTGTATAGCATCGGTTGAAGGTCCTGCGCGGTGAAGAGATCTTGTTCGAACCTGTGCATGAAGATGTTGGCATATTGAGGTGGGAATTTGGTCCCCATGGCTGTTCCGTGTGTCTGGATGAAGAACTGGTTGTTGAAGGTGACCGCTCGACAATCACGAGGCAAGAGTGTTCTCTTCCTGTTGGGGAACACTTCAGCGGTCACGGGCATTCGGCCTCTGATCTTTGGGTAAGCGTTCTCCAAGGCGGCCTTCACGACACACGACAGCGCAGAGTCGCTGAGCAGAGACTGATAGCCAAGTTCCGCACACATGAGGACGGCCTCAACCGGGATCTTGGTTTCATGTCACACTATCTGTAACCCCCACAGCTTGCCTGGGCTTGCAAAATCTCACTAGCTCTCCTGTCTGGAGACAATACACATCTCTTTAACCTGTGCTTAACGCTCTCTCCACTCACATTGTCTGTACCTTTAAGACTTGATTACCTGTAAGGACTCGCATTCCAACCATTATTTTGTAAATTGTGTTTGTGTCTTTATATGCCCTGTTTGTAAACAGAACTCCCACTTACCTGATGAAGGAGCAGCGCTCTGAAAGCTAGTGGCTTTTGCTACCAAATAAACCTGTTGGACTTTAACCTGGTGTTGTGAGACTTCTTACTGTGTTTACCCCAGTCCAACGCCGGCATCTCCACATCATTGTATCCAGCTACCAGACTCACTCCTTCAGTTTGGAAGCCTGTGTTAAAAGCTTTTTTCCATGGCTGCCTTCAATGCTATGCCATTATTTGCTGATTTTCAGGACCTCTTTTAGAACAGAAGGGATTGTTTGTATATTTATCCCACATTTGCTATTGTGAAGTCCTGCATATAAAGGCCCTTCTTCAGGGTTATCTTCAGGCTCTTCCAATGAAGAACTTGCAAGTTTGGATGTCTGACAAGACTGTTTGATTTTAATCTGTGATTACAGATCCAGTGCTGGAGTTCCCAGAAATTCCCTGCAATCTCCTTTTCAAAGGGATATAAATTACTAATACATAGCGGGGTTGCGTCTGCAATCTTGGAGTCCCAGCAGAGAGCTAGACTTGCAGTTGGAAAGCTGCACTAATGGGAGGCGCAGCAAAAAGATTCTGCATTTTGGAAATGTAACTTCAGCACTGGAAGTGCACAACCAAAGAATCACTCCTTGTATGCAGTATTTTAAACAGAACTTTCTTGCATTTACCGGTCGGCTGAAGGTTGGCTTCTGTTCACACAGCGACACAGCTATCAGAAGTTCACATATGCTTGAGCTCAACAAGACTAAGTTAGGAGTTCTTGCACAATCAGAGCTTCTCATCCCAGGAGTCTTTAATGCCAAGCCCAAACTGATACAAGCACATAGACGTCATGTGCACAACTGGCCAGAACCTGCCACGTGGGTGGTGTGTGTGTGGTGGCTGGTGGATATGTGTGTGTGCCTTTAACGGCCAACCAATGGGCATCCTGTGCTTTGTGAAATTTTCCAGAGTCAGCAAGGTGAGAGTACAACAGGACTGAACTTCAAAGATGGTTGCATGAGCAGGTGTCTGGGAGTGTACAGCATGTCCAAGAAACAGTCTTTTGATTAAATGTTTTTCAATGATAATGTCCTGATGATCCCATTGTTAACCAGGCAGTAGGAGAAAGGAAAGGGGTAATATTTTTGACACAAGCCGGTCCAGAAGTGTATGAAACGCTCAAGAATTTGTTGTCCCCTACAAAGCCAAAGACAGCTCGATGGCATAGTGAAAGGGACCGGTTCATTTCCTGGCTTGGGTCACTGTCTGTGCAGAGTTTGCACATTCTCCACACATTTGGGTGTGTTTCCTCCCACAGTCCGAAAGATGTTCTGGTTTAGGTGCATTGGCCATGCTAAATTCTTCCTCAGTGTACCTGAATAGGCGCCTAGTGCGGCGACTAAGGGATTTTCACAGTAGCTTCATTGCAGTGTTAATGTAAGCCTACTTGTGACGCTAACAAATAAACTTAAATAATGGGTGGCCCAGTGGTTAGCACTGCTGCCTCACAGTTCCAGGGACCTGGGTTGGATTCCCGGCATGGGTCACTGTCTGTGAGGAGTTTGCACATTCTCCCTGTGTATGCGTGGGTTTTCTCCGGGTGCTCTGGTTTCCTCCCACAGTCCAAAGATGTGTGAGTTAGATTGATTGGCTGTACTAAATTGCCCATTAGTGTCCCGGGATGCGTAGGTTAGAGGGGTTAGCAGGATAAATGTATGGTGTTATGAGGATAGGGCCTGGGTGGGATTGTTGTCGGTGCAGACTTGATGGGCCGAATGGACTCCATCTGCACTGTAGGGATTCTAGGATTTGAACATGCTATGTTGGATATTTTGTGCTGCTCTTCAGTGTATCTTAGCAAGGAGGTTCAGAATGATTCTAATCTGCTGTGCTTCACACATCACACTGCAGAGAGGACAGGAGCTGCAGGAAGAGGAAGGTGCAAATGTCCAGCATCTGAGAAGGAGAAGCCAGATATGGCCAGGGTGCTTGAATTGCTCACCTGACTGCCAGCAAAGCTCGTAACACCCTCATATTGGCACAGTTCAACTAATCTGAGGCTGTGCAATCATAAACCCTCTTCCCTGCCTCCACCCAACACAAATCATTCTGACAGTCAAAAGTTCAACCATCACATTTACGCCCCTTATTCATCTTCCAACCTGACCAGCTATTGTCCTGTAGGATGCTGTCCATTTGGGACTCAGAATGCAACAAAGTAGATTACTGGGGAATGAAGCGGTCAAATGAAGTGTTTGATTCATTTCAATAAGCCTAGACAAACCAAATATTTTGACACAAACATAAGTGAATCATCTTGTGTAACGAAAAGGTCTTATCTGTTTTCTATTACTTCTACATGGAGCAAGCCCTGTAGTTTCAGCTGAGCTGGAGACAGGCCACCTGCTCTTCTGTTCACAGCTGAGATGCCTGTCGCGGATGCCCTCTCGGTTTTGGAGCTCATGAAGGTTCATCCAAAGACTGCCCCAACTATAGCGTGCTGGGGTAGATCCAGTCATTGGGGCATGAGGCTACCTGTGACTGAGGAGGCAGGCAAGGGATGAGAACTATGAACATTATGAACAGAGTCCCAATTTTTCCCTTTCTCCATTTTCCGTCGCTCAACTTTCCTGCTGATCTTAGGTCATTAAACCTGTCTACAGCTGCGAGGGACCACACTCCTGCTGCTCACCACGTCAGACTTCTAGTTTCATCTGAGCAGCTGGCCTCTTCCTTCCATCCGAGGAAAATGGAATTTCCCTTCTAGCCTTCACTGGCTCCAGTATCAACTCCTGAGAACCAGTGTTGGGGGAGAGATGCAACCTTCCCACACCTTACTGTCATCATTCTTTTTCCTCACCCTTCTAAAGAAATGTGGGATGCAGCCATTCTGATCCCTGCTGGGATCCCATTACATAAAGATTTTACCTTTAATGAGCGGCATGTCCTCATCACACCCACACTCTGCTTTAGTCGGCAAACACATAAGTTTTACAGCTAAAATAAACAGGCAAAGTAGTTCCCAATTTGCTGTGAGCAGGTCCCATAAAATAACAGGCTGCCCATAAAGTCTATTTATAATGGAAGGTGTGAAGAGTCCAACAGCCGTTTATCTATCTTCACAGCTAAAGAGAACATTATGGGGGTGATTTTCCCAAGAAGAAACGAAACGCCCAACGGGCGGGAAAACAGGAGATTTCTGTACAGAGTCCGTGAGGGGATTCACACTGGTTGAGGGGAACGGGGCCGAATCCCGCCCGAGAGGCCGGCATTAGCGCACTGAGTGGGCCACTGTGTATGTGTGCCAATCGCTAGCCTTCCGATGGCTTCCCCAATCACCCTCCCCCTCCGCCAAAGGTTGGTCCTAATTGCCCACCCCCCCTCCCTAATGCGCAGTGGTCCCCCCCAACCCTGCGCGCCCCCCCCCCCCCCCCCCCCCCCCACTGTCAGACTGCCTGATGGTCAGTGCCAGGGAGCCAAGGGGCACCCCTTGTACCCGACCTCCCGGGGGGCCTCAATGGCCTCTGCCCCTGCCAACGAGGCCATCACGCCTGGTCCTCGTTGATGGGGACCAGCTTTAACCCCACCTCTCCCAACAAAGGGTGAGGCATTAGCGAACCCAGACGATACCGTCCCGGACTTGCTAATGAATTTAAAATTCAGATTCAAACATGGTAATCAACCTCGTGCTGATTTCTGGCGGGAGGCTGACTACGCTTTAAAAGCATAGCCTGGGAAAATTGCAATGTCCCGGATGCCGGTCACGAATCTCACTACGGCATCCCTGCTGACATTTTCCAGCCCGCTGTGCTACTCGAGCAGCGCAGTGGGCCGCGAAAATCACACCCACTCTCTTTGGGTAAATAGAAACGCATAGCTAGTTTGTGAAATTTCCACAAATGTGTTGGTGTGAAAAGCTTCCTGTAAAATGACGTAATTGATTGTCATAACTGTTCCTCGTGATGGTGCTGAAGCGAGGCAACTTCTTGCAAGTGTGCACAGCATACCTTCTAATTCTATCTTTTACTCTCGTTCTACGCTTCTAAAACTTTATTCTAACTCTTTTAAACTCTCTAACAATGCTCTAATTCAATCTCTTGCGCTTCATTCTGCACTCTCCTTTCCTTCTCTGTGAACGATATGCTTTGTCTGTATAGCGCGCAAGAAACAATACTTTTCACTGTATACTAATACATGTGATAATAAATAAATCAATAAATCATAATTCCCTATTGATTAGTGATCATGGATCAAAAACTAAAATAAAAGCAAAATACTGCAGATGCTGGAAATCTGAAATAAAACAGAAAATGTTGGAAATGCGCAGCAGATCTGGCAGCATCTGTGGAGAGAGAAACAGAGTTAATGTTTTGAGTCCAATGTGATTCTTCGTCAAACTTTTTATTAGTAACTGTTGGTTTGCAATGAGCCAGACCACAAAACAAAACATCAACATGAAAATATTTGTGCTGGTTCCTGAGATGAAAATAATAATGTCAATATATGCTTGATGAGGGAGGGCTAAGATACCACTTTGAAAGAGAAAAAATATCAAACTAATTTTGGCGTGTGAAAATTATATTGCTACCACAAAGAAGCTGCTTCTTGATCTGTATTTCATTTAGATCCAGTGGCAAAGAGTACGCACTGAAGATAATCGATAAGGCCAAATGCAGTGGTAAGGTAAGAAGTTTTCCTGTTGTCTACTGTTTTTATGTCATTTGGTTAAACTCTGGAATGTGTGATTGATATCATCATGCAGTAATACAAGTGGTGCTGAGTGTGGAATTGGCACTATCTGTACATCAGTGTACCGAAAGTAGGCAGTTACTGAGCTATAGGTCACCTGGAACATTTTTGATCACCTTTGAGGGCAGGAGGGGAATTACCAATATTTTTGCCCTACATGGGAAGGTCTATAATAGAGTGGGAAGCAGGAAAGATTAAATGACAAAAGGGATGATGGAAGGAAAAAGGGTGTAGTAATGGGACAAAAAAACAGAAAAAGAATTGATAATGACCATAGCAGAATCATTTATTTTCCAAAAAAAGTGATAAAATGGTTATGATCTGAAATTGGTGAACTCTGCATTGAGTCTGGAATGTTCTAAAGTAGCTATCTTCATGAGATAAGGTATCGGTCCTCAAACCTCTTGTGGAGCTTCATTGAAATAGTGCAGGTGGCCAAGGACAGGGAGGTCAGAATAGGAGTGGATGGAGCATGAAAATGACATCACATGGACAGTTAGGTTCATGCTTGCAGACTGAATGAAGGTGTTCTGCAAAGCAACCAACTTGGTGATGGCCAGTTCAGAATAGATTGCATTGTGAACAGTGAGTACAGAGTGCTACTTTGAAAGAAGTGCAAGGAGGAGTAGTTGGGGCCCTGGAGGTTGATACGGTAGGATGTAAAAGTGCTGGAGTAATCTTCCCTGTGCTTGCATGGGAAGACGCAGTGAGAAGAGTGTTTGTGGTGATTGGACCAGAGTGTCGCAGACAGGATTATCCATTGAATTGGAGACTGGTGGGGTGGGAAGGTAAGGATAAGGGAAAGGATGTATGGTTTGGGAGGGAGATAAAGGAGTACAGGAAATAAGATGGACATAGTCTCTTTGGCGATCACGACTGAGGGAAAAGGGAAGAGGTATTGGAAGCACTGGTATGATAGGTGACAAAATCAGAACAGATATGCCAATGTCAGAGAAACTGGAGAAGTGAAATAGAGTCCTTACTGAAAGCGGGGTGAGAGGAAGTGTGAACAAGGTAGCTGTGTGAGTCGGTACACACATCATGGTTAACAACCATATTGGCTAACAGCCTAACACCCCGAAATATAGATTGTGAAGTAGAGCAAGAGAAGGGGAAGAGTTGAAGATGAACCATGTGAAGGTGAGGGTGGGCTGGAAATTTGAAGCAAAGCTGAGGATGTTTTCCAATTTGCGACAGATGTTTTCCAATCTGCACTGATACAGTCATAGGGAAGGGCCCTGAGTGGGACAAATACAACCACTGTAATGCTGGTAATATCTGAACCACATCAGGTTAGTTTGGTATGAAATCATGCAGAATTCTTATCTGGAGACATGCTGGACTTGGATAGAGGTTTTCAGTACAAGGCTGAACAGGGACAGTGACAGATAGTGGAGATAATGGGGCATTTCTGAGCAGAGTGTAAAGTCACTTTGGGATGGCCTATCCTTCATTTTTATTTGAAATATAGCTTAGTGACAATGGGCAGAATCTTCCTAGGCCCCACTAAGGCAAGGTTAGAGGTAAGATGCAGCCATTGTCCCGACGTTTGCCAAGCTCCCCAGTAAGACAAGAGTCCAGCAGGTTCCCTGAGATTGCCTCCTGGCGGCATGTTGGTGTGCCATTGACACCTGCTCGCAATCCTCCCATCGAACCTTCCAATTGCACCAACCACCTCAAGAAACCATAATTGGACAGCGAGCATAGAGGCCGCCTCCAAAAAGAAAGTGACACCACTGGGGTCAGGACCCACTCTTGGTGTCAGCAGCAGAGACTGTTCAATGGTGCTGAGATTCTGCTCATTGTGGCTCGTTATTTTCAGTAGTCAGCATTGAGAATGAACAAGTGATTCTGAGTGTGTCTTTATCTCACTGATCTTTTCAGGACATCTTGGCTCCTTAGTTTATTATTTGCTTTAAATATGTTTCCACTTCTGAATGATTAGGCTCGTGACGGCATCTCACCCATGGGTGCCAAGCTCCCTTTGGTATCGTGCTCAAGTAGGCATTTTTCATTCATGAGCCAAGATAGTGAGAGTGTGCAAGCCTGGCGCGCAAAGCATAAGGAGTTGCAGCAAAATAGGACAACTCCGAACTGATCAGATAGATATTTTCATTGCAAATCGTAGATTGATGTAATATTAAAGGAAAGCAGCTTCACCTTGATGTGAATTGAATATGGAACCTGGCTGCTTCCTCCTAAATTAAGCATGGTTGCTATTGTTTTGAATCTCAAGACTACTTTGTTGCTGTAAATGAGATTGCTACTGTGATTTGATTTTTAGGAGCACTTGATTGAGAATGAGGTGGCAGTGCTGCGGAGGGTTAAACATCCCAATATCATCATGTTAATTGAAGAAGTAGACACACCAACAGAGCTCTATCTGGTAATGGAGTTAGTCAAGGTAAGAGGTCCAAAGGATGTTGGAAATTAATGTTGTGAGGAAAAAATAAGATCCTGTAAATTCATTAAGAACTCTGATTGCAGGCTTCCCAAAGGCAAGCTTTCCTTTCCAAGGCTGTGAATTTGTTGTATTGCAAGCCTTACCCCTTCCCTAAAATAGCAACAGTTCACCTTGCTACTTCTGCAAGCGATGGCCATGACTGGATGAGCGGGGTTAATGTTCAAGTCAATGTTAATTTGAAAGCTGAAAATTAAATTCGTTGGTGACACTGTTGGTACATGCGTCAGAAGCCTGGGCCCGAAGCTCCACCCAATGGGACCTGGGGTCTCACCTCACCAATCACTTCAGCTCTATTTTGGTTGGTTACAAAAATAGCACAGGGAAGGTTGGTGCAGAATGAGAGGGGACAAGCACAGGCTGCCAACAGTTTGCCAACAAGGGTTAACTTTTTCTGCTCCTGGCTCTACTAAAGCAAGTTAAAAACCAAAACAAAATGACCATTTTCGTGAACACAGCGGCTCCTTTAACCCTGGTCAGGTTGCAGAAGTACCTGAAAAGGGGGAGTTTACCTGGCATGTGATCCACTCAGTGTACTGAATTTCAGAGTGGGTTCACAAAGCAGTCATTAAACCCTTCGTTATTGTATGCAAAGAGACTCGGATCTGTTTATGACAGCTACCAGGAATGCTGGAGAATTGCCCAACTCAGTATGACCTCAAACATTGTTCAACATAATTTGGGCATAGAATATATAGCCTTGCTGAATTGGTTATTCCCCCATTCTCCACTATTTAACACACAATGGAATCCAATTTCACTCCACGCACACACACACTGTCCATCCCCCTTCTAATAACCAACTCTTTCATTAGCCAGGCACAGAGGGTTACTTTAAAAGAAAGGAATCATGATTGTTGCCTGGGAAGTGAACATTGATCAGTTACTGCCTACTTAGGCATAATGGAGTGATCCTCTTGTTTCTAAAGGCTATCCTATCATAATATGGACCCAGATATACATTTGAGTGTTGATAATGCACATAACTCTTGGTAACATTTGGAAGGCGTTGGAGACATATACATTCAGTGATGTGGTCAACTCCCCATTGTCAGCATTGGCTTCAGATTTATTGATTCCAGCAAAAAATACACCTTAATCATAGTATCCCTGGTGAATCAGAGCTAGCAAAGGTATTTATTCCCTGTTGTGATAAAAGCAAAATACTGCAGATGCTGGAATCTGAAACAAAAACAGAAAATGCTGGAAAATCTCAGCAGGTCTGAAAGCATCTGTGGAAAGAGAATAGAACTAACGTTTCGAGTCTGGATGAGCCTTCCCTGTTGTGTATATCCTTACACTTGCCCACCTATCTGAAAGACTGAATATCAGCAATCCATCCCTGGTGCAAGTGAAAAGGATTGTCCATCCTTTTTAATCTATCGATAAAAGCTCAATTAGAACAGAACACGCAAACCGATACCCATTTTCAGAATCTAGGTTGCAGTAATGAAAGAAAATCCAGCAGTGCAGCTTTAATTACTAAAAGCCTGAAAACATTGTTACCTTTTTTGTCTGTTTTGTCTGGGCAGGCTGAATATATAACACATTCCTGGTCAGAACATTGGACAGTTGTGCTTTAAGATAATTGCTCTTAATTTACACAAGGTTCACAGTCTTAATGGGATTCTCTCACATTTTGTACAAAAGTGTTGTGGCTGGCTGGAAAATTCACCCTCAACTCATGGTCTCTATAGCTGTGAAACTGTGATTTTATCCAGAGTTTCAGTGTGTTGGAACGCAGTACGGAAATGAGGCATGGATGTCAGTCCATCACGAATTTCTCAGTTTTGGAGCTTCTGTGTCACTCTATTGGTAGTCATGATGTGGAGGTGCTGGCGTTGGACTGGGGTAAACACAGTAAAAAGTCTCACAACACCAGGTTAAAGTCCAAATAAACCTGTTGGACTTTAACCTGGTGTTGTTAGACGTCTTACTGTGCTCACTCTATTGGGACAGAGATTGCACCGTATAAAATTAGCACACACGTGGTCAATGTAATCAATCCCCAGATTTAGGTTTGGAGACAATATGAAATGTGTTGGCTTTCTTTATTGGCTCCAGCATGTTTCCTTTTTTGTTTTTCCCAAATCCTTTGCCATGGAGCATGTAACAATTTTACTTCTTAATAATACTGGCGGAAGATTAGATCCCAATAATTAAATACAATATTTTGCTTTGTGATTTTAAATTTGGAACCACAAAAATCTACATATCAAACTATGAAAAGATTGTTTTTTAAAGGTCCACACTGAACCTCAGCACATACTTCAAAGCTGTTTACTGGAAAATTAAGGTGAAAATGTAATTGTATCCATCAATCAAAAGCCATCACTAATAATGTATCGGCAATCAAACATTACCTGAGGGAATGTCATGTCTGTTAACTGACAACAACTGCATATATCTCATTAAAGACATCTATTAAAAAGGAGTTATAAATATCATAGTTGTACGTATGTTGGAATTTTAAGTGTCGCCCTCAAGATCTAATGCTTATATGTTCAATTATATGCTGGATTTTTACTGCTATCCTCAATTTCTATCACAAGATGCCCAGGGCAGAATGAAATATATTATTCTAGTATTGCATAGTAATGAAAATGAACACCAGCCTCTGAATAATACTCATTTTTTAATCCCTTTATTATTAATGAATGAAACAAGTCCTGTGTACCTCTTCGATTATAAAGAGAAAAGGGCATTTCAAAAATAAGAGAAGTAATGTATATTCACTGTGTAGCTCCTAAACTGTGCAAGAGCTAAACCTCAATTACATCACCAGCTCAAGTTTGCTTATTTATCCACACTCTCCTGTTGCCTCCCATTGTACAGAAATAAGATTTGAAAATTCAGCCTGACCAACACTGAATGAAACTACTCCTTCCATAATTTAAAAATCAGAATCCTAATTTGGATCTGGGCTATCAGTAAATACCATCATTAAAATTGTAAGCTTCCTCACTTAGAATTCACATTTAGATTCATTTTCTGATTATGTTCCATCTGAGATCTGAACTAGATTCTGGCTGTGACCTGCAGTACTCAACTAAGTTCAGATGGAGTGCATTCCTTGAAGGACACAAATGAAAGATGCTGTTTAAAGCGTGGAAATCAAAATCATCTTTTGAACCTGCATTCCTGAGTAGTTTTTGTCGGTGTTAGCTCCAGAAATATTTAACTAATTAAATGAGTTACACTCTTTGGACTGAAAATCAATGGGTGCCCCACTCCTGCATGTGCGTCAAGATATCAGAGGAATTGCTCAGGGTGAGATTAAGCTTGAACAGGGTTGAAAAACAGATAATATCACCTCAGTTGCTTGTGGACTGATTGGCGGCATCATCCAAAAGCACAACATTGGTTTTCACATGTACGCTGATAGCATCCAGTTCTACCTCACTCCCATTTCTCTCAACTCCACTGTTGCTAAATTGCCAGTACTGGATGAGCAGAAATTTCCTCCAGTTAAATATTGGGAAGACTGAAGACATTGTTTTGAGACCCAGTTCCAAACTCCAACTCCTAACTACCAACGCCATCCCTCTCCCTCACAAAGCTGTGATTAAAGCAGTCTGCTTGTAACCTTAGTGTCATATTTGGCTCTGAGATGGCCTTCTGACCACTTTTTATTCATGCCATCAGCAAGATCGTCTATTTCCACCTGCATGACTGTGCCAATTTTCCCCATCTGCTGCTGAACATTCATTCATCTCTTTGGTACCTCTAGACTTTTCTTCTGGCTGCGGGTCTCCTACATTATATCCTCATTAAACTTGAAGCCACCCAAATCTCTGCTGCCCCTGTCTTAACTTAGACCAATTTCCAATCCCCAATCATCCCTGTGCTAGCTGACCTACATTGGCTCCCAGTCAAACAACGTGTTGACTTTAAAATACTCATCATTGTTTTCAAATCTCTCCACGGCTTCTCCCCTCCCTATCTCTGTAATCTCCTCCAGCCCTACAATCTTCTGAAATATCTGCGCTTAGCTAATTCTGGCCTCTTGAGCATTCCCATTTAATTGCCCCACCATCAGTGGCTGCACCTTCAGTTGCCAAGGCCATAAGGTGCAGAATTCCCCCCTTAAAGCTGTCCTCACTTTCCCCTTTATAAGACACTTATTAAACTTATATCCTTGCCCGAGTTTCATTCGTCTGATGTAACATCTGCTTTCAAGCTTGTCTAAAATCTAGAGAACTACTAGAATATTAGAACACCTGTTCCCCAAAGGAACCATTGTTTGATTGACAGCTCAGGCTCTCTGATCTCTGATATCAATTTCACAATATTTGTTTAAGTCATGGTTTCAAAGATTTGTGATATTTGAAGCTTTAAAGGGCCTACATTAGCTTGTAGTGCAGACTTTTCTTTTCAAACATAGGAGAAGCGTTTCAACAAATTATGTTTTTGAAAGCTATTTTTATGCATTCCATTGTACACTATAGAGCTCATTGGTTATTTGGCTGAATGAGCATGGAAATGCCATAGCTTGGCATAGGTGGCATGAGGGACATAGATGAATGGAAGGGTGCAGCTTGGTATAGGATTCATGAGAGACTATGGAGAGCATAACCCGATGAAGTTAAGTTCAAAAGGTTCCTCATGTAGACTGGAGTTCACAACTGCTCGGAGGGGCTGTGAACCATGACTCTTTAAAAACCTGGCCGGATTCCATGTGGGGGGAGTAGGAGAGTCGGCAGTGCCGGATGTGGACTTTTGACAGGAACCTGCCTGCACCCTTTGTGACTAGTGGTGTTCCGCAGGGCACTGTACTGGGACCTCTGCTGTTTGTGATATATACAAATGATTTGGAAGAAGATGTAGCTGGTGTGATCAGTAAGTTTGCGGACGACACAAAGATTGCTGGAGTTGCGGATAGTGATGAACATTGTCAGAGAATACAGCAGGATATAGATAGGCTAGAAAATTGGGCGGAGAAATGGCAGATGGAATTTAATCCAGATAAATGCGAAGTGATGCATTTTGGTAGATCTAATGCAGGGGGGAGCTATACAATAAATGGCAGAACTATTAGGAGTATAGACACACAGAGGGATCTGGGTGTGCAAGTCCACAGATCCTTAAAGGTGGCAGCACAGGTGGAAAAGGTGGTGAAGAAGGCATATGGCATGCTTGTCTTTATTGGACGGGGCATAGAGTATAAAAGTTGGCATATGATGTTGCAGTTATATAGAACGTTGGTTAGGCCACATTTGGAATACTGCGTCCAGTTCTGGTCGCCACACTACCAGAAGGACGTGGAGGCTTTGGGGAGAGTGCAGAAAAGGTTTACCAGGATGTTGCCTGGTATGGAGGGTATTAGCTATGAGGTGAGATTGAGTAAACTAGGGTTGTTCTCCCTGGAAAGACGGGGGTTGAAAGGGGGCCTAATAGAAGTTTGTAAAATTATGAAGGGCATAGACACGGTGAACAGTTGGAAGCTTTTTCCCAGGTCAGAAATGACAAACACAAGGGGTCACAAGTTCAAGGTAAGGGGGGGGCAAGGTTCAATACAGATATGCGGGGGACGTTATTTTACACAAAGGGTGGTGGGGGCCTGGAATGCACTACCAAGCAAGGTGGTTGAGGTAGACATGCTCGGATCATTTAAGACATATCTAGATAGCCACATGAACAGACTGGGAATAGAGGGATACAAACGGATGTTCTAGTTAGGAACACATGATCGGTGCAGGCTTGGAGGGCCGAAGAGCCTGTTCCTGTGCTGCATTGTTCTTTGTTTCTTTGTTTGTTTTTTTAAAGGCATTCCTGAAAGTCAGACAGTCTAGGAATGGGGTCAGGAATCCTGGAATCATAACCCAACTGCCATTTTTCAAGGTGTCCTGAGTCAACCTGACCTGGTGAAAATCTAGACCAGCCTTTCTGGTTCCCAGTCTAAATTCTGCCACTTCCTGTGCATTCTTGCTGAAGCTACCATGGGAGTGCACCACTAGTTAATTGGATTTTCAACTCCAAAATGTATTTTACGCTACCCCTGCTATAATGGCTTGTGTCTACCTTGTCAGTTTGTTAATGTCTCTTTCTCTTTCCTGGCAGGGTGGAGATCTGTTTGATGCCATTACATCATCAACTAAGTATACGGAGCGAGATGCCAGTGCAATGGTGTACAACCTGGTTTCTGCACTCAAATATTTGCACAGCCTCAACATTGTGCACAGAGACATCAAGCCAGAGAACTTGTTGGTATGTTATTCATTTTGGAGGGAATATTTAGCAGATGATTTTGTTCCTGTAACGTTACAAGTATCTAGTGAACAACAAAATATCAGTGTTCGTTTCAACTGTAATGGATGCAGTGTGCAAAGTATGGCCCATATGTATGTCAATGATTATTATAACCCATGTAACAAAAAGGAACCCAAAACCAATTTTTCTTAACAAAATTGTCTTATGTTTGTTGTATGACCCTGATTTGCATCTTGCAAAGTTGCTTCCTACCTGAAACAGGCAGGTGGGCCCAGTTGTTTGTCCAAAATATCCGACTAAAATGGCAACTGTGATAAGTGACCCAGTACCACTTTCAGGTCACTATTGTACCATTTGCACCAGGCAGCCATAGATAGAATTGGCCGTAGATACAATTTCCCCAATTTATCCACACTTCTATTCTACATTGGTAATGGAGGGAGTGAATATTTAAGGTAATGGATGGGGTGCAAATCAAGTGGGCTGCTTTGTCCTGGGTGGTACCATGTTTCTTGAGTGATGTTGGAGCTGCACTCATACAGGCAAGTGGGGAGTATTCCATCACACTACTGACTGTGCCTTGTAGATGGACAAACTTTGAGGAGTCAGAAACTGAGTTACCTGTTGCAGAACTCCCAGCCTTTGACCTGCTGTTGTAGCCATAGTATTTATATAATTGGTCTAGTTCAGTTTCTAGTCACTGGTAATCGCCAGCACATCAATAGTGGGGAATTCAGTGATGGTAATGCCATCAAATGTCAAGGAGAGATGGTTAGATTCTCTCTTTTTGAAGATGGCCATTGTCTGGCACATGTGTGGTATGAATGTTATTGTTTATTATAAGGGGAATGGAATATGAAAATCCCTACCCAAACTTTGATATTCCTGCTCTCTTGCTGTAGTCACAGGCTTGAATACCTCTTAGGTAAGCCTACAGCTTCTCACCATGTATCTCTTGACATTCTCCAAAGGGCCCTTCAAAGCACTTGACACTGGCTCATTATGAACTGCACACTGATTTGCTTAATTTGACTGCTTCATTGGCCTTCCCACTCAGTGTTCCCACTCCTAATCTCCTTCCTGTCCAATCCACCCTACTGACCCTGTGGACTCTGCTAGCAGATCACCTCTCACTTATTATGGTTCATTGCATCGTCATCATTGCTGAGGGACAATGACACCTTTCTCCTTAATGAAGCCTCTTTGCCTGGCTATATCTTCCACCACGTGCAACATGAAAACAATCACCTTGATGGTGTGGCACTTGTCACCAGATCACACCTTGGCCTAACTAGCTGTGACTCTAACACTTTCTCCTCCTTTGAGCACCTCACCTTGTTCCACTCCTCACTTAAAATAATCATTCTCTGCCATTGTCCAAGTGCCAATCAAAATTTTGTCCGAAAGATATTTTCACTGCTTTCCTCCCTGAGCCTCCGTGATTGCAGCCTCCATTTCAATTCATTGTGTTCTCTCTCCTCTGAGTTCACTGCCCTCTTTATCCTCCCTTACTCGCTCCCTGTATGTAAACCCACCAACCCATATTTACGGTCACGCCCTTCACCTTGTGGTCTTGTTGCTCCCATCATTTCAATCACAGATAAGGCCATCTCTGATCACTTTCTTGTATCACAGACTGTTCACATTCCCATTTCACTCCTCAATCCTGTCCCCTTCTCTATCCACCCCTGGAAATACTATCCCCCAATTCACTTACAATTATGCCTTCAAAATCCCAACTGTAGCGTTTGTCCTCGCTCTCCACAACATTTCTGCAGTTATTAATTTACTCAGTCATGCCCTCACTTCCACCTTTGATGCTTTGGCCCCCAATAAAACCATTACACTCTCTTACCCTGGCCATTCTTCCAGAACTGGCCCATACCTCCACTTCCATATGTAAAGGAATACCTGGTCAGCCATGTAATGGGAGGAAATTGGATCTTCTACCATTACTGTCACTAGCTCCAGGTTATAACATGTATGCCAGAGCAACAAAGTTGTGGGTGGGTGCTGTTGGCTGGGTGACTAGCAAGGAACAGATCGGTGCTAACAACACCGGGTTCAATCCCCTTTCTGACTGGGGTGGATTCAGAATCTGCCTCTTTCCCCAACCCTAATTTTGTTTTTAATTTCATTCCTGTCCTTTCTGTAGTATTCTAAGTGTACTGCAGTAGTAAGCTATTGGGCATCAGACATTTTATTTTTGCCTTATCCTACTCTCCATGCTCTTTCACAGCCAGGGGTGGAGGGGAAGGTGGGACAGGGTGTCTAGATTTCAGGGTCACCGGTAGAGAAGAAACAAGTATGCTGCTGACAGTTTGCTGAGGTGATTGTACTGTGTTGAACCTTTTTCAATACTGGAAAAATTATTGCTTCAATCCCAGGAATGGATTTGTTTTCACTTGGAATTATAGATTGCAATCCCAAAACACCAGCAAAAGCCCCAGAATCCCTTTCAATTTTGACTTTTTTCAATCACTATAAACCACTGATAGCACTTGCCATTGATTTTCTGCCCAGTTACAGTACATTTATATGGACAAAGCAGCTGCAGGGATCTCAGGCCATTCTAGAAAATAATTGCAGGCTTCCTTAGACAGCTTTAAGATATCTTGACATTTAACACTGTCCCAGCTGTGAGAGTCCCATCCTGGATCCTTTCATTTCAACAAAGTCAGCAGCCCTGCCCATGATTTCAACACTTCATATTTATTTGTTAGCATTCATATCAGTTCCAGCTTCAGTTAGTTGCAAACTGCATTTCCCACTGGTTCTAATGTTTAAATGGAGCACGCAATGTACAAGCATGCAACACTGAGAAATGTACTTTCTAATTTCTGTTCCCATTATTCTCCTTGAGAGTAATCCTTTATGGTTAAGGGAAACGTTTGGAAATCTTGACTTTATTAGATTGTAATTGAAAAGCTCAGGAATCGGAGTATAATTTGCACAGGCATTCTTGCCCTGCAGCTTCAGTGGAAGATAGGCAGCAGCCTGCGCAGAAACAGCGGTAATGGCTATTTACGCATTCTGTGGAATTTCTGCTGATCATCTGCCAAAGTTACAATGCCCAGGTCAACAGAAGGGTAATTGCAAAACTGTGCCATCTGCTGCAGGGCAACTTTCTTCCTTCAGTGTTCATGTGAGAAACTGTTGTTTCTCCCTCAAACGCCCTGAGTGATATGGTGCCCCCGGGACAAGTCAATATCAGTTTGTATGGAATTGCTTCATAAACCTATTCAAATTTTTTGAGGAGGCACTTTTGAATAAAACAGCTCCCGTGGACAGTCTTTACCTTACCTTTAACAAGATTCTTGCTACCGTGGAGTGTCAAAGAGTATTCCAGTGGGAGAAAAGCAAAATTATGCTCAGTTATTGAAGAACATTCAAAAGTGAGTAGATTCAAGTTTATTTTTTATTGTCACAAGAAGGCTTACATTAACACTGCAATGAAGTTACTGTGAAAATCTCCTAGTCGCCACACTCCGGCACCTATTTGGGTGCACTGAGGGAGAATTTAGCATGGAAAATGCACCTAACCAGCACGGCTTTCGGACTGTGGGAGGAAACCGGAACATTCGGAGGAAACCCATGCAAACATTGGGAGAATGCGCAGACTCCGTACAGACAGTGACCCAAGCTGGGAATGACACCCGGATCCCTGGCGCTGTGAGGCAGCAGTGCTAACTGCTGTGCTACTGTGCTGCCCAAGAAGACAAAGGGTGATTATGCAGGATTTTTCCCCAGAATGATGGTGTGTGACGGTCAGGTATTCCAAAGATTAGGACTGCGACCTTTGCTGTTCACGTTCAGTGAGAGTACAAAGGGAAACAAGACTGGCAACATTTTCCCACAAGTCCATGGTGGGTGGTGGTGGCAGAGTGAGATGTGCCAGTTGTAATAATGAAGAATATGTTGATCAGGTTCAGAGGAGCCTGGATCGATTTGGAAGTTCAGCTATGAAATTGGAGTACAAGGTCTGGCCTTATAGGGTGATGTGGAGATGCCGGCATTGGACTGGGGTAAACACAGTAAGAGTTTTAACAACAGCAGGTTAAAGTCCAACAGGTTTATTTGGTAGCAAATGCCATTAGCTTTCGGAGCGCTGCTCCTTCGTCAGATGGAGTGGATATCTGCCTATCCACCTGCAGATATCCACTCCATCTGGCGAAGGAGCAGCGCTCGAAAGCTAATGGCATTTGCTACCAAATAAACCTATTGGACTTTATCCTGGTGTTGTTCAAACTTATAGGGTGAACATGGGACTGAGTACAGTACCACCCACACAGCAATGTAAGAAAACACATGACCTGCATCTAGGTGTCAGTCTATGTGTTGGACAGAGCCATAGAACCACAGAATCCCAACAGTACAGAAGGAGGCTATTCGGCCCATCGAGGCTGTAGCGGCTCTCCAAAAGAGCATCTTACCCAAGCCCACCAGATAGTGAAGTTTGAATTTAGTAAAAATCTGGAATTATAAGTCTAATGAAGACCATAAACCATAAAAACACATCTGGTTCACTAATGTCCTTTAGGAAAGGAAATCTGCTGTCCTTGCCCTCTGGCCACATGTGATTGACTCTTAAAATGCCCTCTGAATGGCCTAATAAGCAACTCAGCTCAAGGGCAATTAGGGATAGGCAATAAATGCTGGCCCTGCCAGTGACATCCACATGCCATGAATGATTTTTTAAAAAATGTACATAGTCCTTGTAGCCACTTAAGGGATTCCCCTCCCACCCCTGCCATTGCTGATAAAAGAGAGCCACACCAAGTGTACAGCCTAGCAGCTTTCATGGTCGGGCTGGGGCTAATGGGACCAGTAGGGGTTGGGTGGAGGGGTACCTCCTTTATGGAGGCCTCCCTTCCCAAGTCTTCCCATCTCTGTCTCCCCTCGCCTGCTGCCCTACCTACCCCAGCTGCACCCCCACCCCCAGCCTGTTCTTGCTGGACCTGCCAGCCTTGCCTTGAGGACACTCTGGATTTATTCTAAGGTCCCGGCTCCAACCCAGCATGTCTTCTTTGAGACTGGCTGTAGTCCCACAGTGGTCACTACTGCAGGCGGTGCATTGGGATCAGAGAGCTGCCAGCCATTTGAGGGAGGGAAAGCCTCATCTCAAGTCAATTACTGACCTGATGGCCATTAAACAGTTATGGTCTGAGCCAACAAAGTGGAAGCATGTTTGCCCCTGACTTTCACAGTTGGAAGTTTAACAACACCAGGTTAAAGTCCAACAGGTTTATTTGGTAGCAAAAGCCACACAGGCTTTCAGAGCTCTAAGCCCCTTCTTCAGGTGAGTGGGAATTCTGTTCACAAACAGAGCTTATAAAGACACAGACTCAATTTACATGAATAATGGTTGGAATGCGAATACTTAGAACTAATCAAGTCTTTAAGAAACAAAGCAATGTGAGTGGAGAGAGCATCAAGACAGGCTAAAAAGATGTGTATTGTCTCCAGACAAGACAGCCAGTGAAACTCTGCAGGTCCACGCAACTGTGGGAGTTACAAATAGTGTCACATGAACCCAATATCCCGGTTGAGGCCGTCCTCGTGTGTGCGGAACTTGGCTATCAGTTTCTGCTCAGCGACTCTGCGCTGTCGTGTGTCGCGAAGGCCGCCTTGGAGAACGCTTACCCGAATATCAGAGGCCGGACCTTTCACAGTATTTCACAGTTGGAGCAGGAACTCCTTCCACCGTCAAACCCACCACAAGGAATCTTACTTAACAATACAATTGAGAAGCAAAGGTATAATTCCGGCAATAGGGCCCATTTACAGGAATAATTGACATTGAACGAATACCTATAGCAGATCTGAAGATAATAATAGAGCTAGATTTTTGATCGACAAGGGAATTGAGGATTACGGGGGCAAGGCAGAGAAGTGGAGTTGAGGCCGAATGAACAGTGGAGCATGTTTGAGGGATGGTCCACTCCTGCTCTTATTTCTTATGTTCATATGAAAAACTGCCTATCATGGTCTAGAGAACAGCATTGTCAACAAGGTGGAGTGAAGCTCAGATAAGGGAACATAAGGTGCTGGGGGGTAGGTACAGAGGAGATGTCAGGGGTAAGTTTTTCACTCAGAGGGTGGTGGGTGAGTGGAATCGGCTGACGTCGGTGGTGGTGGAGGCAAACTCGTTGGGGTCTTTTAAGAGACTTCTGGATGAGTACATGGGATTTAATGGGATTGAGGGCTATAGATAGGCCTAGAGGTGGGGATGTGATCGGCGCAACTTGTGGGCCGAAGGGCCTGTTTGTGCTGTGGCTTTCTATGTTCTATGTTCTATGATTCTGCCGATAAAATTACTTCATACAAAGCATGGTCAGTGTTTGGAATAGACTGCATAGGATAATGATTTAGGGTGACAATGACAGTAATTTTCAAAGGGAATTCAACAGGAATTTGGTGTGAAAATCACTTAAGGAATATTAGTAATTAACTGTTTTCTGAGACTGGCGAGATGTAGGAAAATGCATTTTCCCAGTCCCGTACAGTCTTATTTTTATATTTAATTTAGGTCAATGCTACATCTTTTTTCAACAAAAGTTTTCAAAGTTAATTGTCAAGAACATTAGAAAAGAATGCTCTTCGGATAGCCAAATCTCTGTTCAGGCCACATTCATTATGCAGTATAATGTGAAGAAGTGTGAGCTTATCCACAATGGTAGCAAAAATAGGGAGGAAGATTATAATCTGAATGGCTATAGATTGAGAGAGGGGAATGTTCAACAGGACCTGGGTGCCCTTGTATACCAGTAGCTGAAAGCAAGCATATAGGTGCAGCAGGTGGTGAAGAAGACAAATGGTATGTTGGTTTTCATAGCGAGAGGATTCGAATACAGGAACAGGAATGCCTTGCTGCAATTATACAGGACCCTGGTGAGGCCACACCTGGAATATTGTGTGCAGTTTTGGTCGTCTTGTCTGGCAAAGGATGTTCTTGCTATGGACGGAGTGCAAAGAAGATTTACAAGACTAATTCTTAGGATGGCGGGACTGACGATGGCAGGAGGTCTGGAACCAAGGGTCACAGTCTGTGGATACAGGGTAGACCATTTAGGACTGAGGTGAGGAGAAGCTTCTTCATCCAGAGATTGGTGAGCCTGTGAAATTCTCTACCACGAAAATAGTTGAAGCCAAAACATTGTATGTTTTCAAGATAGTTGAAATAGTTGAAGCCAAAACATTGTATGTTTTCAAGAAGGAGTTAGATATAGCACGTGGGCTCAAGGATCAAAGGATATGGGAGAAAGTGGGAACAGGTTACTGAGTCGGATGATCAGCCATGATCATGATGAATGGCGGAGCAGGCTCGAAGGGCTGAATGGCCTACTCCTGCTCCTAATTTCTATGTTTCTGTTCTTTCTCGTGCATAACGAAACTATTGATCTTGTCTTTCTTATCAGGCTTGAGACCAACTTCTTTACTGATCATATTTTTTATTGGTTTTAGAAGACGAGAACAAGTCAACATTTTTACCAGGATATAGTTGCATTGGATTATTTGCTGTCAAATTTTATCTTTACAACACCGGCAGTAAATGTCTGCTACTCAGGCTAAGAGAAGGGAAAGGGGGAAAGATATATGTGTTGTGTAGGGAGATAGTGTAATTTTATGTTTTGCTGTTGCTGACAGTGCTAGCAGCAGACGTGGGACAAGACTGCTTGAAATCACCGATGTGCCAGAATAGGACTATGCATTACCTCAGGCAACAAGCCCATCAGGAAACCCACTGAGAATTATTGTGTGTGTTCACCAACAAATTAAAACAAAGAAACATTTTGTTCCTTGAGTAACATGCCCACCTCTATCGCCTCACTATAGGAACTATCACACCACTGTATGTCCTTTATAGTTCTTTAAATATAAGAGAGAATGTAACCCGAGACGTGAGCTTTTCATAAGTTAATGAATGACCATTTTTCCAGAGAAACTATCCAAGCACTTTCAGTGAAGACAAATGCAATGTTAAAACAATTATTAAACTAACATCTCTTGAATTTGTTTTATTTACTATTAAGTATGCCAGATGAGGTGTGAGAACAAGAATAGCTGGGGCGCCATCAAATAAAATAAAAACTCTGCTTGGTCAGCAACATTACTAACCATTTTGAGATTACAATATTAGAAGCTCATTTTTGACTACGTGGTAGAAGAGCTATCCTATTAGCACCATCTGTTAAATAGCCGTGACTACTTGTCACATTTTTATTCTCAATACCCTCAGAGCACAAACTTCCTCTAGGGTTTGATGTGAAATCAGTGCTAATCACCAGTCAACCTCCTTTCTACACAAACACATTGAGTGCAAGGCCAGCATGATTATGCAAGTAAAAAAATAAGGAAATGCTGAAAGACTTGACCTAGAACAGCCATTCAACTGCTGGGTACCTGGGTACAAGTATCATCAGCTGTGCCTCAACTTGAGGTTGACCTCAGGGTCGCCAGTTCATGGGTCTTCATGTGAGCGAACAGGCCGATTCCCACCTCGCATGGACATCTTGGGCAGGATGTCCCATGAGGTAATGGGATCTGCAGTTCAGGATTTGCTTCCTTTTCTTCTCTTCTCTGCTGCTGCTCTGCCTCATCAGTAAAACGTTTTGACTCAAAGCATGATGCAGCTTGATGGACAAGTTGTCACCATTCCGAATGATTGGTAGCAAGCTCCTTGCAGTCATTAAGGCCAATGCTAACCCACACTTTAAGAAGAGCCCTCAGTTTTTCTTTGAAGCATTTTCTTTTCCTCCTCTGGAACCTTAGCCATTTGAGAGTTGGGAAAACAGGACCTGGTGGGAAAGAGAATTTTCGACCATTCTGGTCCATCAGAATTGATTTTGCAGGAGTTTTATCTGAATACTTGTGGAGCCAGCATCATGAAGGACACTAGTGTTTGTTTGACTATTCTCCCATTGAATTCTGAGGATGTGGGGTAGGCATTGCTGATGGAATTTCAATTCACAAGAATACTTTGCAAATAATCACACTTAAAAAAAACCACTTCCTGCTTTTTAAAAATTGTTCATGGGATGTGAGCGTCACTGGCAATACCAGCATTTATTGCCCATCCCAAATTGACCTTGAGAAGGCGGCGGTGAGCTCCCTGCAGTCTACATGGTGTAGGTACACCCAGCATGCTGTTTGGGAGGAAGTTCCAGGATTTTGACCCCCGTGACAATGAAGGAACAGCGATTATAGTTCCAAGTCAGGATGGTGTGTGGCTTGGAAGGGGAGTTGCAGATGGTATTAGAACCATAGAAAAGTTATGGTGCAGAAGAGACCATTCAGCCCATTGTGTCTCTGCTGGCAAAAAAAGAGAAAATGAAAGAAAGTCGCAGCTGATGCTAATCCCACTTTCCAGCACCTTGTCTGTAGCTTTGCAGGTTACAGCACATCAGATGCAGATCCAGGTACCTTTTAAATAAGTTGAGTGTTTCTGCTTCAACCACCAATTCGGGCAGTGAATTCCAGATGCCCACCTCCTCTGGGTGAAAAGGTTTTCCTCATGTCCCCTCTAATCTTCTACCAATCACCTACCCCTGGAATTGACCCTTCAGCTAAAGGAAACAGGTCATTCCCGTCTACCTTATCCAGGCCCCTCATAATTTTGGACATCTCAGTTAGGTAACCATTTAGCCTCCTCCGTTCTAAGGAAAACAACCTTAGCCAAAAAGCTTTCCTATAGCTGCAATTTTCAAGCCCTGGCAACATTCTTGTAAGTCGCCTCTGTACTCTCTCCAAAGCAATTATATTCTTGCAGTAATGTGGTGTCTAGAATTCTACACATAATTACAACTATGGCCTAACTAGCATTTTATACATTTCCAGCATTACATCCCTGCTTTTTTGTATTCAATTTCCGTTCCAATTCTCTTCCCGCACCTTGTAGTGCATTAAGGCAGTCATTCATCTGGTTCCATAGCTGGAGCAAGTCATTTTGTATTCAATACCTCGTTCAACAAAGAAAACATCCCATTTGCTCTCTTTACCACCTTATCCGCCTGTCCTGCCACTTTCAGGGACCTGTGGATATGCATTACAAAGTCTCTGATTTCATAGTACACTTCATAAAATCCCGACAGTGCAGAAGGAGGCCATTCGGCCCATCGAACTGCACCAACAACAATTCCACCCAGGCCCTATCCCCGTAACCCCACATATTTAGCCTAGTCCCCCTGACAGAGAAATTTGCAGATGATACAAAAATTGGCCATGTGGTTGGCCAGTGAAGAGGAAAGTTGTCGGCTCCAGAATGATTTTATTGGTTTGGTTGAGTGGGTGGAAAAGTGGTAATGGAATTCAATCTGGAAAAGTGTGAAGTAATGCATTTGGGGAGGACAAACAAAGCAAGGGAATACTCAATAAACGGAGGATATTGAGAGAGGTAGCAGAAGATAGGCAGCACGGTGGCACAGTGGTCAGCATTCAAACTTGGAATTTTATTGCTGTTCTTTCATGTTGCTTGGGTCGGAAACCTGGAACCACCTTCCATACAGCACTGTTGGCATATTTATATCACATGGTCTTCAGCGGTTCAAGAGGGCAGCTCACTACTACCTTCTTGAGGGCAATTAGGGATGGGAAACATGGCCTAGTCAATGACACTTGGATCCCAAGAAGCAATTAAAAAATCCACTTAAGCTGATTTCATTCTTAAGTAATGATTTTTAATCATAGAATCCCTACAGTGCAGAGGAGGCCTTTTGGCCCATTGAGCCTGCACCCGAAACAATCCCACCCATAACCCCACGTATTTACCCTAGTCCCCTGACACTAAGGGTCAATTTAGCATGGCCAATCTTTGGAGTGTGGGAGGAAACTGGTGCACCCAGAGGAAACCACGCAGACACAGGGAGAATGTGCAAACTCCACGCAGACAGTCACCCAAGGCTGGAATCGAACCCGGGTCTCTGTTGCTGTGAGACAGCAATGCTGACCACTGTGCCACCGTGCTGCCTATCTTCTGCTACCTCTCTCAATATCCTCCGTTTATTGAGTATTCGCTTGCTATGTTTGTCCTCCCCAAATCATAGAAATAGAATCATAGAAACCCTACAGTGCAGAAGGAGGCCATTCGGCCCATCGAGTCTGCACCGACCACAATCCCACCCAGGCCCTACCCCCACATATTTACCCGCTAATCCCTCTAACCTACGCATTTTAGGATTCTAAGGGGCAATTTTTCACCTGGCCAATCAACCTAACCCGCACATCTTTGGACTGCATTACTTCACACTTTTCCAGATTGAATTCCATTGCCACTTTTCCACCCACTCAATCAAACCAATAAAATCATTCTGGAGCCGACAACTTTCCTCTTCACTGTCAACCACGCGGCCAATTTTTGTATCATCTGCAAATTTCCCATTTATGCCTCTTTTACATTGAAATCCAAATCATTAATATATGCAACAAACAGCGACTGACCCAACAGTGAGCCCTGTGGAACATCACCGGAAACCGCTGTCCTATCACAAAAACGTCCATCGACCTATACCACAGTATTTATGGGCCAGTCCAAATCAGTTTCTGCTTATTGGTAATGCCCAAGATGTTGATAGATCTCATGGCTGATAACTACATTGCTAAACACTTTTAAAAATTGTAAGGGTACAGTATAATCATAGGTATACTGTATGAAGCATTCCTGGTACGTATTTCAGTTTATCTTTCTACTGCACACTACAATAGATCATCTACAAGAGCAGATCAGAGACTGGGAATCCTGCAGTGAGCAATCTACCTCCTGACTCCTCAAAACCTGTCCACCATCTACAAGACTCAAGTCAGGAGTGTGATGGAATACCCCCCACTTGCCCAGATGTGAATGCAGCGCCAACAACACTTAAAAAGCTCAACACCATCCAGGGCAAAGCAGCCAGCCTGATCCACATCCTGTCCACCACCTTAGACTATCACTTCTTCCACCTCAAGATGCACTGCAGCAGCTTGCCAAGCCGCCGACAACAGCACATAGAAACTAGAAGCAGGAGTAGGCCATTCGGCCCTTCGAGTCTGCATTCATTTTGATCATGGCTGATCATCGAATTCAATATCCTGTTTCCCCCCATTCCCCCCCCCAAATCCTTCCAAATCCACAACCTCTACTACTAAGATGAACAAGAATAGCTGAAGCAAGGGAACACTACATCCTGCAGGTTTCCATCCAAGTCACACACCATTCAAACTTGGAAATTTATTGCTGTTCTTTTACTGTTGTTTGGGTCTGAAATCTGGAACCACCTTCCTAACAACATTGTTGGCATAGTTATACCACATGGTCTTCAGTGGTTCACTGCTACCTTCTTGAGGGCAATTAAGGATGGACAACATATACTGGCCTAGTCAATGGCACTTGCATCCCAAGAAGCAATAAGAAAATCCGCTTAAGCTGATTTTATTCTTCTAAAGTAATGATTTTTAATCATAGAATCCTTACAGTGCAGAGGAGGCCTTTCAGCCCATTGAGCCTGCACCAAGAACAATCCCACCCAGGCCCTATCCCATAACTCAAAGTATTTACCCAAGTCCCCTGACACTAACGGTCAATTCAGCATGGCCAATCAACCTAACTCGCACATCTTTGGAATGTGGGAAAAATCTGGAGCACCTGGAGGAAACCCACGCAGACGCAGGAAGAAGATGCAAACTCCACAAAGACAGTGACCTGAGGCTGGAATTGAACCCGGATCCCTGGAGCTGTGAAGCAGCAGTGCTAACCACTGTACCAAAGTGCCGCACATCTTCTGATATCTCTCTCAATATCCTCCATTTATTGAGTATTCCCTTGCTTTGTTTGCCCTCCTCAAATGATGGTTAAGTCATTTAATCAATTTGATTTAAAGCAAAAAGCATACACTAAATACTGTGACAAAAAAGATTGTTTGAGCATAATTTCTTTTTGTATTCACAGTGTACTATATACCATGTAGATTAAAACTATGGTTGAAGAATGTTAAACAGCTCTACCATTGAAAGCTAGAATGTAGGCCCTGTTTCTCTGGCCATGCATAAAGCACATCAGAAAGGCGCTAACCAAGCTGTTAATTGCTAACAAATGTAGTGCCTGAGGGAAACATTGACCAAAATACGGAGACATTTAATAGTGGCACTAAGCAATTAGCTGAATTTACAATCTGTTAAGGAAATCTTAGCTAAGGCATTATGGATTTAAAGCAAATTGCTGCAGATGCTGGAAATATGAGGCAAAGAGCCTGATTTACTTTACTGAGTGTGGAAATTTCCTGATTCAAGCTATCCAAATCAGCAGACCCCCTCCTTGGTAGGTTTGGGAGATCACAGAAAAGTTACTCATAATAAGCTCGTAGAGATGTCAATCAAACAAAATCAACACTTCTCTGCACTATGTAAACAAATTCCTTCACAAAGTATGTTTAAAAGAGTCTGGGCTCTCTAAACCAGTTTCACACATGCCATTGTTACTATAGGGTTTATTGGCTCTGTACACACTGCAGACTGGGTAAAGGGTAATGGAAGGATCATGAATCCAAAAGAAAAAATGCTGGAAAATCTAAGGAGAGAAAAGAGCTGATGTTTTGAGTCCAGATGACCCTTTGTCAAAGATAATCCCCCTGACACTAGGGTCAATTTAGCATAGCCAATTAACCTAACCCGCACATCTTTGGAGTGTGGGAGGAAACCAGAGCACCCAGAGAAAACCCACGCAGACACGGGGAGAAAGTGCAAAGTCCACACAGACAGTAACCTGGGTCCCTGGCGCTGTCTTTGTGGAGTTTGCACCACCTTCCCATGTCTGCATGGGTTTCCTCTGGTTTCCCTGGTTTCCTCCCACATTCCAAAGATGTGCGGGTTAGGTTGATTGGCCACGGTAAATTGCCCCTTAGTGTCAGGGGGATTAGGGTAAAGGCGTGGGGTTACGGGGATAGGACCTGGATGGGATTGTTGTCGGTGGAGGCTCAATGGGCCGAAAGGCCTCCTTCTGCACTGTAAGGATTCTGTGATTACTTTCGAAACACAGGGAGGAACCAACCTGTGTTTGGACAAGCAACACACAGTTGTTTGAATTTGAATTCTCGATTTCTGAGTTGGGAGCTCAGAGTAACAGGTAAGTACAACAGGGAACCACTGCAACGTGCTGGGGGTGTTGCAGCCAGACCTCAGGCAGGCCCAGGGAGGATGAAGTTGAGGACATGCGTCTGAGTGGGTCAGGAATTGCATGGTGCTGAGTGTGTGTGTGTGTCACTCACTCTCACCATCCCACACCAACTCACATACAGTGGATGAGGGTGAGTGAGTAAGCACTCAGACTGGGAATGAGCCAGACATATACTTGTCCCTCTCTCTTGGTCATTTTTAACTTACAAGATGAATGCTATGACATTGCTATACTTTTGCTCAGCAATTGTTTCATTTCTAAATAACCTCAACTTTTTTTTTTGAAATTCATTTTATTGCTGCACCAAATATTATCTTTCCAAAATTTGCTCACCGGCCTCTTGAGTGAGGGAAAACAATGCAAATGTGGCCTCCTGAGCAAATAGGTTGGACAAGTATGTTCTAGTTAGTTGCAATTTTGTGCAGTGGACATGCAGGTAAGGTATGAACCCCTAGGGTGGGATGTCAATTCTCACTCCCTGAACTGTGTTTAACATAAAATCTTCCATTTCTGAAAAATCGGTTTGGTAAATCAGTCTGATGCAGATATATCTGCGGTCACTCAACATGTTGTGGGCATGCAGTTGAAAATCAATATATAAACAAATCTATTGTTCACTAAAAACAATATCTTTTTCCAAATTGTAAGCTAAGTTGCTCTCTGAATCATAGGAAGCAACAGTGCTTGCCTGTAGGAGTTGACTTTTGTCTTCAGCGTGAAGAAAGCCTTTGGTGAGAAGTTGGAATGTAACAATTTCCTCTTTTATCCTTTCTATCTTAATTTGGCAAAAATGTAACCGCTTTAATTTCTGCATTAGAGTTAAGGTGACGTTGGACTTTGAAATAGCCAAGAGAAAATAATTATGTAATCACTATGTTTGAAAATATTTTGGGGAAAATATGGATATGATTTAATTATTATAGCTATCCAAAACAAAGCAAACTCACCTAGAAATGTCACATGTGCCTAATTGTGTGTTTTATTAGTCAGCACTTTTTTCTTCTTCAATAGGTATGTGAATATGTAGATGGCACCAAGTCCCTGAAACTGGGTGACTTTGGCCTGGCCACTGTGGTGGATGGGCCTTTGTATACAGTGTGTGGCACACCAACATATGTGGCTCCAGAGATCATTGCAGAGAGTGGGTAAGTGGTGACCTGAGGCTTTTAAATATTGGTCAGATTCTGCTGCTGGAGGGGATTAGACTTGTTCTGAAAATTGTTGCCCATGTTTTTGCTGGAAGCGTGAGCTGCTAATGGTGCAGCAAAGGCAACTAAGTATCTGGGACTTTAGTGAATAACGGGAGCAGTAATATATCACCTTAACTGATATAATTGAAGGATGTAGAAATAAATAGAAGTAGGATTGAGAAGGCCGGCAAATTAGAGTGTGTGAACTCGATGTCAAATCAGGTACATAAAGAGAAATAAGGAGGGAAAGAATTAATGAATGGATGAAACAAGTGAAAAATAGAGAAAGAGAACTTTTTTTTTTTCAAATTTACACTTTTAATATCTCCTAAAACAATTCAGTCAGAAGGAATGATAATCCACACTTAGAATTGTTCACTTTCTGGGTTAGAGAGGTTGATTGGTAATCATTATGATGACATTAGTTACGAACGAGACTTAACTTTATATGAAAAGATTAATAGGCAAGTAAAATGCAAATGGAGAAACTTCATTAAAAAAATCATAAAGTTGTTATTGGCAACAGTCTCAGATTAACCCAGTCTTTTCGCAACCATGGAGGCCCCTTTTGATTCCAAAATGAGCTTCCAACTTCATATTCCTGCCAAGGTGGGTATATGGAGTTGTTCAATAGACCATCCATTTTGAACTCTGTAACATCAGCCACCTTCACCTGTGTTTCAGCTCATCTGCTAATGAAATCCTCATCCATGCAGACATTACCACTAAGCTTGACTATTCTTATGCAATCCCGGCTCATCTCCCACATTCTACCCTCCGTAAACTTGAGATCCAAAATTCTGCAGCCCGTGCCTTTACTTGCAGCACATCCTCTATCACCCCCCATACTCACCTACCTGCATCCCAGTAATGCAATGCAATCTATCACCCATGCCTGAATAAGGAAGTTAAGGATAGCATCAAATTGAAATACTGTAAAAATTGTTGGTAATTTGGAAGATTGGTCAAATTTTAAGAACTGGCAAACAATGACTAAAAAAATTGAGAGAGAAAGTAGAGTATGAGAGAAAGATAGCTGGTAACATAAGACAGATAGTAATAGTTTCTACAAATATTTAAATAGGAAAAGTGTAACTAAAATTATTGTTGGTCCTCTGGGGAGAGAGTCTGGGGATTTGATAATAGAAAACAAGAAAGTGGCAGAGGTGTTGAACAGATATCTTGTGCCTGTCTTCACAGTGGAAGATTTATTAAATGCCCCAAAGATACTTGGAAATCAAGAGGGGAACAGAAAGAAGGAAATTAAATTGTAATGACTTCAATCAGGCCATTGAGGTTGACCTATTGGAGTATGAACTCCCTGATTAAGGATCTAATTGATGGGCCAATCAGGGAGTCTTTACCTTGTACTTAACTGGGAGTGTCAGTTCCTCTGACACTCCCGGAGGGAGACTGCTAGCACTCTGTGTACTGCTGTTAGAGTTTGTAAATAAAGGGAATTTGGGTGAAGGGACTTCTGCGTCCGAAGACTTATTATGTAGTCACCATCTTAAATTCACTGCAATGGACCATTATAGAAACTTCATCTCTCTGCAATGATAACTATTCATTGGACTCATTGATGTCCAAATGGAGGAAACTGTCCTGAGTGGGTGTTTTTTCTCACCCGTCCACTGGGCATTCTTGGGAACCAGTATGTTTTGCTAAAATGCAATTACCAGGAGGAAGAAGCCGCTATTATTTTTCCAAGCAGACGTTTTTCATGTGAACACAAACCTTGTTTTATGTACTGCCGTTTCTTAACCTTTTTAAGCACTCTTGAATTGACACAAGTTTTGTGTTAATAACATGTCCATACATCAGCTCGCCAACCTCTATTAAACTGATTCCCTTACCAAGGAGTCCAAAATGCTTCATCAGAAAAACATGACGTGCCGTTTTCCTGTGATACAAAATAAAGAAGTAGCCAGTATTAATAGTCAAGCTGTTTCTGCAGGCTTTCCACCAATCTCCCACTGAACTATGATTGAAGTATTCAAGACTAAAGCAAGAATTTGACAAAGCCTATCCAGGCAAGTATATTGCTCTGATGAAGAGTTCAAATACCATGACACACAATTGAAATATTAGGAAGTCAAGAACTAGAAAAGAAATCTGGTGACATTCTGGCCCCCACCTCCCATTTCCACCCAAAACGCAACACAATTGTGGAATTATTTATGAAGAAGGTTGATTAATGTAGTCAGTGTAAATGGACTTAGAAGAGAGCTAGATGTACTTCTGAGGAGAGAAGGGATAAAATGAAATGGAATGAAAGCTGGTATATGAAGTTGATCAATAGATGAGGAATGGTTGTGTTGGACTTGATTGTCTTTTCCCGTTCTTAATATTCTTACAGGTATGGCTTAAAAGTCGACATTTGGGCAGCAGGCGTCATTACGTACATTCTCCTGTGTGGCTTCCCTCCATTCCGCAGGTAACCTGCTTCAAACTTCTCACAGTGAAGAATTTCAAGACTCTCTCTAATCCCAGTATGAATAAGCAGCTTTATATTGACAGCAGTATGATACTCATGCATTTGATGATACACTAAAAGCAAACCAGAGGTGAATGTTGACTTCAGGTGCTGCCAAAGTTTCAATGTTACGCAGGTTCTAAGAAGGAAAGCTGGAAGTGTAACAACACAGTTGAAGGCTGTGGAAATACAGTGCTCCAATGTCACCAGCCTCTGCTTAAGTACCACATTTGCAAAGCTTCAATACCATTGTAAATATGCCAGTTGTTAATGGAAAGTATATGCTCAAGGACCTTTTATTCTTTCATGGGATGAGAGCCCAGGTGAGCATTTGTTACTCATCCCTAATTACCCTTGAAAAGATAATGTGAACCGCCTTCTTGAACCACTGCAGTCCATCTGGCGTAGATGCCCCCACAGTGCATTTAGGGAGTGAGTTCCAGATTATTGTTCCAGGATTTTTTACCCACCAACAGTGAAAAACCAGGAAAAGGGTTCCAAATCAGGATGATGTGTGGTTTGGAGGGGAACTTGCAGGTGGTGGTGTTCCCATGCATCTGCTCTCCTTGTCCTTCTAAGTAGCAGGTTGTGAGTTTAGAAGGTGCTGTTGAAAGAAGTTGATGAGTTTCTACAGTGTATCTTTTAGATGTTACACACCACTGGCACGGTGTTTTTGGTGAAGGAAGTGAATCTTGAAGGTGATGGATGTAGTGCCGATCAAGTGGGCTTCTTTCTTTTGGATGTTTTTGAGCTTCTTCAGTGTTGTTGGAGCTGCACTTATCTAGGCAAGTGGAAAGTATTCCATCACACCCCTGACTTGTGCCTTGTAGGTGATGGACAGGCTTTGAAGAGTCAGGAAGCGAGTCTCACACACCACAGAATTCCCAGCCTCTGACCTGCTCATAGCCAGACTAGTTTCGGGTCAATGATAACCCCCTCAGGATGTTGATGGTTGAGCATTCAGTAATGGTAATGCCATTGTATGTCAAGGGGAGATGGTTAGGTTCTCTCTTGTTGGAGATGGTCATTGCCTGGCACTTGTGTAGTGCAGATGTTACTTTCCACTTATAAGCCCAAGTCTCAATGTTGTCGGTGTCTTGTTGCATATGGACAGACTACTTCAATGTCACAAATGGTATTCAACATTGTACAATCATCAGCACACATCCCCACTTCTGACACTATGATGGGGGGAAAGTCATTGATGAAGCAGTTGAAGGTGGCTGGCCCAGGGAGACCACCCTAAGAAATTCCTGCACTGATGTCCTGGGACTGAGATGATTGAACTCCACAACCATGACCGTCTTTCATTGTGCTAGACATGGTTTGATTGTTGAGAGGCCCATTGTCCATTTCCACAAGCTAGCTTGGCTGCTGGATAGTGACCAGGAGCAGGATCTGGGGCATTTTCCTGTATTTAACCTGCAGGGGTGTTGATGTTAACTGTCGTGCTTGGTCTTCACTCTGACTAAGATCAGCAGAGACTCGGGATCAAAGCTTAGATTCTTCTAGTCTGTATGATTCCGCTGTGAAATCCTTAAGTATTCTTGGGAAGCTCAGTTCTCTGCTCTCAACTACCCCATGTGATGTGAGTGGCCAGGTCTGCACTCACCTTGTTCTTAAGATGGTATCAGTGCCACATCAGTTGCTGTTGTATTACTACAGTGTTGATTAGCTCCTGTGGTGTCAATCGCAGCACTAAACATTGACAAAGCTTTGGGCCTGATTTTGTGATCGGTGGCAATTCACCATTCAATATGTTTACACCAAGAATTTCTGCCGGTGTTTATATTAACACTTATGGTTATCAGCTCCTAAGGCAGTGCAACACCCATTACAGGGGATGTGGGACCTGCGTGGCAAGGTTGACCAGTGGGATGTCTCTCCAACTGATCTGATTAAAGAGTTCTTCCTGAAGCATGCATAGTTGTCGTACGCTGTTAAAGTAAAGTTAAAGTTTATTTTTAGTCACAAGTAAGCCTTACATTAACACTGCAATGAAGTTACTGTGAAATTCCCCTAGTCGCCACATTTCGGCACCTATTCGGGTCAATGCATCTAACCAGCACATCTTTTGGACTGTCTGAGGAAACAGGAGCACCCGGAGGAAACCCACGCAGACACAGGGAGAATGTGCAAACTCCACACAGACAGTGACCTGAGCTGGGATTCGAACCCCCCAGGTCCCTGGCGCTCTGAGGCAGCAGTGCAAACCACTGTGCCACCGTGCCGCCCCATCGTTCATAGCTGTCTCTGGGAAGGGAGGACCAAGTGGAGGCTGAGGAACATGAGACTGCTTCACAGGCCAGGGAGGATGACTCCAGTGATCGATCAGAGGAAGAGACTAGGAATGAGCAGAATGAAGACATTGAGTGGATGACAGGAACATTCAGAGAGCAGGGGCATGAGGGATGCTTTGATCCACCGAACTTTCAGCTGGGCATCCAAGTCATTGATGCTTACTGGAGCCAATGGCACTGTCTCCTTTGCAAATGAGAGCCCAACCCAGAATGCCAGCGCCACACAGCTACAAGCCGGTGCAGAATCTGGAACCTCTTCAAATCATCCAGCCAACTCAGCCAATTAAAGTAAAGAACACAGAAATGTTCCATCCCTAACACAAATAATGAATGCAAATAATGTCACCCTTTACATGTTTACATGGGGGTAAGGCCAAGGTGGGATCGTTGTTGGTGCAGACTTAATGGGTCGAATGGCCTCCTGCACTGTAGGGTTTCTATGTTGCTACTGTGCTCAAAGGTGCCTAAAGCTTGTATTTGCGGGTGCTGTGTCTTGGTGACCCCCCCCCCCCCCAAACTCCATCCTCTCCCCCTGCCATTGACATTGGAGGCAATCTGCTGACTTTGACTTTGCTGTTCTGGTGGCCATGCTGACCTTGGCAATTATCCTCTGTCTCTGGTTATACTCAAGTACCTGAGTTGACTCTGGCTGGGAAGGAGCATCTAGTCCCATGGCTGGACATTCCTCAGTCATTGCAGCATCATCAGATGCAGCAGCCACTGGCAGAGGGGTGGAGGAGCTGGGGGCCTCATCCAGAGAGGAGCCCACAGAGTTGACAGAGGTCACAGCCAGTGTGTTGGATTGCAGGACTGAGCACCACCCGGCACAGTGTTTAGCACTGCTGCCTCACAGTGCCTGGGACCCAGGTTTGATTCCCAGCATCGATTCCTGTCTTGGGTCACTGTCTGTGCAGAATCTGCACTTTCTCCCCTTGTCTGCATGGGTTTCCTCCAGGTGCTCTGGTTTCCTCCCACAGTCCAAAAGATGTGCTGGTTAGGTGCATTGGCCATGCTAAATTCTCCCTCAGTGTATCCAAACAGGCTCCTGAGTGTGGTGACTAGGGGATTTTCACAGCAACTTCATTGCAGTGTTAATGTAAGCCTACTGTGACAAAACTTAAACTTTCTGTTCCTGGAGCTGCCTCTCTATCAATGGAGCAATGGAGCTCGCTGCTCAGGATCAATGGCCTCAGAGCGCCAGGGACCTGGGTTCGAATCCCAGCTGTGTGGAGTTTGCACATTCTCCCTGTGTCTGCGTGGGTTTCCTCCGGTGGCAAACGAATGGAATTCACCATTCAATATGTTTACACCAAGAATTTCTGGCGGTGTTTATATTAACACTTATGAGTGTGTATGCCAATTGGCACTGAAGCCTACCTGCCAAGGCAGAATCATAGAATCATAGAATCCCTACAGTGCAGAAGGAGGCCATTCGGCCCATCGAGTCTGCACCGACCACAATCCCACCCAGGCCCTACCCCCACATATTTTACCCACTAATCCCTCTAACCTACGCATCCCAGGACTCTAAGGGGCAATTTTTTAAACCTGGCCAATCAACCTAACACACACATCTTTGGACTGTGGGAGGAAACCGGAGCACCCGGAGGAAACCCACGCAGTGCACGCAGACACCCACGCAGACACAGGGAGAATGTGCAAACTCCACAGGTCATGGCACGCACACCCTCACAGATCTCTGCCATATCTCCCCACACATCCCCTGGATATAAAGCATCTGCCACCTGATGGAAGTCTTCAGATGCTTGTCATCTGCCTCAGGCTCGGCGAGGATCTGGTCTCCAACAGTGTTCCAAATGTCAGTGCCCTGGGACCTCTTTGTCTCTGCCAGCTCCTCACACGAGTGTGCTGTGCCCTCACCACTGGGCACTACCTGCGGAGCCGACAACCTAATGCCCACTGACATATGAGTATCTGAATTGGTGCCAGGTTCTAAGAGGGGTGTGTGACTGGTTCAGGAGCGATGTCTTCCTGGGTGCTTCCGGGGTTCCCTACAGTTCCTGTGGATGGCACCTCTGCTGAAGGAATGCTCAAGTAAATTCAACCATCATAGTGTTAATGCATGCTGGGCAGGCTGAGGAGGCAATGGAGATATGCTGAATGGTGCCACCTGCTTTGAAGTTTCAGTGGGCACTCTGGCTGTGACAGTTCACTTTCTGATGAGAGGACCCCTTAATGTTTCCCATACCCAACCCACATGCATCTGGACCCGCATTCTTGCCATCATCCAAGACCCCTGCCTCACCACGACCAGAATAGCGAGCTGGCTGGTGGCACTTCAGCTCTAGTCTATCACTTTCATGCTTCATTAGCACAATCAGGTTTGAGATTCCTCCACCAGTTCTGTGGAGCTTTGTCACGTTTGTGACTTGTCTTATCCTGGCAGGGAACAACTGAAAACCTTATTAGTGCTCCATCTCTCTGAAGATCCATTCAAGCTCTCCCCAACCTGGGCATTACGCGGCCATTTCACTGTTGCACATCTCACCCTCCAATGCACTGAGGCCAATTGTGCTGAAATTCCACCCTTGGCAGGTAGGCTTCAGTGCCAATTGGCATACACACTCAGACCCCTGAGTGCACAGAGGAATGGGCACCTGACTACATGTCTCTGCACAGGTACATTCTCTGCACTTATCTTTGCCGCCCCCAGAAGATCATTGAACCTTTTGAGGCACTGAAGCCATGTGCGGCACACCACATTGTGCCCATTGACCTGGGTGGCAACTCCTGACCAGGTCTGTTTGGTCATGTGGAGCAGCCTTCTCTTGTCATTCCTGGGCATTAGAATGTGCCACCTGGCACCACCTTCATCAGGACTCCCAGGCACTTAGTGGAGAAACAGGGCACAGAGTGCCCACCCGTCTTGCCCACCTGCTTTCCCTGAGCACCAGGTGCTGATTCCATTGCTGGACAGCAGGAAAGTTATTATAATGTTTGCAGACAGCTCCCTCAGCCTCCCCCACAACCCCTGGAAGCTTCAGGGAGTTGCCTCCTCTTTTTAATTCCCCACCCCCACAGGGTCCACATTGGACCCAACACTTGACATGGTCCCACTTTCACTCAATGCTAGCCCAACCCATAGATATGCTTCACAGTGGGCGAGTCTTAAGTGGCTACCCAACGTAATATTGGGTTAACAATGCGATCTTGGCCAGAAGTGGATTTTAGACTCACTTCCTGACACACCAAATTCAGGGGTACACCAAGGGGAGAGTTCATGCCCTAGAATATAAAACTCATCTCAGTAATGGTGCCATGAAACTACTTCAATTGTCATAAAAACCCATCTGGTTCACTAGCCCTTTTAGGAAGGAAATCTTACTTGGTCTGGCCTACCTGTAACTTCAGGCCGACAGCAATAAGGTTGACTTTTAACTGCCCTCTGAAATGGCCTTAGAAACTTCTCGGCTTAAGAGCAACTAGGGATGGGCAACAAACCTGGCCTTGAGAGTGAGACCCACATCCCACGAAAGAATAAAGAAAATTAAAATATACCATGCTGTTAAAAAATCATCTAAATGGACAAGCCCTAACTTTCTGTGGTGTGTGTCATGGATCCAGTGGGTAAGTACCACAATGTCACATATTTCATGCATTTGGATGCCGAGCCGCTCGGTAATGTTTCAGAGTAGTGAAGCTTGTGGAGGGGCAGGAAAAATTGGACAGTGACTTTGAACTGCACACATGCAGATGCTGCAAGTTGCTGTCCAAATTACTGCTTAATAATGGTGAGCACTGATAGCCTCACCATTATTCACACCACAAAATGCAGGCCAATGCATTTAACATGCACATTGAGATTGTACCCTTCCATCAGCTACACCCATTATATATATGAATGCTGTATTCAGTGCACAAACTGACATTTCTGTACAACTATCAGAACTGATTTGTTTGCAGGATAGGAGCCCTGATGCCAGTCCATAGGCACATTTTGTTTGAAACATTTCTCTCTTTCCAGGAGCCTATTACCTGTAAACAATTATTTTCCAGTATTTATTGAAGTTTCAGAACCCAGAAATGGAAAATTAACTGAATTACTGGATTCATTCCAAGTCATTTCCAAATTCTATTCTAACAATCCTACTTTTGTTTTCCTACAGTGAGAACAACGTCCAGGAGGACCTGTTTGATCAGATTCTTGTTGGCCGACTGGAGTTTCCCTCACCTTACTGGGACAGCATCAGTGGTTCTGCTAAAGTATGTACAGGATTCTATTCCTAACCTCTTAGAATTACAACAGGATTCTAACCTTTGATAAAGAACTGTTTGGCAAACATTTACCTGTGTATATTGAAAGACGTGTTGGAGCAATGCGAATTGCGTCAAACTAGACTATTGTGTCACCTGCACATATTACTGTACCAAAAACAAGACAAGATTCTTTTGGCTTTTCTTACTGTCCTGCAAAAACAAAAATGGACAAACATATTTTCATGAAGATGTGAGCTCTAATTCATCAGTTTGAGGTTATTACAGTTACCTCATTGCAACAATGTTTACACCGAGCAAAAAATCTGATTCAGTGACTTACTTTTTCTCAACATGTTCAACCTTTTATTTATATTTATGCAGTTACCTACAATGCTGAGTAATGATTCACATCATTTTAGCTCCTAAATAAAACACATTTACTGTTTACCATGAAATAGAATTCTGCCCAAACATGACCACAGTCTGTATTTCACATGTAGAAGTCTCACAATACCAGGTTAAAGTCCAACAGGTTTATTTGGTAGCACGAGCTTTCGGAGCACTGCTCCTTCATCAGGTGAGTAGAGAGTTGGGTTCACAAACAGGGCATATATAGACACAGACTCAATTGCAAGATGATGGTTGGAATGTGAGTCTTTACAGGTAATCAAGTCTTTACAGGAGCAGACAATGCGAGTAGAGAGAGGGATAATGACAGATTAATGTGGTGTGAATTGTCTCAAGCCAGGACAGTTAGTAGGATTTTGCAAGCCCAGGCCAAATGGCGGAGGTTACACGTAGTGTGACATAAACCCAAGATCCCGGTTGAGGCCGTCCTCATGCGTGCGGAACTTGGCTATTAGTTTCTGCTGGGTGATTCTGCGTTGTCGTGTATCTTGAAGCTCCACTCACATTGTCTGCATCTGTAAAGACTTGATTACCTGTAAAGGAGTTCTCAACTGCTCCTCCATCATTTATTTCCCTAACTTTCCTGAACTTTCCCTAACTTTCCTAAAGAGGCCATTTGGTCCATTGAGTCTGCACCAATTCTCCAAAAGACCATCTTCCCAGACCCACCACCCTATCCCTGTAACCCCACACATTTATCTCACTAATCCCCCTAACCTCCACATCTTGGGACATTAAGGGGCAATTTAGCATGGCCAATCCACCTACCCTGCACATCTGTCGTGGGGAAGGTGTTAGAATTGATCATGAAAGAGGTCATAGCTGGACAATTGGACAAAACTCAAGGTAGCTAAGTTTGCAAATGACAAAGAGATATGTGAAAAATATATAAGGAGGTTGCAGACGGATATAGTTGAGTGAGAGGGCAGAAATCTGGGAGACGAAATATAATGTAGGAAAATGTGAAGTTATTCACTTTGGCAGGAAGAATAAAATAGCAGAGTATTACTTAAATGAGGAACAACTGCAAGATTTTGAGGTGCAGAGGGATCCTGATGATCTCGTGCATGCAGATACAGCATGTAATTAAGAAGGTTCATGGAATACTTCCCTTAATTACAAGAGGAATTGAACGTAAAAGTAAGAATGTTATGCTTCAGTTATACTGGGCATTGGTGAGATCACATCATGGCTTTCCACCACAGCAGAGGCTGCAGCTTCTTAGCTCCTTTATCTTATGTCCTTATTTAAGGAAGGATGTAAATGTGGTTTAGAGGAGGTTTATTTGATTGATAGCTAAAATAAGCAAGCTGTCTTATGAGGATAGGTAGGACAGGCTGGGCTTGTTTCCACTGGTATTTTGAAGAGTAAGGGGTGATTTGATCGAAGTATAGAAATCCCAACTAGTCTTGACTCCTCTTGTGGGTGAGTCCAGAGCTATGAGGCACTGTTTTGAAATGAGGGGGCGCCCTTTATAGGACAGAGACGAGGCGATTTTCTTTTTACTTTGAGGGTCATGCAACTTTGGAACTCTCTGCCTCAGAAGGCAGTGGAAGTAGGGTCAGTCGCTAAGGTACAGGTAGACAGATTCTTGTTAGACAAGGGAATCAAAAATTATTGGGGCATATGGGAAGGTGGAACACAAAACATAAACAGATCAGCCAATTCTTATTGAATGGTGCAGCAGGCTCAAAGGGCTGAATGGCCTAATATTTTGTACGTACAAATGTAACCAATGGTGACATGAGGAAAAATGTTTTTATGCAATAGGTGTTCATGGTCTGGAATGCACTGTCTGGGATAGTGGTGGAGGTGGATTCAGTTATGGTTTTGAAGAGAGAATTGGATACACCCCGGAAGAGAAAACATTTCCGGGCTACAGGGAAAGTGCAAGGGAGAGGGACTAGCTGAATGAGAAGCAGCAGGGATACAAAAGGCCTGATGGCCTCCTCCTGTGCTGTAACCTATGATTCCATATGCTTCTCCAAATGTTGGAAGTGTGCTACACACGTGAAAACTTCGTGAGATGATAAATTTTAGGCATCCACACAATGCAGCAGACTCCGATACCAAGATTGGATAGTCAGAAGCGTTTTCCCAGGGTGGAAGAGTCAATTACTAGGGGGCACAGGTTTAAGGTGCAAGGGGCAAGGTTTAAAGGCAGATATTTTACACAGAGAGTAGTAGGTACCTGGAACTCATTGCCGGGGGAGGTACTGGAAGCGGATACGGTAGTGACTTTTAAGGGGCGTCTTGACAAGTACATGAATGAGATGGGAATAGAAGGATATGGTCCCCGGAAGGGTAGGGGGTTTTAGTTAACTCGGGCAGCATGGTCGGTGCAGGCTTGGAGGGCCGAAGGGCCTGTTTCTGTGCTGTAATTTTCTTTGTTCTTTGTAGAGGGGTTGGGGATGGCAGTTAGAGAATGTGATCAAGGATAAAGTGATGGAAGAGGGAAGAAGAGAAACAGATCTCAAGGGAAGGAAATAACATTGATGAGTGAACTGAAGGTGGAAGGGAAGTAGGCTTCCAATGTGAACGGAAAAGAAAGCAAGGAGACTGAATGGAGAAGAAAAGTTGAGCAGGGATTTGAGTGTTACTGGGGAAGATTGGGGATGTTACCGGGGGAGATTGGGGATGTTACCGGGGGAGATTGGGGATGTTAATGGGGGAGATTGGGGATGTTATTGGGGGAGATTGGGGATGTTAATGGGGGAGATTGGGGATGTTAATGGGGGAGATTGGGGATGTTAATGGGGGAGATTGGGGATGTTACCGGGGGAGATTGGGGATGTCACCGGGGGGATTGGGGATGTTAATGGGGGAGATTGGGGTTGTTAATGGGGGAGATAAAGACCAGTCACCTCCACAAACTCAGTTGTTCAGCCATTGACTGCAAGCATTTCTCAGGCTACTCTCTGACTGCATACCTCTCTGAGGCTGAACCAACCAGTTTCCAACCTTGCTGTCCTATTTTACATTAGCCGAGCTTCTAACCCTAGACCTTTGTAGTAAAAAGATAGCCTATTCCTCCTCAAAAATACCACCTGTCTGCACCTCTGCCTTTCTCTGCACATCTGCTGTCAAAACTCTCAAGCTGCTTCTGTTATCATTAGACTTGACTACTCCGATGCTGTCCCGGCCAGCCTCCTACCTCATACTCTCTTTAAACTTGAGATCAGCCAGAACTCTGCTGTCCATATCCTCACATACCGTATCCAATTCATCCATGAATGGTGAGCTCACTTATCCTCCATTGACTCCTGGTATGGCAACTCATCAATTTTGAAATCCTCAGTCTTGCTTTAGAAGCCCTTAATGGTGTTGATCTTCCTACCTCTGAAACTAGGTTTGTATTTAACCCTGTAATTAGCCTGCCACCCCCGTGATCGCTGCAATCCTCCAATTATGGCCTTTTATGTATCCCTTATTTTCATCACTCCACCAATGATATTTGGACCTTTTGGCTGCCAAGGTCCTAAGCTCTCGGATTCCACCCCTAAACCTCTCCACCTCCATCCCTCTTTCCTCCTCTATGTAACTTCCTTTAGCATTACATCTTTAAGCAATCTGTTATTTCCTGTCTTAATCTCTCTTTTTGAGGCTCAGAATCAATATTCTCTGATACTTCTCCTGTGAAAAGTGCTTTTACTATGTTAGGTGTGCTTTCTAAATGCAGGTTATAATTGTTGGTCTGTTGGAATCCTTTATTTTTACAGCTGCACACACAAATCTTATCAAAAGATTGAAATTTATTTGTAGATTCAATCTGTTTGCAATGCCGCATGAGGTCTGCTCAGTATAATCAGAGAACATTTCAGCATCTTCACTACCAGAGGGAGTCATAGCTAGATAGAAGAATCCACAACATGGGATATAATGTCAAAATTCAATCAAGACAATTAAAACAAATCAGAAAGATTACTTCTTCACACAAGCAGTTGTGCAAATTTAGAATGTGTTGATAAATTGAGATGTTTAAAAATGAGTTGAATCAATGCTCTGTGTCTCTTAGTCTAGCTGCTAATCGATTGAACTTTTTGTTTCATTCCCTCGTCCAGTAAAGCCAAATGCTACGGCCACTTCTCAACAGTGGAACCGTTATTTAATGTGCTGATGGTTTTTAATGTTTCTGTTTACAATTTAGAGAGCAGACTAGTCACTTTCTTGCACAGTGCACCTTCATTCAGTCTCATCTGGCTTGAGTGTTGCCGATTACTGAATTCAGTGGCTGATTGATACAAATATAAAAACACACTTGGAGTGCTGCATGCAATCCTGGTTGTCATGTTATACAAAAGCTATAGAGGCATTAAAAAGGGTGCAGAAAAGATTTTCAAGACTGAGCCCAGAAATGCGAGGTTTACCCATCAGGAAAAGAGAAAGCTGAAGGGTGACCGAATAAAGACCTTTTTAAAGGTGTTGATAAAGTAGACAAGAAACAATACCATTGCTTGTGTTTAAGAGCAAACTAGTGACCTTTAATATAAAATAATCACTTAAGAGATCGGATGAAGAATTCGGAGTTTCTTTACCCAGAGAAATCTCCTTTACCACGGGGTAGTTGAGACAAATAGTATATGTAAACAGAAACTAGGTAAGCATTTGTGGGAGAAGGGTTAGATGTGAAAAGGCTTGAATGGAGCAAACATGGTTATGCCGAATGGTTTGTTTTTTGCGTTGTACATTGTAACATATGTTACTGTTTCTGTAAGGCAACATTAACCAGTAAAATGATTCAGAAGCTCCAAATGGTTATTTGGACATGTTTCGTCTCACTGTCAATGTCTCTGGCTTCAGTGCTGTCATTTTGTTGCAGGAATTGATTAGGCGAATGTTGCAGGTGAACATTGAGGCACGGTACACAGCAGAGAAAGTTCTGACTCATCCCTGGGTGGCTGTGAGTATCAGGATAATACCATGAGAAATATAAATGTTTGACTAGGCTGCACCAAATGCACTGAGTAATATGGACTATGAACAGTGACTGCAACTGCAGCATTGAATGGCTGAGTTCAAAATTTGAATTACAGTTTCCTATTAAGCTTGTTTATTTTAAACAAGATGTTGAAACTGGCAACTGTTGTGGCGGGAGGAAATATCAGAAACATGATCAAGGGAATGGAAATGGGCACAACATTCGGAGTATACCAGGCTTACAAAAGTCAATGAGGTGGTAAATAGCAGCATCCTGCTGCAGCACCACTGGACACTCCTTGGTGACATTGTGACCTTTGTCTCAATGGTAGGAACTTCTGGAAGGTAAAGGAATTGAAGGTGTGAGAAGTGGATAACTACAAAATGACATGCTCTGGTTAGATGTTAGAATCATAGAATCCCTACAGTGCAGAAAGAGGCCATCTGGCCCATCGAGTCTACACCGACCACAATCCCACCCAGGCTCTACCCCCATATCCCTACATATTTACCCGCTAATCTCTCTAACCTACGCATCTCAGGACACTAAGGGGCAATTTTAGCATGGCCAATCAACCTAACCCACACATCTTTGGACTGTGGGAGGAAACCCACACAGACACGAGGAGAATGCGCAAACTCCACACAGACAGTGACCCAAGCCGGGAATTTTACTGGCACGCCTGCCCGAGGCTCGTATAGTTTCACCCAAGGTCAACGGAGAATGCCCCCGGAATTGGGGCGGATGTGCCGGTAAGATTCCGGCTCCTATCTCTTTCCTGTACTACGTCTCATCATTGTTTGAGATCCAACCCACTATGGTGGTGTCATCAGCAAACTTGAAAATCGAGTTGGAGGTGAATTTGGCCACACAGTCATAGGTGTATCAGGAGTATAGTAAGGGGCTGAGGGCGCAGCCTTCTGGGGCACCGATGTTGAGGATGATCGTGGGGGAGTTGAGAAGTAAATATATAAATTTGTAGACTCCAAGGACATCAAGGGGCATGGGAGAGTACAAGAGTATGACAGTGAGATAGAGGATCATCCTCGATGGTGCTGAATGGCCGAGCAGATTCAGAGAGCTGAATGGCATAATCATGCTCCTATTTTCTAAATTTCTATGGTGACAGTGGTTAAAAACTACTGAGTAGGCCCAGCGACTGAAAAAGCAACAAGTAAAATAACTGCAAGGACAGGACAACAAGGAAACAAACGGCAACAGGACTGGACAAAAGACCAGAGTGAAGAAAAGCCATGAAGAAAGCTTACCCTACCAGAGTGCTTTGTATATATGGAAGGTCCAAACAACGACAACTTCAGTTAAGACCCACACCGATGATGCCAGATTGACAGGATAGATGCTGAGAGAATGTTTCGCCTCATGGGGGAGTCTGGAACTAGGGGAATTTAAAGGAGATGAAGAGAAATGGTTTCACTCAGAGGCTCCTTGGTCTTGAAATCCTCTTCCTCAGAGAGCAATGAAGGCTGGGTAAATGAATATAATCAAGGCTGAGTTGGACAGATTTTTGATCTAAAAGGGAGTCCAGAGTTATGGGAGCAAACAGGTAAGTGGAGTTGTGGCCACCGTCAGATCAACCGTGATCTTACTGAGTGGTGGACCAGGCTCGAGGAGTTGAATGGCCTAATTAAAAAAAAAGTGTTTCATAGAATCCCTACAGTGCAGAAGGAGGCCATTCGGCCCATCAAGTCTGCACCAACCACAATCCCACCCAGGCCCTATCCCATAACCCTATGTATTTACCCTGCTAATCCCCGACACTAAGGGGCAATTTAGCATGGCCAATCCACCTATCCCATAACCCCATGTATTTACCCTGCTAATCCCCGACACTAAGGGGCAATTTAGCATGGCCAATCCACCTAACCAGCACGTCTTTCGGACTGTGGGAGGAAACTGGAGCATCCAGAGGAAACCCACACAGACACGGGGGGAACGTGCAGACTCCGCACAGTCACCCAAGCCGGGAATCGAACCCGGGTTCCTGGCGCTGTAAAGCAGCAGTGCTAACCACTGTGCCACCCATCGTTTCGACTGTCACCTGAGTTTCGGGAAGATTGGCACTGGATAGTTCCACCGTTTCCATTCAGCATCACCCTCCCGAGGGATTCCTCGCACCCTTCCCCCTCCCTGGAGTTTATCAGTGCAGTGCGGAACCCACCTGCCCAGGGTGGGGGTGGGAGGAGGTGGCCAACAGGCAAATTCTGTCGAGTGACACGGGACCCGAATATGGCAAACTGCAAAAGGATGGTGAAGTATTTCTAACCTGTATAAGAGTCACAGCTGTGCGTGTGTTGCTGCAAGGTTGGTGAGTTGTTCTGTTCCGCATTTTTGAAAATGTTATTGAACAGACCTGGGGAATTAATCGGAAATATCTCTGCCTCTCTCCAGTGTTTCTGCTCGAGTTGCACATTTCAGAAAAAAAAGTGTTCACTGGTTCAACCAGTCACGATGTCTGCTCTGCACCGACCCCAGGGAGCAGTGTCCATAGTTCAAACTCCCACTTCCCCCTGCTGAGGTCAGAGGTTAGGCATGGTGCTCAGGAATGACAACTTTACACAGCACCTCAAACCCCGGAAATCACAAGTGTGCTCTCGGCTTAGCTTTCCTCACCCGCTTTTAAACTCGCACCACCAACCAACCCCCCTCCCTGCCCAAAACCACCCTCCCAAAGGAGCGATGGACCCCCTCAGTTACTGCACCAAGCTTCTGATCCAGTCAGAGGTGGCGAGGATTGAAAAAGAGGAGTCCAACCACACCATTCCTTGTGCGTCATCCGAAAAGCGGCACACTTGGCGAGCTGAGAATGGCAGTCCCGAGGGCAGCCTACTCCTGCTCCTAATTCTTGTGTTTTAAGCAATCAACATTGGCACAGCAGGGCCAATGGCCTCCTTCTGTACTGTCAGATTCTATGTTATCTGTACAACAAAACCTGATTAGCCGCAATCAGCATGCACACACCTGAAACTCTTGGGTGACTTGATCTGTTTGCTGCTTCCTTCCTGCAGGATGATATGGCACAAGAGCGAGACATGCAAGTAGCAGTCACTGGCAAATTGAGAAAGCACTTTAATCCAGTAGCAAAGCAGAGCAACAGTACTGCGGGTGTCAGTGTTATAATGGTGAGTCGAATTATACAAAAATAAATCTAATTAAGAAAACACTCTAATCAAAACTTGAATGTGTTCTAACAGTGTTACTGACTAGCTTTATCTCCGTGACCATCCTCCTCCGAAGCTGTGTCCTGATCAAAGTCCAGCGATGGGTGCTACATCATACTGTACCTCAGACTGTTGGGCTGCAAGTCAATGCTTGTGATTTCCCACAATTCAGTCCATTTGAGAGACTAATTATGTTCTTAATGCAATAACTGCTTCTAGAGTGGGACTGCCACTGGATAAACTCTTAAAAACCATTCTTAGAAGGAGAAAATGTCCAGCTCGAGAAGTGGTGAAAAGTAAATAACACCTTTTTTGGGAGGATGAAAGTTTTGTCCTTTTGTGTTTTTTTTAATTGCCTTTACTTCTTTTCCCCAATTGCTTTTTCTTAATTTCCATTTTTTTAAATCCTTGCCGTTTCTCATCATCCTGCCTTCTTTTCCCTCTCTAGCTCTCCTTCACCCTCCTCGCTCTCTCATTCTGCATGTTTAGTCATCCTCGCTGCTCCCCTTCAAGGACTTCTAGAAGAGGTTAGATAAAGTAAGATGGGAGGAGGCTTGTGCGGATCATAAACACTGGCATAGAACAGCTGGGTCGAATGGCCTGTTTCTGCATTGTGCATTCTATGTCATTCACTTTGCTCCCCCTTCTCATTATCATCATTTCCCCCCCCATCCTCTCCCCATCTCTCCCTGTCCTCTTCCTCCTCTCTCCCCGTCCTCTTCCTCCTCTCTCCTCCCCCTGCTTCCTCCCTCGAAGGGAGTGGATTGTAAAGTTGGACAAGGTTTATTTAAAAACCACGATAGTCTCATCTTGTCAGCTTTCCGCCAGACGGTTTACGTTAAAATTACTTCCTCAAGATTTCTGGAACACAGACAGGGAAATGTATGGAGCTGTAACAGCCACAGGTGAGTGGGAGATGGGCTGCACCTGGCTAGGAAACCATATTCCAAATACAAAGAGTTTAATGTATTCCACTGGAATTAAAAGAAGATTTTCATTTCGATATATCCATGTCCTTTTTCTCTGCATTGCTGGCAGGCATGTTGGATTTTTTTTTAAAATAATCTGTTTAATTCTGGGCTCACCAACACTATACGGTGGTACATCGCCCCAGGGGGATGGAAATGTGATACACTTTCCTACCATTGCAATATGTTTTTAAAAGTACACAAAATAACAGGTAACATTTTGACTTTGTGCTATCGGTAACGCAACTGGCCCATTGATAATGTGAAATTAGGCCTACTCTATGCGATGTTTTTGGACAGGTAAGATTTCTCACTAGCAAGACAATACTGCGAATGGCTTCTATCAGAAAATATATCCCAAGATCACCCCACTACAATTGTGTCTTCTGTCCATTGATTACAGAATTAATGGGTGGTGGTTACAGGGAAGGCTCTGTTGTGCATTGTTCCAGCCTCCTTGTTGAAGGTTAGATGGACCCATCTCCTATTCCAAATTGTATTGCCTATATAAAAAAACTGCTTCATCCCTTTTGTCACAATGTTGCAATTATTGGTGTTTGACAAACATTAAATAAAGCCCAAAACCAGCTCTTCGGGGGTCCTACTGGGTTAAATGCACCATGTGATTTGATATAATACAATACAGAAAAATCCCAATTCAATTGCTGCCCTTTGCTGAGCTCTGAACTCAGCTGGAGACGAGGAGAGTAGCATCTGGTCTCACACCATGAACGAGGGAGGAAACAGATCTGCCAGAGTTCTTCCTCCTGACGCTGTCAAATGCACCGCCCCCCCCCCCACCCTCCCATAATGTGGAAGCTAGCCTCCTCTATACTGAGACAGATTGTATACATCTCCCCCAGACCCACAGTCCTCGAAGATAGATATTTGCGCTTATCTAATTCTGACCTCTTGAATTTTCTTGATTTGAATCTCTCCACCAAGGCTTTGAACTCTGAAATTCCTGCCCTTATCTACCCGCCTAGATAGGAGTTGTTTCCTTCCTTTTAAGGCATTCCTTACAACCTACTTTTTTGTCCAAGCTTTTGGTCATCTGACCTAACATCTCCTTACGTGATTCAGTGTCAAACTTTTTTATAATGTGAAGCATTATGAGATGTTTCATTACGTTAAAGGTGGGGGCTATGAAAGTTGTTGTACTCTTGGTCCTATTTTCAGAGGAAGATACATAAACCCTTCAAACTGGAGACAACTTAGAGAAGGCCAGGTGCAGAAAAGGCTGCCTCAATATGGAACATTCACACTGAACTAAAATTAAAACCAAAAATACTAGAAATAAGGAGATTGATCATCTTCTGAAAAGAGAAATAAAGAGGTTAACATTGAACCATCCTGTCACGAAAGCAGAAGTGCATCTAAAAATTAACCCATCTTCTCTCTTTTCAGTTACCAATCAGCATGCTGTATTTCTCCAGTATTTTCTGTTAATATATATTTTTAAAATCTCTTTTTAAAGCTATTTTTGCTCGTAAATGTTATGCTGATGCAGATGAAAATGAGGGAATGGGCTGCTTTACGAATCCAGTTTCAACATCAAGCACTCTGTGGTAGATTGTATCACCACCATTTGTACGACAAAGCTCCCTCAATTCTGCTCCAAACATGCAGCCCTTCCTTTAATGTTTTACTGATGCCTACAGTAGATCACAACTTGGATGTTGTCTAAACTGTAACCAGCTCTTATAAACCAACCCACCCCAATAATTCTGTACCAATTTGACCAAAGGCCTTGGATTGGGCAGAACCAGTTACAGGGCTTGCTGCAGCTGTTACTCCAGGCATTCCTGTTGGTACAGCGGCAAGCTGCTTGCTAACACATTCACAGATGGCAGATAGCAGCTTCACCCCCTGGGATGGTGGATAACAGTGGGAGAACTTGTCCCAGGCAGGGGTACTGGCTGTAGGTCTTGTCCCATTTTTTCTTGACCCTCAGACTTAACTGCAGGCTGATTTGTGTGTCCAAAAGTTGGAGGATTCAGACCACAGGTTGCCTCAAGATGCCTACAGTTCACTGTCATAATTCTGATTCACCAGTTAGGTAAATAACAACTGCAATATTTATTTACATATAACTATAATACAAAGGCTTGCAGCCTCATGTGTCAGCTCCTGAGAAGCTTCTGGAACAGAAACCTGAGCTCACCAGGATAATTCCCCCACCTGCTCCCTGACTGGTTCCCCAGAGCATGAGACCCTTACTTTGCAGATGGAATCTCAAAGGAACAATCACCACACTCACCGAATTTATTTTAATGAGGCTTGCAGACAAATTTAGGACAACATTCAGGCCTTTCAGTTAGTTGTCCGGCACCAGGCCTGCTACCAGAGTGGATCAGAAAATGATGGCCAGCACCACTGATATTTCATCCCTTGATCCTCTCAGGAACCTGGCATACATTTCATTCAGGTCTGGTGACACATCTACTTCAATGATGCTAAAATATTTTCTCTTTTAGTCTTTCATTGTCTCTATTCTTTACTTTCCTCTTGTTCTTTATGTATTTTATTCTATTTTACTTAACAATTTTTAAAATCCTCTCGCTGTTTTCCTAATTTCATTTTTAATATCACCCCTGCCTTTTCATTATTCCTATCAGCTATTGACAGATTCAGTATGTTTCTTTTTTTGCCTTATTCTAATCTCCGTGCACTTTGATAATCAGGGGCCTCCAGGTTTGGAAGACCTACTCTTTACCTGTGCGAGAACATGTTTGCTCTGAACCCTCATTCTCTCCTCCTCAAATGCATCCTAATGTTCTGATTTAAGTAGTTCTTTCCAGACCATTTTTGACAATTCACATCTCAGTTCAGCAAAATTTAGCTTTCCTTTAAAATTAGCTTGAACAGCCTGATAACGAGTAAACGTGGGTCCATATTGCAAACTCTTACACAATCTGACCCTAATGAGCGCCAAGCATTATTCAATAAGAAGGGCTAATGTTTGGACATTAGAATCTGGCAGTACAGTACAGCTGATTCTCTTTTGAGGTTGGATTTGAAGGAAATCTGTTGATGGAGGGCAGAGGAAGTTTTTTATCTCATCCTACTCCTTACTGAACCGACCAGGTTTTACTGAGGGATTGGGGGCTGGATTTGCTACAGACTTTGAGACCCCAAGCCCACACTTGCCAGTAACCATTCCTGCTCAGCAATCTTCTAGGAGACAGCCTCCAAAGTGGCCACCTCTGTGAGTCAGGGGCAGGCTCTCAATGCCGGCAGCTCTGGAACCTTGGCAGCTCCACTGACAGGGATAGGCCGGAGTCTGTAAGGGAGCCTCAAAGTGATTATTCTCAGAAAGTTATACATGAAAGTTAAAAGCTGTAAGCACTGAAGCTGTTAGAAAATCCTCTCAAGGAATCGTTTGGGCCGCACATGCAAGCTATCACATCTGCAGCCCCTTCCTTGGGGGATGGAGCCTCTGCTTCTGATGATCCTTCAGCTTGCCGGAGGGAGGCCACCTCCATTCAGTTGGCAGCCTCTACTTTCAGCAAGTTGGTTACTCCACTGGTGACAGAATGCTGGCAAAGCAACAAAATCACCTTAACCACTCTAACCAGCTACCCACCTCTGCAGAGCGGGCATCTGCTCCAACTCCCAGACTGTACCCGAGGCAGGTCCTCAGCGGAGTGACTGCATCGAAGAGCTGTCCCAAGTGCCTCCCCCTCACTCCCCCACTCCAAGCCTGTCACCATGAGGCTGAGACAATTCAGCACTTGGAGCCCAAAATGTGATCGTGTTGCACTCAACAAAAGCTTATGTCTGTATAGTGTCTCCTCACGTACAGATTGGAATCTTAGAGGATGTCATTCAGTGGAAGGTTACAAGTCAATCTTAGATGAAAAGTCAGAGATAGTTGAAAGCAAAATTGTAAAAGAAAGGTTTGTGACAGTTTTAGAATGCAGAGAAGGATATTGAAAGGTGGCAGGATTTGGGAGTGGAGTTCCAGAATCCATAGATAGGTGAAGGTCTGACAAGACTGGAAAAATACGGAATAACTCTGTGTCAGAGAAGTAGAGGGTGGCAGAATGCCATCCAGCCCACAACACTCATTTCTCATCTGAATAACTCAGCAATTCATCAAAAAGTATGAGTGAGGAGGAAAAGTTGTGTTCCCTCCAACCCCTCATCATTTAGCAAATTGCACAGCTTATTCTATAGGCAAACACGTTGGAATAAAATTTCCACAGGATTTTTTCCCTATCTCCCATACTTCTGTACTCCAGTGCAAGGTCATCAGAAACCCCTCTTAAATACCATGAAACAATTGTTCTTCCAACCAATTGGGCAAAGTTACAAAGAAAGGTCAGGAAAGTTATTGTAGGAATTCCAGGCAATAGAATCTAGGAATCAGAGTAAATATTTGCTCAGTGTGTTGGCAGTGGGAGCATCAAAGTCAGTTCAATGAGGGAGAGACAAAACAAATGCTTCTGGTTAACTGATAGAACAGAGCATCATTTTTTTTAAACAGTATTTTTGAAGTTGCTACTTTTGCAAGAGTACCATGTATCACTGTTTTTAAAAAGACAGGCGTCAGCCCTTTGTTTTGATTATCTAGATGCAGCAAGAAGTGCAGTGCAATGATTAATATCCTTTATGGAACTAGAAGATTTTAAGGTAGGTCTGATCTGGGAATTGATGGAGCTTAGAAGGGTTAATGATGTTTTTCTGTCAGGTGCTGCATCAGCAGGGAATCAAGAGGTTGAAGATGTGGATAAATGATGGCACAAATATGTTGTTTTTTAACGTTTTTTTGAAATCCACTGCAGTACCGTTGTACTGATTCATTTTAGGCCTTTGTCCCAGCATTAAAAATGCAGAAACAGCTACACATACTTCGATAATGTGGAACACATCATCTAACGATAGAGTAAGTATTCTAACCGAGGGACTCCACATTCAAGCATGAAACTAGTGGGCTGCAACTCGACAACAAGACAAAAACCTGGAGAGACATGGTTGATCATGGTAAAACTCTCTCCTCAGTGAGTCGTAGGGATGCATTGAAGACAGGAATGGAAGTGCCTTCCATATGTTTAGAAAGAAAGAAATGTAAAGGACCAGAAGACACAATTGTGGTTCACCTGAATGGACTCTAAATTCAAAGCATACTTGAAGTCACCATAACTTGTATTCCTTGGCTATTTATCCATCAAGTTCTGGTTTCCCTGAATAGTTCAATATGTTCACCATAATTTGTGCTCACGTAACTGTATCTAGCCACCTGAACTTGAGCCATTGTGTTGTAGATTGTGATTGATTGCACCAAATACATTATTAAGGTTTGACTTGCCCCATTAGATTTTTAAACACTTCAGTAGGGTCTCCTCTGCGGCATCTATACCCCAGTGTTACCAGAGTATTTCAGCAGAGCTCTGGTGCCCAGTAGGTGTCAATATGTTTATGTCAATATGCTCTCCAGTTCTAAGATGCCCCCACTGTAGTGAGCAGAAGTATACCCAACCCTCCAGTGGATCCAGATCAAATCTTTACACAAATTCACTGCTGCTTAGAATTTTATTTTGAAACTCTTGGCTAGACACCCTAACATCTCTTTACTGCCATCACATATAGTGCTTATAACAGCATTTAGATTGTAACCATTGTATCATTTAACCCCCTTCAGAGAGGCAACTTCCAATCATGTGTTTGACCATAGGTGCCAGGAGTATAAAGTGTAAAGACCAACCTCTCAGCCTGTTCTCCCCACCCGACCTTTCCTGGTTTCAATCAGTTTCCCACCAGCATTGTAGCTTCCATCTTTGTTTAGTGACCTGTAGACTTGTGAAGGAGGTAGGACCTATGATAGGAGGAGGATACAAGAAATGAGTGGGTAATATTGCTCATTTATTTTTGACCCTGTCTTTGTGCGCAGCAGCATACAGTTGCCTGCCTTCCAGTACTTCACCCAAATGCTCAATCTTCATATGTAAGTCAAACTATTCAATCAAAAGGGGCGTCACCACTAAACCTTAACACTGCAATGCGCTCAGTCAGCCCTCCCATACAAGCACTCCCAGCAGGTGCTATTAAACAGGCATCAGGAGAAAGTGGATAAGTTTCCACTCGCCAGCAGTAAAGCCAGAGTGTCTAAAGAGTAACTTTCTTCATCTAGACTTGATTTCTTTCTGTAGATTGGTTAAATGTTGAGTTCACCAGTGGAGGAGCTGTCACTAAGTTTCTCTAGAGTGAAGTCTTGATTCCAGTGGGTGAAGATCCTGAACGTTATAGGAGATGATGCCCATACAGCATGAAATCAGTGCAACTTTGTAATGGACTGATTTACATATCTTCACCCTTTGAAATATCATCAATGTAGCATATATCAGACCTCTTAGTTTATTTGAAAACAGGATAACCTTGTGTTCACCTCCAGCTCCATATGATGAAGCTTATGCGCTCTATGACTTGGTTTCTTCTCCACTATCCCATTCCAGATCAGACCCAATTCTGGCAGAAGACCAAAGCCTGTTGCCACATCCCCTCCAAATCCTGGATTTTCCAATGCCCATCAAAGCCAGAATCATCATTAGCTTTCCACTTCACTGTAACCAGATGCTAGGAGGGCAACATGGGGGGCTCATTTTAAGTCTCTCTGTGTATCCACTGTGACACCCCCCCACCCTCCCACCTCAATCTGAGACTACAAAAATGATACTTCGTCACTCACCTGATGAAGGAGCAGCGCTCCGAAAGCTCATGATACCAAATAAACCTGTTGGACTTTAACCTGGTGTTGTGAGACTTCTTACTGTGCTCACCCCAGTCCAATGCTGGCATCTCCACATCATTAGAAAAATGATAGTAGGCCTGGGCTAGCAGCAGTTTCGTCCCTGAATAGATAGAGAGGGTCTCACAGAATCCACCTCTCCTTATAGCCCCTCTTCTGCTGAAGACCATGGTCAACCAAGACGCTTTGCTGCCAGAAGTCGTGTGAATGCATAATGATCGCCACCTATGGGGAAGATGTTTCGAGAAAATCCTGCCCCATTTGTTGCTTTCCTTCCCAATGGTAGAGCTGAAATCAGGAACCTTAGCCTCAGCTGGGAACAGCGATTTAACATCCCATAAAGATTAGGGTGCTAGGAGAGAGAGGGGGGTGGGTAATGCCCCTGATTTCAGGCTGTAACTTCAGCAGTAACCTTGGAGAGACAGAATTTTGGCCAAAGTTATGGCAGGAGATTGGAACTCGGGGAAATTCCAGACATTTGTGTTTTTGGATAAATTAGTCACTATCTGTCAGTGGTCCTGTAAGACCATAAGGCATAGGAGCAGAAGTAGGCCATTTCGTCCATCGAGTCTGTTCCACCATTCAATGAGACTATGACTGATCTGATGTGATAATGCTGAACTGCACTTTCCCACTTTATCCCCCTGGAGTGGCACAGTGGTTAGCACTGCTGCCTCACAGCACCAGGGACCCGGGTTCAATTCCGGCCTCAGGCCACTGTCTATGTGGAGTTTGCACATTCTCTCCGTGTCTACGTGGGTTTCCTCCCACAGTCCAAAGGTGTTCAAGTTAGGTTGATTGGCCATGCTAAATTGACCCTTCGTGTCAGGGAATTAGTGGAGTAAATATGTGGGGTTACGGGGATAGGAGGGCCTGGGTGGGATTGTGGTTGGTGCAGACTCAATGGGCCGAATGGCCTCCTTCTGCACTGAAGGGATTCTATGAACCCTTGATTCTCTTACTGATTAAAAATCTGCCTATCTTGAATGTATTTACACCCCAGCCTCTACAACCCTTTGCGGTAAAGAATTCTACAGATTCACTAATCTCAGAAAAGAAATTCCTCCTAATCTCTGTTTTAAATGACACTCCTTACTCTGAGATTATACTCTCTGGTCCCAGACTCTCCCACAAGGGGAAACAACTTCTCAGTATCTACCCTGTCAAGTCCGCTGAGAATCCTATATATCTCTAAAAGGTCACCTGTCTCAGTAAAATCACCTCTCGTTCTTCGAAACTCCAATGAGTATCCATCCAACCTACTCAACTGGTCCTCGTAAGAAAATCCCTCCATACCCTGGATCAACCTCGTGAACCTTCTCTGGACTGTCTGCAATGCCAGTATATATTTCCTTAGATAAGGGGACCAAAATGGTTCACAGTATTCCAGGTGCAGTCTTGCTAATGTCATGTATAGTTTGAGCAAGACTTCCCTATTTTTATACTCTATTCCTTTTGAAATAAAGGCCAACATTCCATTTGCCCTCCCTATTCCCTTCTGAACTTGCATGCTAGTTTTCTGTGATTTACACACAAGGATCTCCAAATCCCTCTGGCTTGTAGCTTTCTGCAGTC